>NC_083413.1:43415163-44040163 GCF_020745735.1 Hemiscyllium ocellatum | reverse complement strand
AGATTAAACTTTGAGACAATATTTAGACACTTTTATAATAATTTATTTACAGAAATACACAATACAGACATGGACCTCCTGACATAATCACCACTGTTGCAATTTATTCTATTTACTGGAGCACAAGTGAATTACCAGTTGATGCCTAACATCTGTGTACAATGAAATACATTTATAATGCAATTTGTACACTTCCTCTACCTGATCCAATGATTTCATTATGATACTTTGCTTATTTCAGTAAAGAATGATAGTTACATTTATATTATGCCTTTTGAAACATCCCAAAGTGCTTCACAGCTAATGAAGAATTTGGGAACTGTAGTTATTGTTGTAACACAGGAAACGAGCCAGTGACTGGTCCCAACTTCCTACTTGTCTTATGAGCAGACCAGTTGGGTGCTCAATATACTGCAACAACATAAATAGATGACTCAACAACTTCATTATAGTTACGATGAATGAAACAAGTCACAAAATTTCTGAAGACGCTGCTGAACTGCACTGCAGAATTTCCCTCAGTCCGTTCAGACATAATAAGCTGAATTGACCTCAATAACATGCTGTCCATACCAAATAAGACTCAGTCCGGGCAGTCAGTTGGCAGTGTGTGAGGCATTTTTAAAACCTATATGGACAAAGTAAGGGGGGGGAGGGTCACTCAGGTGCTGTCCTGTTTTAGGTAAAAACAAGGACTGCAGCTGCTCTATTCCTGATGAAGGGCTTTTGCCTGAAATGTCGATTTTCCTGCTCCTCAAATGCTGCCTGACCTGCAATGCTTTTCCAGCACCACTCTAATCCAGACTCTGATGTCCTGTTTTGTTTGGGTGCAGTTACCCTCCCCACCCCCCAAGATACCACCCCATCCTTTTATCAGCACCTTCCGCCTGATTGACCTTGGCCCCACTCTTGCCATCTCTCTCCCTGGGCTCTAGGAAATCTGTCCACATCAGAAACGTTGGGCTTTACCATTTTTGGGTGGCCACAATCATTGTTTTAATACTATAAAATAAGAAACTGTGGATACTGGAGATCTGATACAAAAACAGAATTTGCTGGCAAAATTCAGCAGACATGACAGAATCTTTGCGAAGAAAGGAGTGTTAACCTTCCATCAGAATGATGAAGAGTCACCGGACTCAAAATGTTAACTATGATCTTCTTTGTGGTTCTTCCTGCAGTCCTGGCAACACTCACTGCTGAGGCCTAGCACTATCAGTCAATCAGATTAGCCAGCAGCTCCTGAGGGCAGGACTTCCTTTCAGGCCTGACGTCAGTGGTGGGTTAGTTGTTGGAGGGGATTCTGACAGACAGGATTTACCTGCATTTGATTAGGAATAGTCAACATGGCTTTGTGCATGGGAAAGTGTGTCTCACTGACTTGATTCAGTTTTTTTGAAGATTGGTGAAGGAAGAAGGTAAACATTGTCTATATTTATTTCAGCAAGGTGTTAGACAAGGTTCCACATGGAAAACTGATTAGCAACGATCGATTACATCGATTTAAGATGGACCTAGCCAATTGGATCCAAAATTGGCTTGAAGCTAGAAGATGGAGGGTTGTTTTCGGCCTGGTGGCCTGTGACCGCATGGATCAGTGTGCCGCATGGATCAGTGCTGTTTCCACTGCTTTTCATCATTTATATAAATTATTCGGATGTGAAGTAGGAGGTACGGTTAATAAGTTTACAGATGACACCAAAATTGGTAGTGTAGTGGCCAGTGAAGAAGATTATCTCAGAGTGCAACAGATGGGCCAATGGACTGAGGAGTGGCAGCGGAGTTTAATTTACTCCACTGTTGCATTTTGGTAAGGCAAATCAGTTCAGGACTTATACAGTAAATGATGGGGCCCTGGATGGTGTTGCTGAACAAAGAGACCTAGGGGTGCATAGTTCCTTGAAAGTGGAGTCACAGGTAGAAAGGGTGGTGAAGAAGGCATTTGGCACACTTGCCTTCATTAGTCATTGCATTGAGTACAGGAGTTTAAAGTGACCCGTGTGCTTAGCACTGCTGACTCATAGTGCGAGGGTCCCGGGTTCAATTCCAACCTCGGGTGACTATCTGTGTGGAGTTTGTACATTCCCTCTGTGTGGGTTTCCTCTGGGGGCTCTGGTTTCCTCCCACAGTCCAAAGATGTACAGGTTAGATGAATTGACCATGTTAAATTACCCATAATGTTCAGGGATGTGCAGGTTAGGTGCATTAGTCAGGGGTAAAAGTCTGGGTGGATTACTCTTCGGAGGGTAGGTGTGGACTTGTTGGGCCAAATGGCCAGTTTCTACACAGTAGATATTCTATGACTTATGAGGAATTGGGATGTCATGTTGTGGCTATACAGATCATTGGTTAGGCAACTTTTAGAATACTGTGTTCAATTCTGATCTCACTATTATAGGAAGGATGTTGTTAAACTTGAAAAGGTTCAGAAAAGATTTACAAGCAGATTGCCAGGATTGGAGGGTTTAAGCGAGAGAGAGAGGCTGAATAGGCTAGGGCTTTTTTCCCTGGCTGAGGGGTAACCTTATAAAGGTTTATAAAATCATCAGAGGCATGGATAAGGTGAATAACCAAAGTCTTTTCCCCAGAGTAGGGGAATCCAAAACCTGAGCGCATAGGTTTAAGGTGAGAGGGACAACATTTAAAAAGCACCTGAGGGACAACTTTTTCATACTGAGAGTGATGCATGAATGGAACAAGCTACCACAGGAATTGGTGGATGTTGGAACAATTACAACATTTAAAAGGCATCTAGAAGGCTATATGAACAGGAAGGGCTTAGAGGGATATGCCAAATGAAGGCAAACAAACTATATTAGTTTAGGATATCTGGTTGGCATGGACAAGTTGGACCGAAAGGCTTGTTTCTGTGCTGGTTAACTTTATAACCTGGTGACTCTAAGTGAGGGGTACAATTGAACAAGGTAACCCACTTGGCATGGCATGGGTTTCCTTCTGAGCTGGTGGCTCACTGCCAACTTTCCTTTTTTTGGGGCAGAGGAGTAAATAGTTCACCCTGCCCACTTTCTAAGCTCCATAAATCTCTGCCCTTCATAATTCTGCTTGTCTGGTTCATAATGAACTGGGAAGAATCATTCCTGATGAAGGGCTTTTGCCCAAACTGTCGATTTTCCTGCTCCTCGGATGCTGCCTGACCGGCTATGCTTTTCCAGCACTACACTCTTGGGAAGAATCAGTCTCTATCTGCAGATTTTTAAAATAATCAGGATCTATGACTGAAGCAATTATTCCTTGCGTTATAATTGGTATTCTGCTACATTGCTTTGGATGAACAGTGCAGTTATTTCACAAATAAACAATCGCATCCCTTACTGGGATTTTCTTTACAAGCTTGGAAGATTGGAACTTCCAGCTGTCCTTGGCAAGAGAAGTGAGATCAGGGCTCCACTACCATGCATGGACTCTGCCTAGACAGTTCCAGTTTGCCTAATTCAGTAAAACGCCTGGTACTTTGTGAAAGACTGAGAGGCAGTAAGGGGCACTCGAGGAGGGGATCATGGTGAAGGAAGAGATCAGATGTCTGGAAAGCATGAATATACTACTATGAATTTGAATCATCCCCCTAACATAGAGGAACTGGCTGTGGATGTAGGTTTGCTCGCTGAGCTGGAAGGTTCTCATTCAGATGTTTCATCATCATACTAGGTAACATCTTCAATGAGCCTCCGAATGAAAGCAGTGGAAAATCATCTATACAGGCTTCATTTAGAGGCTCACTGAAGATGTTACCTAGTATGGTGACAAAACATCTGAATTGAATTGAATTGAATTGGATTGAAGTTATTGTCATGTGTACTGAGGCACAGTGAAAAGCTTTGTCTTGCGAGCAGTACAGGCAGATCACAGAGTTAAGTAGCATAGATAAGTAAATAATAGATAAACAGTGGCAAAAACAAAAATACAGGTACAGACGAATGTTAAGAGTTTGTGAGTCCATTCAGTGTTCTAACAACAGTAGGTTAGAAACTGTTTTGAAACCTGCTGATGCAGGACTGTTGTAGGCTGCAGCGTGACATTGACAGGATGCAGAGATGGGCTGAGAGGTGGCAGATGGAGATCAACCTGAATAAATGCAAAGTGATGCATTTTGGAAGGTCGAACTTGAAAGTTGAGTTAAGGATTAAAGACCGGATTCTTGGCAGTGTGGAGGAACAGCAGGATCTTGGTGTGCAGGTACATAGATCCCTTAAAATGGCCACCCAACTGGACAGGGTTGTTAAGAAAGCATATGGTGTTTTGGCTTTCATTAACAGGGGGATTGAGTTTAAGAGTTATGAGATCTTGTTGCAGCTCTATAAAACTTTGGTTAGACCGCACTTGGAATATTGTGTCACCCTATTATAGGGAAGATGTGGATGCTTTGGAGAGGATTCAGAGGAGGTTTACCAGGATGCTGCCTGGACTGGAGGGCTTATCTTATGAAGAGAGGTTGACTGAGCTCGGACTTTTTTCATTGGAGAAAAGGAGGAGGAGAGGGACCTAATTGAGGTGTACAAGATAATGAGAGGCATAGATAGAGTTGATAGCCAGAGACTATTTCCCAGGGCAGAAGTTGTTAACACGAGGGGTTTTAGTTTTAAGCTCTTTGGCGGAAAGTATAGAGGGGATGTCAGAGGTGGGTTCTTTACACAGAGAGTTGTGGGAGCATGGAATGCGTTGCCAGCAGCAGTTGTGGAAGCGAGGTCATTGGGGATATTTAAGAGACTGCTGGACATGCATATGGTCACAGAAATTTGAGGGTTCGTATATTAGGTTTACCTTACATAAGGATCAATGGTCGGCACAACGTGGGTGAAGGGCCTGTTCTGTGCTGTACTGTTCTATGTGCTATGTTCAATGTATTCAGACCTCTGTACCTTTTCCCCGATGGTAGAGGTTGTAGAAAAACATTGCCAGGGTGGAATGGATCTTTAAGAATGCTGGTGGCATTTCCTTAACAGTGGGCCTGGTAGATGGATTCTATAGATGGGAGGTTAGCCGGTGTGTTGTCCAAGCTGAGATCACCACTCTCTGTAACCGTCTCCGATCTTGAATGGTACAGTTACCATAACAAGTAGTGATACATCCAGACAGAATGCTTTTGATGGCACCCTTATAAAAGTTGGCAAGGGTATTTGCCATCATGCCAAATTTCCTCAGCTGCCTGAGGAAGAAGAGATGTTGTTGGGCTTTTGGAACCAGTGTGTTCATATGAGAAGTCCAAGAAAACTTGTGGATGACCACTCCCAGAAGCTTGACACTCGTTCTACCTCTGTTAATGTGTAGGGGGTCATGAGTAGCATCCTGCCGAACGTCAATAATGAGTTCCTTGGTTTTTCTGAAATGAGAGCTCGGCTGTTCTCAGTGCACCATTTTTCCAGGTCTTCCACCTCCCATCTGTAACCTGTTTCATCACCATCTGAGATTCGACTGACTATGGTGCAATTTTTCAGCTCCAGCGAGCAAGCCTACATCCAGATCTACAACCTGAGATACAGATCTTCTCAAAACTCAACACTGATTGTTTTTTAAGGTAATTCACTAGTCCTATGCAATTGGATAAACAATAGAGTATACAAACAAGCACAATCATGGGGCTACTGCTTGCAACAACTTTCTTGGACTTATATGCCCAGGGACATCTCTACTATTAAAAGTATGATCAAAATTTTATATGAATTTCAGGAACACGTGATAGTTTGTGTGGGTGAGGAAACTTGTGCAATGGAGGACCAGTGGGAGTTCTGTAAGAGGTGTGATATTAGCGAACAGAGGAAGTGTTGTTTGATTAAGGAAGAAAAATTTCCACATTTTATCCTTAAAATGACAGAGGAACAAGAGCAACATGAAATGGAGTAAACAGGGGGAGGATTGAAGAGCTTTTAGGCTTTTTCATACTTATTTTAATGAAAATGATTTTTAACAGAAAGTTCAAATGAAATGTGTGACTATTTAGTACATTTTGATTGACTCAAGCCTTATTCATGAATACTCAACCTATCAGTGTACCTAATGGCCTATAAAAAGACTGAATGCTTCCCCATGCCTAAGGGAGATCAAGCAAACACCAGATACAAGACATTCATTTTTTAATTTGACAAACAGAATTGTGAATCTTCATCGAACCCAGATTTCAAAATGTTGTTAACAAAATCATATTTCCAAAGAGTATAGGAGCAATGTAGATTTCTGAAATTTGTGCCTTTCGGACATTTCATTTGTTAGGTGGCTATTTTTCAACAAATAACCAACTTCAAGTGAGCAAGTGCTATGCATTACATTTTATACACATCGAAATCTGGCAGGTAGACTTCATTCTTGGTTTACAGAGTTTGCTTATGCATTGTTATTTTGAAAGTTTTATAAAAGAAAACACTGCATACCCATTTTTTATATGCAATGCAGCTGAACAAACAGCTGACACAATATTGTCAATATTAGTTCTGCGCTTGTTTTGACTGCATTTTGCTGCAGGTTTCATACCAAAAGATTAGGTTAGAGCTTTATCATTAAAGTAAGATGTTAAGTCATAGTTGAGTTGTAAAATACAAGACAATCTTATACCTTATTTCAGAATATCTGAAGCAAGATGAAACATGCTGACTATAATATGTATTTCTTCACTGGAGAGGAGGAGATGAAATGAACATCGTTGGTAGTTATAAATCTTACCACTTCATAATTTTACTTTAAGATTCTTGCAGTTGGAAAAAATGCACGCAGAATCAGTAGTAAATTGTTATCAGAATAGTCACTTTTTAATCAAATCACAAGTGATACACAGTGATACTAATGGTGGATGACAACACTTCCATATGTAGCCATTTTCTGTATTCGTTTGTTTTATTCGCTGTCTGGAAGCAGTGTCTGCAACCACATGCCACAGTCAGAGTTATTTATTGATCTTTGGCATTTGTGTTCTAAGTAAAACAGATGTCTTTTTGGTTGATACAATCAAATACTACTTACATTTCCGTCTAATTAACATTAGAACTGCCTCCAGTATGAAGGCAATTCAACTGCTTTATGTGCATACTTGGAAGTTTAAATCTTATTTTTGCCTCTAGTGTTGCTTGACATTTTTTAAGGATGTAATTAAAGTGTCCTACTGAAGCCCAGGTTGTTCATCTCTATGTCTGTGGGGCTTTCTCTGTCACTGGCTTAAATGGTACTATTTTGTGTTTTCCTGAGAAATGGATGCAATGCCCCTTGAACCAAACATAAATGTACAAAGGATGATGTTACAAGGGTTGGTTTTGACACTAAGTTTTGAGACTATCCCATTTAACACATGAAGCTCAAGGTTCCTGAATGCCAGATTTGGAGCTGTGTACAGTCAAGAAAGACATTTGCTTGACGAAATCCAAGAGGGCTGATCTCCCAGGATGAACAACTTCCACAAAAATGCTGAAATGGGGATGGGAATCTCTCCAGCAGGAGGCCAGATATGCCACAGTGAGTTAAAAAATTTGGGAATGGGATGGAACATGATGTCAACACTGCATGAAGTGAAAGAATGAGCAGGCACCCAGAAGAAAGGACAATAGAGCCTCGACAGGGAAAAGTGCACATCCAACTTCTCAGTTGCCTTGTGTATGTGCTATAAGAGCTGTATTAGTTAAGGGAGCTGGAGTATTACTTAAAAGAAAATGCTGATTATCATGACATTGAGAAGATTTTTGAAGGCAGTTAGGTAATCTATTGACAAAGAGTAAATGAACTAAATCTCCTTTGTTCAGATGATTGTATTTCTCTTCTTAAAGATAACAACAACATCTATTAATGCTGGAAAGAACATTTTCAATGGTTCCCCAAGTGTGTATCTACAATAGCAGCTAACATTTCTCAGGCTCTGCCCTGTGGTCCATGGTAAAATCCATGGGTGAACCACCATTATTGGATAAGTTGCAATAACTAATCAAACAAATGAAAAACACAAAAATGCTTCATTTGCGGATGGTATACCAGCTGAGGGCATCAGAGCTGGGGGTCTTAGGCACATCAAGACTCCATGCCATCATCCTCTAAAGTTGGGATGAAAAAGAACTCAATTCACTCAAATTTCAGGAACATGACAATTGTGACCATCTTCAAGAAGAATGGGAACCAATCCAGTACTTCATTCTTGTGCATAGCAGAGAAATTGCTGACAGACATTTTCTTGAATCACCTTCTTCTTAATGTTGAGGAAATCTTCCCAGATACAAGTGAGACTTTAGAAACCAGAGGAACTATTGTTGTCAAAAAAATCCAAGGAAAATGCAGAAAGCAACAATAGTAATTCTGGAATACATTCTTTGAGCTGACTACATCTTCTGACCCTATACATTAAGAGACCATGTGCTCCAGAGATTTGTATGTCTAAGAAACTTCATCACAATCCTGCAATTATTACTTGGGAAGTCTGAAATAGTCCACTCAACATTTGGCCTTAGGTGAAGCAAAGCTGTGTGATAGTCTCCAGACTATTTCTGATCTGCTTGATATTGATCATTTACCTCAAACAACATCTGACATCTGGTGTTTGTATTAAACCCCACAGATGCAAAACTCTTTAATTTCAGTCACTTCCCTGACCAAAATGAAACTGACTACCATCAACATACATGGTCTATAGTCAGCAGATGACTGCAGTGCTATTGCTCCCCCTGGATCAGATTTGCCAGCCACTCTTGACCTCTTCAATTCAGCAAGCAATAAACTCATCCTGACTTTGAATATTGTCAAAGCAAATATATCAAACCCACCTGATTTGCCAAATATTTCAACATCCACATATTTTGAAGGAAGGACTCTGCCAGTCCTTGAATACATTCCATAACTGGTCAGCTAGCCCTCTCAAAATGCTGCCACTGACGAGGAGATTTAAAACCAGATAAGCTGCATTAGTTCAATCTTCTACCAAACAAGGCAAGAGAGCAACAACAAAAAACCTCTGGAAGTCAACAAAAATTAGACGACATGAAATGGTTGTCTCCCGTAATATAATGTGAGCTGGAATGTGTGTCAATGATAAATAAGAGCACTGGAGAAATTCAGAATCAAAGCCTTCACTGTAAACATCCAGGTTCAATGGGAGGAGCAAACAGCAAATGCTAATATCCTCCTGGAAGCCTGGTCCACCAGTATTGAGGCAAAACTCCTGCAAAATCAACTATAATGGACTGAACACTGTGTCTGAATGAAAAGAGGCATTTCCCCTGCCACATCTTGCTTTCTCAACTCTTGAATGGACAATGCTCCAGAGGATGATAAAGAAAATTCTTCAAAGACACTCTGAATCTCTTCTTGAAGTAGATTATAATTGACAATAATGACTGTCATGAGTTTGATGCCAATTTTTGAAAGTGGTGACAATTTTTCCACCCAGCTGCATGACACTTAGAGTCACAACATCCTAATGGTGAGGTGGAGCAGCAGTAGCTAAGGACAGGAAAAAAATTAAATCTTGCACTCCAGATCCCACACCTTGAGGACCATTCTGCCCCACTGGTGAGTCAAGAATCAATCTGTTCATGAAGGTCAGTGGCAGAAATTCATGGTCCTGAGTAGGCCTTATCCTTTAATAAAAGACAGCCATTGCTAATGATGACCACATTTAAAAGCCAGTGCATTTAGCAGCATGAAGCATGTATGGAAGATTATAACTGTAGTTGTAAGGGGAATCAATGCAACCCATGAACCTGCTTTCAATGTCAGAAAAAAAGAACAAATATACTCAAATGTCAGCCAAGATAAATGTGTTGTCATATAAACAATAAAGTTACTGATTGAATGATTGTGATACAAGTGGTTAATCAAGACAAAACAGTCAGGCTAGGCATTACTTTGCTTGATCTAGACTGGCAAACTGTTGATGATACTCCCCCCCTCTCCATTTGTCATGATCTTCAGCTTTCAGCTTTTATCACTTTCATTTTCAATGTCCTGTCCTCACAAATCCCTTCACGCACACTCAATAGTGATAGATCTCTCTTACAGGTTTCCCCATATGCTTAAAACTCAGCCTCTCCACTTTTCTTTTCACCTATGAAATCCATTTATTTGACTATCTTTTGTAAATTCTTTTTTGGGCTTCGTATCCATTTTAATTTAGTTAGCTATTTGAGCTGCTTTGACATGCTTCACTACATTAAGGTTGTTCTTAATGCTAAATTCTTGTAATAATCATTGCTACCCTATATCATACTTGTAGTGTCAGCTAAAGAGTTAATGAATGGATTGCTTTGGTACCTGAGGAATCATGATTAGTGCTGAGCAATCAGCGACCATCCCTCTGTCCTTAAGTTGGTGGAGATGTCATTATTGAACCATTTGAAGGTGGTTGGATCTATGACGAACTCCTGCAGGGATGACTTGGAGGTGATGAATCATACCTGCAACAGCTATAATCATCTTTCTTTGTGCTAGATATGACTCTAACCAGTTTTCCTTGATTCCCATTGTCTAGTTTTGCTGGGCTTCTCAATGTCTCACTTTGTTGAATATGGACTTGATGTCTGTGCATTTACCCAGGTTTAATGTGACTCCTTGTACTCCTTGATTCAGAGTGTCTTTGAAGAATTTTGTTTATCATCCTCTGTGATATTATTGATGAAAACCTCTGATCTTGCCTGATTTATTAATGACTCACTCAACATACCCTTTCACCTTCAATGAGTTATTCTCAGATCATACAAATCCCTGTACTCCTAAACCCCTTTAAGGACTGTATTCTCATATTTTTCTGTATTCATCCTGCCAAAGGGAATCACTTCCCACTTGTCTGGAATAAGTTATATTTACTACTTGTCTTCCATTTCTATCAACGTCTCTGTCCTTTTGAAATTTCACAAACTTCTTTCAGGCAGTGCCATGATCGAGGATGACTTTCTTCCACTGCAGAATTAAGAGTCCTGAGGTGACAATAATTGAATGATGCACTCCCTGCCATGGATGGGAGTAGGTAGTGTTTGAAGAAATAGGTGTGTGGAATCCTTTGGTACTTCCAGTTCAGTCAAGTTTGAGTTTGATTCATTAGCTTCTTGAACATTTGGTCATTCTCATCAAACCTGTCTTGACATTTCCTGGTAGAAAACATTGGAGTCTCCTTGCAGATACTGGTTATGATGCATTTAAGGTCAGGCCAGGTACTGTAGACGTTCTGTGGTTCCTGTCTCTAACCACACCAGTTCCACTGTGAGGCAGGGTACTTGGCTCTTTCTGTATTGGATTTCCTGTGGTGGTAGGTGCCTGAAACAAGCTGCCAAGGGAGATGATAGAAACATATACATTAGGAACATTTAAGAGGCATTTAGACAGACAAATAAATGTGCATGGAATAGAAGGATATGCGCCATGCACAGGCAAATAGATTATTGCAGTTTGAAATGGTATCACAGACATGATGGACCACAGGGTATGTTGCTGTGCTGTACTGTTACAAAAGAATTGTATTCACCTCTACATAATTATGTTGTACACTGCTAAATCCAGTCTCAGTCATGTGTTCTCTTAAGAGAAGTCCCAGACATTAACCCATACAAAGCAAATATACTGACATACACAAAGAAGCTTTGTTCCCTTGAGGCAGCAGGGCAAGTAAAGACTAGATCTGCTCCACAGAAACTTTCAGGATATAGACTGCCAAGAAGCACTTGGTTTTCACCCGTTCACATGCATTTCTTCTTTTTATGAGAGTGCTTATTATTTTACCCAATTACAGACCTTCTAACTTTTGAACCTTTTTCCAGGAGTGTACTTTTGGGCTAGTGTTTGAACACGTAAGTTGTCTATGTGATGCATAGGAGAAGGAAAAGTTGCTATATGTAAAAACATTACAATACTTGAGATTGAACATGGATTGAACTTGGCTGGGGAGACAGTGATTTAGTAGTTCTGCCACTGGGCTAGTAATGCATAGTTCCTGGGTTAATAATCTGTAGACATGAACTTAAATTCAAATCACTAAATCTGGAATTGACACCTAGCTTGAGTAATAATGACAGTGAAACTAATATATTGATTGTTTTAAATACCCATCTGGTTCATCAAAGTCCTTTAGGGGAGGAAATGTTATGTTCTTATCTATTTGGTCAACATGTGATCTGAGACCTACAAGAATGTGGTTGAGACCTAACTGACTTCTGAAATGGGCAGCTTACCAGAGTAATCAATGGACAATAAATGGTGGTACAGTCAACGTTGCCAACACTCCATGAGTGACTAAGAAAAGGTGTAAAAACCTGCTCAGTTCAAAGGGAATTAGGGATGGATAAGAATTACTAGCCATGCTAGTGATACCCACATCCGCTAAAAGAAAGAAAACAAAATAGTTTACCACGGGCATTCTTGTAGATGATCAAAATTAATATACCAAATGTTTTCTCTAGAACACCAGTTTCTATTTATTTTAGTATTGTTATAATGCAGAGACAGCAAACCAAATCAAATTGGACTCTCTGTTCCTGAATTCACAATGCAGCTAAATTAAAACATTCAATGACCTTTCAGAATTGCTCAATTATTCCTAATAAAACTTTAAGAATAACAGGTATCAGACACCAAAATTAACAATTTATCATTAAGCATGTAACTTTAGAGGTAAATGGATAAGCAACAAGTAAATGTACTTAATGACTATGATCTAAATCAAAATGTCTTTAACCAAAACCCTCATTTATGCACTAACAGACAGACAAACATACACAGTTAAGGGATAGATTAAGAGAAAAAAAAGTTGTAATGTTCAACAGTTTCAAAATGAGTACCAGGCTTTCAGAAATCCTTGGTTAATGGAATTGTTCATTGTAGTAATTGTAATGAGGTCAGCCATCTGGACCTCATAGAATATGAGTTCCCTAATTGGGGTTGTTAATCTGGTCCAAGCAGGGAGCCCTGACTGGCATAAAAAGGTTTATTGTCAGGAATACTAGCACTCTGGTGCCTGACTCTAAGTATGAGGCAGGACTGTAGTCAAGGACTGTTCATGTGTAAATAAAGTGTGACTTGGTGATGAGATGACAGCCTCTATAGAATTGCATTCATGGCAAATAAACTTTAGGTCTTCTTTGAATTCTATTCATTAATCCATGCAAACAAGTCTAGTAGCCTTCCAAAATCATTCATTCATTTCTTGCAGAGGGATATTTTCTTATCAGAACAACTAACAAATCAACAACTGAAAACAAAGGAGAGAGAAAGGGAGAGCAAATCACAAGAATTCCTGTGATTTTCATGACACACTCACAGTTTATTAACCCCAGTCAGAATGGCTCACTACTTTTACCAACATTGTCTATGATTGGCTGGCTAGCAAAAACAGCCCTTGATCGACCAATTCAACATCCAACCAGTTACCAGTCTTGATCCTTCAACGTCTTGGTGCTGAAACATCTGTAGTGTTCTTAGGACAATAATTAACCTGAAATTATCTTTCCAGGCCTGTTCCAATAATCAAATCTCAGCTGTTCGGTCTCTCTTCCTTTCCGAAACAAGCTGCTGATCAAAGTTCAAGATTTGATTTTCGATTGCAGCTCACAGTTCCAAATTGAAAATAAGAAAAAAAGAAAATCAAATACTGAAGTCTCAGCAGTATTTTCATGTAAAATGCAGAATCATCTGGCTAAATGCTGTCTGACAGTTCTTCATTAAAATAACTATACATTTGAATGATGTCTATGGGGAAAAAAATTGAACTTTTAAGCATAGATGTCATTTGATCAATTGTTTCAATGATGCACAGTGGTCTGGAATACATTGCACTAAATAATAAATATCTTTTCTAAGTCTTATGTATTATTACAATGTTTCATGAATTTCAAACTTTATTAAATTTCTTTTATTGCTTTAAATAATGTTCAATTTTGTCAGCAGAAGTGATACTTCCTGTAAAACTGAAAATTATATTTGTTCCTGTGGTATTTTTAAGTTAGTATACTACAAACATTGCTAATAGCAAATTAAGTATTTAAATATTTTAAACTGAGGAATTTTGGAACGTCACACAATATTTCAAATTGTGAATGGCTGTGGTCTTTTACCTTAAAAGATTGAATTTCTATTTTCTCATATAATGCTTGCATCTATCCGACAGTTTGGAAATTTGCCCAGTTATGTCCTGTGCATCAAAAGCAGTACAAATCTTACCCAACCAATGATGCCCCATTAATCTATACTCCATATCAGCAAAGTGATGAAAAAGGTTGTCGACAGTGCTATCAAGCAGCAACTCCAAACAAATAATCTGTCCATTGATACTCACTTTGGGTTCCATCAGAGACACTGAGCTCCTGGCATAATTACGGGACTGGTCAAAACATGCACAGTAGACCTGAACTGCAGAGGTGAGGTGAATGCAATATCTTCCCTCAATGGCTTTCATGCATCCCATCACAACAAACTACTAAGCATTTCTGCCTTCTGCCCTCCTGCTCAATAAAGACATCTCAACATGTTTCTCTGTCCTCAACAAAAATAACAGTTATTCCAGCTGCTTTCATCTCATTTTCTCTCGCCCTTGTTTCAATTTTGGAGTTAATGGTACATGACTGGGACAAAAGAGCCAAGGTGAAATGGCAGATATTTGTCTGTTGAAATGTTATGATAAAAAATCATTTTTCTCGCAAGAGGAACACGATCATTTATGTGGTGATGCCAAGATCGCCATATCATAGCAATGAAGCAAGCTTTATTGTGTTGTACTGCTCCCCATAACTCACAGGCACCAGCAGTATCCACACAGCTTCTGTCCACATTGACCAGCTCCTCTAGACATCAGCTCCTCCTCCACCTCTGAGGACGAACTCACTGGGCAGGCTTTTCCTTGCACCCTCCACCAGCTCAGAGAGTCCTGGCTTCTTTTGTTGAATTGGACAGGGGAGTAGTTTCCAGTGGCATATTATTGGCACATCTCCACAGCTGGCTGAAGAAAAATCATCCCAGGTTGTTGGCACTGCTGGAGACTGCTAGAGACAAAGCATATACTCATACCAAGTTGAAAAAAACCCCATGGTGTCAGCCATTAATACATTTTGAAAATGCACAGACAGACACAGGAGTATCAGGCAGTCTTGTTGGAGATCCTCAATAAACTATATCGAAGGATGGAGGAGAACATTAACATTTTTAGCGTCCATGGTTGTCATGGATTGGTTGAAGACAGTAGATTAGATTAGTTTAGACTAGATCCCCTACAGTGTGGAAACAGGCCTAACAAGTCCACACCAACCCTCCAAAGAGCAACACACCCACACCCATTCCCCTACATTCACCCCTGACTAATGCACCTAAGTCTACGGGCAATTTAGCATGGCCAATTCACCTGACCTGCATATCTTTGGATTGTGGGAGGAAACTGGAACACTCAGAGAAAACCCACGCAGACACAGAGAGAATGTGCAAACTCCACACAGACAGCTGCCTGAAGGGGGAATTGAACCCGGGTCTCTGGCGCTGTGAGGCAGCAGTGCTAACCACTGAGCCACCGTGCCACAATATACTGGAAGCTAACTGTATTTAAACAAAGTTGAATTCACAATTTCAGTGAGAGATTTATCTCTGTTAACCACCATAAAACTCACATGCCACAAATTAATGGCTCCTCACATATCTACAATTAATTAAAACCAATTAATTCTTCATTAATGTATCCATTACCTGTTCCCTCATTCCATTTAGTCTCAAGTATTTCATTAAACCATATAAGATGACAACAGATTCCCCATCAATATATATTACACAATAAAAGTATAAAACGACAACATATATTCCCATCTTTTTCTTTGCATGTTAAAGTGCCTAAAGCCCTTTTTCCAGTATGTCCAAATGTTTAAGCCAAAAGTTTATTTGAACTTTCTGCTTTCTTTGCGAAACAGTCATATGCTGATATCCACCTATTTCGATTTGGAGATCTCTCCATTCTCCAGAATTTGATTTCTGACCATCTCCATTCACACAGTTCATAGAGCGTATAAGTTATTCCATCATGAATTCTTACTAATATAGTTCTCAATGGGTGGTGCTACTAACTCTGTTCCAGAATTACTTCAAATATTTTCATTAAGAAAAATACCATATCACTATTTCACCAAAAGTGAGAGTTTCTGCTGCTATGGTAATTTTTATAAATCTTCTGACCACTTTAGCTTCCCAAATTAAAAGGCAACACTTTTTTTCTTTCCCATATGAAAAATAATAAACCTTCCCGCAATTGAGAACCCATCACAGAGATTTTCATAAGAGTCATCATTAAAAGCAAGTTTCATCTTCCATGCATCTCCCAATATTGGAAATTTCAAAACAACAATGCTCCATTTTAATGTTTCAATGTTTTTTTCAATGTTATGTTCACCCATATAATATCTGATACCTCAGGATTTTTCATTGCTATACTTAACTCTGATACTCCAAAGCTGGTGCCTGGCCTGATTTGGATGCCCAGCCAATTTGGCTATCCAATTAGATCTTGCAATTCTTTGATTTCAGTTTTGGAAGCTATTGTATCTTTTTGTGTGGTCCTACTTTGATTAATAGCAATGGTGTTAACATTTTCCAATAAGATCATTTTATAATAAGTAATATTTGATCCATTCTGCCTGATTTCTAATCCAATCTTCTTAAAAACCTCAAAGTTCTGATATCCAACTTTTAAATCTGCTTTATGCTCATTTATGCCATTATTTTCAGATTCACTGCTCTCACCCCAAGAAAAATCACCCCTGTGCATCATAAAGATGTCTGAAAGTTGAACCTCATGAAGCCAATAAAATATGACAGGATCTGTGTTTAATTAAAAACAGTCCAATTTTAATGAGACATACTTTATTGAGAAGGACTTGACTCTGGAGGCAACATTTAGTCTCTTTTCACATTCATTTAATTTCCAGTTTGACTCCACTGCGTTTGTTGCCCCCTTGGAGGAGAAAGAAACCCATCCCTCTTAAGCTGACCTCTCTGCAGAAATGTAGCTTTAATCTCAATTAATTTACAAATCCAAACACTTACTGCTAATAAAATCAAGAACGTTTTCAAAATTGTTTTTGCTCTCTTTGGTGAATCTACCTGTATATCAATATCCACAAATCTTTCTTCAGTTGTTCCCCATCTGGCACCTCTGTCTACACTCCAAATTCTCTCCAGCTTTGTAATACTTGTTGTTTGGCATCTTTAATAACCTGTCATCTAGCTTGTTCATGGCCACTAAGACTTCGCAATCAAATGGGCTTCTGTTGCTAATGGTACTTCTATCTTGTACTATATTTCTTGTCCTTGTTAAACTATGTCCTTTATTTTGCCTTCTATATATTTCTGGATTGAAATTGTTTTAACTCCCCTTCCATTAATAGGACTTCTTTCAACAGTTTGTGATCACTTTCTGGGATGTATTCACTACTGGACCCACTCTTTTGAGCTTATGTTGTGTTTTCCTATCTTTGATCTGTGGATTTTATATTCACAATCCAAGGCCCTAACCTTCTGCACACATCCTGTAACTCATCTAGCTTTTATATTTTCTAGTGGCCATTCCTGCTCTTCTTACAATAGTCACAACTGTCTGGTAAATATTTTACTTTAGCACTCACATTTTTCAGTTGTTCATTGGGATCAATGGCGTAATACTGACCATCAGACTGCTTTGCCCATCATCAAACAAACTGTCAATTGTTGCAGTTTGATCTTTAATACTGTGAAACATTTGGTTATGAGAGATATCTGGCTATTTGCTAGTTTCTGTAATTCTTTCAGAATCTGAAAACTTGAAATCCATGCTAAACAACCTTGAAGGATGTACCTGAACAGTCTGGTTCCCATGCTGTACAAGTATTAGTTTTCCATTTTTCCCGGTAGATTTCCCTTGCTATTCTATAAAACCTTCCCTCTTAGAGTACTTCATAGCTCCCTGATAGTAACTGGTTTCTTGTGGCTCGTCAAATTCTTCCTGAGACCTCAGCTTTATTGAAAGTCTTTGTACCTGCATGAAGTGCATTCAAATGTTTTAAAGAAATGGAGCTAATTGTAGCCCCTTCCCAGGCTCCGAGTTGACCACTGATTACTGAAGGAATTCTTATGAAAAACTGATAGGAAAATATTCTCCTGCCATCTACAACAAGTTCTTAGCCTGGGCAGCCTTGTCTAGTTCATCTGTTCTGTTAAAATGTTATGAACTATTTTGACAATTAAAGTATGGGTCCTTTAATATACGCCAAAGCTAAAAGGGCTTACTGTCACTATATTCATAACTACTATGTTCATAATCACAGACATAGAAATATGATTAGGCTGTTAAGCCCTTTGAGCCTTTATTTCATTCAATGATATCATGGCTGATTTGTGGCCAAACTCCATTTACCTGCCTAGGGCCCATATCACAGAAGCCTAGAATCTCTATAGTGTGGAAGCAAGTAATTTGGCCCATCAAGACTCAGGAGGGCATTCCTTAATACCTTTGCTTAACAAAGCTCTATCTATCTTAGATGTAGCATTAACAGTTGATGTAGCATCAATTGCTATTTGTTCAAGAGTGTTCCGAACCTCAATATCTTCGAATTCACCATCAGTAATGTATACACTTCAACCCTACCCCAGTTTGTGCATGATTCAAATCTATTGCCATCTACTTTTCACCTTTTTAAAAAATCTTTATTACAGATTATTGCCAACTGACAAAATCTGATTGCCAAAGCTGCAAAATGTAAAATAAAATTTACCTTTCTTCATTCCATACCATTATATCCATGAGGCTGCTACCTCATTGAAAACTCTTCCTCAGGGTAAACTTACTATAGGACATGATGGTGTCCTCCAGTATTATTTTACAAATCTCACGTTATCATTTTCCTTTTCTATGACCTTATCATAATCCCTATCCCTTACTTCTGCATCCTTTATCAATACTTATAACATTTTTGAAGACAGATGGGCAAATTGCTGATGAATTTTAACACAATTTACTTTTTGTCTTCTGAGTTTCTACTTCCTGACATGAATAGCTTTTCTTTCATTTCTTTAGTGCACTCCTTATATTCTATTAGATTATGATACTGTCCTGGTTGTGTAAACTACAAATTCATAGATTTTCCAAATATAATGACTTTGCCATTTCTATGTGTCCTTTTTGAATCTGGTTCATCGGCCATTGAAACATAACTGGAGCATTTCAGAGTCTGAATAACATGACTCAAAACCGGTACAATCTATCTAGAGTTACAAAAGCAGATATTTTCTTTGTATGGGTATCCACCAGTACCCCTTGAATAAACATACATTGGTAATGTCAGCTGCTTAACCTATCCTACCATTACAATCTTCTAGCTGGTGTGTCAGGTAGCAGTTGGCTCTGGTCATTGCCTGGGTAATCAATGCAGTAGCTTGTGAATTGTCTGGTTTGTGTGTGAGCACTGCTGGGGAGCTCCATGAATTCAAATCCTGTCAAAGCAGCATGAGCAAATTTAACTTTAATATAAATCTAGAATAGAAAAGTTAGTCAATGAATCATAGAATCCCCAGTCTTAGCGATGATCATCATGAACTGACTGAATTGTCTTTATAACCTCTCAGTTACATATTTCTCAGGGAAGGAACTACATATTCTCCCCCATTGCAGAATCAACTCATTGGTACCTACAAAAGTTACCTCTAACCCTATATTTTCCAGGATGCAAAAGGGTTTGTTCATGCACTTATAGTTAACTGCTGACCATTGATGTTTTCTGATCCCACATCCACAATGTAATGGAGTTTTAAGTGCTCTCTGAAATGGTCTAACAAACCTCTGTATCACACTGTCACAGAGAGCTGTCTAAGAATAACAAACAATGGACATTGACCTCGACACCAGAAATAACAGAAGCATATTCAGCCTGGCTGACTGCGCACTGAAAAACCGACCTTACAAACACCTGGGGTGCTGTGCCAAAATTTAAGAGCTGTCCCATATTCTTATCATAGAATAGTCTGACACAGACAGACACACACAATTTATTTTGCAGTTAATGTCCCACAGTAATAGAGTCACAGAAACAGACCCTTTGTCCTCCAACACAATCCTATCTGAATTAACTCCAGGCCCCATGATGCTTCATGGCATCAGGTCAAACATGAGCAAGGTATCTTCAGCTGGTCAATAAATACTGGTTAGCAATGCTGAGATCCCAAAAATTAGTAAATAAAATGCTCTCCAGTGGTTGGAAATGTCAATGTTTATAGTCTGATTAGATTAGATTAGATTCCCTACAGTGTGGAAACAGGCCCTTCGTCTCAACAAATCCACACCGACCGTCTGAAGAGAAACCCACCCAAACCCATTCCCGACCCTATATTTATCCCTGACTTATGCACCTAACAATGTGGGCAATTTAGCATGGCCAATTCACCTGACCAGCACATCTTTGGACTGTGGGAGGAAACTGGAACACCCGGAGGAAACCCACGCAGACACGGGGAGAATGTACAAACTCCTGTTCAGCGTCAACTCAGACAACTTGATTCTCTTTAATTTAGTTTTAACTTGTTTAGTGATCCACCATGAACTTATTCAGTCAGAGGTTATTAATTTTCATTATGTAAAAATTCTGTGTGTTTCTTCAAATTGTGTTAAGATGTTCTCATTGCCTTGCACTGAAATACCATTGAATGAAATCGAATAATCTATTTTCTTCATTAGAAATACTCTGCATATTCAGAGAATCTAAGGTTATGGCCTAGATCTTCTTTGTGATGAAGAGTCAACAGACTAGAAACATTAACTCTGCTTTCTTCCACAGCTGTTGCCAGACCTGCTGAGTTTTACCAGCAATTTCTGTCTTTTGTTTCAGATCACAAGTATCTGCAGCTCCTTGTTCTAATTCTGCTTATCTTCTCCAATAACCCTGACTTCCCAACGCAAACTCCCCAAAACACTTGACTGCTATCCTACCCTCTTACCCATTCATCTCACGTACACCTTACTCACTTACACACCTACACATTCAGTTGTACATTCATTCACTACCCAGTTTCATCCACAATAGGAAAGAACAACTATTTAAATGTTTATGAAGTTTTTCTGTGTTATTGAATGAGCACTTATCAGAATAGTGCTGTATGAAAGGCATGAGGCTAATATTTCTCCAGCAATGGAAGACTGCTCAAATTTTTGATGAGGATTAAAAGATTTGGTGAGAAATATGGAGATCCAATCAGTTCCCCAAAATGTAGGAGTGATTTGACAATCTGATACTGATTGACCTGAATCATCCAAGGAGCAACAATGTTTAACGTCAATGACCTTGCATCAGTTCTGACAACAACATTTCACTGAAAGGTAGGTAGGGCATGAGTATTTCAAGCATGTTCTGCCTTTATTTCAGATTTCCAGCATTCTCAGCAATCCATTTTTGTCCAATTTTTTCGATTGTTCTCTATTAAATTCAATTTAGCTTTTTTGTTCACCTATTTACCTGGACAGAGCTAATTTCCAATCCCAGAACATGTTAAATCTCATAATGTGGTGGCCATTGCTGGCAAGGAATGACAATTTTGTCCATTGATTGGATCCTTAGCTGATGTAGATGTTGTAAAATTAAAATTTAAAAGTTAAAATTATCCCA
The DNA here is from genome assembly GCF_020745735.1 of Hemiscyllium ocellatum. Lineage (NCBI taxonomy): Eukaryota > Metazoa > Chordata > Chondrichthyes > Orectolobiformes > Hemiscylliidae > Hemiscyllium > Hemiscyllium ocellatum. The sequence goes on along the minus strand of NC_083413.1, from coordinate 44,018,597 downwards.
AACTCAGTTACTTGACACAATTGCAAATAACCAGGATATTAATGGTAAGCTCAATGGGTATTATGACACAGACATTTAATGACAATTAATTCATTAGTAAAAGCTATCTAAGGCAGAAATTGTCTGCAGGAGTTGACTTAACTCTATGGTAGCCTGCTGTAAAGCAAAATGATTCTAAATAGCAGAAGACTGAAGGAACATCAGTAAAATTGGCCCTGGAATAGTAATGCTCATCTGTATAATGGTTCAAGTCATAGAGTCATAGAGATGTACAGTCCAACCTGTCCATGCCGACCAGATATCCCAACCTAATCTAGTCCCACCTGCCAGCACCTGACTGTATCCCTCCAAACCCTTCCTATTCAAATGCCTCTTAAATGTTCCAATTGTACCAGACTCCACCACATCCTCTGGCAGCTCATTCCTTACACGTACCACCCTCTGCATGAAAAAAATTGCCCCTTAGGTCTCTTTTATATCTTTCCCCTCTCACCCTAAACCTATGCCCTTTAATTCTGGACTCCCCAACCCCAGGGAAAAGACTTTGCCTATTTATCCTATCCATACCCCTCATAATTTTGTAAACCTCTATAAGGTCACCCCTCAGTCTCCGACGCTCCAGGGAAAACAGTCCCAGCCTGTTTCAGCCTCACCTTGTAGCTCAGATCCTCCAACCCTGGCAACATCCTTGTAAATCTTTTCTGAACCCTTTCAAGTTTCACAACATATTTCTGATAGGAAGGAGACCAGAATTGCTTGCAATATTCCAACAGTGGCCTAACCAATGTCCTGTACAGCCGCAACATGACCTCCCAACTCCTGTACTCAATACGCTGACCAATAAAGGAAAGCATACCAAACGTCTTCTTCACTACCCTATCTACCTGCGACTCCACCTTCAAGGAACTATGAACCTGCACTCCAAGGTCTCTTTGTTCAGCAACACTCTTTAGGAACTTACCATTAAGTGTATAAGTCCTGCTAAGATTTGCTTTCCCAAAATGCAGCACCTCGCATTTAACTGAATTAAACTCCATCTGCCACTTCTCAGCCCATTGGCCCATCTGGTTCAGATCCTGTTGTAATCTGAGTTAACCCTCTTCGCTGTCCACTACACCTCCAATTTTGGTGTCACCTGCAAACTTACTAACTGTACCTCTTATGCTCGCATCCAAATCATTTATGTAAAAGACAAAAAGTAGAGGGCCCAGCACCAATCCTTGTGGCACTCCACTGGTCACAGGCCTCCAGTCTGAAAAACAACACTCCACCACCATCCTCTGTCTTCTACCTTTGAGCCAGTTCTGTATTCAAATGGCTAGTTCTCCCTGTATTCCATGAGATCTAATCTTGCTAATCAGTCTCCCATGTATATCCTGTCCCTCAGGATTCAGTCCAACAACTTGCCCACCACCGACATCAGGTTCACTGGTCTAAAGTTCCCTGGCTTGTCCTTACCACCCTTCTTAAACAGTGGCACCACATTTGCCAATCTCCAGTCTTCCTGCACCTCAGCTGTGACTATCAATGATACAAATATCTCAGCAAGAGGCCCAGCAATCACTTCTCTAGCTTCCCACAAAGTTCTCTGGTACACCTGATCAGGTCCTGGGGATTTATCCACCTTTAACCGTTTCAAGACATCCAGCACTTCCTCCTCTGTAATCTGGACATTTTGCAAGGTGTCACCATCTATTTCCCTGCAGTCTACATCTTCCATATCCTTTTCCACAGTAAATACTGATGCAAAATATTCATTTAGTATCTCCCCCATTTTCTGTGGCTCTACACATAGGCCGCCTTGCTGATCTTTGAGGGGCCCTATTCTCTCCCTAGTTCCCCTTTTGACCTTTATATATTTGTAAAAACCCTTTGGATTCTCCTTAATTCTATTTGCTTAAAGCTATCTCATGCCCCGTTTTGGCCCTCCTGATATCCCTCTTAAGTATACTCCTACTTCCTTTATACTTTTCTAAGGATTCACTCGATCTATTCTGTCTATACCTGACATGTGCTTCCTTTGTTTTCTTAACCAAACCCTTTATATTCCGGCATTCCCTATACCTATCAGCCTTCGCTTTCACCCTGACAGGAATATACTTTCTCTGGATTCTTGTTATCTCATTTCTGAAGGCTTCCCATTTTCCAGCCATCCTTTACCTGTGAACATCTGCCTCGAATCAGCTTTCAAAAGTTCTTGCCTAATACCATCAAAATTGGCCTTTCTCCAGTTTAGAACTTCAACTTTCAGATCTGGTCTATCCTTTTCCATCACTATTTTAAAACGAATGGAATTGTAGTCACTGACCTCATAGTGCTCTCCCACTGACACCTCAGTCACCTGCCCTGCCTTATTTCCCAAGAGTAGGTCAAGTTTTGCACTTTCTCTAGTAGGTACATCCACATACTGAATCAGAAAATTGTCTTGTACGCACTTAAGAAATTCCTCTCCATCTAAACCTTAACACAATGGCAGTCCCAGTCGATGTTTGGAAAGTTAAAATCCCCTACCATAACCACCCTATTATTCTTACAGATAGCTGAGATCTCCTCACAAGTTTGTTTCTCAATTTCCCTCTGACAATTAGGGGGTCTATAATACAATTTCCATAAAATTATCATCCCTTTCTTATTTCTCAGTTCCACCATATTGTCTATTTGTCCCCTTCTCCCTTCATGGATTGTTCTGGTTCACCAAATTTAAATTGTCAATGGATCTTCAAAATAGTTTGCCATCCTGACCACACAGGCCGTTTTAAATGTACTAGAAGTTGAGAACAGGATTTTGTTTCCAAAATTATAAAATCTTAAGTCGTTAAAAACACAATCAAGTAATAATTCATACTGCTGAAACAAGACGTTAAATGAAGAAGGTTCCAACAGTACTACATAGTACCAACAAACCAATCTTTAAAGATTAAGACAACTCGACAACATTGCAGTCATTTTGTATAAACAACCTACAAGGTACATGGGATTGGCATTCGTTGCTATCTCAGGAATAACAAACAGTTTTTGAATCACACAGTCTGGCGTGTTGTGATTTAGATGTATTGAGAGAGCATCTAACCTGAGATCCACACTAACAATCAGTAAGGCTGTGTGCAGGGAACAAAATCGTGAAAAAATTACTCTAACGTGTAGATTCCAGATTTTGATATGCAGTTATTATAGCCTTTCTCTTCATATTAATGAACTGTGTCCAATGGTGGCAGTTTATGTATACAAACACTTCTAAATTCAACTATTGATAAATTTTCATGAATTCTCTTACTCACTGGCAGAATTTCATTTGGGAAGTCATTTTTCTCAACATAAGAGCACTTTAAATTTCCTTAATACTAGTCTTTCTATTCTAACACCTTGTTTTGAAGGTAGTTTAGACATCAAACCAAACAATTTGGATCAGACCTATGTAATCCTACCTTGCGTTCTCATCAATTTCCAGGTCAGCAATTCGGTTGTTACTGCCTGTAGTCAATTTTGAGTTATATTTATGTCAGTAATTTGGAACTTTATTTCATTCCTAACTTTTAGATGTGGCTGTAAACATAAACTTTGGATTACAGCTCAACTGCTGTATCTTATTAGGCTGAAAAATGCTTCTTTCAAAAGGCAAAAGAAAACAAACAAGATCTCAAATTGCACAAAACGTTAAAAACTTAGAATGATTAGAAACAAAGTCACTAATCTCTTTAGATTCACCAAAATAAATTGGTACAACCAAGCCATCAGTGAAAACAGATGTCAAAAAAACGTTTTTATTTTCAGGAACATTGGTAAGGAGTCAGTAGTGTCCAATTGCCAGCTGAATTTATATTAGTCAGTGATAACAAGTCAAATATTCTTACATTTTCTGTATAATTAATACTTTCCCTGAAACGTCACTTTTTATGAGTTTTGCAGCATTATTTTCTCAGTCTATTAGCAACTTTATGACATTGTATCAGTGCCAAGGAATTTAAGATCTAATTTTACAAATCTCAGGAGTCATGTGTCGTGAAATTACACATTCGCTATTGACGGATTATTTTCTCTAATAAATTGAATCTTCGAAGTTAGTGAGACACTTGCTAATAAGAATCCAGAATATCGGTTAATCTATTTCTTCTTGCCTGAGTCCAAGTTGCATCATGTTTTCTGTCGAGATTTCTATCGTGGCAATCCAATGAGATCCCCATTTCTTATCAAACACATCTTATTAACTACCTAGCCAGCCCCTGTAGTATTCATCATTTTTGATTCCAGTCCCACCTTAGCATTCATCTTGCCACTCAGCAGATATCTACCAAAATGCTGGCATTTCTTGTGGCTGCAGCATCTTTGAAAGGCTCCTGCATTCTTGAATGGGCACCTGCATTCCAAAACTGCACTACTCGGTGACGGACAGATTCTGAACATGCTGGAGAAGGGGAGGATGGCATCTCAATTTTCCAACAGGCTTCCGAAGGCCCTGGTCAAGCAGGTGGTGCAGCCTCTTTCGAGAGAGCTGAAAAAGAAGGCCATTTCAGCCCACCCTAATTGCCTGGTTGGAGATCGCCACCCAGGTCAATACCATCTCGAACATCCAGAGGAATGACCAGTAGTACTGTAAGATGGTCAGTGGCCTTCTCCACTGTGTCAGGCTTCTTTCTGCTACCTCACATTTAGTCTATTAATAATACTCATCCCAATTCCGAAAAATGCTCATGCTTTACCAATCGTACCATTGTCTGCAACATTTTTTCTCATTCACATCTTGGAAAGTTTCCACATGGATTTGAGGCACCATTGTCCATCAATTGAGTAAGAACCATTCTTCATCCCACTGAAAATCTCACAGTAATCTTGTTGCACATTTCATTTGTTGCAAACTTTACCACGGGCTGTGACGCTTACTCTTTCCTGCAACCAGGTTTACCACCTCTGTGCTGGAATGTTTAATTTCCCAAGAAGTCAAGTCCTCCTCTTCTGAGGATAAGAGTTTTGAGGGGTCAGAGGAAGCATTGGCAAGACTGACTCCTGCACTTCCACCAGCTCACATACTGACACCTCCTTGGGCATGTCAAGTTTAGAAGGTGTAGGAGCATAATCTGGTTAATACCTCACTGTGATAGCTCTGCAGCGAGCTGAGGGAGACATGTTCCAAGCACTTGGAGGACAGTCAGAGCCAAAACACCTGCTCAGTCCCAAACAGGAGAGGACCATGTGGTGTCAGCAATCGGGGACATTATCAATATGGACAAGGATGAACAGAAGCTGCAGAAAGGGATGTGGGATGTAATGGCATTCATTGTCCAAAATGCAGAAAATCATCCTACCACTTACTTGGCTTTGCAGGTTGGTTGAAATTCTGTTGTTCTAATTCATGACAGGACAGAATTCCAGCATTTAGAGTGAGAGTCTTACCTTTTTTTACCTGTAACACAAGGCAAAGGCCCTACACCACTTGAATCGACACACTTGGGCATCCAGGCAATAAAACACTGCCTTGTGATGTAGTCAAGTTTTACCCCTTTTTTGTATGTTCCTGGGAATAAAACAGACATGTCAGCAACAGGTGGCTTTTTGCAGAGAGGTAATAGTCAAACGCAAGGTTATGTCTTCTTGTTAAATCTCTCCTTGTTTGTAGTTTCCCTGACACTTTATAAATGTGACATTCCATGGGCTTCACACTGAACTTTGTCAGTCATTGAATTTGCATCTATAGTATTTTTAGTACTAATCCTTTCTGAAAAAAAACATTTTTATCAATTAAAAGGAAAAACTGTCTATAAATACTTCAGGTTTCTGATCTATCATCATGAAAGGCATTGAGTGGGTATGTATCATTCAGGACAATGTTGTACCGTTAATTTATTGACTGAACCATCAGGGGATTGTGGATCAAGATGTTGATGCCATTGATCCCTGTATAATTACTGGGATGTACTTGGCACTGACCTTGCTGATGTAACCGTGGTACTGATATATTATTTATATGATATTGACATGTGTCAGCACTATTACAAATTAAACCTGGACCACAACGAGATCAGCTCCAGTCAGCTATTTGGTAATTTTTCACTTTCTTTGCCAAATCTCAAGATTTTAATGGACCTAGGCGAACTGTTTATAAAGGGATGCGATCAAACATTATTGCTGACTGGTAGTTTGGGGAAAAGATCTTCGAGTAAAAAATGAGGTCTGCAGATGCTGGAGATCACAGCTGCAAATGTGTTGCTGGTCAAAGCACAGCAGGCCAGGCAGCATCTCAGGAATAGAGAATTCGACGTTTCAAGCATAAGCCTGGTAGTTTGGGGAATCCAGACCAAGAACATTGCTATACATACATTTGAATGTAACATCCGAACACTTCTTCCTCACAATCAAACAGTATGAAGACGTAGGTCATTTATAAATTCTTAAACTAGCAGCTTTTTATATGATACAAAGAAAATAGAACACCACAAGTGGAATGGTTACTTAAGCATTGTAACTAATATATTGTAAATTACATGGGCTGTTTGCCACATCCTCCTATTTGTACTAAAATATTGAAATTACCACATTATTACATCATATCATTTAACTTAAAACCACAGGATAATTCTCCATGAGCATTACTGCGAGGTCCAGCCATTTTTTGGTAATTATGTGGAAAGAGATAGGCACATGCTGTTGAACTTTAAAACTTTACTGTTTTCTGATCTTTGTAACCGCAGACAGATACTTTTGTCTCCAATTCTGTAGTTATGATTGATCTATATCATCTAACATGCTCCAATCATTCACTAAAGTATTTCAGCCCACATGCATTAAAAGCCAATTTAAAAACAAAAAAACTTTTGCTGCTGTAATCGGTTGTGTTTAAATTGAAATCATGTGATGATGAAAGTATGTTGATTCCAGGAAACATTCTTAAATGTTCGTTCCAAAGAAGCTAAATGCAGTTTTGTTTTTTTCTTCATGTTTCTGTAAAAGTGCCAAGCATTGTTCGTAACCGCTACATGCTTCTCATCTGCCAAAGCTCCCCACATTAATAATGTATTCTGAATAACCTTTTTTAATGCTATTTCAGGTTGGGAAAGGTCGAAAGTTAGAGGATAACAGAATGTTGTAGTTGTTTGGAGCTGTAGAATAGTGAGTTGTAATTTAAGGTTTGCTGTAAGTACCTCTCAGTTAATAGCTGACTGAGAGCCTTTACACTAGGGTAAATAAGTTTGTACTTTAAATACCACTATTCTTTCTGTAAATATTTATGCCTCTTCTGTACCAAACTTTATTTCTATTATTAGCCCCTTTTAACCTGGGCTATCATCCATTTGTCATTCAATGACTTCCATCCTCTGCCCTATCACAGATCATTTGTTCTTTGTCTGTGCTGTACACCCCTCCAACTCCACTGAACCTTGTTCTCTGGCCAACATTTCTGTCGCAGACTTGTTTTAGTATTCCAGCAAACCTCCGTGCAATCTTAAAGAACATCTCATTTTCTGCTTGGGGACCCTGTAGCCTCTAGGACTCAACATTAAGTTTAATAATGTTAGAGGGTGATACTATCCTTTTGAGTATTTTACCCACACTCACACCCAGGCCTGTTAGCACAGTCATCCATTCACAGGTACTCTTAGGGCATTCACAGGTACTCCTAGCCTCTAAATATGTTGCATTCAGTAAAGTTCACCCATTTTCTTCTACTCTAAACTCTTACAATCACTTATTCATCTTTTCCTTTGTCAAAGTCAACTATCCATAATCTCCCTGTTTATCTACTCCTTTCATAGCTCTCTCTCTCTCTCTCTCTCTGTGCACTGGGATTCTATCCTTAGGGAGATTGTATCATGCTGGGGGAAAACAAAGGGAGAGCTATTGACTGAAATGAAAGTGCCTGACATAGTTGTAAATGCTGCTGTAGGTAGGTGATATTTGGAGAGGTGCCCTGACTGAGTCAGTAGGTGGTGAAGAGGGCTTGTAAAGTTAGTAGTCTGGGATGATTATGGAGGGAGTGAGTGAGTGAAGATGTTGCAAGCAATAATGAGAGTGGTAGAGCTTGAGTCTTGATAGAAAGGGCGCAGACTGGTGTTAGTGTGAGTGTGAGGTAGCAAAGAGAACATGGCATAACTTTACCTCACAGAGCACAGAAGGTCATTAACCTTCTTCCTGCATTGCTCAGTGTTCCTCCAGATCTTGGCCAACATCCTACCTGGGTAGAAACTTCACAGTAGGTTGGACGGAAGACAACAGCACTCTTTCTCACCACGCTATCCACCAGAACACCGAGGTGCCTGTCAGTGATGAAGGGTGCTCATTTCTACTGTCCACCATTTCTGGAGCAAGTATTTCAACATTGCAGCTCTGAAGGGCAGCTCCTGACTGACAACACTTCAGTGGGTGCACAGGGAGTTCAATGAGAAAATTCACCATGATAGTCACCAAACTTTATACTTATATTTTTGGTAAAGTCCATTCCAATGTCACTTTTTCACTGATAATACCAAAAGAATTAGTTGTTCTTGCATTCAAGATTTGTACTTTGAACATTGTCAATACATTCTTTGCTTTTCTAACTGCTTTTTGACATTTTTAAAAGATTCCTCTATTCTTCACTAATGGTTCTTCCTTGGTTGTATTAAATGTAATTATCTTCTTTATTTCACCTTATCCCACCTTGTTAGACCTTTTGAACCAAATTTGCTGAGTGTCTGCCAACATTTTCAGGACACATCATTCACATGTATACTTGGTAATCTTTCATCTTGTATAATTGAGTATTGGTGTGTTATGCCTAGATTGTGCCAAATCTAATTTTGGTATGCTTTTATTTGCTCAATAGTGCCCAACCTTCACTCTCAATATGTTACTCAGATTAATCACCATTACCAGATAGGCATTCAAGTTGTTTCTCAAGCTATCATGCATGCATTTTGCCAGTTTGCAGTTTTTGGTTCTGCCACATACTCCATACACAAATCGTGGATAGTACCTTACCAGTAATAACAGCTTGATATATGGCATTCATTCACCAGAAAAAGTACCTTAATTTGCTCACATCTGCAGCACTTGCAACAAGCTGTCATAATTTGTTATCATTTGGGAGACAGCTTCAGTTTTTATGTCAAGCTATAAGGTTATGCAATTCAAAATTTCTGACACATCGTGGTATCTACCACTGGGATTATTTTGTGTGGATGAATCACTGCAAACAGCTGTTCTGTTTCCAGATGAAATATGGACCCTTATACACACAAATAGGTTGAATTACTCTTGGGAACAGATATATCATGCTCTTTACCAGATGGCCCTTATTTACAGGCGATGCTATCATTCTTTGGGCAGTATTGAATACCTATCAGCCAATGACTCGTATCTCAATAGTGTTCTTTCAGACCCACATCTCTAAAAAACATTGTCTGCTTCTAGTTCATTTATATTGGAACAAAGCTGTTTATGAACTGTTCCAGCATCAGACTAGATAAATCATCATAATTTGTTTCATTTAACAGTCAATTGTGATTTTAAAGTTTAAAATATGTATTTTGCTACATTAAAGTAGTTAAATTGTTTACATTTTTGATATGATTGCAAAGTTTAAGTAAATATATCTAAAGAATTTAAATTTATAAACGCATATTGGTACATGTTGAGTTATGAGAATACATTGGTGTGAAATTGTCCCAGCTAACCAGGGATTCTTTGCTATGGAAACAAAACGAGAAAATCCATGTCTCAGGTAAGGATGTCAATTCATACAAAATAGCAACAAAACTATAAAAGATAGAGGAGAAATAACAGGAAGAATAATAAGAAAGGTTAAGTAGAAGATAAGAGGTAAAAATAACAAAGAAGAATAAAGCCAAGTCAGGTAAACATGTATGAATCCAGAAAAAGGAACTGATGTCAAAATGTAAAAAAAAACTGCAACAAAATCATTTTAAAAATAAAAGATGAATGTATTATTGGGAAAACAGAAGAACAAGTAACAAGAAAATGCACTTCAAAAATAGAAACATGATCACACATATTCAAATAAAATGGCAAGTGTCAAGAACAGAATGACAAAGGAACACAAATATTGTATCAAAAATAAAGGCATCAGAAAAGCAAGCATGGCAGGTTATTTTCCTTTCAGCAGCTGCCCTACTAGAAACCTTAGAAATCTTTTGACATTAATTTGATATAATTTTTTCTTGATGGCTTTCATTCTTTCTGAAAACAATCTTTCAGGAATCACTTGAGCTAATCAGCACTGATATGTCATCTTTCAATTATCAGTTGATATTAATTGCACTGAGAGCAATCATATTGTTATAGATTCACAACCTGAAGGTTATTAACTGATATCATTGTCATTAATTGGTATAGAATATTTTATTATAGCACTCAAGCATATGCAAGTTCCCAGAATTTGATTTCCTTCAATGCTTTGACTAAAAAAATTCAAAACGAAGAGAAAATGTGACGAAGTTCCACATGTCAATTTTACGTCAGTCTATACCATTTTCTTAGCGCCCTCCCACATCTCGCAGAAGATTGAGATACCCACAGATAGCATTCTCCCAGATCTCTCCATCACCTCATTCCTAGATTGCTATCATTCCCTCCCACAAAATTCTTTCCCCAGTCTCTTTATATCTCTCAGTGCCCCCAAATTCTTAATGTATCACTCCTTGCCGTCATCTCTTTCCATGCCTCACCAATATTCTCTGTCCCCCACTCCATCCCACGATTCTCTGTCTCCAGATTTGTCTCACTCATTCCAGCAGCTGCTCCATACTTCAGGAATCATTCTGGCATACTGCCTGAACCAGAAATGGCAACACATGTTCTAAGTTCATCGAATCCCTACAGTGTGGAAACACGCCCTTCGCCCCAACAAGTCCACACCAACCCTCCAAAGAGCATCCCACCCAAACTATTCCCCTACTCGATTACTCTACATATAGCCCTGACTAATGCACCTAACCTACGTGTCCCTGAACACTGTCAGCAATTTAGCATGGCCAATTAACCTAACTTGCACATCTTTGGATTGGTGGGAGGAAACCGGAGCACCCAGAGGAAACCTATGCATAATGTGCAAACTCCACTGAGATAGTCATCACCTGAGGCTGGAATCAAACTGGCACTGTGAGGCCGCAGGGCTAGCCACTTACCCACCATGCTAAGTTCAACATGAAATGAAGAGAAATGATTTTTACTTGCTGCAGAGAAATTCTTCATTTTATATTTATTCATTTGTGGGAGTTGCTGGCTGGCCACCATTTATTGCCTATCTTTACTTGCCCTTGAGAAGGTGGTAGTGAGCTCCTTTCTGAATCACAGCAGTCCACAGGCTGTAAGTAGTCACATAATGCCCTTATGGAAGGGCATTGGCGCCAGAGAAAGCTTATTAGATGCTGAAATTGCCTACCAATTTCTTGATAACTATGAAGACTATTATTCATTTAAAATGAGAACATTAGCATGTTGCCTTACACTCTGGGAACCTGGGTTTGATTCCACTTCACGGTGACTGTCTGTGTGGAGTTTGCACATTCTGCCCATGTCTGTGTGGGTTTCTGTGGGTTGCCCCAGTTTCCTCCCACAAAGATGTACAGGATGGTGGATTGGCTGCTAAATTGTCCTGTAGCATTGAGGGATTTGCAGGCTAGGTGGCTTAGACATAGGAAATGTAGGGCTACAGGGATAGGGTGGGGGTAGTGGGTCTGGTGGAATGCTCTTCTGTGGGTCAGTGCAGACTTAATGTGCCAAATGGCATATTTCTGCACTGTAGGGATTCTATGATTTAATAGCTGTGCTATTTGTAAGAGCAATAAAAACAAAACTGATGTCACTGTTTTCTGGTAGGGTTGAGGTCCAAGATCATGCATTTGATCCACTCTTTGGATCATGATTTATTTTATATTTCATAGCTTTAATGTGCAAAAGTATGTAATCACTCCATAGATTGTCTTCATCTCATAAACATTTACTGATCCTAATATTTGCTACTAAATGTACAGTTCTACTTGGTTAAACTATAACATCATCAGGAGAATGGGATTCTGCTTCAGGAAATTGTTAACAGTACTGTTTAAAAATAAGGAATATGAAAAAATATATTGGAGAAATGTTAAAACTAGGTTTTCTTTCTTGCCTTCTGTAATAATGTGACAGATGAACTATGAATATATACTTCCCGTGTGGTCTTTTTTAATGGTACGGTCTCATGCAATCAGATGTGATTAACATTTGAAAACATTGTTTGCATTAACATTAACATAAAGTTGTATTTGTTTGAAAGTTGCCTGTAACAATGCTAAAACAGCCTGGATTTTTAATTTGGGCTTTACATTTTTGTTGATAAAATCTGTGTATGCCTTTTGCCAGTACTGAGGTCATGCAGGCAAATGCGTGATTGCAATTTAGTGTGAATTGCATGAACTGTTTTCAGTTGACAGTACCCAATGTTTAACTCTTGTAGAAGTTTAATCTTTACAGTTTTTGTTGATTTAGGATTTGCAGTGCGAGGTAAGGAAATAAATAAGTATGGAATTATATTACTTGGCACAAATGAAGTAGCTAAATATCATGTTTTGAATAGGCAAAACATGAGGTCTGCCAATTTCCCAGAGGGAGAAAAGAAATTTTAAAAAAGTAAACTGCAAACTTTAGGCACATATCTCCTCTATGTGCAAAGTCCTGCAGATTAAAGCTTGAAATCAAGAAATGAGTCGACATATAACTTGCATGCTTTTAACTGGCTACATTTGTACTTTCTGCCAGCTAGTAGGGTTACAAGTAACACCTGTGCCAGGTTCTTTTGAGTTCTCCAGGGACAGACGGCACTGTGTGGCTCAAGACAGCTATATTTAGTGATATCAGGAGGAATACCATTCAAAACAGGTAAGTAGCACCTCATGTCACTGTCTGCCTCTGGAGAATCGGTATGATCACTCCTTTGAAGAAGTGCCATCTGGGCAGTTTTTGACCCCCATTACTCCACAGTTGTGCAAAGCCCATTTTTAAAAGTTTCTGGATGATCCTTGTAGAAATTGACTTAGTTTTAAATCTTTTTAAAGGGAAAGTGGATTTTTGATCCTCTTCACATTAGAAGATGGTCTTGGAAAGTAAAGTTCTTTACATGCATCTAAGTACTGATACAATGGGCATGTCATTGTTGAGTTTAGTTAAAAGTGCAATTTTTTTTTAATTCATGGGATGTGGGCATCGGTTCCTGGGCAAGCATTATTGTCCATGCAAAGTTTCCCTTGAGAAAGTTGTGTGTGAGCTGCCATCTTGGTGTAGCTAGATCCATAATGCTATTAGGGTAGTGAAGACATCCAGGATTTTGATCCAGACACAATGCAGGAACAGTGATATATTTCCAAGTCAGGATGGACAGTGGATTGGAGGAGAACTTGAAGGTCATGGTGTTCCCATGCATCTGCTGTCCTTATCTTTCTCGCTGGTAGTGGTCCTGTGTTTGGGAGGTGGCACCAAAGGAGTCTTGGTGAGGGTCTACAGTGCATCCTGTAGATAGTACAAATTGCTGCTGCTGTAGTGGTGAAAGGAATAAAATGTTTGTGGATGTGGCACTAAGTAAGCAAGCTGTTTTGTCCCATATGGTGTCAAGTTTCTTGAGTGCTGGAGCAGTGCTCACCCAGACAAATGAGGAATATTCATTAAACCCCTGACTTATGCTTTATTGATGGAGGACAGAATTTGGGAAGTGAAGAAGTATATACTCATTACAAGATTTCTCGGTTCTGACCTGCTTTTGTTGCCATTATTTTTTTTAAGGTTGTCCAGTTCAATCTTTGGTCAATAGTAACCCCCAGGATATTGCTACTGCGAGATTAAGCAATGGTAATGTCATTGAATGGTTTTATTCTCGTGTTGGCATTGGTTATTGCCTGGCACTTATACAGCGCAACATTTACTTGCCACTCATCAGTCGAATCCTGAAAGTTGTCCAGATCTTACGGCATTTATCCACAGAATTCATCAGTACCTGAGGGTTTACGAATGATGCTGAACATTAGGTAATCATCAATAAACATCCTGACAAAGGGACAATTATGAATGAAGCAATTGAACATGGTTGGGCCTAGGGCACTACCTTGAAGAACTCCTGCAGAGATGCTCTGGAGCTTAGATGACTGACTTGTACCAATCACAACCATTCTAGTTCATTCCACATCAGTGGACAGTTTTTCTCTTGCTAACTTGATTTTAGTTTTGTTGGGGCTTCTTGATGCCACACTTGCTTGCTGAATCAGAGAATCATCGAACTGTTGTGGTGCAGAAGGAGGCCATTTGGCCCCTCATTCTTGCACCAGTTCTTTTACCTAGTGCCAATCTCCTGCCTTTTCCCATAGAACATAGAAAAATACAGCGCAGTACAGGCCCTTCGGCCCTCGATGTTGCGCCGATCCAAGCCCACCTAACCTACACTAGCCCACTTTCCTCTATATGTCTATCCAATGCCCATTTAAATGCCCATAAAGTGGGAGAGTCCACAACTGTTACTGGCAGGAACATAGCCTTGAACACCATTTTCATACAAATAATCATCTAATACTCTCTTGAATGCCGCAGTTAAATCTACTTCCACTACATTTCAAGGTATTGCATTCCATACCCTAACTACTCATTTTCTTAAAAGTCTTTTTCTCATATCACACTGTCTTGTTTACACATCACTTTAAATCTATGTCCACCCACTCTTTCATTCATTGACAAACAAACAGCTTCTCCCCATCTACTCTATCAAGCCTGCTTATGATTTTGAAAACCTCTGTTAAATCTCCTCTCAGCCATGTTCTACAAGAATAATAGTCCCAATTTCTTCAATTTGTCCTCATTACAGAAGTTTCTCATGCTTGGAACCATTCCTGTAAATTGCTTCTCCATTCTCTGCAACGCATTCACTTCTTTCCTATAATGTGATGCCTGCAACTGTGCACAATAGTCCAGCTGAGGTCTAACAAGTGTTATGTACAAGTGGTCAAAAATGCCCTGGATTTCAAAGGCAGTGAGTTTCACACCTCTGAAATTCAATTCTGTCATCCATGGTTGAGCCAAGGCTGTAGTGAGGTCAAAGGCTGAGTGGCTTTGGTGGAACCTGAACTGAGTGTCAGTGAGTAGGTAATTGCAAAGTTTAATAACACTGTTGATGACATCTTCCATCACTTAGGTCTGCTGGTGTTAAACTGAAGACTGAAAAATATGAAGCATTTTATTCTGGAAACAAAGAATTTTGGTTAGTGTTTAAAGCAAATATCAAATATCTTTTGAGGAATGCAAATGCTATGCAAAAAAAACATTTAAAACACTTGATAATACAGATGTGTAAGTTTTTCCTGATGTATCAAAATGTGGCCGGGTCACAGTGCAATTTTGCCTTTTGTGTTTCACAGAAATATTTTCTATCATCCCAGCAAGTCAAATAAACTGTGCAAATCTGACAAAAAAAACTGAGAATGATGACTATTGCATAAGTAAAAGGCTATGGGTTACACTACTGTACTTAAATTCATAAAACAGGTTAGATCGACTGCTCTGTCAACAGTGTGACTCTTTGAATCCTCAAGTGTGTTCTCAGATTTTGCTATCATTTTTATACAGACCATAATATTGTTTTAACATCCCATACTGCTTTCACTGCTTGAGACACTTACAATTGTAGTTGCTTTTTAGTAGTGAATGAATTAGTTTTCCAAATTCCAAGAAGCCAAGGGCAGTGGCATTTGAATTTTTAACAAAGGAGCTAAATCCATTTCATATATTCTGTTATCCTGATACCTCCTTTAACTATTGAAATAGGAGCAGGAGTAGGCCATTCAGCCCTTCAGGCCTGCTCTGCCATTCATTATTATCATGACTGATCATTCAACTCAATAGTCTGTTTCTGATTTCCCTCCATATCCTTTGATCCCTTCAAACCCAAGTGCTATGTTTGCCTCATTCTTGAAATCATACAATGTTTTGACCTCAGCTGCATTCTGTGGAAGCAAAATCCAGAGGCTCCCCACTTCTGAATGAAAAAATTCTCCTCTCAGTTCTAAATAGTTTATGCCATATCTTTGACTGTGACCCCTAGTTAAGGACTCCCCTGCCATCAGGAACACCCTCCCTATATTTACTCTGTCTAGTCCTGTCAGAACTTTATACATTTCTATTTGACCCCTGCTGCATTTTTCCGAACCCCTGTGGATGTATAATGCTAACTAATTCAACTTCTCCTCACACATCAATCTCGCCATCCCAGGAATCAACCCGATAAATCTTCACTACACACCTTCTATAGCAAGAACCTCCTTAAGCAAAAATGGAGACCAAAACTGCACATAGTACTCCAGGTACTGTCCCACCAAAGCCCTGTATAATTATTGCAAGACATCCCTGCTCCTGTACTCAAATCCTGTCACTATGAAGGCTACCAAACACAACCACCTGATGAAGGAGTAGTGCTCCAAAAACTAGTGTTTCCAAATAAACCTGTTGAACTATAACCTGATGTTGGGTGATTTTAACTTTGTACACCCCAGTCCAACAGCGGCATCTCTAGATCATGACCATGCTATTTGCCTTCTTTACTACCTGCTGCATTTGCATGCTTACCTTCAGTGGCTGGTATACAAGGACGCCCAGGTCTCGATGCATATTCCTCTCTCTCAATTTATAATCATTCAGATAATACTCTGCCTTCCTGTATTTTGCTATTAAAGTGGATAACCTCATATTTATCCACATTATCTGCATTTGTCACACATTTACGCACTCACTCAACTTGCCCAAATCCCTTTATTGTTGACAGACTGCACCCAGACAGTTAAATTCACTACCTCTGTTGCCACCATGGCAAAAATTCAGCCTCAGCTATCCCCTGCTCCACGCCTGAACTTCATCTATTTTTAATTTCCCTCCTATCTCCTTTCATGGCCTTTCAATGAATATACCATGACCACTAATAATTTTGGGCCAAACTATTCAACATGTGTGTAAAATTATTTAGCAATACATGAGGGGAAAATTTAGACACTAAATGATTTTAGATCATATATCCACTACATCAAAAATGGTGTGAATTGTTCAGTTTTCAGTATCTTTGCTAATTTCAGTTTTAGTCCAATGGTGCTCTCTTTTGATTGCAAAGCTAACTCATGCTTCAGAAGATTTTGGCATTGAACATATCAAATAATCAGCTTTTATAAGAATTGGCAAATGTTTATCAAAATTGGGTTGCGTGAAAAAAGTTTACAAATATTCAGTTACGGTTTAATAGTGATAAATGATACATTACAGATTATGTGGAAGTGTTAGGATCATTTATAATTTATTTTTTCTTGTTGAGAAAGGAAAATTGCATGGTAATTTAGGTTTGTTCTATATGGAATAAAATCTTATAGTTTTGTCAGTGGCTGAACAGTTAGAGTAATGTGACATAGTTTCTTCTTATTTTGGCATGTAGTGTGATGTGGCATGGTGCATGTATTTTCTTAAAGATATTTATAGCAGCAATGAATTTGACCATTTCAATTCCTTTAACATTCAAATTATTAGGATATCTAAATAGTAATGCATGGCTGTGCGGTCGAGGATGTGTTGGCAAATCAGTTTCTCTCCAGATTTATTCTGTTCTTCTTCTTCTGTTGCATTTTGAGTACAGAAGGTTTGGAAAAGGACAATTAAGACAAGAACATTTTAACACTTCATCAACAGACTCAAAACACAGAATTACAGACATGCTTAGGAAAACATGGATTTAAGATCTATGCACATGACTCATTTGTCATTTATCTCAAGAGGGTTGGAATATAAAAGCACCGTTGTGCTACTGAGACTTTATAAAGCTCTGGTTAGGCCCCATTTGGAGTACTGTGTCTAGTTTTGGTCCCCACACCTCAGGAAGGACATACTGGCACTGGAACATGTCCAGCGGAGATTCACACGGATGATCCCTGGAATGGTTGGTCTAACATATCAGGAACGGCTGAGGATCCTGGGATTGTATTCATTGGAGTTTAGAAGATTGAGGGGAGACTTAATAGAAACTTACAAGATAATACATGGCTTGGAAAGGGTGGATGCTAGGAAATTGTTTCCGTTAGGCGAGGAGACTAGAACCCGTGGACACAGCCTTAGAATTAGAAGGGGTCAAATCAGAACAGAAATGCAGAGACATTTCTTCAGCCCGAGAGTGATGGGCCTGTGGAATTCATTGCCGCAGAGTGCAGTGGAGGCCGGGATGCTAAATGTCTTCAAGGCAGAGATTGATAAATTCTTGATGTCACGAGGAATTAAGGGCTACGGGGAGAATGCTGGTAAGTGGAGTTGAAATGCCCATCAGCCATGATTGAATGGCGAAGTAGACTCGATGGGCCGAATGGCCTTACTTCCACTCCTATGTCTTATGGTCTTATGCACTCACAAAACTCTGTAATTTCATACTAAAATGGCATCAAAAATGTCTGCCCCTACATTGAGTTTGGAGGTGAGGAGGCTTACCACGTAATTGGGTGGGAGAACATCACTTCCCCCTACCTCTACCTGATTAAATCTGGATTGGGAAGAATTGTGGATGGTATTCCCACTTAGATGCTAACATGCCCTTCAGTTGGGAATTGATGCTTGCTAAATGGTCTTATGCAGCCACTGCTGATATTCAACCTGTGGCAGGTAAGAGACACACCATGTGGGAGATCAAAGAGCATATCTGTCTGGTTTGTTGTGAGGTTGTTGGGTGGTGCTAGTGGAGGTGGTGAGTCCCTTGTTCAAGGATAATCAGTATCTGACCATGGAACCCAGTATCATAAGGGGGTCATCCCTCTGAATATCCTGCCTTTGACTCCAATTCCCTGGCGCCCTTCGATAACTTCTACCCTGCTGCTCTAATCTGCTCTCATTCACTTTTAGCTTCAGATCCCTGATTGATCCAAAGGTTTTGGTGGGCACCTTGCTAACAACTGTCAAACCTCCAATGGCACTGTCCGCAATGGACAGCTTCTGACCTCTATTGGTTGGCAGGTGTCTGAGGGAAGATAAAGTTTTTTCATCACAACATCCTTGGACCCAGTGAAGACCCAGTGGTGGCCATTTAAGTACTAGACAAAACCCTATCACCTGGATTAAATTCTATCACTTCAAGTGCCTCACTGCGTCAGAGTGTAACAAGTTCTGGCTATTCAGAATGCTTTTGTCTCCTTCAACATGTGCAGTTTCAGCAGGAATCACTGATGGATAATCAGAAGTGGTAACCTGGGCACTGTTTTGCCTTGCCAGTGCAAAAATACTGAGACCAATTCCAGAGCCCCACCATTTTCCAGCTCACATCGGCACTCCAGAGAAATTAAACCTGAAACTAGTCTGGGTCATCACCACACTGGGCAATCATTTACCCAAGTTAGCCATTTGGGGACTGTATATAATGACTTTATAATATATGCTAACTAATACAGCACCCAATCATGAATGAGACAAAGTATTTTATTTTGTCTGGTACATAAACTTTAATACAACCAAAGGGTTGGGAGTGAAAAATCAAAATATGACAGCTTATCAGAAATATCAATGGCAAAAACAAAATTTGGGCACTTTATTGACAGCATGATGATGTTGGTCTTTGTGTAATATTTCAACACCATTATGCTAGCATAATTTTGACATGAATGAACCATTTCCATTTTATAACTGGCATTTACAGTAATAAGCTTGTTGGAACAGGGATTGGCAGGCTACTCAACCTTAGGAGCATTACAGCCAAACCTACTCCTGTTAGCCAATATCAACACCTTCCCAGCAAGGCCAAATGGATTACAGTCTGTTTGATTTGATTTTTATCGTAGATGGGAAAAGTTGAATTGACTTCCATTTCCAGCTTGACTGAAATCAATTTGATTTAGTGCAGTTCAGAGATCAAACCTTATACATTTGTGGCCCATGTGTTTCGATAACACATGATTGAGGTATCCACTGGATAGCTGAAGAAGCCCAGTAAATAATAATTAGTTCATACTTCTGAGGTTTAGAAGAATCAGGTCCTTTTTGTTTTGTGAAGAACAAATTTGGGCACTTAATTTTTAAAAAATTCTCTGTTATGATGCATTGTTATTTATGGAATTAATGAAAGGGAATTCATGGAATGCTTACAGGATGTTTTTTTGGAACAGCTTGTCATGGAGCCCACAAGGGAGCAGGCTATTCTGGACCGAGTGCTATGTAATGAACCAGACTTTATAAAAAATCGAAAAGTAAGGGAACACTTAGGAAGCAGCGATCATAATATGGTAGAGTTCAGTCTGCAGTTTGAAAGAGAGAAGGCAAAATCGGATGTAATGGTGTTACAGTTAAACAAAGGTAATTATGAGGGCATGAGAAAGGAACTGATGAAAATCGACTGGAAGCAGAGCCTAGCGGGGAAGACAGTAGAGCAAAAATGGCAGGAGTTTGTGGGTATAATTGAGGACACTGTACAGAGGTTCATCCCCAAGAAAAGAAAGATTATCTGGGGAGGGATTAGACAGCCATGGCTGACAAAGGAAGTCAGGAAATATATTAAAGAAAGAGAGAGATCCTATAAAGTGGCCAAGAGCACTGGAAATCAGAAGATTAGGAAGGCTACAAAAACAAACAGAGGATAACAAAGAGAGAAATAAGGAAGGAGAGGATCAAATATAAAGGTAGGCTAGCCAGTAATATTAGAAATGATAGCAAATGTTTCTTTCAATACATAAGAAACAAACGACAGGCAAAAGTAGACATTGGGCCACTTCAAACTGATGCTGGAAGCCTAGTGATGGCAGATAAGGAAATAGCTGGAGAACTTAATAAGTACTTTGTGTCAGTCTTCACAGTGGAAAACATGAGTAATATCCCAACAATTAAAGGGAGTCAGGGGGCTGAGTTGAGTATGGTTGTCATTACAAAGGAGATAGTGCTAGAAAAGCTAAAAGGTCTTAAAATTGATAAATCTCCTGGCCCCGATGGGCTACATCCTAGAGTTCTAAGGAAGGTGGCTGAGGAAATAGCAGAGGCGTTAGTTGAAATCATTCAAAAGTCACTGGAGTCAGGGAAAGTCCCGGATGATTGGAAGATTGCTGTTGTAACCCTCTTGTTCAAGAAAGGATCAAGACAAAAGATGGAAAATTATAGGCCAATTAGCCTAACCTCAGTTGTTGGTAAAATTCTAGAATCCATCATTAAGGATGAGGTTTCTAAATTCTTGGAAGAGCAGGGTTGGATTAGAACAAGTCAACATGGATTTATTAAGGGGAGGTCGTGTCTTACAAACCTGTTGGAATTCTTTGAAGAGGTGACAAGTAGGTTAGACCAGGGAAACCCAGTGGATGTGGTCAATCTAGACTTCCAAAAGGCCTTTGATAGGGTGCCACACGGGAGGCTGCTGAGCAAGGTGAGGGCCCATGGTGTTCGAGGTGAGCTACTGGTATGGATTGAGGATTGGCTGTCTGACAGAAGGCAGAGAGTTGGGATAAAAGGTTCTTTTTCGGAATGGCAGCCGGTGACAAGCGATGTCCTGCAGGGTTCAGTGTTGGGGCCACAGCTGTTCACGTTATATATTAATGATCTGAATGAAGGGACTGAGGGCATTCTAGTGAAGTTTGCCGATGACACAAAGTTAGGTGGACAGGCAGGTAATACTGAGGAAGTGGGGAGGCTGCAGAAGGATCTAGACAGTTTGGGAGAGTGGTCCAGGAAATGGCTGATGGAATTCAATGTGAGCAAATGCGAGGTCTTGCACTTTGGAAAAAAGAATACAAGCGTGGACTCCTTTCTAAATGGTGAGAAAATTCATAAAGCCAAAGTACAAAGGTATCTGGGAGTGCTAGTCAAGGATTCTCTAAAGGTAAACACATTTATCTCAAGAGGATTGGAATATAAAAGCACCGTTGTGCTACTAAAACTTTATAAAGCTCTGGTTAGGCCCCATTTGGAGTACTGTGTCCAGTTTTGGTCCCCACACCTCAGGAAGGACATTTTGGCACTGGAGCGTGTCCAGCGGAGATTCACACGGATGATCCCTGGAATGGTTGGTCTAACATACGAGGAATGGCTGAGGATTCTGGGATTGTGTTCATTGGAGTTTAGAAGATTAAGGGGAGATCTAATAGAAACTTACAAGATAATACATGGCTTGGAAAGGGTGGACGCTAAGAAATTGTTTCCATTAGGCGAGGAGACTAGGACCCTTGGACACAGCCTTAGAATTCAGATCAGAAATGCGGAGACATTTCTTCAGCCAGAGAGTGGTGGGCCTGTGGAATTCATTGCCGCAGAGTGCTGTGGAGGCCGGGATGCTAAATGTCTTCAAGGCAGAGATTAATAAATTCTTGATGTCACAAGGAATTAAGGGCTACGGGGAGAATGCTGGTAAGTGGAGTTGAAATGCCCATCAGCCATGATTGAATGGCGGAGTGGACTCGATGGGCCGAATGGCCTTACTTCCACTCCTATGTCTTATGGTATTTATGGTTATTGCTCCTGTAAATCTTAAATGGATATTTTCATCAACAAAGACATTGAAGTTGTCATGTAGTGTGAGTCATTCTGATCTCCCTCACCATACAGGCTAAGGCCTGCAGAATCAGCCGACCATGATAGATTCCAGGAGAGAATACTAAGAGTCGTAAAATAAATCTCAGATTTGTACATGAAAGTAATGACGTGAGGAATCTTAAACACAGAGCAGAGCTTTCTGCCTTTCATTTTTGTTTGTC
Organism: Hemiscyllium ocellatum; assembly: GCF_020745735.1. NCBI lineage: Eukaryota > Metazoa > Chordata > Chondrichthyes > Orectolobiformes > Hemiscylliidae > Hemiscyllium > Hemiscyllium ocellatum. The sequence continues at coordinate 43,995,918 of NC_083413.1, read as the reverse complement.
TGCCTTCTGCTCCCTCTGCCCCAGTAGTACGAACAAAGTCTAAGATAGTTCCCCCCAGTTGACTGGAAAGCATAGCAGATGCAAGCCGTACTGGAAATGCGCAGAACCTAATGTGCAACATTTTCTTGTCTTAGTTCCAGTAAAAATGTGATTTTTAGAAAATCACAATTGGAAAATTAATAGATGGATTCTGCATTACGTTGTACTAACCCAGCACATTAAGAGGTGAAGGGTTTACACTGGATATACTGCCAAGAAGAGATTAAAGAGAATACTTGATCGAGCACCAAGAAATCAACAGTGAACAAAAAAGAGTCACAGAAAAGAATCAAAGGAAAATCGTGAAAACTATAAGAAACTAAAGAGGGGTTGTTTTCAGTAGAGGAGGGAGGAATTAATGAGTAGGGCACAGCAGGAAACGTGGTGAGGAGGATGGGAAACTGGAATAAATGGCATTAAACAGGAAGTGGCATAGAGAGATCAAAAAATGCAAGCACAGCAAGTGATGAGAAAGGCGAAAGGAATGTTACTGTTATTGCAAGAGGTATGGAATATAGTGTAGGAAATTTTTACTGCTGTATAAATTCTCAGTGCGACTGCAAGCTCAGTTGCATGTGCACCTGTCAGGTGTGTTTTGGCAATGTGGGGTAGGGTGGACACACCAAATAAGGAAAATACCCCTGCACCACCTTAATTCCTACCCATTGTCTAGTTCAACCCCTAACTAGCATGTGCCATAAACAGCAACCTACCTGCCACATATAACAAAGTACTCAAGGGTTAACTGAGTAGACCAATATGACATTGCACAAGCTCTAATACATGTGCACATGGACAAGCGTAGCAGACCATTTTTTGAAGAGTGTTTTAAAGGGTAGGGAGGTGGGTCTTTGGTGGATGGCTGTTCTCGGATCAGTGACTGTCTTATAAGACAGTACGAACATCATTCCTTCACCACTGTACCCTTCTTGACCCCTTTCCTAAGATGTTTGAACCCTCCTTGGCCAATGCCCCTGATTTAGGTTGGACCTTGGATCTATTGGGCTATCCATCCTGCAGTCTATTTGCAGATCGACAATGAACTCTTCTACTGTCAGGACTGTTTGCCCTGCCATTAGACCTGCTGGTACTATGTTCTGGCTACAGGACCGGCTTCTTATCAATCTGTTGACTGACGACCTTCTAGAAGAGTAATCCATCTTCCCCACATGATCCCCATTCCCCACCACTCACCTCCCCCCTTGAATCTGGCTTTTTCTTTATCTCCTAATGAAAGATATAACTGCATTAGAAGCAACTCAGAGAAATTTCATTCAATTCACTCCTACAATGAAGGGCTTATTCATATGAAGAATGACTGAAAGGTTCTGAAGAATGAATGGTGATCTCACTGAAATGTGTAAGATTTTGAGTGGATTTCATAGGATGGATATGAGAGAACATTTTCCCATGAGGGAGACCAGAAAAATGAGAGATTGTTAAAGAATAAGACCTTGTATTTTTTATGATGGAAGTGGAGAGGAAGCTTTTGCTCTCAAACTTTTAGTAGTAAACAGAATTCTCTTTCTTAGAAAGCAGTGGAGGCAAGGTTATTGAATTTAGTCAAGACTGAAGTCAGATAGATTTTTGATGGATAAGGGAGTCAAGGATTATGGGGACAGACAGGAAATGTTTGGACTATAATCAGACCAGCAATGATCATACTGGATGTTGGAAGAGGCTCAATGGTCCAAATGACCTAATCCAGTTGCTAAATCCTAATGTTTTATATTTTTAAAAAAACCTGAGGGGAATAGACAGGATTAAACATAACTATGCTGTAAAAATAAATTCAGTCCAAGTGGAAAAATAAACACCACAGCACATGTTCAGTCCAACATAAAATGTACAACAAAAATGTAATCCCAGGGAAATAAAATAAATCATTATTTATTTCGCAGCGTAAGGTAATAAAAATTCTGATGAGTAAAACCTGGGTTGAGCTGTGGAAAGGATGTCATCATTTTATGGGTTAAAGAATGCAGAAAATTTACTGTTGATTCCCAGGCTGATTTATTACCTGAAACCTGAATCTAGGCATTAGTCGTAGTATTGTGGAGGCCAATGTGACTGCTGAACCCTTCAGGAACTACACAAAGCCGCTCTCATCCAGTGTTTTCTTAAGTGTTGCTGCCAACTTCCCAATTTGATAGGAAAAAGGAGGATGAAAGTGACAGAATGTTTTGCTAAGAAAAATAGAGGGAAAAAGCTGTTTTATCCAAATAAAATACTCCACTTTCAGTTTATGTACTTCAGTGGTGATTATGTTTATTTCCATGTCATGTGGGTTTTGCAGTATAATTAACTCTAAAAGTACTGGAAATGTGATGATTCCTATTGGCTGGGGTGTTAACCACCTGGATTTTGACATGTTACTTTTACCAATTTTGACGGAAACATCTTAAACAGATTTATAGAAAAGACATGTAGAACTGCAATTATGACTGAAAAATGATGTGCAGGAAATAGGAAGTGAGTCTATTGAAAGGACTATAGAAATTTGATGTCAGAATCTCACTGTAAAGAGAGAGACACAGATGGCCCCCTGTTGCTTTTTGACTGCAGAATTATTTGGGGTGTTAGTGAGGCTAGGCAAGGTGGTACTTATGACGCCACTTAGAAAATATATTTTAAATGAAATGGAGACAACAGGCAATGATGAATCTTCTGAAAGGCACAAAATGGCTTGAACTCTACAGAGAAGATGTGAAGGGTCCTGATCCAGGATGGTAACAGATGGAAAAAAAGTTTACTTCCCTCAGGAGGAAATGGGAAGATGTTACATCAGAAAGACCCCAAGGCAATGCCTGAGGAGGCAATGGAAGGTGGTAGCTGAAGAGGGGAATACCAAAGCCTAACTCCTAGGACATGTTTGCAACGCCACAAAACATTAGGATATAACATATAGGATGTTAGTACAGTTTTCAATCCTTCCTCTTACACCAAATGCGTTCACTTCAAACCTGCAGCCTGAATAGTTCTGCCATGAGCCCCGTGGAGAATTTTAATGCAATATGTGGGATGATGGACTTCTGAAATCGAATAGGCGAAAGTGAGGACTGCAGATGCTGGAGATCAGAGTCAAGATTAGAGTGGTGCTGGAAAAGCACAGCAGATCAGGCAGCATTCGAGCAGCAGGAAAATCGATGTTTCAGGCAGGAGCCCTTCATCAGGAATCTGAAATCGAATAGGTGTTTGCACTCTGCCTACCATATTGGGTCCTTAGGCTGAAATATATTAACTGAGAGAGCAAAGTCTGCATAGTTTAATCGGGTTAACCAATGGCTGAGATTAGATTGATATCTTCAATTCCCTCACAAGTATTTATGCTTTTTATTTATTTATATTTTTCTTAGATTGATAAATTCTACAAGAGAGACAGTTTGCACCTTAATAGGTTAGGGACCAGCATTCTGGCAGGCAGGTTTTCTACTGCAACACCGCTACATTTAAATTAAGTAGCAGGGGGGAAGGGGACAAACTGGATGAAAAAGGAAATTGAAGGGAAAGTTAGAACAAGAGAAGTCAAGAAAGACAACTGTATCAATGAGGCAGAAAACTCGGAAAGGGATCATGCTGTAAGGTTGAGTGAAATAGGGGTTGATGGGAAGGGTGAGAGTAGTAACAAATTAAAAATACTGTATATGAACGCACGAAGCATTAGACATAAGATGGATGAGCTTGTGGCTCTTTTGGAAATTGGCAGATACGATATTGTGGGGATAACTGAGATGTGGCTTCAAGTGGACAGGGCCTGGGAAATGAATATTCAAGGCTACACATGCTATCATAAGGACAGACTGACTGGCAGAGGGGGTGGGATGGCCTTGTTGGTAAGGGAGGATATTCAGTCCCTTGCGCGGAGGGACCTAGAGTCAGGGGATGTAGAGTCAGTGTGGATAGAGCTGTGAAATACTAAGGGTAAAAAGACCCTCTTGGGAGTCATCTACAGGCCCCCAAACAGTAGTCTGGATGTCGGATGTAAGTTGAATCAGGAGCTAAAATTGGCATGTAATAAAGATGTTACTACAGTTGTTATGGGGGATTTTAACATGCAGGTAGACTGGGAGAATCAGGATGGTATTGGACCTCAAGAAAGAGACTTTGTGGAGTGCCTCAGAGATGGATTCCTAGAGCAGCTGGTGCTGGAGCCGACCAGGGAGAAGGCAATTCTGGATCTAGTATTGTGTAACGAACCAGAACTGGTCAGAGACCTCGAAGTGAAGGAGCCATTGGGAAGTAGTGACCATAATACATTAAGCTTCAATCTGCAATTTGAGAGGGACAGGGTACAGTCGGAAGTGACAGTACTTCTGTTGAATAAAGGGAACTATGGTGCTATGAGGGAGGAGCTGGCCAAAGTTCAATGGTGCAATACCTTAGCAGGGATGACTGTGGAGGAACAATGACGGATATTTCTGTGTATAATGCAGAAGTTGCAGGATCAGTTCATTCCTAAAAGGAAGAAAGATCCCAGGAGGAGGCAAGGGCGGCCGTGGTTGATGAGGGAAGTTAAGAAACATATAAAGTTAAAAGAGAAAAAGTATAACATAGCAAAGATAAGTGGGAAAACAGAGGACTGGGAAGCTTTTAAAGAACAACAGAGGATTACTAGGTAGGAAATACGCAGTGGAAAATTGAGGTACGAAGGTAAACTGGCCAATAATATAAAGGAGATAGTAAAAGCTTTTTTAAGTATGCGCAAGGCAAAAAAATGGTTAGGACTAAAATTGGGCCCTTGAAGACAGAAACAGGGGAAAATATTACGAGGAACAAAGAAATGGCAGAAGAATTAAATGGGTACTTCAGATCTGTGTTCACTGGGGAAGACACAAGCAATCTCCCTGAGGTAACCTGAACTTAAGGGAATCTATATTTGCCAGGATTTGGTGTTGGAGAGACTGTTACATCTGAAGGTTGATAAGTCTCTGGGGCCTAATGGTCTACATCCCAGGATACTGAAGGAGGTGGCTCGGGAAATCGTGGATGGGTGGATGATTATTTTCTACAGTTCGATAGATTCGGGGTCGGTTCCTGAGGATTGGAGGGTGGCTAATGTTATACCATTTTTTAAGAAAGGTGGGAGAGAGAAAGCAGGAAATTATAGACCAGTTAGTCTGACCTCAGTGGTGGGAAAGATGCTGGAGTCTATTATAAAGGATGAAATTACGGCACATCTGGATAGTAGTAATACGATAGGACAGAGTCAGCATGGATTTATGAAGGGGAAGTCATGCTTGACTAATCTTCTTGAATTTTTTGAGGATGTAACTCTGAAGATGGATGAGGGAGGTCCAGTAGATGTAGTGTACCTGGACTTTCAGAAAGCTTTTGATAAAGCCCCACACAGGAGGTTAGTGAGTAAACTTAAGGCGCATGGTATTGGGGGCAAAGTACTAGATTGGATTGAAAATTGGTTGGCTGATAGGAAATAAAGGGTAGTGATAAACAGCTCCATTTCGGAATGGCAGGCAGTGACTAGTGGGGTACCGCAGGAATCCGTGCTGGGACCGCAGCTTTTTAGAATATATGTTAATGATATAGAAGATGGTATCAGCAATAACATTAGCAAATTTGCTGATGATACAAAGCTGTGTGGCAGGGTGAAATGTGATGAGGATGTAAGGAGATTACAGGGTGACCTGGACAAGTTAGGTGAGTGGGTAGATGCATGGCAGATGCAGTTTAATGTATATAAATGTATGGTTATCCACTTTGGTGGCAAGAGCAGGAAGGCAGATTACTACCTCAATGGAATTAATTTAGGTAAAGGGGCAGTACAGAGAGATCTGGGTGTTCTTGTACACCAGTCAATGAAGGCCAGCATGCAGGTACAGCAGGTAGTGAAGAAGGCTAATAGCATGCTGGCCTTCATAACAAGAGGAATTGAGTATAGAAGCAAAGAGGTGCTTCTGCAGCTGTACAGGGCCCTGGTGAGACCACATCTGGAGTACTGTGTGCAGTTCTGGTCTCCAAATTTGAGGAAAGACATTCTGGCTATTGAGGGAGTGCAGCGTAGGTTCACGAGGTCAATTCCTGGAATGGAGGGATTACCTTACGCTGAAAGACTGAAGCGACTGGGCTTGTGTACTCTTGAGTTTAGAAGACTGAGAGGGGATCTGATTGAGACATATAAGATTATGAAAGGATTGGATACTCTGGCAGCAGGAAACAATTTCCGCTGCTGGGTGAGTGCCGAACCAGAGGACACAGCCTAAAAATACGGGGTAGACCATTTAGGACAGAGATGAGGAGAAACTTCTTCACCCAGAGAGTGGTGGCTGTGTGGAATGCTCTGCCCCAGAGGGCAGTGGAGGCCCTGTCTCTGGATTCATTTAAGAAAGAGTTGGATAGAGCTCTCAAAGATAGTGGAATCAAGGGTTATGGAGATAAGGCAGCAAGCGGATACTGATATCGGAATGATTAGCCATGATCATATTGAATGGTGGTGCAGGCTCGAAGGGCTGAATGGCCTACTCCTGCACCTATTGTCTATTGTCTATTGAATCGATAACTTGCCATATTCTTCAGTTTCTCTCTGACACAATTTTCTAACTAAGGACAGGCATTTGACCTAATCCCAAACAATTAGACAAGAAAAATTATTTCAAGGTGTTCTGAGGAAGGGTCACTCGACCTGAAATGCTAACTCTGATTTCTCTCCACAGATGCTGCCAGACCTGCTGAGCTTTTCCAGCTATTTCTGTTTGTTTATGATTTATAGCATCAGCCATTCTTTCAGTTTTTAAAAAAGGTTTCAAGCTTTGATATTGCTTTTCTCTCTAAGGAAGATGCCTTATCTCCTGTTAATATTCTCCATCCCTGATGGACCAATGGAGATTAGGACTGACTGTTTAGGTAACTACTTAGACTTTAGTGCTACATAACTGATAGGCATTCTATGAGTTGTGTTACTTCTCTAAACACCTATGCACAAAATATCCGGAACAGGGCTGGTTCAAGTTTTAATTCTGCTTTACATATTCTCTTTGATATAGTGTCATTGCTTACTCCTCCAAATGGTCGAAACATTTTACACTTGGGAGTCTGCCTGTAATACCCAACATCTGCTTATACAATAACTTAACTTGGCAGTGTAACAGTATTTTGTGACCTGAACTCAACATTGTGCTTTTCACATGTGCTATCACATATGTTTATCCAATTATTTCAAAGGTTGGCTAAGGTACCAGGTTTAAATGATTAAACTGTTTTATTCTACAGTCTCCAAGTGAATAGACAGAGCAATGGTCAAAACAATTCCATTGACTTCACCTCATTCCACATTTTTCTCCAAAACAATGAGTAATATAATTAAACTGAAATGCCGTCAGACTCCCTAATTTAGATGTTTCATTCAAGAATAAAGCAAATTGGTTTGAAATCTAACAATTGGCTTTACACTTATACTTTGATCAAAGTATTTAGTTAACATTTAATCCCTTTGGTTGATACTGATAATCCATTTGAAATAAAATTCTGTACACTGGACCACCCAAGAACCAATGCCACCCACTTCACCTCTTCCACTTCATGGTGACAAAACATCGAAAAATAGAAAACACATTACACTTTGCACAATGACTGCAGCAGTGGACAACAGTCAGTTAACCTCATTTACTGTTAGAGTAGGGGAAACACGCAGTTTAATACGAATATAGTGACACCCATGGCTCTGTTGCCAGTTTTTTTTAAACTTGAAGCTAACTTCATGGGCAATATTTTGGTTTTTGGAGGATTATCTCAGAGTCGGAGTTCAATGTAAGGTTTATAACGCACTCAAAGTCATAAGGAGGAACCATGTGAGATTATTTTGCCGGCACGTTCTCAGGAAACAATATGATGTACAAGTTGTAATAATGCTGCAGTAAAAGAACAAACTTGGGGAATTGAAGAAGGGCTCATGCCCGAAACGTCGATTCCTGAAGAAGGGCTCATGCCTGAAACGTCGATTCTCCTGCTCCTTGGATGCTGCCTGACCTGCTGTGCTTTTCCAGCAACACATTTTCAGCCCAGAATTAGTTAAACAGTCAACAAATATTTTGCCAAGTACTAAGAACTGCAGCGAATTACTTATTTGACATAATGATTGTGAGGCTTCCGGTCTATGATGTAAAAGCGAAGTTTTTGCACAATGCCAAGTTTAAATATGGATGTAATACACATTAAATTATTCATGTTAATTCGTAAAATAGAAAGGGCTGAATGTCACAGTTTTCTGGCTAAGTGCATGTTGACTCTTGTTTGGTGGAGTGATTCTTGCTGCAAGAGCAAATCAATTTTCTCACTGTATCTTGGTAATTAGTGTTAATTGGCATTTCAGTAATGATGGCAAGTATCACATCTAATTTCCACCCAGCTTAGCATGTGCTATTCCCAGATTAATTTGCCACTCACAGGAGATTTTGGATTTGACAAGCATTTCTGGTGCTGGTGCCATTTTTAAAAGGCTGTTGGACACCTGGACAAGCTGTTCATCCACAGCTGGCTTGCTCAATTCTTGACATTTGCCCCAGACATGGCAGATAGGGGGAAATCAACACCCCACTTTGCAGACAGGATCCTGGAGCTTCTTCTGGATGGAATGATCCAGACAGGAATCCTCTTTTCCCAGGATGAGAAATGGAGGCCAAAGCACCAGATTATGCCAGTTTGCTCCAAGGTTGCTACCCAGTTGACAGCAGTCTCAGCTGGGTGGAGGAATGCACAGCACTGTAGGAAAAAAAAATCAATGTCCTTCACCACTCCTCCATTGTGAGTGTTGGCATCTTCACTCCAATATCTCACACTCACTCTATCTCTGTTACTGTACTCACCTCACACCAAGGCTCATGCTTTACTATTCTAACTGTCTACAATAACTTCCTCACTCAGCTAACCTAAACTCTGACATGATTCACCCTATGCACTCTGTGCTATCTACTCAATCACTCAGGAAACATCACCAGCTGCACCAACACCAACACTAATAGTTGTGCCACCTACTTCCATCTTCCATAGTACTGCCTTTCTTATATTTAAGGAGCAAAATGGCAAAAAGAATCAAGATGAGTGGTATACTGCCTCACCTATTAACACTAAGTGCCCTGAGCAGGAACTGGACTGTTTTTGGATGCTGCGCTTTACCTCCTGTGCTGGGATCCCTGAGTGAAAGCCATCCTAGACTGAAGTCTGTCGACAACCATAGCAAGCTTTCCCGGTTTATGTTTGCACTCAATGCATGAAAACACGGCAGCAATATGAACCTGGTATCTCTGGCTGAGGGATCAATGCACAAAATGTTATGACAATGCAAATCAAGGATGCTGCAAGCATCCAGCTAGACTCAGAGTGGGTGAATGTTATGGCAAGGAAAGAGACTGAAGATGCAGCCTGGTCCAGCCCATGAGCTGGGTGCATTTCCTGACAGTTAAGTGTCCTTCCTGCAGCATTATCATGATAGTTGCTGGGGCAGCCTGAGGTGTATCACTAAAGTGTAGGAGCATCCTGAAAATAGATCAAAAATGTACCATGAGGGCTTAGAGACTGGTACATGTTGGACACCAATATCGGTGGATATGTGAGCCATATAGCTAGTGACCATTGAGCTTGCCCAAACGTTTGGTGCCAAGTGTCCCACATCAAGATCTTTTGGAGCAAGTAATGAATTGAACTTGCCAAGACCATATTAGTTTCCATGTCGAGTTTCCCAGACATCCATAAATGCTCACGCCTCTACTATCAACATCCTGTACTAGCAGTGCATACCATTTATAAGATACACCGCAGAAATTCACCAAGGCTCCTTAGACAGCACCTTCCAAATCTACAATCTCCACCTTCTAGGAGGACAGGGACAGCAGATACATGGGAACCTACAAGTTCCTCTCCAAGTTGCTCACCATCCTGACTTGTTGCTGGATCAAAATCCAAAATATTGGTCCCATATCACATGGGTTTTCCTGCACATATGGATTATAATGGCTCAAGAAGGCAGCTCCTCACAAACGTCTCAAGGGCAACTAGAGATGAACTTAGCCAACAAAGCCCACATCACATTGATGAATGTTAGAAAATTATGCACAGAGTGAAATATATTAACTGAGGCGAAACCATCCAGCTGTAACCCACCACTTCAAATACAGTTACCTATAGAGGGATGGTTGTTATTTTGCAACAGTGGTGGCACGGTGACTCAATGGTTGTCACTACTGCCTCATAGCACCACAGACCTGAGTTTGATTCCACCCTTGGGTGACTGTATATGTGGAGTTTGCATGTTCTCCCATTGTCAGCATGGGTTCCTGCTGGGTGCTCCTGCTTCTTCCCACAATCCAAAGATGCAGGTTAGGTGGATTGGCCATGCTAAATTCTCCATAGTATTCAGGGATGTATAGTTTAGATGCATTAGCCATGAGAAATATTGGGTTACAGGTATAGAGCAGGGGAATGGATCTGGGTGGGATGCTCTTTGGAGGGTCAGTGTGGACTCAATAGCCTGTTTCCACACTGTAGGGATTCTATGGAAAACTGTTGTACCCTAGTTAGAAACAATCCTTCTCAGTGCAGTCCTGAATTCCAGTGCTTCATGATTCTTTCAAGCTGCCACAGGGAATTGGGCAGAAGTAAACTATTCATTGCTCACAAGTTCATCCAAAATGTAATTTTTGTTCTGCAAAAACACACAATAGCAAAGATCCAGGCAGGATGTTTTTGCTTTATATGAACTATTACCCCAGGTTGTGGGAATTCATCAACTGCCCACATGCCTTTCAAAATCTAGATCATGTCAATTTACATTAGACGTGGACAAAAACAATATTTCTCAGTCCATGGACAGCTCGTGCATGTTGTCAACTTGCATATTTGCATTTTAATGCCCGGTGACTGGTGCTTGGTTGGTATATAATCTGAGACTATTCAGTATTCATGTTACCTTCTTCAGCAACATAACAAGCTAAATGGACAGTTCCTAAAGGACTTCTGATATCCTCTTCAACCTTGGCCAATGATATCTGTTGCCATGGCAACCAGTGGGTTTGAGGAATGCATACCAAAACCAGATATTGAACAGTGAACTATTGAACCAGTCAATTCTCCGAAGGAACTATTTAATACATTTTTGTCTGCTGTCTTGAGTCCAAAATTTAGTTATCTAGATAACTTGGGAATACTGCACATACATTCCAGAGAAATTATTCAAAATATTGACAGTGGGTTTCATATCATAGAGTTATAGAGATGTACAGCACTGATACAGAGCCTTTAGTCCAATTCATCCATTCTGCCCATATGTCCGAAATTAATCTAGTCCCATTTGCTAGCATTTGATCCATATCCCTCCATTACCCTTCCTATTCATATGCCCATCCAGATGTCTTTCAAATGTTGTAATTATACCAACCTCCACCACTTCCTCTGGCAGATCATTCCATACATGCACCATGCTCTGCATGCAAAATTTGCTCCTTTTAAGTCTTTTCCCTTTCACCTTAAACCTATGCCCTGTCATTTTGGAAACCCTTACCTTAGGAAAAAGAACTTGTCTATTTACCCAATCCATGCTTCTCATGATTTTGCAAACCTCTGGAAGGTCACCTCTCAGCCCTAACCTATTCAGCCTCTCCCTGTAGCTCAAACCCTGCAACTCTGGCAACATCCTTCTAAATCTTTCTGAATCCTTCCAAGTTTCACAAAATCTTTCTTATCCCAGAGAGACCAGAATTGCAAGCAGGATTCCAAAAGTGGCCTAACCAATGTCCTATAAAGCCTCAACATGACCTCCCAACTGCTCTACTCAATGCACTGACCAATTGAGGCAAGCATACCAAACATCTTCTTCACTATCCTATCTTACTATGACTCCATTTTCGAGGAACTATGAATGTGCAATCCAAGGTCTCTTTGTTTGGCAACACTCCCCAGGATTTTATCATTACATGTATAAGTCCTGTTCTGATTGGTCATACCAAAATGCAACACCCTACATTTATCTAAATTAAACTCTATCTGCCACTGCTCGACCCATTTGGTCCATCTGATCAAGGTCCTGTTGTATCATCACAAATGAGAGAATAATTGGAATGCAGGACACTGAAGCGTAGTAGTCTTCAGGAGATGAACTGGAAAATAAAGGATGTTTCATGGCTGAGGTGGTCTCGATGTTGTTTCCAAGCAGACAGCAGTATCATTTGATAATTTTATTCAACTGAGTTCCTCTTTATTAATGACATTATTGTCAAAATATTGTGGGGCTGTTGTGACCCTCTCTTCTGATACTACCTTTCAGTGATAAATAGTGGTCAGAATCTGCCCTCCATGGTGTGATATGAGTAATAGAAAAATACAGTGAGAATGAAAAATATCAGATTCTTGACAGTGAGAAAGAATATTTCTCCTTCAAACCTGAAATTAAGATCTCGCCATTAAATGGTAACTATCTCATTTCCATGCATTTGCAGCTCATGAGAGCTGCAACTCACTTTATTTATATTCCCATTTCCAGTTCTCCTCTCTCCCACTGACAAAATGGAGGGTTGGGTATGTTTTGGTGCTGCCCTTTTGGCACCGATCGTATGGCCCCACCGTTTTGGCTCTAAACTGTTTTGGTGCTCATTACTTTGGCGCTGAGCTGTTTTGGCACCAATTCAGAATTTTAAAAAAAGTCTTGTTTGGTTAAAGAAGAGAGGATGACTAACGACCCCATGTAATTTTCTCAACTAGCAAGAGTTGATAGTCAAAGCTGTAATAACCAGCTGTAGATTCAAATCCCATTTTGTAATCATTTACTCATTTAACAATTGTTAATAGTCATCTACCGCCTTGATGATACTTAAGCCCTTCTGTCTTCACACTGGAAAGCTGTAATACAATTTTTTTTCTATTTTCTTGTAGAGCCAGAAATAGCTGAAAACATTCTAAGCAAGAGAGACAAACCAAAATTTTCGCACAATGGTTATCTATATGTGTTTGATAAATGTAGCAAAATGTAGAAATTTGTTTTTATAATGAATAGGTTAAAAATAATGAATAGAAAAGAATTAGATTTATTTCTTACAATGTAATGAAAACAAATTTCTTACGGGCTCTACAAGACTTTTTTTTAATTCTGAATTGGCGCCAAAACTGCTCAGCGCCAAAATAGTTTAGAGCTAAAACCGTGGGGCCAAATGATCGGCGCCAAGAGGGCTGTGCCAAATAGTCCCATTCCGCAAATTGGAAAGCTCAAATTCCCAACAGGTGAGTAGAGTAAGTATCTGGTGACTGCAGCTTGCTGAATACTTACCTGGCTATCATATAATTGGATCATTCGATGTCCTGGTCTACACCACTATCCTTCATCGGCCGCTATCCTTCATTCACACAAGTTGCTTTCATTTCCCAAAGCATTCAATAAAGTACGACATCAAAGATTATTGCAAAAGAGAGTAACTTGTGGTATTGGGGTAATAGGGGAGGTCTAGTGCTCGTATCGATAGACTGTTAATCCAGAGACCAAGGTAATGTTCGGAGGACATAGTTTTGAATCCTGGCCAGGGCAGATGGGGGAATTTGAATTCAATAAAAATCTGGCATTAATGATGACTACTAATTGATGTTGGGGGGAGAAAAACCATCTGGTTCATTAATGTCCTTCAGGGAAGGAAATCTGCCTTCCCTACCCAGTCTGGCCTACATGTGACTCCAGACCCACAGTAATGTGATTGATTCTCAACTGTCTTCTGGGCAATTAAGCATGGATAAATAAATGCTGGCCTAGCCAACAACTTCCTCATCCTGTGAATGAATAAAAATAAATATATTTGCATGGATTGACGTTTGTTTAACACAGAAGACAGAAAATCAGGATTAATTGGCTTTTTTTGGATTGGAAAGATGTAACTAGTGAAGTACCACAAGGATCAGTCCTAGTGCCTCAATTATTTACTAACTATACTAATGACTTGCAGGATGGAATGAAGCCTGATGGATATTAATTTGATGATAGATACAGGTAAATAGTAGGAAGATATATTGTGATTGGGAAATAAGGAAACTGTAAGGAGCGTAAGTAGTTTGAGTGAATGAAAACTTGGCAAATGAAGTTGAATGTAATTTAATGTAAGCTTACATTCTTTGGTCCGAAGAATCACAAGGCAAATCCTTATTTAAATGGGGAGACACTTCAAAACATTGCAGTAAAGAGCAATGTGGGTTTTCTTGTTTATGGAACACAAATAGTCAGCATGCAAATGCATATTGACCACATTAGTATAACATGTGAACTGTCAGTTGTGTGTAGCAGTAGCACCCTTGAAAAGTTGAAAGAATGAATGAACCTTTCCCTCTAGAGACATGTGGAATCATCATTGTTCCTCATTGCCAAGGTGGGGCTAAGTATGGAACGATGTGGACAAGCCAACAACTTTCACTTTTCTTGCACATAATGTCTATCCTTACTGTTGTCCACATTATAGTACAATGCCTTGGGGAGAAGGGGGAGAGGTACATAATTACAGGATTCATGCAGAATGAAAGATTCACCAGCTTTCATTAATATTCACATTTTGACTCAGAATTCCAAGTGATTATAAACTCTGTGAGATAGGACAATGAATTGTGATATGTATTTAGGTTTACAAAGGATTGAAGGATATTAAACATAATGATTAAGTATTTTTTCTAAATGTGAATTGTTTTTGAAATAGTGAATTCATAAATAGACGATGAATAACCATTTCATTTGAGCTTGTGTCATGAGATGTGCCCATGGTGGATACTGGATGAGTTGACATAGCACACATGGATGATGTGTGTTTGTGGGCATGGTTGGCATGATTTGCATTAATTTGGTATTGGGGCGATAATGGGCTGGTATGTAGTGGGGGAATAAGTTTGCTTGGAGGGTGTGAGGGTAGGGGAATAGGTTAGCATGATTTGGCATGGATGGGGCCTGTGGAATATGTGACTGAATTTCAGAGCTGGAAGCCGGGGTGCGTTGAATCAGAAATGAGTGCACTGAGGCAAGCCTTCCACCCAGCCTGCCTCTGCATCCTGCAGTCTCCACAGTGTTTCTTAGGTCACCCACCGAAGTTCCCAAAATCACCATTCACCCTCCATTCCCCGAACCAAAATCTGAAGGCCTGAAGCACGTTCATCCTGTTCAAGTTTGAAGAGAGTTTTGGAGATTGAGTTGAATTTCAGATTGAGTTTTGGAGCCACAAGATCATGCTGCAGCTCTGGTGTGGCTGCACTTGGAGTATTACGTACGATTCTGGTCACCCCATTATAGGAAGGATGTGGAAGCTTCGGAAAGGGTTCAGAGTCGATTTACGAGGATGTTGCCTGGTATGGAGGGAAGGTCTTATGAAGAAAGGCTGAGGGATTTGAGGTTGTCTTCGTGAGAGAGAAGGTTGAGAGGTGACTTAATTGAGACATTTAAGATAATCAGAGGATTAGATAGGGTGGACAGTGAAAGCCTTTTTCATTGGATGGTGATAGCTAGCACAAAGGGACATAGCTTTAAATTGAGGGGTGATAGATACAGAATAGATGCCAGAGGTAGTTTCTTTACTCAGAGAGTAGTTGGGACATGGAAAGCCCTGCCTTCAACAGTAATAAATTCGCCAACTTTAGGGGCATTTGAACGGTCATTGGATAAACATACAGATGAAAATGGATAGTGTAGGATAGATGGGCTTCGGTTTGGTTCCACAGGTCAGCGCAACATCAAGGGCTGAAGGGTCTGTACTGCGCTGTAATGTTCTGGAAAGAACTAGGAATTATCCTGACTCTGTGAGCCAAAGCCAGAATTCAGGCCCAGATGGAAGTACAGCACTCATGAACTGGCTCTGCAGACTGCATTGCCAATCCAGCTCCTTCAGTAGAAGAATTTTAAACCCTTGAGAAACTAATGCCAAGATTTCTTCAGAGCTCCTTCCAAAGCAGAAATCAGATTTAAGTATATAATGATGCTTTTGTCACACATCTGATGGAAGTACAGCAAAGTAAGAGTAGTTTGAGAAATCTCCTGACGTTAATCCTCAATCTGTTGGAACAGGAAGGAATTAAGTGATGTAATAGCTGGAAACCATCTCATATATAGTTGTCTATCAAAATCAAAACTAAATGACTCCTCCGTAAATTTGGTTTGACAGGATTGTATGAAAAGAAAAATAATAAGGGGACAGAGAACAACAGATAGTATCAAGCAGGTCAGACACAGCAGCTGCAGTAAGTTGTGATGGCTATAATTTCCAGCGTTAAGCATGAATTTATTTTAGATTTCCATGAGCTGTAATGTAGAAATCTATAATTCACAAAATTGCTGATATGGATGCCGATCACCATACATTAGATTATTGTATTCCCCAATCTACCGGTGGAAAATTCAAACTAAAATTCCAATAGACTGCACAAAGTATAACAGGAGTAGAATAGTAATTGTTTCTCTGTCTTTGATCCTGACAATTCATAGAATACCCAAATGTGTGATCACTGAATTACATAATACATTCCAGTCTTGTGCAGTTTTCAGAGTCGAGAGTGTGTTGCTGGAAAAGCACAGCCAGTCAGGCAGCATCTGAGGAGCAGGAGAATTAATGTTTCCGGCATAAGGAATGTGGCTTGTGAGTTGGGGCTGAGACATAAATGGGAGGGGGGGGTGGGTTTGGCGGGGGGAAGGTAACTGAGAAAACAATAGGTGGATGAAGGTGAGGGAGAAGGTGATAGGTCGGGGGGAAGCGATGGACAGGTGCAAAGGGTGGTGGTCAGAAGGAATCATGTGCTCAACAAATGGAAAAAAAATCGGACAACATCTCTGGGGCACCCGCACCCACCAACCCCACCGCCCCGTGGCTGAACACTTCAACTCCCCCTCCCACTCCCTCAAGGACATGCAAGTCCTGGGCCTCTTCCACCACTAAACGTTACCACCCGATGCCTGGAGGAAGAACGCCTCATATTCCGCCTTAGGACCCTGCAACCACATGGGGTAAATGTGGATTTCAGCATCTTCCTTATTTCCCCTCCCCCCACATTATCACAGTCCCAAGCCCCCAATTCGTCACCGCCCTCCGCACCTGTTCATCATTCCCCCCTCTGACCTATCACCTTCTCCCTCACCTTCATTTGCCTATTGCTCTCTCAGCTACCCCACCCCCCCCAACCAAACCCCCTCCCCCCTCCCATTTATGTCTCAGCCCTGACCCACAAGCCTCATTCCAGATGAAGGGCTCCGGCCTGAAATGTTGATTCTCCTGTACCTCGAATGCTGCCTGACACACTTCCAGCAACACACTCGACTCTGACCTCCAACTACTGCAGTCCTCACTTTTTGCAGCATTCACACTTAGATTCCCCCAACCGCATGTGATCTTTACTTCTTTACCTGAAATGTTTGACTTTAAAACTTCACCAACGCTCGTCTACTTCACAATGTAGGTAAAGAAAGAAATGCCTGCAAGCTGACCTAATTGACTTCATGTCTGAGGATGGGAAACCATCTCTCTTTTCCAGTGAAGGTATTTGCTCCCATGGTACTGAAGATCCAGGCAGTGGTTTTATCCAAATGTTCATTACACTTGCATGGCCCAGGCTAACAGATAGGACCAGGTCAGCAAAGAATCAGGAATGCAGCATTTTTAAAACCTAATTTGACACTACCCAGAGACAGCTAGCTTAGATAATTCTGCGATGTAAATAGATCATTCATTTCACTACTTTTTAAAATCAATTAAGCTGTACCTGTATAAAATTCCCAGGAGCTTCAACTGACAAATCAAAAAGTCTCAGGGCTTTGGCTTGTATGTTGATATAATTATTTTGGACACAAGATTGAAAATGTCAATTTTAACTTCTGATGAATCCTTTATACTGCTGCCAGGTCATCAATACCTTTCTACATTTTGTGGTGGCATTCAAAGTAGTGTAAGTCCCTCCAAAAAATTGCAAGTTGCTTGTAGAGAGAGCTACAATGATTTTACTTTTATCAGAAAGGTTCATTGCAGAGCATCCCAGAAAATGTTGGCAGAGTAAGTAATGGTTTAAGTTCCTGCAAATAAAGCTTAAGGTGGTGCACATTATCAGAAAATTGTACTTTGTTGTTATTACATAGTAAAAGCTAGTTATTAAGAATGCTTGATCATATCAGAAAAAGATAGTTCATTGTTTAAGGACATGAAAACACAATTACTGGCAATTTAAAAGCTGGAATGGTAGAAAAAGTCTTAAATATTACTAATTGAAATACAACTTTGGAACTTCACGAGGGAAAATTGCTGAAGTAGCAGTGTTAAAATCCTTATAGCATACTTTAGCCTGTACTCCTCATGTAACTTTCTGTTAACTATCTACACCCTCAGTTTCACCTAACAATAGAGATGATTATTCAATCTACAGATAATAAAATAAATAAGCTATGTTCACATATCAGATCTACTTCATTCTTAAATGAAACCCACAGATGCTTATCCAAGTGGCTAGTAAAGGTTCCCACAGTGTGCATTTTGAATGTATTTTACGTCTTGCAGCAGAAATCAATGTCAGCAGAGCTTGGTTTCTGTACTTACATTAATGCACTCTGCACTTTGCCCCTGAGTTCCTGCCAATCATAAAGTCAGAACCCTAGGGAAGAACAGAGGGCAGCACCATCTCTATTATTGTTATTGATCTTTGCTATAAATCAGAGAAAATAGCAATTTCCCAGAAAGGTTACTAACTACAGTTACAGATAACTGCAGCAACTAACATGAGCAGGAAACATCTTAATGAGATAAAGGAACACAAAAAAAAACAAGATATAGATTTGCAGTCTATTCATTACATTTATATTTAGGACTGTACCTAATTATACAAATTCTCATGGTCAACAAATCATAACCTCTGAATTGGTGTGCTAAATAGCCCATCTAATGGACCAACTCACTTCAGATGAATGTCATTTGTCACCAGCAATTTAAAATTGTAGTCAATTTGATGAGTGTGGGAGGCAGAGGGAAAATTCACTGGACATTTTCAGCACATTGTGTTGGGAAGAAGGTGCTGAAGTTCTCCCTGTAATGACTGTTTTGTACATGGCATTTCTTTCCAAATTACTTTCACCCAATCATCAGGATTTACAGTTTAATAAGATCTTAATGAGCCTCTCTTGACACCATTGCCTAGTATGGTTGTGCTTCTCCCTGCAAGTTCTTGGGGAAATATGTCAATTACTAAGTACAGTCTGGCAGGCCACTTCTACCAGGGATACATCTGTACCTGAGTGAGTCAAAGTTATCATTATGTTGAAACGATTTATGTCTGAATCCTTCCAGACAGCATTTTTAATCAGTGCAGATTTTAGCAGTTACTCAATACTGCAGCATGGTCTCAGTCTGATATCCTGCATTGGAGATGCCGGTGTTGGACTGGGGTGTACAAAGTTAAAAATCACACAACACCAGGTTATAGTCCAACAATTTATTTGGAAGCGTGAGCTTTCAGAGCACCACTCCTTCATCAGATGGTTGTGAAGTATAAGATGAATAAAAGATCTTGTTGCTGAACAAAGAGACCTTGGAATGGGTTCATTGCTCCTTGAAAGTGGAGTTGCAGATGGGTAGGATAGTGGAGAAAGCATTTGGTATGCTTTCTTTTATTGGTCAGAGTATTGAGAAATGGAGTTGGGAGGTCATGTTGCGGCTGTACAAGACATTGGTTAGACTACTGTTGGAATATTGTATGCAATTCTGGTCTCCTTCCTATCAGAAAGATGTGAAATTTGAAAGGGTTCAGAAAAGATTTACAAGGATGTTGCCAGGGTTGGAGTATTTGAGCTATTGGGAAAGGTTGAATAGGCTGGGCCTGTTTTCCCTGGAGCATAGGAGGCTAAGGGGTGATCTTACAGATGTTTACAGAATTACAAGGGGCATAGATAGGATAAATAGGCAAAATCTTTTCCCTGGGGTGTAGGAGTCCAGAACGAGAGGGCATAGGTTTCGGGTGAGAGGGGAAAGATATAAAAGAGACCTAGGGGTCAACTTTTTCATGCAGAGGGTGATACATATTATGGAATGAGTTATCAGAGGAAGTGGTGGAGGCTGGTACAATTACAGCATTTAAACGGCATTTGGATGGGTATATGAATAGGAAGAGTTTGGAGGGATATGGGCCAGATGCTGGCAGGTGGGACTAGATTGGGTTTGGATATCTGGTTGGCTTGGACTGAAGGGTCTGTTTCCATGCTGTACATCTCTATGACCCGATAATCGAACTCCCAGAAGCGATGGCTTACTGGCCAAGTTGTGCTCACCTCTGTGGAATTTGATTGGCCAGGACCTGCTGGAGGTGCATGACAGTATGCTTCCGGGAGATAACATGTGTGAATCCATGAGAAAAGGTATCATCACCCTTATCGATAAGCGGAAGATAGAGAGGGAGAAAATTAGAAATTGGTGATCAATTTCACTGCTGAATGTGGACTACAAAATACTGTCTGAGATTATCGCCAATTGGGTCAGGTCTGCTTTGGGATTGATGATTCACCCTGACCAAACCTGCGCTATACTGGGCAGGACAATTTCTGAGAACCCAGTGCTCCCCAAGGATCGCCTACATTGCAGGATGGAGTTGTGGGGTGGGGGTGAAGGGAGACGTCTGCCTCATTAGCCTGCACCAGGAGAAGGCATTTGACAGGATATTGCACACTTACATGTGGGATGTGCTCGCCAAGATGGCTTTTCTGGAGGGAATTTGCAATTGGATCTGACTGCTCTACACTAACATCATTAGTGCATTCTCAATCAATGGGTGGGACTCAGAGAGCTTCCCCATCAGATTTGGAGTCAGGCAGGGTGCCCATTCTTTCCTGCCTTATTTGTGTGCTGCATAGATCCTTTTGCTGAGTCCAGCAGGAAGGATGTGAGCCTGATAGAGGTTCCTATTCCAGGCAGCAGAGGCCTGCAGGTCAGAACCTCCCTGTACATGGATGATGTCACCATTCTCGCTCTGATCCATTGTCAGTACGCAGACTCATCAGCATCTTCAACCAATTTGAATGAGCTCAGGAGCCAAGGTAAATCAAGACAAGAAAGAGGTCATGTTCTTTCGGAACTTAGCTGACAAATCTTTCATCCCTTTCACCACAGGAAAGACTGGATTGGAGGGGCCTGGATATGTGAAAAACCTTAGGAAGACAATTGTAAAGATGAGGCAATAACTGGGCTTTTGGGACTACTGCTCCCTCTCTATTGTAGGTAAAAACATGGTCATCATTCCCAGAACCTGCACCATCGCAGTCACCAAGCCATATGAGACTTCATCTAGAGGTAAAGATGTACCATGTCTGAAGGGACACCATACACAGAGCTCTGGATAAGGGGGTAGGAATGTACCCAATGCTGCTCTCAACATGATGGCACCCTTGTGTGTGGCTGTATCAAGCTGAGTGTAGACCCTCAGTGTGCAAACATCGAGTGTCACTATGTACTGAGGTTCTATCTGTCCCAGTGTTGCAAAGGAAGGGACTGGCCTCATTGTTGTGGATCGCTCCAAGTAGTTGGGCCATTCTGTATCACCTATCCTTTGTGGAAAAATTTGTAAAGAAAAGCAAGTCCAATAGGAAGTGGTCAGCACGTGGTGTCCTCGAGACCCTATGGGAAAAGGAGAAGGCGGATCCTGTCACGTTGCTCACTGAGCAGACTGTCAAAGCCATTTGGTAGAATGCCTCATCGCCAGAATGTTCCAACAAGCACCAGGGCATCACTTGACTGGTGGTGAGAAGGGCATTACCTGTGAGATTCTTCGTATGTGACCAGACACTCTGTACCACTGTATGCTGCCCTTAAAGTGGCTGCGGAGGCATAGAGAATGTTATCTATCTCCTGCTGGAATGTGCCTTTACAGAGAAAGCTTGGTCAGAAACACAGTGGTTTTTGTTCAGATTCATCCCAAGCACTCCGTGACATGGGACATTGTGCTCAATGGACTGTTCCCCAGGACGCACCACGAGAACCATCAACTCAGTGAAAGACACTCTTTGATCTGCCCAAAACCCGTTGACCTTCCAGAGCAAGGAGTTGACCTTGACCAAGTATTGCGGACTGGCACATTCCAAGATCCAGGACTCTGTACTGAGGGATGCACTAAAGCAAGTGGCAGCTGCCACCAAGGCTCAGTGGGGAAGGCCACCATCTAAGTTCTTTCTGCCAAAGTATAATCAGGCAGGGTAGAGTCAAACTTCAATGTTTGTTTGTTTGTCCTTAGGCTACTGTGCAGAATCAAACTGCTTCAGTGACTATGTATATATATATAAGGATATTTTTATGTATAAAGTATATTTTTGAAATAAAAAAAGAAATTCACAAGTGCGCCATTCAAGGGCTATACACTTAATGACCTGGATTTTACAGTCAATGAAAAGTGATTGACATCAAAGAAAGCTGTACATAGTGTCCTGGAAATCTCTGGATTTCACTTTTCCTTTTGTTCACTTCATACTCGTGCGAGCCATAGATGATCTCTGGTGTCCATTAACTGTAATATCATCAAGCATCAAAGCAAACTTACAAACAGCAAGCCAGGAAGTAAATGAAGGTTTTGTCATTCACTTTTTTATATGGTTACAGAATTTGAAATGAAATCTGCATGTGGAAGCTGAAATATCCTGAACAAGATACAGGAGTTTTAAAATCATTTTTTAAAAATCTGGAATTTTATAGCATAAAGTGGAAAGTTTGAGATTCCAGAAATATAAATTTATTTTATCAGGGCCAGAGAGGTTGTTGGCGTCTGGCCAATTGAAAACTGGAGCTTTCTCTCAAACCACAGGAGGTAAATAATGGGCCTTAGTTCTAACTCCCTATTTTCGATGTCATGGAAAATCAACCAGTCTTGTATGCACTTTTTCTGCTTGGCTCATGTGTTTAGATAGTAAGTCTTGGATGTAAAATAATGACACATAAAGAAAAATTTTGAATTCCCCAATGTGATTATTGCACACGATATGCTGTATTTCAGCATTAATGCTATTATTAGCAATGCATTGTTCAAATACAGATGGAAAAAGAACAGCATCCAGCCAAATCCTGGGCTAATTGTGAAATTGAGGCTTCACTGGAAGTGTCTAAGAATAAAATGACAATTTCACAAAATTTGGACACAAGGAAACAGGATTATGAAAAAGAAACAAAAAATAACTTGTTATCAAAACTGAGTAGCTGAAGGATGATAATAGGTGGATTGCCCTTGCTAAATTACACATAGTGTTCAGGGATGTGTCGGTTAGGTGTGTTAGCCATGGGAAATGCAGGTTACAGGTATTGGGTAGGAGAATGGTTGTGGGTGGGATGCTCTCCAGAGGGTTGGTGTGGACCCATCGTGCTGAATGGTCTGTTTCAAAGATGTGGGGATTATATAAAAACAACTTTGTTTCATATAGAGTTTATCCTTTTTTAAAACAAGATGTGATATTGGTATCTAAAACATTCCTTACTTTGCCTCGGCTTTAAAACAGACATTGGCCTGTTCAATTAAAATGGACTTTCAGCTTTACCAGAATGGCAGATGGATAAATTGCAAAGAAATATGTTAATAGATTTGTTATGATGTTGTACAAGACATTATGAATTAAACTAGCAATGATATAAAACCAAAACCAAAACATAACATCTGTAAAATAAAGCGAAGTTGACTTTCAGAGCAACATTATTTTGCTTCTCCTCCATACCCAACCAGTGGTGCATGTTAGGAAAATACAGTCTCCATTTTCTGTTCTTGTTTACATGTTTTGCAGTTTTTAATTTTTTTTCAGTAACAACGAGACTGATTCTTAGATTATACAGTTATCTAATTTGAGGCATTAAAGATTTAATAAAGTAATAGTGCATTCTTAGTTCCAAAAATTGAATATTTATCACAAAATGAAATCAGAATCTAAATAATTCTTATGACTGAAATTGACTGTTGTAGAATATCAGACACAATTCATCCCACTGGAATACAAGCCACATTGGTAAATTACATTTTCTGGTACATAGTGTTCTGGTGTTCTTTGTAAACTGTCCAACATTTCTTCGTGAAATTCCCAGTAAGAATTTCAAAGTATGTTGCTTCAGAAAAGGCCATGATTCCAAATTATGTTTACTTCCCCAGCTGAGCAACTCAGAGATACAATTTTTTTATTTCTTCTAAAATCGATCAGATTGCAGTATTATCACTTATATTATTCAACAATCATCAGAATGTGTTGAGATCAGGATCCAGTTCTGCTGCTGTGGTGGTGTTCCAGTCCCAAAAGCTCAACTTCCCAGGAGAAGGTCCGGCCAGTATATAGGTATACAGAGCACAGAAAATGAGGTTGAAGGAAATGAGGAAATTTGTGGGGGCAAACATACCAAACAAAATAAAAAGCTCACCAAACCATAGAATTAATAAATAGTTACAGTTCAAAAACCATAGTTTTCGAGATTGTGCCTATTGTCTGCAAGAATCTCACTTCCCCGCTCTTCCCATATAGTCCTGCAACTTCATTCCCTTCACTCGATGATCCAGTTCCCTTTGGAAAGATATGATTGAATCTGTCTCCACTGCCCTTTTAAGCAGAACATCCAGATTAGATTGGTTTATATCAGATTAGTTTAGATTACTTACAGTTGGAAACAGTCCCTTTGGCCCAACAAGTCCACACCGACCCTCCGAAGAGCAACCCACCTATTCCCCTACATTTACCCTTTCACCGAACACTACGGGCAATTTAGCATGGCCAATTCACCTAACCTGAACATCTTTGGACTGTGGGAGGAAACCGGAGCACCCAGAGGAAACCTATGCAGACACGGGGAGAACGTGCAAACTCCACACAAACAGTCGCATGAGGCGAGAATTGAACCAGGGTCTCTGGTGCTGTGAGGCAGCAGTGCTCTACACTGTGCCACTGTGCCACCCATTTGCTGTGTACAAAGGTTTTTCCACATTGTTTTAGGATCCAATCGTTAGCATTGCTGCTTCACAGCGCCAGGGTTCAATTCTAGCTCGGGCAACTGACCATATGGAACAAAGATCAAAGGACAAAGAAAATTTACAGCCCAAGAACAGGCCCTTCAGTCCTCCAAGCCTGAGCCAATCCAAATCCACTGTCTAAACCTGTCGCACAATTCCTATGCATCTGTATCCCTCTGCTTCCCACCTACTCATGCATCTGTCCAGACACTTCTTAAATGAATCTACCGTGCCTGCCTCTACTATCTCTGCTGGCAAAATGTTCCAGGCACCTACCACAGTCTGTGTAAAGTACTTGCTGAGTGTATCCCCCTTAAACTTTTCACCCCTCAGTTGGAAGCGTGACCTCTCGTTATTGAATCCTTCACCCTGGGAAAAAGCTTATCTCTATCTACCCTGTTTATACCCTTCATGATTTTGTAGACCTCAATCAGGTCCCCCTCAATCTCCTTTTTTCTCATGAAGACAATCCTAACCTACTCCACCCCTCTTCATAGCTAGCACTTTCCATACCAGGCAACATTATCGTAAACTTTCTCTGCACCTTCTCCAAAGCGTCCACATCCTTTTGGTAATGTGGCGACCAGAACTGTACACAGTATTCTAAATGCGGCTCCACCAATATCTTGTACAATTTTAATATGACCTGCCAGCTCTTATACTCAATACCCCATCCAATGAAGCAAGCATACCATATGCCTTCTTGACCACTCTATCCACCTTTGCAGCAACCTTCAGGGTACAATGGACGTGAATTCCCAGATCTCTCTGCTCATCAACTTTTTCCAAAGTTCTTCCGTTTTCTGTATAATTTGTTCTAGAATTAGACTTCACAAAATGCATCACCTCACATTTGCTTGGAGTTTGCACATTCTCCCTGTATCAACGTGGGTTTCCTCCGGGTGTTCCAGTTTCCTCCCACAGTCCAAAGATATGCAGATTAGGTTGAGTGGCCATGCTAAATTGCACTGTAGGTGAATTAGCCATGGGAAATACAGATTACAGGGTAGACATGGTAGATAGAGATAAGTGATAAGAAGGGGGAGTGGGTCTGGGTGGACTTGATGAGTCGAATGGACTGCTTCCACACTGTAGATATTCTATGATTCTTTACCAATCACCGCAAATCCCTGTCCTTTGATTCTTGACCTACCTAGCAACAGAAACAATTTTCTTCATGTACTTTTTAAAAACACTTCATGAATTTTGGGCACCACTATTACATTTCCTCTCAATCTTATCTTCCCAAAGGATAAAACTCCAAATTTCCAATTTGCCCAAGTTATTGAAGTTCCTCATCCCTGAAATCATTGCACATCTGTTTTACATGTTTTCTAATCCATTCACACTCTTCCTAAAATGTGCTGGCCAGAATAGGACACAAACTCTGTTTGAAACTTAATCTGCATTTTATAAAGGTTTTGCACAACTTCCTTGCTTTCATACATATGTCCCTATTTTTAAAATCCAGGAATATCAATGGATTTTCAATTGCTCTCTCAAACAGCCACACCAAAATGTTGTTAGGTTTCCATGGAGAAAAATAAAAACAGCAGATGACAGTTTTAATATGGCAGAGTTTTAGGGGTAGCTGTGGCGCAATGGATGTGCCCCTATCTCTGACCCAGGAAATCTTGGTTCAAGTGCTGCTAACATCTCTGAACAAGTTAATTAAAACTATCTGTGCCATATAAAGAAATTTAAATGTGTAAGTCAAAAGGGCTTGTCAGTAAATTGGTCAGCATATTCATCACGGAAGAAAACTACTTTATGCAAAATATTCCTCATGCAAATTAAATTTTTGAATTTGGGCATATCATTTCAGTACTATAATCAAAGAATTGGACATTGTAGACTCCATCACAAATCCTTTGTTGCTTCTCTTCTAACTTCTCAATGTTCACTTCGGAGCAGGGGCATTTTTGCAAAAAGGCGAAAAAGTTAAGAACTGAAACCTGTTGAACTATCGTGGGCAACAAACCCCTGATTCGATCTCTGCATCACTTCAAAGGAATGGAATGACTAAGTGGTTAAAATGTGAATTGGGCACCTCATGTTGTGTTTTAATGAACTTCCACATTGAAACAGCAGAACAAAGGAGCAGGAGTGGACTATTTAGTCACTTGAACCTATTCCACACCTTTAGATCATGGGTAATCAGCTACCCCAACATTGTTTATCTTTATCTCTTACCATTATTCGTATCAATAATTATTGGCAATCTCTGTCTTGAACGTACACAAAGTTTCATAGCCTCTATAGGGTAGAGAATTCTAAAGATTTGCCATTCTCTGAGAGAAGAAATTTTTCTTCATCTCACTCCCAAATGGCTTGTCCCTTATTTTCAGACTGTGTTCCTTGATTCAAGTCATCCAAACAGCCAAGAGAAACATGCTTTTTCTGTATTCACGCTTTCCAGCACTTTAATAATTTTA
Organism: Hemiscyllium ocellatum; assembly: GCF_020745735.1. Classification (NCBI taxonomy): domain Eukaryota; kingdom Metazoa; phylum Chordata; class Chondrichthyes; order Orectolobiformes; family Hemiscylliidae; genus Hemiscyllium; species Hemiscyllium ocellatum. The sequence continues at coordinate 43,968,511 of NC_083413.1, read as the reverse complement.
TAAGATTCAAAGATATCCCTTCATATTCTTCTCAATGCTACAGAATACAGGCCCTGTCTCTGCAATCTCTCTACATAGAACAGTTCCGCCATACCAGGAGTCAGTCTGGTGAATCTCTGTTGCACTCCCTTGATGAAATGTATTTCCTTTTTTAGGTGAAGGACTCAAAACAGCAAAATATTCCAAGTGTGCTCTAAGCATGAGTCTGTATAACTGAAGCAATTTATCATTCTTCAAATCCTCTTGTGATACAGGTCAACATACCAGTTGCCTTCTGAACTGCTTGCTGTGCCTGCATTTGAATTTAAGTGACTAATGAACAAGGATACCCATATCCCTTTGGACATCAACACTTCCTAATCTCTTACCATTTATAAAATTCTATGCACGTCTATTCCTTCTACCAAAGTGGATAAACTAATTCTTACCCACATTACATTCCAACTGGTATGTTTCATTACCACTTACTCAACCTGTCCAAATTTCCTTTAAGTCTCTTTGCATCATAGTTTTGGGATATCTGTCTTTCATTCCAGAGAGAAAATAGCCCACAATAGAGTGGAGAGACTCCAGATGAGTGTTGGAATGCCTGACAGTTGACCCTTCATCCCTTTTGAGAAGAGGATATTGACTCTGACCACCTCAATTACTAACTGTGCAGAGCTCCCGACTGGTATCAGAGGTTCCCCTTGACTTCCTGATCAAAGGCTCACTCCCTTGACTTGAATGAAGACTGCCGACAACAATGACAAGCTTCCTGGATTCATGTCTGCACTAAATCTCAGAGCAATGCAGCAACAGTGTAAACCAAGTAACACTGGCTGAGGGCCAAAATGCAAAAGGGCAAGACAGGAATGTTGTGTGTATCCAAGTAGGCTTAAATGTATTACATGAATCACCCCAAAATACACTTTGCAGGGGCACATAATGTTCAATCTTGAGCCCTTTGAGATTGGCACAACTTTAACTGCTGCTTGTGCAAGTTGAGCATGGTGTCAAACCTATTACCGAAACCACAAGCAGCATGCATCCAGAACTGCCCCAAGGAGGTATAGCAGTTTAATTAACTTCATCAATTATCTCATGGCGCTTACAGGAATGCTCCTGAGGGTCACACCATGTAATCTTGGTCCTCAGATTAGGTCAGGTTCTTCCTTCCTCTTTTACAATCTCTCACTGACTATCCCTCTTCAACTACTCCTGCCTGCTGCCCAAAATCCCATTTGTGCAGCAATGGCTACTGGATTCAAGTAAGAGATGGTTATCCAATGTAGAAATAAAGCACAAAGTTTAAACTTTCTTACACAGTGCTGGCAATATGAGCTTTCTACTTATCTCAGGAACAATATATTACCCTTAGAACTTGAATTCAAATCTGAACTTAAACATGTCATTGGTACCTAAAAAGTTAATAATTGTGATGTGGATTTGCATCAGAAAAGCAGTAGCATGATTCAGTAAAATCCCTGCCTTTGAGTGACTGTCTCTGGAGAAAGTGTTGTGAAAGCAGGATTTCGATTGCTCAGCAACAGGTGTGGCTCTTGTCAGTATATCCAACCAAGGAAAGTGGTCAGAGGCAGCTGTGGGGACTTACAGGTCCTAAGGCAGCCTGTTTAAAAAGCCCAACTCATGCTGTGGGACTTTGACTAATTTGGTGAGTTCTTTGGTGATATAATATGCAAATTGGATAACGGGAGTCGTGTAGATGTAATATCTCTGGACTTCCAAAAGACATTTGATAAGATGCCACATGAAAGGCAATACACAAGATAAGATCACATGAAGTTGGGGTGATATATCAGCTTGGATAGAGGATTGACTAACCAACAGAAGGCAGAGAATTCAGACAAATCAGAATTATTTTGGGTGGCAAGTTGTAACTAGTAGGGCCCTAATTATTTACAATGACTTGGATGCAGGGACAGAAGATACTATTGCCAAATTTGCAGATGACACTAAAATAATTGGGAAAGTACTTTGGTTGGAAGAATTTTAAAAAATTATCTAAATGGAAATGGAGAGAAACTTCAAAATGCTTTGGTGCAGAGGAGTCTAGGCATCGATGTGCAGAGAACAGAAAACTAATATGTAATTCACAGGTAAAAAGGAGGCCAAATGGAACTTTGGCATTTATTGCTGAAGGAATGGAGTATAAAAGCAGGGAAGTGTTGTTGCAATAGTGTAAGGCATTGGTGAGACTATACCTGGATGACTCGTACAATTTGATTCCCTTAATGATGAAGGATGCAACTTTATTAGAGGCAGTGGAGAGAAGATTCACTTGGTTAATTTCTGAGATGAAAAGCTTGCCCTCTTAAGGGAAACTGAGCAGTTTAAACCAACACTCACTCGAGTTTAGAAGAATGAGAGATTTCATTAAAGTATATAAGATGCTAAAGAGAATTGATTCAATCGATGTAAAGCAGATATTTCCCTTGTATACCAATCTAGAATGAGAGGTCACAGATTTAGGTTAAGGGGATGACAGACTTAAAACAGAGATGAGGAGGAATTATATCTCTCAGAGCATGGTGAATTTCTGGAATTCACTACTGCAGTAGAAACTGGGACATGGAGTAAATTTAAGGAGGTGATAGACTGATTTTGTAATAGATTATAGAATAATGGGTTATGGGGAATGGAGGTTGAGATAAGATCAGTTAGCATTGTAGTAAATGGCAGAAATTAATTTTCCCATTCTGCGAGGAAGTTGTACATTTTTGGTTTCATTTAGGTGGTTCAGGTTCATTGTTCATCCAATTGCTTTCGCTTTGCAATTTGTGATATCACTCTCTGCTGCTGGTCACATTACAGATTGGCCTCTGGAACATCCAGAATGTTGCTGGCTGCTTTCTAGAGTGGGAGAACAGAAGTCACTTCTGTGGTCATGATTTGTTTCCAGGGCTCCTGTAAGCTTGCCTTGCTCAAATATTGAATGTGGTGCATGACAACGGTCACGACAATTTTTCTTCATCCAGTACAGACCTTTTACATGAGCAGCTGAAGATAACAAAATTGTACGTTGACAGAGAATGTGCAGAGGAAGGCACTAGCTGAGATGCTCTTGCAGATAGTCCGCATGGACATGATGGGCTGAATAGCCTCCAATGTTTCTAGTACTGTAACATACTGTCTTCACATATCAGTTCCTGGTTTATTTTTGATTCATTTATTTGCATTGCTGTCACAAAACTTACTTTACCCTGCAGTGATAGTCCAAATGGAAACATGATGCTTCTGCAGACAATACAAAGATTGGTGGAGTTGTGGATAGTGAGGAGGGCTGTTGTCAGCTGCAAAGGGACTTAGATATGATGCAGAGCTGGGCTGAGGAGTGGCAGATGGAATTCAACCCTGCCAAGTGTGATGTTGTCCATTTTGGAAGGACAAATAAGAATGTGGAATACAAGGTTAACGGTAGGGTTCTTAATAAGGTGGAGGAGCAGAGGGATTTTGGGGTTTATGTTCATAGCTCTTTGAAAGTTGCCACTCAGGTGAATAGAGATTGTAAGAAGGCCTATGGTGTACTAGCATTCATTAACAGAGGGATTGAATTCAAGAGTCATGAGGTGATGTTGCAGCTGTACAGGACCTTGGTAAGGCCACATTTGGAGTACTGTGTGCAGTTCTGGTCGCCTCACTTTATGAAAGATATGGAAGCTTTGGAGAGGGTGCAGAGGAGATTTACCAGGATGTTGTCTGGAATGGAGAATAGGTCGTACGAGGATAGGTTGAGAGTGCTAGGCCTTTTCTCATTGGAACGGCAAAGGATGAGGGGTGACTTGATAGAGGTTTATAAGATGATCAGGGGAATAGATAGAGTAGACAGTCAGAGACTTTTTCCCCGGGTACAACAGAGTGTTACAAGGGGACATAAATTTAAGGTGAAGGGTGGAAGGTATAGGGGGGAATGTCAGGGGTAGGTTTTCTCCCCAGAGAGTGGTGAGGGCATGGAATGCGCTGCCTGTGGGAGTGGCAGAGTCAGAATCATTGGTGACCTTTAAGCGGCAACTGATGAGTACATGGATAGGTGCTTAAGCTAGGACAAATGTTCGGCACAACATCGTGGGCCGAAGGGCCTGTTCTGTGCTGTATTGTTCTATGTTCTATGTTCAAGCTGGTAAAGCCCATTAAGAGCATACACTTTTTTCTCTAGTGGCACAGCTTCTACAAGCAGAGGCCACACATAGCAGGAGGATCAACTTGCAGACAGCAGGAAAATGCACACAAGCAGTGAGGTTGACTGTCAGAAACATTCACGGTGAATGAATTCCAGCTGTGAGACTGACTGTTAGTGACTCTGCGATCAACCAGTCAATCGTGTGATCTACATGTTGAAGGCCACAGCAATAGAGATCAATGGGGCTTTCAGCCAAAAAATGCATAACATGATTCCTGGAATCTTAAAACTTCTGAAGAGATTTGGAGTCATTTGGACTTTGTGATTATCCAGCTCAATATGTATCTTCTCTGCATTGTAATCGGCAACATAGAATAAAAGATACATTCCTGTTATTCTTAGGATATATGATCTGAGCATGCTCCTCAAATCCTTTACAAAGATGACATCTTGGGCTCAGGGTGGGCTAAACAGGCATTCCAGCTCAAAATTTCTGACGACCTGAGAGATTCTTCTGCACCTAAATATCTGAGACAAACTTCCATGAATGTGTATCTCATGTGCTGAAGAACTCAGCAGAGGATATCATTTTTAAGCAGCAGTTCACAATTCTTTAATTAAAAAAATAAAGTTATTAATTTATTCATTTTTTATTGGGATATGGGCATCGCTGGCTGGCTAGTATTTCTTGCCCTATCCGAGTTACCCTTGAGAAGGCAGTGGTGAGCTGCCTTCTTGAACCAGTGCAGTCCAACTGCTGTGGGTTGCCCCACAACGCTATTAGGAGAGAATTACAGGATATCACCTTTGTAAAGGATTTGAAGAATATACTTAGAACAAATATCTCAAGAATAACTGACAATTGCTTGCGAGAGCTCGTGACAAAGGCTGAACTTCTTTCTTGTTTCTCAACAGAGATTTGCTGAACAAGAGCAAAGTACTAATTACTGAGGGTTTCTTGTACAGCTTAAAGCAATGCACAACTTCTAAGCTTCATGTTGCTGAAAATGGGGAACTACATTGAATTGGAAACACATCAGGAACATTTCTCGAACTCTTTGTCAAGATTTCTCAGAAATTTAAGACATTAGGCATGAATGTAAACACAGCAATACTATGCATCACAAGATGTTAATCTTCATCGAGACTAGACAAAGCAAATTTGCAAGAATAATGTCAGTCATGTTTTCATGGAAGGCATTTAATCTAGTTTCCTAGAACTGTATGTCAGGGACCAACTATGGATCAGTCGTGTTCAGATTTGTTTTACAGCAGGACAGGATTAATGAATAACTTTATGATAACAGAGACTTTGAGAAGAGGGATCATTTTATTATAGAATTTTATATTGATTTTGAGAGTAAGTTGTTAAGTACAAAATTAGGCTCATAAATCTGACCAGCAAAATACCAATACACCCCTGGTGATTTGACTATAATAGATTTGGGAGCTACATGATAGTTAATTAATTGCAAATATTTCAAGAAATAATTAGTAATTTGCAATAAGTATAAACATCTTTAAGGAATAAAATAGTCCAACTACAGCTGACAGGATGGGTAAATAAATAGATTAAAGTAAGAAGATTATAATGTTGCAAAAGGAATACTAAGTTTGAGGGATTGGATTGATTTTAGAATTCAGCGAAGGAGGACCAAGAAATTGTGAGAGACAAAACAAAATGTGAGAATTTTAAAAATTCATTCATATTGGGCATCATCAGCTTGGCCAATGTTTATTGCCCATCCTTATTGCCTTGGAGATGGTTATGGTGAACTGCTACGAGGCCATCATCTTCCACCAATCAATAATATCATGATCCATCTTCAATCTCTGCTCTGTTTTCCTATGCGGCTCATGTGAAGTAGGGACTACCAGAATGGTGTTAGGGTAGGAGTTCTAAGATTTTGACCCAGCAGTATTGAAGAACAGCAATACAGGTCCAGGTCAGGATGGTGTGAGACTTGAAGAGGAAGTTGAAGGTGATGCTATTACCTTGTAGCTACTGCCCAAATTTATTTTTTTCAGATTGAGGAGATTGTGGGTTTGGAAAGTGTTATCACAGGGGCTCTGGTGAGTTGTTCCTGAACATCTTATAGATTGTGTGCACTGCTGCTATTGGTGCATCAGTAGTGGATGGAATGAATGTGGAAGGATGTGATGTCATTCAGGTAGGCTGTATTCTCCTTGATGGTGTTAAGTTCCTTGAGTGTTGTTGGGGCTGTGCTCATCCAGGCAAATGGAGACTGTTCCATCACAATCCAGACTTATAGATGGAGGGTAAGTTTTCAGAAGTCAGGAGGTGAGTTACTCACTGTAGAAATCCCAGCCCTGATTTGCTTTTTCTTAAGCCATCGTGTTTGTATGTCTGGTCCAGTCCAGTTTCTGGTTAATGGCAACCCTCATGATTTTGATTGTGTGAAGCTCATCAAGTAATTATGGTTAGTTTCTTTCTTGCTGAAGATGGTCACTGCAGGAAAACAGAGCAGAGATTGAAGATGGATCATGATATTATTGATTGGGGGAAGATGATGGCCCAATGGTATTATCACTAGATTATTAATCGAGAATCTCAGCTAATATTCTGGGGATCCAGGTTCAAATCCTGCCATGGCAGATGAGAGGAATTGAATTCATTAAAAAAGATAGTCTGGAGTTAAAATTTACTGATGACAATGAAACCATTGTTGATTAACAGAAAAACCCATCAGCCACAACAGTGTGGTTGACTCTGAAATGGCCATTCAGTTTTATCAAGCGCTACGAAATCTCAACAGAGAAAGGAGACTGGATGGACCACCTAGGTTTGTCCTAGGCAACAAAAAGACAATGGCAGAAACAGCCCTACTGACCCTACAACATCCTCCTTACGAACATCTGGGGCTGGTGCCAAAATGGGAAACCTGTCTCATAGACGAGTCAGTCAACATCCTGACATATTCATACTCATAGAATCAGGTTAAATATGGGCAATGAAATCTCCTTTTGGTTTCCATGTACAGTCCTGATGAATCAATACTCTTCCACGTTGAACAACAGTTAAAGAAAGCAATAAGGGTGATAAAGGCACAAAATGTACTCTGTGATTTCGATGTCCACTAAAAAGTGTGGCTCAACAGCAGCATTACTGGTCGAGCTGGTGGGGTTCTAAATAACATAGCTGCGAGACTGGTTCTGGGCTAGGTGGTGAGGAATCAGGAAATGGAAAAACATATTCACCTCATTCTTGCCAACCTGCCGGGTGTAGATGCATCTGTCCATGATAGTATCAGTAAAGGTCCTTGTGAAGACAAAGTCCCTCTTCATATCGAGAATACAGTCTAATATGTTATCTGGCACTATCAACATGCTCAATAGGACTGATTTCAAACAGATCTAGCAACTCAAGGCTGGGCATCCATGAGGGGCTGTGGGCCATCAACAGCAGCAGAATTACACTGCAACCCAACCTGCAGCCTCATGGCCTGACATATCCCTCATTCAACAATTACCATCATGACCAGCGATCAGTCCTGGTTCAATGGAGAGTGCAGGAGGGCATACCAGGAGCTGCACCAGGCATACATAAGAATAAGGTGCTAATCTGGTGAAGCCACCAAACAGGACTACTTGCATGCCAAGCAGCATAAGCAGAACATGACAAACAAAGCAAAGCCATCCCACAGCCAATGGATCAGATCTAAGCACTTTAGTTATGAATTGTGGTGAACAGTAAAACAACTGACTGGGGGAGAAGGCATCACAAATATCCTCATCCACAATGACAGAAGAATCCAACATAACAGTGCAAAACACAAGGTTGAAGTATTTGCAGCAATCTTCAGGCAACAGTGCCGAGTGGAAGATCCATCTTGGCCTCCTCCAGTGGTCCCCAGCATTACAAATACCAGTCTTTAGCCAATTCAATTCACTCCACGTGATATTAAAAAATGGTTGGAGGCATTAGATACTGCAAAGGCTACTGGCCCTGACAACATTCCAACAATAGTACTGAACACTTGTGCTCTAGAATTTGTCATTCCCCTAGCCAAGCTCTTCCAATACAGTTACAACACTGGCATCTACCCAACAATTCAGAAAATTGCCCAAGTATATCTTGGACACAATAAGCTAGACAAATCCAATTCAAGCCAATTATCGATCCATCAGTCTACTCTCAATCTTCGATAAAGTGATGGAAGGTGTGATGAACAGTGCTATTCAGCAGCACCAACTCAGCAATAATCTGCTCAGTGATGCTTAGTTTGAGTTCTGCCAGGCCACTCAGCTCCTCACCTCCTTTCAGCCTTAGTTCAAACATGGATAAAAGAGCAGAACTTCAGGGGTGAGGTGAGAGTGACAGCCCTTGACATCAAGGCAGCATTCAACTGAATGTAACATCAAGGGTGCCCAAGTAAAAGTTGAACCTATGGCTATCGGGGCAAAGTGTCAGCTGGTTGGAGTCATACCTGACAAAGATGGCTGTGCTTGTTGGAAGTCAGTCAGCGCAGCTTGAGGACATCTCTGCAGGAGTTCCTCGGGCTAATGTCCTTGTCCCAACCATCTTCAGTTGCTTCATTAATGACCCTCCCTCTATAATAAGATCAGAAATGCAAATGTTCACCAATGGTTGCGTAATTTTTAGTACTAGTCACCACTCCTCTAATACTGAAACAGTCCATGTTCAAATGCAACAAGATTTGATCATAGAATCCCTACAGTGTGGAAACAGGCCATTTGGCTGGACAAGTCCACATTGACCATCCACAGAGTAACCCACCCAGACCCATTCCCCTAACTTATTACTCTACATTTACTCTAGATTCCTGATGAAGGGCTTATGCCCGAAACGTCGAATTTCCTGTTCCTTGGATGCTGCCTGACATGCTGCACTTTAACCAGCAACACATTTTCAACTCTACATTTACCCGTGACTAATGCACCTGACCTCCACATCCCTGAACACTATGGCCAGTTCCCCTAACCTGCACATCTTTGGATCGTGGGAGGAAACCAGAGCACCCAGATAAAACCCACGCGGACATGGGGAAAATGTGCAAACATCACACAGATAGTTGGCCGAGGCTGGAATTGAACTGGGTCCCTGGCAGTGTAAGGTAGCAATGCTAACCACTGTACCACCGCGGACAATGTCCACTCTTGGGCTGACAATTGACAAGTAGCATTTGCACCACACACAAATAAGTGGATTCACTACATAAAGACATTGACTAAAAGAGCAGGTCAGAAGGGAGGAATATTAGAATAAGTAACTCACCTCCTGACACCCCAAAGCCTGTCAACCATCTACAATATACAAGTCAGGAGTGTGATGGAACACTCCCCACTTGCCTGGGTGGGTGTAGGTCCAACAACACTCAATAAGCATGACATCAACCATGACTAAGCAGTCCACTTCATTGGCACTACTTGAACAAACCTACACTCTCTCTCCATCACTGATACTGGTAGCAGCTGTGCATACTACCTACAAAATGCACTGATGAAATACACCAAAGATCCTTAGACAGCCCCTTTCGAACCCATGACCACTTCCATCTAGAAGGAAAAGGGCAGTAGATACATGGAAACAGCACCACCTGTAAGTTCGCTCCAAGACACTCACCATTCTGACTTGGAAGTATATAGTTGTTCCTTTACTGCCGTTGGGTCAAAATCCTGGAAATCCCCCCAAGGACATTGGGGGCTGTGGCGGACTGCAGCGGATCAAGAAGGCAGCTCATCACTACTTTATCAAGGGTAACCAGAGATGGACAATAAATGAATAAAAAAGGAATATAACTGAAGGGCTAAATGGCCTATACCCACTCCTACTTCTTATGTTGTTTGAGTTTAGGCTGAGCAGGCCCATCTTTTGCAAGGGAGAAAGACAGTACTGTAAGGTGGGCTTCTGCTTCTTTGCAGGTATTGGATATTCCTCCCGCTCAACCCCCAGGACCTCCTGTCCCATATTCCACAATCTATGTGTCCTCTCTCTTAGTCCGAGTCATGCTGAAATATCCTATGTCTCAGCCAACCCATTCATCTCTTTAGTGATGTTTGAGCTACAGTCTGCAGGTATGTTTAAATCATATTAATTATAAACTAGTCTCAAAACTGTTGGTCAATATTAGATCTTTAAACTGGTTGGAATGATACCTAGGAAAATTAAAGGTTGTCCTTACATCTCCTTACGTGGTTTAGAGTTAAAGATGCCATAATCCTGCAACTGCATAGGGCTGTTCCATCATTAGACAGAAGCAATGAATGGTGGTTCAACTGAGGGTAACCATACCTCAACAGTATGGTGCTGGAAAAACACAACAGGTCAGACAGCATCCGAGGAACAGGAGAATCGACATTTTGGGCATAAGCCCTTCAACAGGAAACAAAATGTCAATTCTCCTGCTCTTCAGATGCTGTGCTTTTCCAGCACCACACTCTCAACTCTGATCTCCAGTCCTCACCATGCCTCAAACAAGGGATAAGGTTAAGAAGTAGAGTCCTTTGTGGTATTATCAACCAGTAGAGGAACCGAACCCATGCTGTTGGCTTCACTCTGTATCACAAACAATCCATCCAGCCAACTGAGCTAAGCAATCCCTCTCTGCTTGAATAGCAACTTTACATTCCCACTTTCAATGACAGACCATCACTGCGGGAGTTTCTCAGTGAAATGTCCAGGAATCAATCACTTTTAGCTGCTTCATCGCTAGCCTGCTCACACCATAAAGTCAGAAATGGTGATGCTCATTGATAAATGCGCTGTGTTCAGTGTCATTCATAAATCCTCAGGCACTAAATTAGTCAGCATTCATATGTAGCAAGATATGGACAAGATTCCGCTAAAAAGTAACAAGTAAGGATAACAGACAAATGGAAACATTGGCTGCAAGTTTTCCTTCAAATTTCATGCTTAGAAGTATACTCCTATTACTTTACCATTGCTGGTTAATAATCATGTAACTCCGTAACATCGGTGTGGATGTACCTATACTACATAAAGTGCAGCAGCTCACCTTCTTGAGAACAAATAGAGATATGCAATGAATGCTGATTTTACTAGTAAACATGTAGTTTCCATGAATGAATAAGAAAAGGTATGTCTTTTTTTTACAAGGATGTTGCCAGGGTTGGAGAATTTGAGCTATAGGGAGAGGCTGAACAGGCTGGGGCTGTTTTTCCTGGAGCGTCGGAGGCTGAGGGGTGACCTTATAAAGGATTACAAAATTATGATGGGCGTGGATAGGATAAATAGACAAAGTCTTTTCCCTGGGTTCGGGGAGTCCAGAACTAGACTTAGGTTTAGGGTGAGAGGGGAAAGATATAAAAGAGACCTAAGGGGCAACGTTTTCATGCAGAGGGTGGTACATACATGGAATGAGCTACCAGAGGAAGTGGTGGAGGATAATACAATTGCAACATTTAAAAGGCATTTGGATGGGTACATGAATAGGAAGGGTTTGGAGGGATATGGGCTGGCAAGTAGGACTAGATTGAGTTGGGATATCTGGTCAGCATGGACAAGTTGAACCGAAGGGTCTGTTTCCATGCTGTACATCTCTATGACTCTATGTCTTATTTATACACCACCCACAGTTCTTCATTCCTCACATCCCACAAAATAATAGCAGTTTGATTTTTTACTATAAATTCTGTGTCCTATGATCCTGCCCCACGAGCTATCTGACAAAGAAGCAGCACTCCAAAAGCCTCTACTTCAAAACAAACCTGTTGTGTGATTTTTAACTTTGTCCACCCCAGATCAACACTGGCACCTCCACATCATCACAAAATAATTCTCCTTTTAATCATATCCTCTTTATGATGTCATCCTTCTGAATGTTTTTTTAAAATTATAATGATAGAAACAGAAACCATTTTCTTTTCTCATATCTGGTGACTACCTGATCATTAAAACAATGTTCTTTGTGTGAGCTTGCTGTGCATAAATTGGTTGCATTTTTTCCTATGTTATAACATTAACTGGATTACATTGGGTAAAAAGTAATTGAATCATCTAGCAATCATAGTCATTGAGTCATGCAGCATGGAAACATATTTAAAGTAAAAATTCAACTTCCTTACTAAACAGACAATTGCAATAACCATACCATGTTATTAATCGAGTAATATTGATGAGCAGTATTAAAAACCCTTCTAGCTTGTGGGTATAAGGAGACATGTCATTAAATCAATGTACGGGAACAAAACAACCCTAAGTGGATAACTGTGGGATAAATTTAATATCATAAATCAGTTGTGGGGAAATTATCTTTTAAATATCTTGACATAATTGAAATGACAAATGGGTGTATTTAGTGCATCGTGGATTGTGGAATAATTGTGTCATAACTTAAAAAGTCATGTGTCTAATGGAGTAAAATAAGCAGATTTTTTTTTGCAGATTGCATCCTGCACCACTGATTTTTTTTATTTTACAACCCACTGAAGATGAACTGCTGGCAGCTTTCATTTTATTATTGCAATATTTAAAAATGAAAATAAAAGCTTTTTAACTTCTCTCATCGTCTTCTCCCTCCTCACCCTTGAATCCCAGAATATGATTTACAACATTGGCAGATCTTTGGTATTTTATCAAGATGACTATTCTTAATCTGTGAGTCTAGACAATGGAATTAATACTCGAGGAGGACAGGTTTCTCCCGATTCCCATTAACTCTATTTTTGCTGGGGTTCCCAGATATGACACGTCGTCAAATGCGGCCTTGATGTCAAGAGCAGTCACTCTCACCTCGCCTCTGGAATTCAACTCTTTTGTCCGTATTTGAACAAAGGTTGTAATGAGATCCTGAGCTGAGTGGCCCTGGTGGAACCCAAACTGAGCAAAGTTACTTTCCTCTATCACACGAAACTGAGCAGGTTCTGTGGATCCTTAATCTAAAAGAGGATAACGGCTGAAAACATACCTCATGGTGTGGTGCAGAAGTTATTGAGCTGCAGTACAATCATTGACACATTGCTCTTTGTGTGAGCTTGCTGTGCATGGATTGATTGCATTTTTTCCTATGTTATAACATTAACTGGACTACATTGGCTAAAACATAAATGAATCATCCAGCAATCATATAGTCATAGAGTCATACAGCATGGAAACAGGCCCTTTAGCCCAACTCGACTATGCTGACCAGGTTTCCTAAAGTGAACTAGTCCCATGTGCCAGCATTTGGCTCACATCCCTCTGAAAACTTTTCCTATCTATGTACCTTTCCAAATGTCTTTGAAAATGTTGTAATTGTATCTGCCGCTACCACTTCCTCAAGCACTCATTCCATATATGCTTCCCTCTGTGTGGAAAAAAGTTGCCCCTCAGGTCTGTTTTAAATCTCTCCCTTCCCAGCTTAAATTAATGTCTTCCAGTTTTGGATGCCCCTACTATGGAGAAAAGACCTTGGCAATTCAACTTATTTGTGCCCATTACGATTTTATACACCTCCAAAAGGTCATTCCTCAGCCTCCTATTCACCAGGGAAAAATGTCCCAGACTATCCCAGTAAGTTATTAACTTCACGTTATTTAAAATTTTATAATTATATTATTGATACATGGTGAACTATATTGATAAAGGGTCTCTTAACTATGTAGGTAATATACCTAAATAATTTTCTGATACATTATTTTTATTGGATAGATTACTCATCCTTGTGCTTAAGAGGTGAAAGTTATGCTCAAACACCATTAATTCCCAAAGCCAAGCCTATTCTGAACTACTTTTTGTAATCAACGAATAGTTGAGTGAAGCAAAATTATTTAATTATACACAAGATATTGAAACAATGATATGAAATGTTACACTGTACTTGAAGTACTACCTTGACAGGACATGTGAAAGGGCATGATGAGTAGACGATTATCATCTCAATATTAAGGAATTTTAAAAAGTCTGCTTTATAGTGCAGTGATAATCCAAAAAAGACAAGAAATAGGCTGGCCTACCATTTGTGGAGTTCAAGTGATTTATGGCCGTGCGTATGTAAGAATTTCCTGCATTTGTAACATGCACTATGAAAAATGCTAGCAGTATCCCAGATGAATAAATTCAAAGACTTAGCACATTGTTAGCATCTGTTTTCAATAAAGTACAATTAACAGTATCGCTTTTGTAATTTTCCACTCTATGGCCTATAGGGAAGGGTCTTGCCATTACTGCCTAAAGTATTTTTTAAAAATTAACTCAATCTGTATATCCCAAAGGGATGACAATTCCTTATTAATAGCAAACTCTATAATGAGCTTCACTTAGTTACTATTCTGTGTGCTATTTTTCATTCTTGGACAAAGATGGTTGACAGTGTTAGAATTATCACAACTGTTTTTAATTGGATCTTGCAGTGTACAAGTTCATTTTTTGAAAGTTATACAAATGTTGAAGTGCAAAAGAATACATTCAGATTTTGAATTTCCTCCATAAACTGATGTTGTAAAATTATGCAGAATGGTGATGTGATTGTACATCTTCGTCAAGAAAATCGCAACAGTCAGTTTTATTCCCAGATATAAAAATGGTGCAATTTACCAAAAGTTGAAAGCTGTAAACTAAATTTTGTGTTATCTTCATTATTATGAACAGAATTTCTCAAAGACTGTTTGAAACTTTCCTCACGATTATGAGAGTTTTGGTCTGGAGAGAGTGCTGGAAAATCTGGACAATGAGACATACAATAACTTTATCGCCTCATCTGGGATTCTATTCTCCCTCCATGGATTGAGGCTGTGACTCGTCACTACTTCCCCATTGACTTCATGTAAATGATGGCAGGAAATGTGGCTTTGAAGACTTGGTGGGTTTCCTTTCCTTCAGTTTTGTTTTTATCTACTGCTTCTTGGAGTTTTCATGTGGAACAAATTGATAAAGACCCAAACCTCTCTTTCTGGAAGGCTGGTTGATGTAATTATCGCTCTCTTTCTCTCTCCAGTCACCTTTAAATGTTTACATGGTGGAAATGGCAAGGTCTTGAAGGGAATCTTTTCTTCCAAACTTTGAGTGTGCTATTGTTCTACTAAAGTCTTACTCAACCTTTTTTAATGTATCACTCCTAGACTTTCCCTGTTTCTTGGTGTTCTTCCTTGATGCTGTAAACCCCACTAGGAGCTCACTATGTAATGACATCTTGTCCAGGTAAGGGCAGGGCTGGATAAAGAAAGCCAATAAAATTTCTGCTCTGCCATAACCTGCTCCAAAGGGCAGAATGGGTTCTCTCTGCAAAACTCTCACTTCGTAATTAATGCAGCATATGAAAGCAGATTAGGAGCCAGCAGTCTAGAGTAGATTAGAGCTTGTTCAAAACAAGTGTGAGATTTATTCACTCACATAGTTGTGTTTTTAGTGCAGAAATAAACAGCACAGTAGCAGCAATAATTTAAGTAATGCCTCGAACATCCCAAGGTGTTTTACAGGAGCACTGTAAAACAAAATTTAACACAGAGCCACAAAAGGAGATATGAAGGCGGATGGCTATTATCAAAAAGGTGCGGTTTGAGGAGCATCTGAAAGGGAGGAGGAGACATTTAGTAAGCAAATTCCAGGGATTTTAGACTTGGAAGATGATAACATAGCTACTGTTGATGACTATGATTCTAATGACTGGGAGTCAATTAGCAGATTAACAAAATTAATAGGGCTTGCTGTGTTAAATCATAGAATCCCTACAGCGTGGAAACAGCCATTTTGCCCCACAAGTCCACACTGACACAGACCCATTCCCCATTATTTGATATTTTCCCTGATTAAAGCATTTAACCTTCAGATCCCAGAACACAATGGGAAATATAGCATGGCCAGTTCACCTAATCTGCACATCTTTGAACTGTGAAAGGAAACCCACACAGACACTGGGAGAACATGCAACCTCCACACAGACAGTCACCCAAGGCTGGAATTGAACCTAGATCCCTAGATATATGAGGTAGCAGTGTTAACCACTGGGTCATCATGGTACCCTTAAGAGTGTGAGCAACAATATTTTGGATGACTGCAAGTTTATGCAGGGTGTAAATGAGAGGGTAGCCAGGACTACATCTCAATTTGCAAATCCTCACTATTCATTTCTTGTAAGACCAAATGAACTATTTCTCTACTTTTTAATCTATTAAAGAGACTGGGATTCATTACTCATTAACCTTCATTGCATTTAAAGTCCCTTCAAGTAATGTCAACTCTTCTTGGTCATTCTGACATTTTAGACAATTTCTTATAACAGTGCCTGTAGCAGATACAGAGCTCTCAAAAGCAAATAACTAACATATCACCCCACTGGAGTTTAAAACAATGAGGGGTGATCTCATTGAGACATCCAAGATTCTGAAAAGGCTTAATGGGGTAAATACTGAAAGGATGTTTCTCCTCACGGTAAGGTCTGGGACCAGAGTTATTGTTTATATTTAACACTGAAATAGATTCTTGATCAAGAGTTATGGGGAAAGGAATGTCAGATTAGCCATGATCCTATCGAATGATGGAGCAGGTTGGAAGGGCCAGAGGGCTACTCCTGTATCTATTTCTTATGGTTCTGTGGCCTCATAGTCTTTCATTCTGCACATTTGTTGTCAGTGATGCAGAGCTAAAACCTTCCTTTGCAGTAAAATGTAAAATATAAAAAGCAATCTAATCTACTGGATATTCACAATTTGAATATTCAAATACAAAAACAATCTATTGGTTTCAGTACCAATGAACTAAAGTTATCGTATTTGCTGTTGGTAAATTCTGAGCTATTCATGTCCATGTAGGGGAAAATACCTAATTCCTTTTCCTATTAATACATTATTCCAACAAAAAACAATTCAACTCTCGCATGAATTTTTGTGGTTGAAATTTTCTTTTCAAACCAGCTTTGAAATCTATTTGTGGCATCACCTTTAAAATTAGTGAATTATCTAAATTCTAAATGCACCTTCACTCTTCAACGCTTATGTCAATCACTTTAAATAATATTTGCTATTTATTAGTCCATCTGTGGTTAATCAAATATCTCAGCATTTCATCCACTTATTACTTTTCCACTTTACCATTTACCACTCCCTTTCAATAGTACCACTATGTGTCATATTATATTAATCCCCATGCCACAACATTTATGTCTTAGGTAATGTTGGAAATGAGAAAATGTTTCGTTTTTGGAGCTTACAGCAAAATAAATTGCTGACCAGATTGTCATGGCTGTATTATCCAATTTGTGACTGAAAAAAAGTTCAACTTTTTTTTAACCTGTCTCAGAAGTACACAAGGTAAAAGGAGTGGAGTATTTGAGTTATAATGTTTAATTTTATTTATAGGCTCATCAAAACTGTAGTGTAAAGGATTAAGACACTTACTTGTCAGACTGAGTAGATTTCTCAATTCCTGCCCAAGCCATAGGAGAACTGTATTGTTTATTCTTGATTGCCTTTGAAAATACAGTGAGGCATCCTGCCTCTTAAACCATGTGGTGTAAGTGTTAGGAAGGGAGTTCCATTATTCTGATCTAGAGGAAATGAAAGGCCAATAAAATAGCTCCAAGTCAGGATTCTGTGTGGCTCAGTGGGGAATGTGGAAGTGATGGTATTCCTCCGCATCTACTGACTTTGTCCTCCTTGGTGGTAGGTCACAGATTTAGAAGGTATGAATGAAGGATTCTTGGTGATTTGCTGAATATAGAAATAACAGTCAGCAGATCCTGTGAAAGCATAGACTGGAAGAATGAAGATCAGTGCTTCTTGGAGGATCACATGTTGGGAATATGGAAGTCAGTGAACACAGCAGGATAGCAAATTGGTATGTAAGTCAGCAGACCCTGCAAGGGCATACATCAAAATGTGAAAGATGTGAAGTGAGCAGAAACACATCTCAGGAATGAAAGTGTAGAAGTCCATTGACTACGACTGGAGAACTTATTGGAAATTAGCAGCTAGTAATTAAAAGGTTTTATCATCAATGGAAGTAAATATGTAAGTGTCTTATTTTATGCCTACAAGTACCGAACAATGGAAGCAAACTGATAAAAGAGCTTTTGGTATGCTTGCATTTTTTTTCTCGGTTTCAAACTTGAAATGTTGCACAAACTGAATATGTGGTAGAGACTGCTTATTCATGCACAATAAATCACTCTTGTAGCTGCCACCATTACTTATTTACTGCTTTGCCATTTTGAGAGTTATATGGCTAAGACTAATGAAAGATTTACTTTACATAAACCACTGGCCCCAGATACCTTTCATTTACTTAGTGGCTGGAGCATTTCAGCCTATGTGAATCTATACTTTAATGGAATAAAGTTAAAGCATTCATAAAACTGAGTGAAATTTCACTGGGAATGCTCCATCTGATCCGACAGAAAATGTTGTATGGGTGCCTGCTGAGTTCAAATTTGACAGATTCAAGAATCATTTGATTAGCTGCAGGAAATCTAAAAGGAGCAAGGCTGAGTGAAGCTAATGCTTTGTAAAATGGATAGATTACAGACAGTGGGAGATAAATCTATTTTGACAATTATGTGATGCTTAAACATTTCTTCCTTTTGTAAATTATTTCTTCCCTTTTAGGAATACTGTGCCATCTGGCATGACATCACTGCAGTCAGCCTGTTCTCTGACCTCTGCAAATGAAACTCTATTACTATTGGAAGGTGTGCTAGGACAGGTTACTTGCTGTCCAGAGTTGCTGAAGCTTCTTGTACACAAAAGGGTGATCTGAACTCTTTCACTGCTAATACCTATCAGTGGGAGAGTGGGTGTCATCACTTCATGGCAAAACAAAACTCCTCCTGTGGAATTTTTTAACTGGTCATCACAAGAAAAGAATTTTGCCCTTTCAACTCCGGAACTGATCCAGAAGACACATCACATGAGCAGGATGTGTTTCCTGCATTTGGGTAATATTTCCTAAATCAGCAGTTTTGAGCCCCAGACACACAATTAAATTTTAGTTGATGCGGTTCAGACATCGGTTAAGAATCCAAAATGGAAAATTCCAGCCTAAAGATCACATCAGGTATGTTAGACGTTGCCACTACTGCTCAGTTCTGGAATTGGTTTGCCGTTAATCATGTACTTTTTAGCTCATGCACAAAATGTGTTGCACAAGTTGGATGTCAAACCTTATGGCAGGACTTTATGGGGTTTGAAGGTCTGGGTGCTATATTTAAGAGTTACCTGGACAGTACTTCACTCACTGTGTGTCTGCAGTATAGCTGGAGCCTGTGTTAGCTGCCCCAACTTCCCAGAGGTAGCTCAGACCAGATAGCAACTGATTCTTTGGCTCAGTGACATCTCACTAGAGACTCAATCCCGGCCATCCACAAAAAAGGGGTCATTTTCTCAGAGGATGGCAACAGGAAGCCCTACTCTCAGACCTGGGCAGTTTGGACTGAACTTGCAGCACATGTCTGTACCAGTGCCCTCACAAAAAGACCCTGAGCCAATGCAAAAAAAAAAGGATGCACTTTCTTGACCCTCTGCAAGTGTTAGGGCACCATCTTCTCATTGCAAACTGATGCTTGTAGGGCATGCATAGGAATGGCACATATAACAATTATCTACAAACTCTGATACCAGAGGGAAATAACAGTAAAATCCATTTAAAAATGAACAGACTCAAGCTCCATTTTGTAGTATGCAAAACCAGCCAGAACAGTATAAATCACTCTTACTTTTACAGGCTTTTCCTTCTGATCAGCCACGTGCAGATGGTATGCACTGAACAGCTGACGGCCACCTTGTACTGACAACGGTGTAATAGTTCCCAGGCTTTGCACTTCCTAACCACTGACTGGGCAGAACTCAGGACCTGCCATGGCTTTACATAACTATGCTTCTTTCAGGGCGCTCACGCACCCATTGCTATCATACTCAATCCTTCTCTTTCTGTCTTTGCAGAATAAGGTCACTCACAACTTGAGGGAGAAGAACCGGATTGGTGGAAGCCTCACACTTTTTAAAAATCAGATCACACAATGGCTGACAAGGGTCGTCGCTAGTCCTATGCTAATTGTGAAGACAGGATGTCACAAGAAGCCAGTGAGGAAACCTGTAGTCTGCTGTTCTCAGATGTGATGGCAAGGTTAGACTTTCGTCTATATGTGGACTGTGCACGTTCAGAAACTAATTTGTCCTTTTCTCCACAATAGATCCTGTAGAAACCAGGATGGAATGAAGCACTGGGTGCCGCAATCACTACTGCTGTCTAACCCGACCACCATCACAATCTTTAAGAGTTGTCCTGATGGCCTGATACTTCAGAGGAGGGAATGGTAAGGCATTCACCTACACTCTCCACTCGTACAGCAGCATTCACTTTCATAGCTCCACTACCTGGAGTATGCTCACGTTCACAATCTGCTCAATGTATCACTGTTACAAGTCCACTGCTGTTGGAAGGGACAACAGCTGATATTTCAGGAATTGCTGGAGACTAGGTGCCCATTGGTATTAACAGAGAAGGCCTTATGGTATTTATTACCTCTACCAGTATTTGTTTTGAGTCAGTTTGTTGCCACCAATCTTCCTTTGTCTTTGCTTCATATTGGATTTATCTAGTGATTAGTGACAGAGGATACAGCATCATAGAGTGTCAACAGGTGAGGAACTGTTTTTAGATAACAAGAAAGTCAATTACATAATAGCAATAAGTAAAATTACATATTGTCAGGGATACTTACTAGGTTCTTGGGGAGCTAGTTTTGATACATATTCTCCTTCTGAAAGCTTGCGTAGAACGTGTTGCTACATATAGATTGTGTGTGGCATCAGTAGAATCGGTAGAGCTAATGCAATATAAATATTAACTCCTTCATAACCATTGGCTTGTACAAGTCCCATGCGGATGAATTGGCAGTGAATTAGAGCAGTGTGCCAGAGTTCCTCACTAGCCTGGAGCGAAAGACGGCAGAGGCCATCCAGTTTCTGTCTATCAGGTGCCTTTGACATGCATGTTGCCTTCACAGAAAAGGTAGCAGCAACCACTCAGTGGCAGCTAGATATAAGCTTGAACCTAGAATCCGTTGCTGTAGCCATGGGTACTCAGCATCACTGATAAGAGAAGGGTTTGAGGCACTTTAACATCATCCCATTCAGAACCAGGGAAACAGAGAAAATAGGAACTGGAATTGGCCATTGTGGCCCTTTGAGCCTGGTCTGTCATTCAATATGATAATAGATGATTATCCAACTTAACACTCACTTTCTCCCCTTACTCTTTGATCCTTTATCCCTAAGAACTATACCTAACTCCTTCCTTGGCCTCAACTGCTTTCTGTGGCAGATAATTCTACAGGCTCACCATTTTTTGGGTGAAAACATTTCTCCTCATCTCAGTCCTAAATAGTCTACACTGTTTCCTTAGATTGCGACCCTTGGTTCTGACTCCCCAGACATCAGGAACATCTTTCCAGCATTTAACCTAACCAATCCAATCTCTCTTCACTCGTCAGTCCTGCCATCCCAGAAGTCAGTCTGGTATATATCTGTTATACGTGGTCAGGCATTTGAAACAAAGGATTTCTCAATTGGGTAGAAATTAATTGGAAAAGACCAGTTGATTCCAGTGAGTTGTACTTTTAATGGGATGGAAATGGATTTGAACAAGCCTCCCAACTCCTGTTGCTGGGAAGATGAACCCATCTTTTGTGTTTTCCCAACTTGAATACAAAAGTTAATCCCTTTGGCGAAAATCTAATTTTTTGTCTCTTGTACAATAAAGTTCCCCTATGCACTATTTTCCTTTTCCAGTACAGGAAAATTCCACCCCTAAATTTGCACTGACAATTGCACACTTTATTTTTCCAACAGGCTTGACTAACCTGCAAGAAATTATAAATAAGTTTTTCAATTTCCCCTGTCCCTCCTGTTATCTTGCAATAAGAAGTCCCCTTTGAATAAAAACATTTTAAATTCTAGATGAATTTCCATTCACATATGAAAAGTAAGCATGACTCAGTTAAACCTTTGGCATTTGAACTAAACTCATAAACAGAAAAAAGCCATGTTCCTATTTTATTGGCGAATTACTCAGTATATGGCTGTAAAAGATGTATTGTATATGTATGTGTTGCCGAGGATTTGGAGCATTTTGAAAACATTAAACATTAAAGGGGAGCACTGATGGAATAATTATCCAAGCCAAATAGAAAGCAATTTCCTTCTCCAAGGGTTGGTTTTAGCAAAAAGAGGCAAACTCTGACCTTTAATGCTTTTTAGTACTGTGAAATGTATTCCCAACTTGCATTTCCATCAGGTATAGAGCAGAATGTTTTTGCAAACTTTCAATTCTGCACAAATGTTCTGCCAAGTTAGGAGACTTTAACATCATAAAAGAATAATCTTGCTTTAATGTTAGTCACAACACTCTTAATATAAAAATTTCATGGAATTAAGTTTCTGCTTTGAATACAATTTGTGATCTGAGCTGAAAAATTGAACAGGATTTGAGAGCTGATATTTTTAAAACTCCACAGAAATCCATTTGTATATCACTAAACACAAAGTCCACCATGAACCAACATAATAGAGCAACATTTTAGAAATTTCAAAAAAACCCAGCTTCTATATATATGCATTCATTTATATAAGAGTAATAACTTGGTGTAAAAAATGAGGTCTGCAGATGCTGGAGATCACAGCTGCAAATGTGTTGCTGGTCAAAGCACAGCAGGTTAGGCAGCATCTCAGGAATAGAGAATTCGACGTTTCGAGCATAAGCCCTTCATCAGGAATAAGAGAGAGAGAGCCAAGCAGGCTAAGATAAAAGGTAGGGAGGAGGGACTAGGGGGAGGGGCGATGGAGGTGGGATAGGTGGAAGGAGGTCAAGGTGAGGGTGATAGGCCGGAGTGGGGTGGGGGCGGAGAGGTCAGGAAGAGGATTGCAGGTTAGGAGGGCGATGCTGAGTTGAGGGAACCGACTGAGACAAGGTGGGGGGAGGGGAAATGAGGAAGCTGGAGAAATCTGAATTCATACCTTGTGGTTGGAGGGTTCCCAGGCGGAAGATGAGGCGCTCCTCCTCCAGCCGTCGTGTAGTTGTGTTCTGCCGGTGGAGGAGTCCAAGGACCTGCATGTCCTCGGTGGAGTGGGAGGGGGAGTTAAAGTGTTGAGCCACGGGGTGATTGGGTTGGTTGGTTCGGGCGGCCCAGAGGTGTTCTCTGAAGCGTTCCGCAAGTAAGCGGCCTGTCTCACCAATATAGAGGAGGCCACATCGGGTGCAGCGGATGCAATAGATGATGTGTGTGGAGGTACAGGTGAACTTGTGGCGGATATGGAAGGATCCCTTGGGGCCTTGGAGGGAAGTGAGTGTGGAGGTGTGGGCGCAAGTTTTACATTTCCTGCGGTTGCAGGGGAAGGTGCCGGGGGTGGAGGTTGGGTTGGTGGGGGGTGTGGATCTGACAAGGGAGTCACGAAGGGAGTGGTCCTTGCGGAACGCTGATAGGGGAGGGGAGGGAAATATATCCTTGGTGGTGGGGTCCGTTTGGAGGTGGCGGAAATGGCGGCGGATAATACGTTGTATGCGCAGGTTGGTGGGGTGGTAGGTGAGAACCAGTGGGGTTCTGTCTTGGTGGCGGTTGGAGGAGCGGGGCTCAAGGGCGGAGGAGCGGGAAGTGGAGGAGATGCGGTGGAGGGCATCGTCGATCACGTCTGGGGGGAATCTGCGGTCCTTGAAGAAGGAGGCCATCTGGGCTGTGCGGTGTTGGAATTGGTCCTCCTGGGAGCAGATGCGGCGGAGACGAAGGAATTGGGAATATGGGATGGCGTTTTTACAGGGTTCAGGGTGGGAGGAGGTGTAGTCCAGGTAGCTGTGGGAGTCAGTCGGTTTATAATAGATGTCTGTGTTGAGTCGGTCGCCCGAGATAGAAATGGAAAGGTCTAGGAAGGGGAGGGAGGAGTCTGAGACAGTCCAGGTGAATTTCAGGTCGGGATGGAAGGTGTTAGTAAAGTTGATGAACTGTTCAACCTCCTCGTGGGAGCACGAGGCAGCGCCGATACAGTCATCGATGTAGCGGAGGAAAAGGTGGGGGGTGGTGCCAGTGTAGTTGCGGAAGATGGACTGTTCCACATATCCTACGAAGAGGCAGGCATAGCTGGGGCCCATGCGGGTGTCCGGCATAGCCATGCGGGTGCCCGGCATAGCTGCATGGGCCCCAGCTATGCCTGCCTCTTCGTAGGATATGTGGAACAGTCCATCTTCCGCAACTACACTGGCACCACCCCCCACCTTTTCCTCCGCTACATCGATGACTGTATCGGCGCTGCCTCGTGCTCCCACGAGGAGGTTGAACAGTTCATCAACTTTACTAACACCTTCCATCCCGACCTGAAATTCACCTGGACTGTCTCAGACTCCTCCCTCCCCTTCCTAGACCTTTCCATTTCTATCTCGGGCGACCGACTCAACACAGACATCTATTATAAACCGACTGACTCCCACAGCTACCTGGACTACACCTCCTCCCACCCTGAACCCTGTAAAAACGCCATCCCATATTCCCAATTCCTTCGTCTCCGCCGCATCTGCTCCCAGGAGGACCAATTCCAACACCGCACAGCCCAGATGGCCTCCTTCTTCAAGGACCGCAGATTCCCCCCAGACGTGATCGACGATGCCCTCCACCGCATCTCCTCCACTTCCCGCTCCTCCGCCCTTGAGCCCCGCTCCTCCAACCGCCACCAAGACAGAACCCCACTGGTTCTCACCTACCACCCCACCAACCTGCGCATACAACGTATTATCCGCCACCATTTCCGCCACCTCCAAACGGACCCCACCACCAAGGATATATTTCCCTCCCCTCCCCTATCAGCGTTCCGCAAGGACCACTCCCTTCGTGACTCCCTTGTCAGATCCACACCCCCCACCAACCCAACCTCCACCCCCGGCACCTTCCCCTGCAACCGCAGGAAATGTAAAACTTGCGCCCACACCTCCACACTCACTTCCCTCCAAGGCCCCAAGGGATCCTTCCATATCCGCCACAAGTTCACCTGTACCTCCACACACATCATCTATTGCATCCACTGCACCCGATGTGGCCTCCTCTATATTGGTGAGACAGGCCGCTTACTTGCGGAACGCTTCAGAGAACACCTCTGGGCCGCCCGAACCAACCAACCCAATCACCCCGTGGCTCAACACTTTAACTCCCCCTCCCACTCCACCGAGGACATGCAGGTCCTTGGACTCCTCCACCGGCAGAACACAACTACACGACGGCTGGAGGAGGAGCGCCTCATCTTCCGCCTGGGAACCCTCCAACCACAAGGTATGAATTCAGATTTCTCCAGCTTCCTCATTTCCCCTCCCCCCACCTTGTCTCAGTCGGTTCCCTCAACTCAGCACCGCCCTCCTAACCTGCAATCCTCTTCCTGACCTCTCCGCCCCCACCCCACTCCGGCCTATCACCCTCACCTTGACCTCCTTCCACCTATCCCACCTCCATCGCCCCTCCCCCTAGTCCCTCCTCCCTACCTTTTATCTTAGCCTGCTTGGCTCTCTCTCTCTTATTCCTGATGAAGGGCTTATGCTCGAAACGTCGAATTCTCTATTCCTGAGATGCTGCCTAACCTGCTGTGCTTTGACCAGCAACACATTAATAACTTGGTGTGGCTTGCTTAATAAGGAGCAGCAGTAAGTCTTAAATCTGCTCTGTCATCCAATGACATTGTTGTTGATCCAATTGTGGTCTTAACTCCATTCTTCTCTCCTCACCCCTTTGATTCCTCTGTACATCAAAAACCTATCCAAGTTAATCTTGAAAATATTTAAGAATCCAATCTTTGCAATTCTCTGACGCAGGAAATTCCAAATATTCACCATACTCTAAGATAAGAAAATCTAAATCTCCAATTTCAATGGGTGATTTTGTGTATTTAAATACGCCCTTCAGTTCTCAATTTTCCTGGGGTGGAAATACCCTTCCAGCATTTGTCCTATCCCTGAAAAATCTCATACGTTCCAATGAGTTCACCTCTCATTATTGAAAACTTCAATGATTATTGGCACAACCTGCGAAACATTTCCTCATAAGGCAACCACTTTATTCTAATAATTAATGTAGTGAACTTTCTATGATTTACCATCAATGCAAATATTTTTGAGATAAGGCAACCAGGAGATCTGGGCCTGAACATTTTGATTCAGACGCTGAATTAAATAACAAAAAATGACTTTAAAAATATACAGAACCATTAACTAGTTCCATTAGGGTGAATTCAAAATGTTTTCAAATGCTTTTGAAACAAGCTTACTTGCATCATTGCATTGAAAAGAACCAATAAAGCATTTGGAATTTTCTGGAAAGTCAGCAAAACAGTGTAATTAGTACAAATTCCCAAAGGTGATTTGGGTCCTAGCCAGTTTTATGGGTGGAGCTGGTTTCTATCACAGAAATGTAATTTCTCCTTCATGTAATTTGCCCTTAAAATTCCAAGAACTTTCACACTGGTTATGCCAATTTTGGTGATTTACAATTTTGAAGGAGCTTGCAACTGAACAGGAAATCAAGGTCAACATATATTTGGAATGAACCTATATCACTTTCAGACCATACAGTAACATTATTACTCCATGTAACAGTGAAATAAACAAATATTGAAAACAAATAGTACTTTTGAAGAGTTGTTTCATTTTGTCTTTTTTTTGGATTTAATATTTTAACATCTCATTTCGTCCTCTTATTTTTTAATATTCATTCATGTTTCTACATTCCTGGGATGAGGTCAAACGGATTATCAATGGGCTGACTCTTCCAAACATAAAGCCAGCTTTCTAATTAGCTAACAGAGAAATAACTCTTCATAGAATAAGAGAAATGTCAAATCTGCTTTGGTTTATGTGGGTTACATTGTTAACATCAATAAGGGATTTGGGGGACAGCCACAGATGGGAGTGAAACCTAGATTTCAAGCGAAGTGAAATAAGCACTCACACTGCAATACTTAAAACAAACCAGGATTGAAAGACCTCACAAATGCAGAAATTGTGAGCACAATTCATTTGATTGTAGAACAACAATAAAAATTTATCTTATCAAATAGTGTAATACAGAAATAAATATGCAATGTGCTAAAATATACTGCATGCTTTGGAACTGACTATTTTTTGTGGATTCAGAGGCAATGTGTCTTTGTTTATGAGAAGTGTGCTTTGGAAAATAATCAGAAGAGAAATGAACTAGAACTGTATAACAGTACAATTTTTGCCAGATACTATATTACAAAACATTTAATGTTTAATGCTTCATTTAAAAAAAATATGTTTATCTGTTAAATATTTTTATATTTAAAGTTAACAAGCCATCAGTTAACTTGCAGACTGAAACTTGTTGGAAGCCAACTGTGAAACTTTATTTTGTTGACTTCAAGGCTAATTTCAAGCTGGATTGTGACTATCCTTCCTCAGTTAAGCTTTTTCTTTACAATACCTCTCAAAGCTAGTTTTTACATTGCAACAGTAGAAAACTAAAAGAAAACTAATATTAGAGTAGAGACCCAGAATGGTGCCAGGAGCCCAGTCTTCTGAGCCTCTGCTCTCAGACAAATGTAACCTTATCTTTTCAAATCTCCAGCTTTATTTCTTCTTATATCTAGATTATGTTGCAAGTTGAGAGCTCTGCAGCAACAGCTTTAATCATGCTTTTTATACATTTTTACTTGATCCTCCCTGAAGCCACAAATAACAGTCAATCTATTTCACGATTTATCCCTATGACATTCTTGCAAGCTCTTCCTCGCGCTATAACTACAAAATATAGGCAATAGTCTGTTTGTCACATACTTTCATATCTGCTTTCATCCGATTTTCTTAGCCTCAACCGCAGCTGCAAGTCAACCCTAGTCATGCTGTAGCTTCATCAGTCAGTTTCAATATACTCCACAACAGAGAACTATAACTGCACACAATACTCTAACTAGTGCTGCATACAATTGAAGCAAAGCTTATTTGCTCCTGTACACAAATACAAGACTCCTTTGTTTGTGACTTCTGATCTGTGGCTTGCCAGGATAACGGAATTGCATAAGGCATCAATTGCACACATGTCAATGTGAGTATCACAACATATTAGGGAGATGTACCAAACCCTAAAGGGTTTCACTCACTGACTGTGCAGTTATTGTGTGATCATGCACAGATCATTATATTGATGAGCATCTTACTGTCCTGGCATCAGTCACTGATCCTGCATCAGTCAGCTATCACAGCTCACTTCAAGCTATTGTACTGAACTAGAGGGTGGCCACCTTGCAACATGTGCTGTTAATTGTACATGTGCTTGTTAACCCAAGTGTGTGGACAACCATATAGCAATCAAGTAGACAATACTGAACAGACTGCTGGCATCCTCAAACATTGATTCTACATCTTCAATCTCTCAGGGAGAACTCTCCTGTACTCACCATGGCCATGTCTTGAATTTTGTGATGGACATTAGTGTCTTCTAAAACTTTATCACTGCCCCATCCAACAGCTCTTGAGCAGCCACCTGAAATGGGGGAAAAAGAGGATGAAAGGAATGGGCATTCGAGACATCACCATTTTGGATATCTCCATGGATATCTCCTCAGATATTGAGATCCTTGAAAAAAAATTCTTACAACATGGGTACTTAACACTTCACCCATTTGTTACAGATCAAGAGAATGTTTTTTTTTTCATTCTCTGTTGAGTTATGGAGTTGTTGGCTATTATTGCTTGTCCCTAATTAGTGTTGAAAAGGTGACAGTGAGCAGTTAGCTTGAACCATTATAATCCATCTGGTGTGAGTACTCCCACACTGCTGTTAGGAACAGAGTTTCAAGATTTTGTTCTAGCAACCATGAAGAAACATTGTTCCAGGCCAGAATTTTGGTGTGGCACTGCAGTTCTGGCCCATGTTGCCTCATTTAGGGAAGGGCCTCCAAGCTACAAGCAAATCAGGTAGTGGCGATTCCCCTGTCAAGACTTGGCCTCAAAGCAAACCTAAAAGGGGTATGTCTGCTCACTGATGTCCAGAGACCAGCTACCATGGCCATCAGTGAGCAAGACATACCCCTTTTAGGTTTGCTTTGTCCATGCTGTTGTCCATGGCAACAATTGGAAAGACAGGCATCATTGTCCCAGGATCAAGTGCAAATTGCTAGCGTTGGTGAGTTGCTGCAATGCATTTTGTCGACAGTACATATTGTATATTGTATCTGTGACATAACCCTGTGGAAATGTAATCATGTCCTTGGTCGGAGAGAATTGATCTCCAATAACTACATCCATCCTCCTTAGTTTGATATTTTTATCCTTTTTTTGATATCTTTTTACTGACAAGATTAGCATTTGTTGGCCATTCTAAACCAGCCTTGAATTGAATGGCTTGCTTGGCCACTTCAGAGACTCTGCCAAACAGACAGCCTGCTTTGTCCTGGAGATTGTTGCCCTTCTTGAGTGTCATTGGAACTGCACTCATCCAGGAAAGTGGCAAGTATTCCTTCATTGTCCTGATTTCTGCCTTGTGATGGTGAACAGAATGTGGGGTCTATTTCTTGGGTTCCAAGATGGAGGAGTAAGTGTGAAACAGGTAAGTTTTGTTTGGGTATCTCTCTAGGGTTGGACAATAGTGCAGGTTGAAACTAAATGAACAGCAAGCCTACAATGATTTCCCAGTCTGGGTAGGACGATTCACCTCCAGTCTAGAGCTGACGAAATTGCAGATTGTGGAAGGAGGTGGGAATGTGGATGAGGACTCTGATTGATCATTAATTGGCAACTTAAACACTTGCATTAGTCACGAGTCACCAAACTCAACCATGTACCTTCATAAATTTCTGATCTGATGACAAGGGTGCAATGTTCTGCTTAAAGACAAATCACCAACATTTTGCCCTTCCGGTCACCTTCACAACTGCTTCGCACAAGGGAGAAAAGCCTGAGCTTTATCTTTGTTTCCAGTTACATTATATGAAAATTACTCTGGTGACTTTGTTTATATTTCATTACCCACTGAATTGATTCCCAGAAATTTTCTTGGTCTTTGAAAAAGAGAACAAATTGCTGAAGATGAACCATCGCACAGAATTTTGGACATGGGCTAAATTAGATTAATTTTATTAGATCCTTTTAGGAGAATCTTCTTTTTTTGCCTCATTATTTTAATGCACTTCTGTCACTGGAAATGTAAATTGTATTGGTTGTGTAATTGGATGATTCAGCAGCATGCCAAAATCATACTTAGCATTCGAACCAGACGCAGGAGCTTAAGGATGACAGCTATCTGGTACTGAGACACCATTTCAGTTTATAAATGGCTAGGGAGGGCAGTGAGGAATTGTAGTATTTGATTTTTTTTAAAAATTCATTCGTGGGCTATGAGCATCACTGGATGGCCAGCTTATATTGCCCATCCTAGTTACCCTCGAGAAATTGGTGGTGAGCTGCCTTCTTGAACCATTGCTCTAAGTTGACCCACATGCCCTTAGCGAGGGAATTCCAGGATTTTGAACCAGTGACAGTGAAGAAATGGCTATATGTTTGGCAACGGTGATTCTATGTATCTGCTGCCCTTGATTTTCTAGATGGAAATGCTCACTAGTTTGGAAGGTGCAGTCTAAGGATCTTTGGCGAATTTCCACAGAGCATCTTGTAGATTGTATACACTGATGCTGTTGGTGAAGGGAGTGAATGCAGGCTGCTTTGTCTTGGATGGTGTCAAGCTTCTTACATGTTGTTGGAGCTGCATTCACCCAGGCAAGTGAGCAAAATTCCATCAAACTCCCAAGTTGTGTCTCCTAGATCATGGACAGGCTTTGGGGAGTTAGGAGGTGATTGACTCACTGCAGTATTCCTAACCTCTGACATATTCTTGTAATTAGAGTGTTTATGTGGCAAGTCCAATTAAGTTTGTAGTCAAAGGTAACTCAAAGGATGTTGATAGTGGGGAGATTCATTGATGATAACATGATTGAATGTCAATGAGAGGTGATTAGCTTGTCTCTTATTGGAAATGGTCATTGCCTGGCATTTATGTGGTACTAATGTTACTTGCCATTTGTCAGCCAAAGCCTGGATATTATCCAGATCTTGTTGCATTTGAACATAGACTGCTTCAGGTATCTGAAATGCTAGGGACCACTAGAAGAGGCCTTGATGGACTACAAATGTAGCTTCTATCAAATGTAGCTTTAAGCAATTCGAGAAGACAGCTCACCATAACATTCTTCAGGGTAACTAAAGATGAGCAATAAATGCTGACCAGCCAGAAACACCTAAGTCCCACCAGTGAGTAAATAAAAAAAGACGAATTATCAAGCAACATTGAAGATACTCAAAGAGAAATTCAAGATGTAAGGTCCCTTTCACAGCAACTGTTTGTTCTCTGAGGGTAGCAGCCTAACCAAACAGATTAATTTGATTTTATTCAGTTAAAATAAAGGAATATTTCTGAAAACGTGTCCTTTTACTTTGATTTGCCCAGCATGTTTTCATAATCCCACAATTGTAAATTATTTATTCAGAGTACAGTATATAAGCTGGGATAATGCATATTTTGTCAACTTGCATTGGCAATTTGTCAATGTGATTGACAAATTGTAAATGCTGATTAGTTAACGCAAACTTTCTACTGAATGGGTATAACAATTTCCTATAGTGATCTTTTACAGCGTGATTTTCTATAGCAGTTTTCCAAGTGCAATTCTCGATAGCACGAGGAACACAATTATCACATTATAGCAGAATGATCTGTTACACGCAGACAAACAAAAATTCATTGTGGTCCTCAAGACCAAATTCAATAATTCAAATTTTTCTAAATTCTATCAAAATTCACCTCAGTACTGTCCAGCTGATATGGGCCAGAGCCGTGAAATATGCTGAGTAATCTGCAGCGAAGCTGACTTTCCATTAATTTAATGGGCAATGTAATTTGCATATTCACTGTCACAAATGAATGTGTTGGATGCTTGAAGACTGGAGTGCAGGCTTGAAAAAGTCAATTTGATGTGTAGTGAGTCTTTTCACCTTACAAAAAGATGGCTTTTGTACAGGCTGCTGCTGCACACTGTCTACCTCTCATGTCTGCTGCCCGGACATATCATGGCCTTATTTGTTGCCAGGCGGTGGGGATCCCTAGTGGAGGGCTTTCTACGGGGGAGTCCTCCCATTTTCTATCAGTGACCTGGGGTGAAAGGGTGTTGCATTCAGCAGATTGTGGTGGTTCACGAATACCCAGCCAAATTGTTTAATATGCTGTTCAGTATATGGACCTTGTACATACTGGTTGTGGGCAATTGCACCGCCTATTCAGTTATTGTGGTTTTGGCTGCATTTCAGCCCTATGCTTCTGATTTTTGCACATCTAGTGTAGAGGGATGTAGGCAGATCGGAGGGCTTCCTTGCAGTTCTGCTCCTGGGCCTGGCCAGGCTGGCCATTAACAGGTCCATGTAGAGGGCTGTGGAGGGGGTCCTAACTGCCAACTGTCTTCCCCCCATCCATGGTTATGTTCATGCCAGAGTGTCCTTGGAGAGGGAGCATGCAGTGTCCATCTATGTATTTGATGCCTTTAGAGAGAGCACTGTAGGTGAATACAGTGCTTTATTTCCCTCTCCAACTCCATTTTGATTTAGCTTCTTCCCATTCTCCCTACCTTTCCCCCTCTCATTTGATGGTTCACTTTGGCCAAAAATGGATTTTGCTCGTAAATAGTTAGTTGGCTACATGGACGACCACTGCTGGTGGTTAGTAGTTAATAAAAAAACAAAATAAAGTCTTGGTGATTTGGTGTGGGGCAAGTCATTCTGGTTGTTTGTGAATAAAATAAAGCACTTTTTAATAAAATAAAGCCAATTCTGGGGGAAACAGTGGTAAGAAGCAATGGTTGATTGACAATTTATTATGAGCCCATTGCATTAGATAGTTCATCAGCATAACTCAGTCTTCATGAAATCTGTAATCAGATGATATGGCAGATCCAGCCAAAGAATGATGTAACAGAAGAAGGAAAGAAAATGATGAGCTCACAAGTTCAGTGAATCTTACTTACAATGGCTCTTTGAGAATGTAGAACATGAGTAGAATATAAGCATTGATATTCTCTGGAGTAAAGGTTTTTAGGAAAGAAGGCTGTGGCGAATGAACGGGCAAGTGTTGAGGTCAAGGGTCAACCATGATATTATTGAAATAGAAAACCATATTTGTGGGATTTACTCCTAGTCAAATTTCTTACGATCTTTTGACTAAGAGCGATAGATTGCTGAGCTTCTGTGGAAGAGATAGCATTACCATTGTGTGCCTATTTTTTCCATCCCTACTCCTCTAGGCAGTGCAGACCATTGTCACAAATGGATCAAGGCAGGCTAAGTATGCTTTGCTTTATCCTTTTGCATTCACAAATAAGCCACTAGTCAAGTTGTTCTTTCCTCCAGAAGGCCAATCTTTGCAGAAAAGTCTGATTTCTTTTCTCTTATTCTGAAGTGCATGTCTATCTGTCTTTCTTCCTGTGTGTATATTTATGGAGAGTTAGAGGCATAAATAGTTCTACTTCCATATTACTAACCGTATATTAACCAATTATTGCATCTTCATTGAAGTAAGTTTTGTTTTGATTGTAAACCAATTGTTATATTTATTAAGAAATCTGGTTGACAGATCTTGTTGTTTAAAAAGTGATAAAATGTAAGATATTTAATATGTCACCTCCGTAACTGGAAAATGTGTATTTATATTATGTCGTGGTCCGTGATGTGGTGGAACGAGAATGACGGTGCACTCATCCAGCTTCGGGTGGAACAGTGGGCAGTGTCAACCTCTAGTGCAATGTGTTCGAAACTAGCAGAAAAGACAGAAGAACTCAATTTGCACTGAAAATAACCTGCTATTGAAATTGTGATCTTTATCTTGGTTTGCACCAATAGCATGTGAATTGCATCAAAAACAGCTCTACTCCTAGAGGAACTGTAGTACTTTCTTAGTGTGCAGTGAACTATATTGTTTGCAAACATCACAAGACCATTTAACTTTTAAAAAAAGGACAATGTGTTGTCAATGATCCCAATTACTACGTGGTTCTGTATTAATTTGTTGATTAGACTGTCATATATGCATAATTGCATGCCAACCAATAAAAGTTGTTGATGAAGGAATCAACGCACTCCCTTGCTTTCTGCCTCCATTTGTTAAATGTAGCCCATTCAATGATTACGTTTTTATAGATACTGATATTTGTATCCAAGAGTTTCAGGCCTTCATTTAAGAAGGTAAGGTCTCATCCATCTTTAGTCGGGTCAATGTTGTGTAAGGGCTTCAGGAACTGGAGTAACCTTCTGAAGATGTCACAAAGCTGCACATCACTGAGCATAAACATCACAGCAGAAGTTAAATTAGAACAGTATAGAGGAACAAACAATAGAAAAGTACTAAATTACAATGATTATAGAGAGTTTGAAGAGCACATGGCCATAAACACATGAAAATGACAGATTAATCCCTTATTATTAAAACTAAACATGAGTGTTGGGGCAGAGTGATCAAAGGAATCACTTGACACCCAGGTCCACTTGCAGTATCAAAGAGATTTTTATTTTACACCAGTGGGAGAATGCATCTGGCAGTCCAAGGATTTCTCCACTGCAGAAAGAGAAACACACACTTTCTACATATTTGCTTTTGTCCCAGCCTCGGCTATTACAAACCACTCATATTATTAATTGGTTACATACACATCCAATCAGGTTAATCATGTGACTGTGTGAGCATTTTGTAGATAGCTTTAGGTTATCCCATGATGATTACCAGACTCCCTTATCTACTATCCTTGGGCCTTCACAATACAACTCATTCAATCACATTCCAGGCTTTAGCTCCTGCACCAGTTTTTCAGTACTCCTCTGCCAATAGTACTATTAGCAATTCTATGGCTATGATTACCTGCAGGTCTTAACTGAAGTGGGCCAGATACTTCCCCCCTATCCCATAATCAGTACTAGTCTGGTAGTATTTCCCAAGGATGTTCCTTATCAAACTGTGTATATACAAACAGCAACTGCATTTTCACTGCTTATTCAACAGGACTCTTTCAAATACATTTCACAAGACCCTTGTGTACTGTCTTAATCTGGTTACCTTAGATATACTCCCTCTCTGAAGGCTATAATTGCTCTAACTTATAGTTTAACTTCAAACATCAGGTATGGAAACTGCTGTTTCAGCTAAAAATCCATTTAGTCACTTTCAGTGATCTTATGCTGCTTTAGGCATGGGCAGCCCTAACAATTAGTGATATATCTCTGATTACTATATGAAGCATATTTAATATCAATGTGTAACAAATAGTGTTACTTTGAAGTCTAAGCTTACAGCCGATATTTGACGTGCCTTCTCCTCAACGCTCTAACTTGTTGTAAACTCAGTCTCTCTGACATCAAACCACCATGATAAAAGATGGTTACAATGTTGGGATACACTGCCTGGACACTATGACAGCAGTGAAGATCAAGAAAGAGATCTGAGATCTTCTGAGGAAGAACAAATCTAAAATAAAATTCTTCAAGAAAATATTGGTACAGCTTTAAGACTAGCTTGTAGCCAGGAAATCCACAGAACTGAACAGCTATTGTGGAGGAAACACTTTTGAATCGAAAGCTCTTAGATCATAGAGTCCTACAGCATGGAGTCAGACCCTTTAGTCCATTTTGTCCATGCCAACCAAGTTTTCAAAACTAAACTAGTCCCATTTACCTGCAATTGGCCCATATTTCTTTAAACCTTTCTTATTCATGTGCCTGCCCAAATGTCTTTTAAATGTTGTAACTGTACTTGCATATATTGTTTCTTCTGGCAGTTCATTCCACATAAGAACTACCCTCTGTGTGAAAACGCTGCCCCTCAGGTCCCTTTTAAATCTTTCTTCTTCTGCCTTAAAAAATGCCCCCTAGTTTTGAACTCCCCCACCCTTAGGAAAAGACCTTTGCTATTCAGCTTATTTATGTCCGTTATGATTTTATAAACCTCTACCAGGTCATCCCGCAACCTCCTATGCTCCAGAGAAGAAATTCTCAGCCTTTCCAACCTCTCCTTGCAACTCAAACCCTCCAGTCCCAGGAACATTCTGATTAATCTTTTTTGAACTCGCTCGAATTTAATAATATCCTTCCTGTAACAGGACAACCTGAATTGTATACAGCACTCCAAAAAGTCTCACCCTGTGCAACCTCAACATGACATCCCAACGTTTATACTCAAAGGTCTGAACAATGAAGGCACCTGTATGTATCTTTACATACAGATGAGGAAGGACACAACTTTGACTGGGACAACATAGTCATCTTAGGACAAGCCAAATAGAGACATGTGCAAGAATTCCGAGGAGCATAGCACTCCAACTGGAACCCCATCAACAAACACATTCACTTGGATCCCATTACCACTACCTGTGAAAAAGAACAGGAAATGACATCACCAACCCAAGCAAACCTAAACACATAAATGAAAAGTGGACCATACCACCAGTGCTTCACCAGAGGCTCACTGATGATGTTATCTAGTATGGTGATGAAACATCTGAAAACAAACCTTCCGGCTCAGTGAGCAAACTGACATCTAGACCTCAACTGAGCTACAAATCTTCTCCAAACTCAGTACTTCTGACATAACTTTCAAAGAACTATGTACCTGAAGCCCTAATTCTCTCTGTTCAACATCACTACCAAGTCCTGCTCTTGTTTGTTTTACCAAAATGCAATATCTCATATTTATCCAAATCACCTCCATCTGCCATTCCTCAGCCCATTGGTCCAATTGATCAAGACCTCTTTTCAATCCTAGATAACCTTACCAGAAAGCTGCAAGTCTTGACAGACTTTTTACAGTCAATAGAGAGTTAACAAACTTCTTCAAAAGTAAAAGCTGTGAGAGCAGTAAAAGCATACTAGCAGCTGTGGGAATAAATCAGGGTAAAGGGATAAATTAATGGGCACTCAAAGCAGATTCAATCACATGAAGGAACAGACAAAAAAGTTTTGTTTCCACTGAACCAACTACACTGAGATACATTGAAAGAAGCATTTGAGTTAACAAATTTCTGAATGACCAAGTCAATAGCAACAAATTAAAACACAGGTTTACAGAACATCGGTTGTGAAAAAAAAGAAAAATCCGAGGTTAAGAATCATAATTACATTTTGAAATTTCAAAGCCTTAACCATGAAGTTAATTAAATATCTAGAATTCTGATGGGCTGAATTTGAAATTTTAGTTGACAATCAAGATATTTTATTAATTTCATGCATTAAAATACGAAAATTCAGTTCAAGGTAAAGAGTGCAAATCTGGTCACATGATGCTGAATTTGGTACAAAAAGCCCCAGACACAGAAAAATTCAGTGCAAATGATGCCACAGTTGACATCTTAGATTTATAGCAAAAAAAGTTATTAGATTACTTACAGTGTGGAAACAGGCCCTTCGGCCCAACAAGTCCACACTGACCCTCCAAAGAGCAACCCACTCAGACCCATTCCCCTATACCTAACACTACAGGCAATTTAGCATGGCCAATTCACCTAACCTGCACATTTTTGGACTTTTGGAGGAAACCCACACAGTCAGAGGGAGAATGTGCAAACTCCACACAGACAGTTGCCTCAGGTGGGAATCGAACCTGGGTCTTTGGTGCTGTGAGGCAGCAGTGCTAACCACTGTGCCACTGTCTGGGGCCTTTTGTACCAAATTCAGCATCATGTGACCAGATTTGCACTCTTTATCTTGAATTGATTTTTCGTATTTTAATGCACGAAATTAATAAAATATCTTGATTATTGAATCTTATCAAGTGAAACAATTTTGAGAGAGATCTACCCACAGGTATTTGAAAATGCTTCAGCCATTAAAAGCCAGTTAAAGATTAAAAAGCCAGTTTCAAGTGTGCTAGAGTGTGCTACTAGTATTAAGCTGCTTGTGTGCGTGTGTGAGATGATTAAGGTTCACATGTGTGTCAGTGGCTAAGGTACTAAACAATATTAGAATTAGTTTGCTGTGAATGTCACGGCTGAAGAAATATCTCATAGACACTCCTCTGTTGCAGGCAAAGAGACATTCTCATTCCGAGTGCAAAAAGCCAGCTAGCTAACAAGCCTGACAAAAGGAATCAGAGCAACAGGATTGCAACAGACCTACAAAACTAAGAATCTTGAAATTGATTGTTCAACTACCAACATCAACACTACCGGTAAACTCTACTGTAACATTCAACTATCCACTCTTCATCAATAAGACTGATCTGTATCTCTGATTCATTTAATTTTTCTCTTTTTGGACTCACCTCTTACTCATAATCTGTGTCTATGTTTGTTTCATTACCAATTCTACTTGCATTTAGTAATTCATAAACTTACGCTGTGTCAGCCGTGATAAGGAGCCGTGAGGCATTGAACCTTTGCCAGATGCATGTTACAGAATGCAAGTGTTCATGCTACATTGAGAGAGTGAAATTCTGATAATAAGCCACCAGGATGTCCCTCCCCTCATGAAAAAAGACACATTGGCTATTGGCACATGGTTTAGGTATGATATAGCATGGTGCTTAAATAAATCGAAAGAAAAACTCAACTCACTTTGGTTGGGACATTCTCATATTGTCCATGCTGCCAACAGACATTAAACACCTTTTAAATGTTGATGAGAAGTCTCCAACTGTTTAAGGACTCCTTTGTGGAACTGACAAAGTTGACCATGTGCCGGAGGCCTGTAACTTTTGCCAGTAATTTACTGGAGTTATTAAAATACATTATCAGGGACAATATTGATCACGACTGTTTGATTACAGAAATTACTTTCAAGACCAATTCGTGCTACCCTAGTGGTAATGTCAAATGTTTCCCTCATTACTCAAAGGTTATTAAAACCTGTCTTACACTGTGGGGTGTGAGCCTGCAATGTCTGCCATAAATATTCCGTGTATCAACTCATCAAGAATATTGAAGAAGAATGGTGAAACATTTGTGCAGCCATGGAAACTCAAGAAAAATATACAAAACAAATGGATGCATGCCTGAATACATTGATTTGTGGGTCACTGAAAATTGGGCCTTAAATTTATATGTTTATAACTGGCGAATTGCAGAGATCAATTGAATATCAATAAGTACTGACCCAATTATAGATGGAAGTACTGCTGCAACACAAAATTCACTAGTAGTGAATCATCTGAAATATCTGATTTTCCATCAACTCTGATGTAACACAATATTTATGCTTATCATACTAACAATCTTTTGGAAAGCCCTGCTCAACAGCACATTGTCTATCACATAGCTAAGTGTATCACTCAAGGATGAACTGTGAAGGTGGGGAGAAATATTACATTTCCATTAACTCTCTATTTCTGTTTTTATCAGCATAAGCAAACTTCGGACTCTCGCATGCACAGCAGCTGTCCAACAGAAGTATACTAATTTAGCAGCACTTAAAATGGGTTAAGTAGCCAGTTAACCCCCGCACTTGTACAGGACTGGATCAGTGGAGAGGTTAGACTAATGCATTCCAATGCAATGGAGGCTATCTTTGCAAGAAACTCAAAATTTTGAAAGTGTTGGAGGTCTTCATTCTCCTTGGGACAAAAAAAACCAACTCTTCACTTAAGGTTGCTTCAGCAAGCGTGTTAAGTGTCTGATTCTATTACCCCACAGACTTCAACCACATTCTTTCACATGAAATTCAATGCATTCACTCTGAATGTCTCTTTCCTAGACAGAGAAATGTAATTCATTAAGCAATTACACAAAAACACTGCTGGTTGGAAAATATATATATTTACAAAATGTTTGTTCTGCTTGAATTAGATTGATCTATATACAGCAAAACTGATAGATTGTGTTGGCCTTGTGTGTCTGTGTTATTAATTAATTTGTTCTTATGAAAATGCAGTGGTATTTAATTGTGCCTTATTTATGGCTGTAACCTATATGAGCTGCACCAAGCTGAATATTTCAAGAGTTTTAGATGAACTTTCAGTCATAAGGAACAATATAAGATGGAGTACTAACTCAAGACCTGGTATGCTGATAATTTATCTTTGTTAAAATATTAAGCTGCATCTTATCTAGTTACCACATTAGACTTAACCATATTATCAATATTGTGTAATGCCACGGGCACTTACTGCAATGTTTCCAGATGAAAGTTGTCTCTGAAATTAAAGTTCCTAATTTTTGCATTAATGTTCTACTATCCTTTTTTTAAAATAAATAGGCCTCGCTGACCAGTGGATAATGACACTGCACCTGTGATAACACTCTAACACTGCAGTTTTGAGGATGTGGGTCCCCAATTGCCTTCAATTACAAGTCCTCCATCAACACCCAGGCACAGACAACAAGTTCAAATCTGGATTCCATTGGGATTCTAACCTGCTGCCATAGGAATCATATTATAGTTAACACCACCTGTCTAAACTATCGAATCAATTTGATTATAGAGTAAATACAGAGATCTTCAGAAAGGTTCTTGTTACTGTATTATATTTTACTGAAATCAGTGATTCCGATACTTTTTACTATGTAACTTGCATAACTATTTTTAGTTGACTGAAAAATTACATTCGCCCTTGCACTTTAACTTTTTTTAAATCACACTTCTACTTACACATTTCTAACATTTCAGTATTTAACATTTCTATAAATCAAGGGGAAAAATAGCATTTATGACTCAAATCTAAAATTTTGAGATTACATCATTTCTTTATCACATGATTGGAATAATAAGCTTTATAACTTAAAAAGGGAGTTCCCTTAACTCTTTTGAGTTAATGAAAAACTGCCTAATAACAGCCATCAGATTGGTCCAGCTGGAGTTTGTAATAAAGCTATGAGGACAGTGTAGTTACAGAAATCCAGACACCTGAAAAGAGCAGAAACTAGTTCATCATGTATTTTGTGAATCTATACAACTTGCTAATCTCAACAATCTTGGCTCGGCTCAAGTGGGTGATTTTCTGACAGCTATCAAAAGCCTTTTCCATCTGAGCTGACATCTTTAGGCCTAATCAATAAGGATGTTAGTTATTATCATATATTCATGGAGCTGTACAGCATGGAAACAGATGTTTTGGTCCAACACATCCATGCCGGTCTGATATCCTAAATTAATCTAATCTCATTTGCCAGCACTTGGCCCATATCGCGATAAACCCTTCCAATTCATACACCCATCCAGATGTCTTTTAAATGTTGTAATTGTACCAGCCTCCACCATTTCCTCTGGCAAATCATTCCACACCATCCTCTGCATGAAAAAGTTGTCCCTTAGATCAATTTGAAATCTTACCCCTCTCAGCTTAAACATATCCACACTAGTTTTGAACTTCTGTTACCCTGGGGAAGTCACCCTATCTATGTCCGTCATAATTTTATAAACTTCTATGGAATTACCCCTCAGCCTCTGACACTCCAGGGAAACCAGCCCCAGCCTATTCAGCCTCTCCTTATAACTCAAAGCCTCCAACTCTGGCAACTTCCTTGTAAATCCTCTCTGAACCTTTTCAAGTTTCACAATTCCCTTTCCACAGTAGGGAGATCAGATCAGAATTGTAGGCTGTATTCCAAAAGTGTTCTAACCAATGTCCTCTACAGCCACAACATGACCTCCCAATTCCTATACTCAGTGCACTGACCTAAAAGCTAGCATTCCAAATACCTTCTTCATTCTCCTGTCTACCTGTTATTCCTCTTTCAAGGAACTATGAACCCGTGCTCCAAGGTCTCTTTGTTCAGTAACACTCCCGAGCACCTTACAATTAAGTGTATAAGTCCTGCCCTGATTTGCCTTTTCAAAATACAGCACCTCACATTTATCTAAATTAAAATCCATCTGCCACTCCATGACCCATTGGCCCATCTGATCAAGGTCCTACTTTACTCTGAGGTAACCTTCTTTCCTGTCCACTACTCCTCCAATTTGGTGTCATCAGCAAACTTACTTACCATAGCTCCTATGTTCACACCCAAATAATTCACATAAATGATGAAAAGCAGTGGACCCAGAACCGATCCTTGTGGCACACCGCTGGTCACAGGCCTCCAGTCTGAAAGGCAACACTCCACCACCACCCTCTGTCTTCAACCTTTGAGCCAGTCCTGTCTCCAAATGGCTAGTTCTCCCTGTATTCCATGTGATCTAACCTTGTGAACATGCCTACAATTTGGAACCTTATCAAACACCTTACTGAAGTCTAAATCGATCACATCCTTTACTCTGCCCTCATCAACCTTCTTTGTTACTTCTTCAAAAAACTCAGTTAAGGTAGTGAGACACAATTTCCCACATACAAAGCCATGCTGACGATTCCTAATCATAGTCGGGTGTATGGTGCTGGA
Source organism: Hemiscyllium ocellatum (assembly GCF_020745735.1). NCBI lineage: Eukaryota > Metazoa > Chordata > Chondrichthyes > Orectolobiformes > Hemiscylliidae > Hemiscyllium > Hemiscyllium ocellatum. Next base: position 43,926,102 of record NC_083413.1, on the reverse strand, counting down.
AAAGTGCAGCAGGTTGGGCAGCAACTGAGGAGCAGGAAAATTGATGTTTCGGGCATGAGCCATTCATCAGGAATGAGGCTTATGAGCTGAGGGGTGGAGAGATAAATGGGAGGGGGTTTGGGGCTAGGGGGGAGGTAGCTGGAGAGTGCGATAGATGGATGAAGGTGGGGGTAATGGTGATAGGTCAGAGAGGACGGTGGAGCGGCATAGGAAGATGGACAGGTAGGACAGGTCATGAGGGTGTGCCAAGTTGTAAAGTTGGAACTGGGATAAGGTGGGAGGAGGGGAAATGAGGAAACTGGTGTTTAGCCACTCGGTTGTGGGATTGGTTGATGTGGGTGCCCTGGAGATGTTCTCTGAAGTGTTCTGCAAGTAGGCGTACTGTCTCCCCAATGTAGAGGAGACCACATTGGGAGCAACAAACATTGTAAATGACATGTGTGGAAGTGCAGGTAAAACTCTGATGGATGTGAAAGACTCCTTTGGGGCCTTGGACAGAGATGAGGAGGGGGGAGGTGTGGGTGCAGGTTTTGCTATTCCTGCGGTGGCAGGGGAAGATGCCAGGAGGGGAGGGTGGGTTGGTGAGGGGGGGTACATGGATCAGACAAGAGAGTTGCGCAGCGAATGGTCTTTATGGAAAGCAGATAAGGGTGGGGAAATAAATATGGTGGTGGGGTCCATTTTTAGGTGGCGGGAATGGCGGAGGATGATGCAATGTATACGGAGGTTGGTGAGTTGGAAGGTGAGGACCAGGGGTTCTGTCCTTGTGCAGTCCTCACTTTATCCCTAATCAGTGCATGCCTTTCCGAATTCATATAAATCCTGTCTCTCAGGATTCCCTCCAACAACTTATCCACCATTGATGTCAGGCTCACGGCTCTATAGTTTCCCAACTTTTCCTTACCAACTTTCTTAAAGAGTGGCGCCACATTAGTCAACCTCCAGTCTTCCGGCACCTCACCTGTGACTATTGATGATACAAATATCTCAGCACGTGGTCCAGCAATCCCTTCACTACCTTCCCACAAATTTCCAGGGTACATCTGATCAGATCCTGGGGATTTATGCATTTTAAAACATCCTGCATCAGCTCCTGTGTAGTATGGAGTTTTTCAAGATGTTGCTATTTACTTTCCCAAGTTCTCAAGTTTGCAAATCTTTCTCCACAGTAAACACTGATGCAAAATATTCATTTGATATCTCCCCAACCTCCTGCAATTCCACACATAGACAGCCATGCTGATATTTGAAAGGGCCTATCCTCTCCCTGGTTACCCTTTGTCCTAAACGTATTTATAGAATCCCTTTGGACTCTCCTTAACCCGATTTGCCAAAGCTATCTCATGTCCCATTTTTTCCCTCCTAATTTCCCTCTAAGTATATTCCTACTGCCTATATACTCTTCTAAGGATTCACCCAATCCATGCTGTCTAAAGCTGAAATACGTTTCCTTCTTTTTCTTGATCAAAATCTCAATTTCTCTAGTCATCCAGCATTTCCTACACCTACCAGCCTTGCCTTTCACCCTAACGGGAACATCTCGTCTCCGGACTCTCATTATCTCATATTTGAAGGCTTCCCACTTTCCAGAAATCTCTTCTACAAATATCTGCTTCTACAAACATCTACAATCAACTTGCCTGATACTGTCAAAATTGGCCTTCCTCTAATTTAGAACTTGAACTATTAGATCTGATCTATGCTTTTCCATCAATATTTTGAAATTAACATAACTTTGGTCATTGGCCCCAAAGTGCTCCCCGGGTGATACCTCAGTCACCTGCCCTGCCTGATTTTCCCATGTGCAGGTCAAGTTTTGCACCTTCTCTAGTAGGTACATCCACATTACTGCATCAGAAAATTTTCTTGTACACACTTAACAAATTCTTCTTGATCCAAGCCCTTAACATTATGGCAGTCTATGTTTGGAAAGTTAAAATCCCTTACCGTTACCACCCTATTATTCTTACTGATAACTGAGGCCTCCTTATAAATTTGTTTCTCAACTTCCTGCTGACTACTGGGGTGGGGGGAGTCTATAATACAATCTGAAAAGGTGATCATTCCTTTCTTATTTCCCAGTTCCACCCAAATAACTCCCCTGCATGTACTCCCAGGAACGTCCTCCCTAAGCACAACCATAATGTTATTCCCTCATCAAAAACACCACTTCTCCACCTCTCTTGCCCTCTTTCTTTCCTTCCTATTGCATCTATACCCTGGAATATTAAGATGTCCATCCCTGAGTGACATTTTTGTAATTGCTATGATATCCCAATTCCATGTTCTCAACCATGCCCTGGGTGTATCTGTCTTCCCTGTTAGGCCTCTTGTATTGAAATAAATGCTGTTTAACTTACCAGTCCTACTTATTCTCTGTTTTGTTCCTTCCTGCCCTGACCATTTGACTTGTTCCTTTTCCCAACTGCACCATTTTCAGACAGATATCTTTTCCCACTCTTTCCTTGGGTCCCAAATTCCCTCCTGCACCATCCCCCCCCCCCCCCCCCACCCCCATCCCTTACTATCAATCAGTATTCATTCCCGTGCATTCACACCATGACCGGCTAAAATAGCACATCATCTGAATCTCTCCAGATTTCCTTATATTTTCTCAGTAAACATGCTAGAATTTCCAGATGTCCTTCCCATTAGTACAAGAATACATTGTCGAACTATTCACGTATTTCGGTACTGTCTAATCATGTTGTGAAAACTATGTGCTCCCTTACAATAAGGGACTTAAAAGAGCTTTAGTTTAATAAAAGATTTCAAGTTTTAATTCCACCAGTATTTATCTCATGTAGAATCATTAAATCAGTGAGGAAAATAGAATGAAGCACCACTGAGGTGTTACAGTTTTAAAGCAGCTTTCAAGTGAAAAGAATGAGTAATCTCAATAAGAAGTGGCAGGAGAAATAATACTGCCATGAAGAGTTAATGTCAGAGACAGATCAAACAAAAACTCAGGATTGAACAGTTTGGAGAAAACATGTTGGAGAATTTCCAGGTTTAGCAAGAACATTTCCCACAGAAGACACCAAGTGATTAAAATCCTCTGGCAGGAAAATAATTTACAGAGAACCAGAATTCAAGTCAACAGTCTTCTAACCAAAGACCTAAAAATCTTCCATGTCCAAAGACTGGAAGAATTGTGAAAGCTTCAGACTGTCTGAATTTGGGAAGCCAGTGGCTAGTGGAATATGGAGTAATAGTGATGGTAAAAATCGGAAATATATCAGATCAGTGGTTAACACTGCTGCCTCACAGCACCAGGGAGCTGGGTTCGATTCCCACCTCGGGCAACTGTCTCTGTGGAGTTTGCACATTCTCCCCGTGTCTGTGTGGGTTTCCTCCGGGAACTCCAGTTTTCTCCCACAATCCAAAGATGTGCCGGTTAGGTGAATTGGCCATGCTAAATTGCCCGTAGTGTTAGGTGCATGGGAAACTAAATTAAGCTCTACCCAATCTGATAATGTGACATAATCTTGAATGGAGAAGCAATTCAGCATGCGGTCTTAAAGGAGCCAAGCGGGTAACCTCTGACTCCTAATAAGATTTGTAATGTAAGCTTAACCTATTGTTATCATGCAATAATTTACATCCTGTCATGTCTTCTTGTAAATACTCTGTAATGTTTTATTGTAGACCATTCCTAATTATGTAGGCTGCTGGACTCAATAGAAAGGAGGGATGGTGAGAGAGATACTACTTTATGCCAACTACAGTCCACCAGTGATTGGTAACATCAGGAAGATAAGTGATTTCCTGACACCAAACAGCTTATGGCTCTCAACTAGTGGTCATTTTTCTGGAGACTGGAATGGGGGTCAAGCAGTTTCCTACTTGTGAATAGCAGAGTGGTTGTTAAATCAATTTAAGGCCAATTAAGTCCACTAATCAGGGGTCACCTGGAATTTACGATGTTGTCTCCTGGCACATCACATGTATTGGAGGCATCAGGTTGGATGAGGGCCAACACTTTGGAACATCTTGAGGGTCCCAGCCATACACTGTCTTGTCCAGCTCTCGACAGACGCAGGTGCAAGTCACCCTGTGAAGGGGTTCCCCTGTGAAGGATTATCTTAATTCCAAATTTATTAAAGGCTCTGCAAGGATTCATCAAAGTGGAGACACTCTCTTTTACTTGAATCAGCTCCTTGTCGTTGGGCTGGAGGGTCTCCAATGATTAGCTGATGACATTACTGATATCACTTTTTACGTCACTTCCACCCTGCCACCGTAGGCTCCACTTCCACCCCCATGGTGAGTGTCACTTCCATTAATGATGTCACTCTAGACCGCATAACCATACCCACTCCAGTAGCAGTCTCCTCATTCATACCCAGCTCCTGACTCACACCAGGTCCTAGCTTCCATCCCTTCCGTGTTTTTGCCATTCCCCCAGACCTCCCCCTCACTGAGGATGAACATTCAGTCCTCAGCAAAGGCCTCATGTCCATCCCACTACCCTCCTGGATTAATGAGTTCCATACATGTTGCGACATCCCACATTTCTTCCGCCACCTTCATCTCCGGGCCCACTTTTCCCATCGAGACTCCTTCCCACCCTCCGAGAACGCCTTTACCCGCCTCCAACACACCCCATCCACCTGAACACCCTGTACAGGTCTGTTACCTGTCCTTGATCTCTTCATTTCTAACTGCCACCGTGACATCTACTACCTCAACCTGTCCACCACCTCACTCACTCCAACATCTCACCCTCGCAATGTGCAGCCCTCCATTCCCTCCACTCCAACCTCAATATCACCATCAAACCAGCAGACAAAAGGGATGCTGTGGTAGTTTGGAGCATTGACCTCTACACTGTTGAAGCCAGGTGCCAACTTGCAGACACCTCTTTCCCCTCACCCACAATCTCACCTCCCATCAAAACATCTCCTAGACCAACCACAACCTAATCACCTCTGGGGATCTCTCATCCACAACCTCCAACCTCAATGAATACTGCACTGCCCAATTCTACCTTCTATCCAAGATTCACAAACCTGACTTCCCCGGTCGGCCCATTGTCTCAGCCTGCTCCTGCCCCACCGAACTCATCTCTGTATACCTTGAACTGTCCTGCCACTCTTAGTCCAGGAACTACCCACCTACATTCAAGACACTACCCGCACCCTTCACCTCCTCCAAGACCTTTGTTTCCCCGGCCCCCAATGCTTTATCTTCACCATGGACATCCAGTCCCTGTGCACATTGGTCCGCCATGATGAAGGTCTCCAAGCCCTACATTTTTCCTCTCATGCTGACCCAACCAGTACCCTTCCACCAACACCCTCATCTGCCTGGCTGAACTGGTGCTCACCCTCAACAACTTCTCCTTCCAATCCTCCCATTTTCTCCAAGCTAAGGGGTAGTCATGGGCACCCAAATGGGCCCCAACCATGCCTGCCTCTTCATCGGGTACATGGAACAGTCCATCTTACGCAGCTACACTGGCGCCACCCCCCCCACATGTTCCTCCGCTGCATTGATGGCTGTATTGGCGCCGTCTTGTGCTCCCACGAAGAGGTTGAACAGTTCATCAGCTTCACAAATACCTTCCATCCCGACCTCAAATTCATCTGGATCATCTTGGACACCTACTTCCCCTTCCTAGACCTCTCCAACCCCATCTGCGGCAACCGACTAAACACAGGCATTTAATACAAATCCACCAACTCCCACAGCTACCTGGACTACACCCCCTCTCACACTGCCTCCTGTAAAACGCCATCCCTTATTCCTAATTCCTCCGCCTCCACTGTATCTGCTCCCAGGAGGACCAATTCCACCTTAGAACATGCCAGATGGCCTCCTCCTTCTCAGACCGCAATTTTCCCTCCCATGTGGTCGACAATGCCCGCCAGCGCATCTCTTCCACTTCCCACACCTCTGCCCTTAAACCCGACCCCTCCAATCGCAACAAGGACAAAAACCTTCTGTCCTCAACTTCCCATCCCACCAACCACCAGATACATCATATCAACCACCACCACATACGCCACCTGCAAATAGACCCCACCATTTGGGATATATTTCCCTCTCCACCCCATTTTCAATCTGCACAGACCATTCTCTCCGCAACTCCCTTGTGAGAACCAAGGCCCCCATCAGCACCACACCCCCACCCCTTCGACACGGCAAGAAGTGCAAAACTTGTGCCCACACCTTCCCCCTCACCTCTGTCCAGGGCCCCAAAGGATCCTTCCACATCTGACAGACATTTAGCTACACTTCCACAAACGTCATCTACTTTATCTGTTGCACACGATGAGGTCTCCTCTACATCGGGGACACAGGACGCCTAATTGTGGATCATTTCAGAGAACATTTCTGGGATGCCCGCACCAACCCACTCCACCACCCCATGGCTGAACATTTCAACTCCCCCTCCCACTCCACCTAGGACATGCAGATCCTGGGCCTCCTCCATCACCAAACGCTAACCACCCGATGTCAGGAGGAAGAACACCTCATTTTCCACCTTGGAACCCTGCAACCACATGGGATCAATGCGGACTTCACCCAGTTTCCTCATTTCCCCTCCCCTCACATTATCCCAGTCCCAAGCCTCCAACACAGCACCACCCTCTTGACCTGTCCATTATCCTTCCCACCTATCGACTCCACCCTCCTCTCCGGCCTATCACTTTCACCCCCACCTCCCTCTACCTAACACATTCCCAGCTACCTTTCCCCCAGCGTCACTTCCTCCTCATTTATCTTTCAGCTCCCCAGCCCACAAGCCCCATTCCAGATGAAGGACTTATACCTGAAACATCGATTCTCCTGCTCCTCGATGCTGCCTGACCTGCTGTGCTTTTCCAGCAACACACTCTCGACTCTGATCTCTAGCATCCGAAGTCCTCACTTTCTCCTAGGCCTCCAATAATCCTGTAGTTTCAAGTGCACCATTCTTAGCTGAATGCCAAGCACGATCTCCAGCTACCAATCCTGTAAAGTTGCTGTTCAGTTACTAATCTTGACATGAAGTTTCGTTATGATCTATATTTGATTTCAACAGCACTATACTGCTGACTATTGATGGGAAATCATGCCCCTATTTTTCAGTTCCACATCAGTGTCATGAATGGATTTGAATATAGTTTATTACCAGTAAATCTCTTTGTTGAAATGTAGTGAATTATTGTGCAGATTACTAATGAGCATTTTCACCATAAAAATGTCTGATTTGTAAAACAGACTTAAACAAACTTGGTTTCAATGTATTCTACTGAAGAACACTCAATATTATACAAACGTATAATAGAATTTCATTGCAAGAAGTTAAAGAATTTGGAAAAACAAGTAATGTTACCTTATATAATACGCCTGATCCTGGTTGTTATTCCAGTTTTAAGTAATTAGATAACTTGCTGCTTGATCATCACATTTGATAAGTCACTGTATGTAAGCAGCTGCCTCCTTCTGATGAAAAGCAGATTGTGTGCTGACCCGCCATGAAGTGAAGATGAAGCCATTCATTTGGTTGTCATGTGTCCTGCCATCCCTAAGACATTGATGTTTAACAACCTTTTTATCTTTATTGCTGCTAATTTTTTTTTGGCCTTCTAAATGGAAGTACGAGGATTTCTTTGTGACTAAAATGAACAAATTCAATTGAAATAGAGGCACTTTTGTTGGGGAAAAGAAGAAAAGGCGGAAGAAGAGGCAAAAGGTTAAGTCCCACCATTTGCCCAGTAGAATGTATTGAGTTACCCCTAATTAATTAGGTATTTAAAACCACACTGGCTTTCAATGCTTCACTGTCAGGTGAATGGATGAAGACATCAGTGAAGCATTATGTCTGTCTGATGTTTAAGTCATACATTTTAAGTTCACTGACAACTTTTCTTAAATTATTCTGCAGGAAGAATTGCACAAGTCCTTCTTGTTCTCTTTATACCACTGGGCCTCTGTGTGGGTAGCATTTCGCTTTTAAGTACTTTCTCTTTTCATTTGTAATATATGGATAATCTTAGTTCCCAAGCTCATTTATCACTTAATACATGTTATGGTTACCACAGAAGTTACAACACCTTCAATACATAAATTACATTATTTATCAAGCAGATGCACAACAATATACTATTTAACATTCTTGTTATAATTTTATATATGACACTTTTAAACATGTTCCTCTTTAAAAACAATTGAGAGCACTTTTATATTAGAAGAATACAAAAGATATTATTCAGTTCTTTCCCAAAATGTGCTTTAAAATAAGATCTTTCTAATAAATCTAATTCTTGTAATATTTTTGTATATTTTCTCCATTGTTCATTCAATCTGTTCTTCCTTTTTCTTTTATCATTCAATTGGATGTTTCAGTCACTGTTTAGATGGTTCTGATAATCAGAAGTCTCAACTATTTTGTATTGTACTGAGAAAAGTTTAGCTTTTGCTATGTGGGCTCATAGCAAGCAGCCATTGCCATTAATCATTTCTGGGTTTTCCAACACTGGCACCATGTTTAATCCCAGCAAACACCACCAGTTTGGAATAGACATAGAGGAAGAGAAATGTAAAAGGAAAGCTTCTGAGGGCACATACATGACATAGGTGAAATATCATTGGAAGTAGGATATCATATTAATAATTGTATATTAATACTTTAAATCATCACCTGTCTGTTCACTGTCATTGTAGCTGCAGCTACAAGGGCTACCATCCTTTGTGCACTATGTTCATCTAGTGCTCAGCATAACTTGAGATCTTGTCATGAGTGAATGTATGAGCATCAAATGCTGCCAAGATTTCAAACTGTTGTTAATATTAACTTTCATTAAACAAAAAGAAAACGAAGAATAAGCAGACAAAAAAAGGTGCATTTCCTTCTGGGATTAAACAGGAAATGTTCGCTTTTTGAGTAAGAACAAATTTAAAGTAGAGAAATTATGACAACATCCAACTCGCATCTATTGAAACAAAATGTCAGTTAAGTCCTGTCTTGGTTGTTGCACTACTCTACTATGCTGAAGGTAATGTTCTTTCTGGTCCTTATCTTCTTCCTCAGAACACTCCTACCACTTTCCTAATGTCTATTGCATTCTTTTTGCCTGCTCCAGGTGTATATAGCACAGCATGTTAGGATCATGCTGCATACTCTGTCTGGACTGTACTGCAAGGCCCCAGACAGATTCAAGCATCTGCATGAGGCTAATCATCTGCTCCATCATGGTTCTGCTGGAAGAATGGGCTGCGTTGTATCTGCAGTCAGAATTTGCATTACTGAGTCATCATCCATGGTTGCGGAGTGTAGGCCTTGTCTCACAGTAACCATCATGACAAGGCATCCAGCCCTTAACTTCTAAATTCCCATTTTATTTCATCAAGTATGTGGGGATCATGGCACTAGGGATTATCTGTTGCAGACCTCTTCAAAGTGATACTGATGTTGACAGATCACTTGTACATTGACTGACTGGACACCTTTTCTACTGATGAAGTCAACATTATGATATGGCACTGTCAATGCAACATGTGTACAGCCTATAGTGCCCTGTACTTGGGGGATGCCAGCTATGTTTGAAACGTCTTTTGCCCAGGTAACGGTATTGACCTTGTCACAGGGAAACAAGATCAAGTGGTGCGATCTTATGCAAATTGTGTCAGTAACAGCCCTATACATTTGTCAGTTGAGGATTACGCTATCCCACATAGGTCCCCAGTGAATTCTTGAAAACAGCCAGTTTTATATTTTGATGACCATGAGGTTAGTATGGCCTTTACAACCTTCAGATCACAAATCCTGCTCCAGTAGATGACACAGTGACCTAGTGCAACATCAACAGCAATGCACTTTAGTCACCTAGAAGAAATGGCATGAGGTTGTTCGATTCTGGGTCTCCTGTAAGTCCTCAACTTTCGTCTATGATCTCTTTACATGGAGGCTGGCCAGCATCCTCAAGAGGTTACTGCAGGTCTTGGACTTACTGACAGACTTGTTCCTCCTCAATCTCTCTGCACCATTGTTTCATCGTAGCCACAGTGATGATAGCCTCTGTTGTGACTGAATCCATTTGTCATTGTTTCGGTGAATCTGTGTGCAGAATATGTAAAACAAAATGGTTCCTCAATGATGTAAGCAATCAGCATTTGCATCACATACAAATGGCAGTCTACCTATTCCTTGATACTGTAAAACAGAGAGGACTCCAAGAAGGAAAGCCATCAAATGTCTGTGCATATAGATTTGACAGAGTAAAACTTACTCCTATGTATGGAGCAAAAATCATGTTATGAAAATATATAAAAGATTATAATTGTGGTAAGATTATGAAAGCCTATGTGCCCCCATCTTCAACCCCACATTACTCAAGATTACTTCTGCTTCAAATAGGTGACTATGGTCAATTTGTACTGAGCAGTGTCATTGTAAATGTTGATTGTCACCAGGATTTGTACTGGACACAATTGGACACTGTATGCAGTTTACACACAGAATTCTGTAATTACACACATCTTTAACCTGTCCTGTGTATGTGCTTGATTAACACAATTATCACTTGATGAGTCTGACATCATTCACAAGTGGAGCCCACTCACCCAGATAGGGAGAAAACACTTACTCCATGCAGTGTTTTGGAGCTGTAGCTATTTGTCATTTATGTTGTGCATTCATAATTCAGATGAGGATGAAAGGTAACACAGCTTTGCACTGGCATGGGAAATATCCTGAGATGTTGGGGAATGCTGGTCAAGGTGACAGAAAACACCAATGAGTTACTACTGCCAGGTACATGCTCAGACTTTCATGTTAGGAATTGTCCAAAAGACCATAAGACATAGGAGTGGAAGTAAGGCCATTCGGCCCATCGAGTCCACTCCGCCATTCAATCATGGCTGACGGGCATTTCAACTCCACTTACCAGCATTCTCCCCATAGCCCTTAATTCCTTGTGACATCAAGAATTTATCAATCTCAGCCTTGAAGACATTTAGCATCCCGGCCTCCACTGCACTCTGCGGCAATGAATTCCACAGGCCCACCACTCTCTGGCTGAAGAAATGTCTCCATATTTCTGTCCTGCATTGACCCCTCTAATTCTAAGGCTGTGCCCACGGGTCCTAGTGTCCTCGCCTAACCGAAACAATTTCTTAGCGTCCACCCTTTCCAAGCCATGTATTATCTTGTAAGTTTCTACTAGATCTCCCCTTAACCTTCTAAACTCTATGAATACAATCCCAGGATACTCAGCTGTTCCTCGTATGTTAGACCTGCCATTCCAGGGATCATCCATGTGAATCTCCGCTGGACATGCTCCAGTGCCAGTATGTCCTTCCTGAGGCGTGGGGACCAAACCTGGACACAGTACTCCAAATGGGGCCTAACCAGAGCTTTATAAACGCTCAGCAGCACATCGCTGCTTTTATATTCCAACCCTCTTGAGATAAATGATAACATTGCATTCGCTTTCTTAATCACGGATTCAACCTGCATGTTTACCTTCAGAGAATCCTCAACAAGCACACCCAGATCGCTTTGTACTTTGCCTTTATGAATTTTCTCACCATTTAGAAAGTAGTCCATGCTTGTATTCTTTTTTCCAAAGTGCAAGACCTCACATTTGCTCACGTTGAAATTCATCAGCCATTTCCTGGACCACTCTCCCAAACTGTCTGGATCCTTCCGCAGCCTCCCCACTTCCTCAGTACTGCCTGCCTGTCCACCTAACTTCATATCATCGGCAAACTTCACTAAAATGCCCCCAGTCCCTTCAGCCAGATCATTAATATATAATGTGAACAACACTGAACCCTGTGGGACACTGCTTGTCACTGGCTGCCATTCCGAAAAAGAACCTTTTATCCTAACTCTCTGCCTTCTGTCAGACAGCCAATCCTCAATCCATACCAGTAGCTCACCTTGAACACCATGGGCCCTCACCTTACTCAGCAGCCTCCCCTGTGGCACCTTATCAAAGGCCTTTTGGAAGTCTAGATAGACCACATCCACTGGGTTTCCTTGGTCTAACGTACTTGTCACCTCTTCAAAGAATTCTAACAGGTTTGTCATGCATGACCTCCCATTACTAAATCCATGTTGACTTGTTCTAATCCAACCCTGCTCTTCCAAGAATTTAGAAACCTCACCCTTAACGATGGATTCTAGAATTTTACCAACAACTGAGGTTAGGCTAATTGGCCTATAATTTTCCAACTTTTGTCTTGATCCTTTCTTGAACAAGGGGGTTACAACAGCAGTCTTCCAATCATCCAGGACTTTCCCTGACTCCAGTGACTTTTGACAGATCTCAACCAAATGCCTCCGCTATTTCCTCAGCCACCTCCCTCAGAACTCTAGGATGTAACCCATTGGGGCCAGGAGATTTGTCAATTTTAAGACCTTTTAGCTTTTCTAGCACTATCTCTTTTGTAACAGCAACCATACTCAACTCAGCCCCCTGACTCCCTTTAATTGTTGGGATATTACTCATGACTTCCACTGTGAAGACTGACGCAAAGTATTAATTAGGTTCTCCAGCCATTTCCTTATCTCCAATCACTAGGCTTCCAGAATCAGTTTGAAGTAGCCCAATGTCTACTTTTGCCTGTCATTTGTTTCTTATGTATTGAAAGAAACTTTTACTATCATTTCTAATACCACTGGCTAGCCTACCTTCATATTTGATCCTCTCCTTCCTTATTTCTCTCTTTGTTATCCTCTGTTTGTTTTTGTAGCCTTCCCAATCTTCTGATTTCCCAGTGCTCTTGGCCATTTTATAGGATCTCTCTTTTTCTTTGATATATTTCCTGACTTCCTTTGTCAGCCATGGCTGTCTAATCCCTCCCCAGATAATCTTTCTTTTCTTAGGGATGAATCTCTGTACAGTGTCCTCAATTATACCCACAAACTCCTGCCATTTTTGCTCTACTGTCTTCCCTGCTCGGCTCTGCTTCCAGCCAATTTTCATCAGTTCCTCTCTCATGTCCCTGTAATTACCTTTATTTAACTGTAACACCATTACATCCGATTTTGCCTTCTCTCTTTCAAACTGCATACTGAACTCTACCATATTAAGATCGCTGCTTCCTAAGTGTTCCCTTACTTTAAGATCTTACTTCCTTACTTCTGAAGAAAATAGCAACTTGCAGAGAAATAAACCAACATTAGATAATAATAAAATGTTAATTCATGAAAATATGCCACTCACCACTCATCGCATTATAAAAAATAAAAAACATTTTCTTTTTCTCTTTGTCAAGAATCACATTTTTGCATTCCCACCATTTTTTCCCAATTGACACCCACTGCCTTTGATGTTCAGGAACAGGGAAAATTTCTCATTGATTTTCCGTTCTGATACCACTGTGCAGATATTACATCAACAAGACACCTTGCATCCACATTTATCTAATCTAATGATTTTGTGCTGGACATTGTAGTGATACTGATGATGACCGAATAAGCTTCTTCAGTCAATTTACTTTCAAAAGAGACCTCAGATGGTCTCCTTTATGACTGATATGTTAGCAAGAGGCAAATAATTTGCTGGTGGTATATTGCAAACATTTTAGTGAGTTAATTAAAATAATTCTAAGAAATGACAGATCTACTGGATACACTTTCATTCTGAGAATTTATGTTCAGACACTATGTGCAATCATATTTGTCAAAAAACACATCATTAATATACAGAATGTATTCAACAAAATTGCATATTTTTAAATAAATCTGTGAATGGTTATTCAACAATTTATATTCAAAACTGGATTAGCAATAGGAATCACAAAATAAAGGTCATGGACAAAACTGTGCCTGATTTCAGGGATCAGTATTGCACTCCAACTGTTTATAGCATTCATTAAAAGCTGTGCTGATGACTCGAAGGGTTTATTCTGTGAATGAGACCTCATGAGGCAGGTCCTGAGCTCGATTTGCAGTCTTTACTACATGGGCACTTCTCAGCTGGGATTGGGGTTGAAGTATTGCAATTAACTTCCATGATCCCTGTTTAGGATAAAAAGAAATAAGCAAGGTGTTTTCTTCCTAACTGTTGATCCCAGCTGAGATTGCTGATGTGTGGTCATGTGCATTTTGGGGATTTTAGCTTATAGCTATTCCTGCCAGGAGACCTGTTATCCTCTCTCCAGTGTTCCTGCTCTGTGCCAGCCATCATCCAACCATGCCTAGATCAATCCCTCTTTTTGCTGCCATACATTTTATCCTCTGGAAGAGATCCCTCTAACTTTTTGCTCTGATCATTTTCTTTTCTGGAAGCCACTTTTTAGAGTTCTTTTTGCTCTTGCAATTTCAAACACCTCTTTGTCTTATGGTCTGCACATGGAATTATTAGCCTATGTTTTAGCATTCAATTTTTCAAAGCCTTCTATTTTCTTCCACAAATCTTTACTCATTGTCTAAGTTTCTGAAAGATACAGGGAAGTGTAAATAATGCAGCATTTCAGCATTGCCGATAAAAAGACATGTTTTGTCAAAGCTTTTCATCTTGCACTCATCAGGACAATTCACAAGAATTCCAATAAGGGAAAACCAACTTTGATACTATATGAGAGGAGTGTACTGATTGGTTGGCGAGTAGACTCTGATTGGTAGAGTTATTACCCTGGAAAATGTAAGCATTAATGCTAACTGGCGGTAACAGTCAGGCCTTGTTTTGATTTGATTCCTCAGGACATTGCCCTAGGAAAAAGTGAGGAAATGGCTGTGACCTTACTTTGCCCTTCATTCCTTTGGAAGTGATGTACCTGGTTCTGTAGAAATTAGTGTCCCTGAGAGGAAAATAAAACTTCAAAATGTGCTTTGTACAATTGCACCCAGGAGAGTGTTGGAACTCTATGGCTGCATCGTAGATCTAATCACAACATGACTAGTCAAGCAACAGCTAACCATGTGTTCCTTTGTCTTAGCTTTCATGGACTGTAAAAACCCTTGTAAGGCTATCCCACCACACTGATAACTATATTTGTGTGGGCCCAGGTGAATGTGTGTAACCACAAGAATGGTACCGCATTATTAAGCTTAGTTAACTGGGAAAAAAAGTTTCAAAATGTAGCTTATCCTTTATTTCACCTCAGAAAATTCTTTAGTCTTAAAATATAAATAATGAGACACTAACAGAATCTCTCTCAATTCTAAAGCAAAATATGATGTGGGAGAATTAAGGCAACCATTTCATCCTTCTTTACCCAGTTATAATAATAGGTAAGAATTCTCCAAGTCTCAAGATGAGCTTTAGACGATAGAGGATATCCTCTGGAACAATATAAGAAAAGAAATATTTGAAATGACAAGCAGAAGAATAATATGCAGAAGGTAGAAATCTAATCAGTTAGTTGACATGTGAAGTTGACATCTGACATTTCAGATGAGTCAACTTCATCAGAACATTTCAGAAAGGCAAACATCTAAATATTATAAAGGGAAGATCTATCAAGAAGTGATAATCACAGTTTGATCGGCACTCTGTTCCCTTTTTACTTAGCCTGCTTTGGAGATCCATGTTTCTGACACAAACTTCTAATTTGGGCCTCTTCAGAAATATGGAGTGTTTCAGTTCAGGAAACCTTCCAATGCAGTGCTAAAGGCCAAACAACACATCCTTCTTATAGCAGTAACTGTTATATTACTGAAAAAGGATACATTTTGGCAAAGTTTCTCATATTGCTTATTTTTTCAGCAATACTCAAGTTCTGTGCTACCAAATAACTATTAGTAACTGTTGTATACCAGGGTTTAAAAGATCGCAAAGGCATCTTGTCAAGATAGAGAGAGAAGCCAAATGGGGTGGCAATGGAGTTTGATAACAGGCGGCTGAGGGCAGCGTTGGTCAAGTCGGGTCAGCCAGGGGGTACATTCAGGGATCTGGGTGTGCAGCTAGGCATGTTGGGGAGTTGGTAGTGTGCAATAGGGAAAGGGGCAGTCAGATATTGGGATTTGGTTATTGGTGAAAGGGGATGCCAGATGACAGCAGAGATCAGTGGGAATGATTGGGCAGTAGTCTGTGTGAGTAACTTGGGGGAAGGAGTGTTATAGTTGACCAGGAAGATTACGTTACTGAGTAAGTTGAGACATTTTTGGAGAATTCCATACTCAAGATAGCTGGCCATCAGAAATTTTAGCTTCTGGTACA
Source organism: Hemiscyllium ocellatum (assembly GCF_020745735.1). Lineage (NCBI taxonomy): Eukaryota > Metazoa > Chordata > Chondrichthyes > Orectolobiformes > Hemiscylliidae > Hemiscyllium > Hemiscyllium ocellatum. The sequence continues at coordinate 43,909,999 of NC_083413.1, read as the reverse complement.
ATTACCACAGAGTCAATGTGATTAGACTTCTGAGGAGTCCTGTAAGACAGGGTACATCAATCTCTGACTATCTAATCAAGACCAATGCATCTTTTGTTTTCATATTACAAATAACAACTGTGAATAGGCATATATTTTCAGCATTTTAAAAAGTCATTACAAAATGATTTCATGGACGGTGAGCACAAACATGCTGAATGGGACTGTTAGATAATCAGAATGATTATCATATTGTTTGGAGAGTGGAAAGGCCTGGAAATAGCTCATTCAAATAAGAATTTGGGAACAAGGCAAATTGGAGGAAGAGAACAAAAGAAGAGCTACAAGGACAATATTTCTGAACTTAAAACAGATTCAACTGGCAAAAGATTTAATAGTCATAGAAGGATAAAAGAAATCAATATCATGTTCTCAGATCCCTGTCAGTTCTGTATTATTATAAATGATATCTCTCCCAAATGTCAATTGCTTCTCACCTCCCTGGAGACTGACAAATTATTACGTTACTTTCTGAATTTAGTGCTCTGTTGATTTTCTCACCTCTTCTTTGCTTCCTCTTTTCCTCTCTATTTCTGTAGTTTTAACTAAAACTTAAAGGTGGATTTTGGTATAATGTCAGAAATGTTTTGTTTCTGGCGAGTAATGGGGTTAACATCGGAGCATATATGATGTCGTGACAATGATATAAGAACTATGTGACTTGGTTGAGCAATCTGAAGGGAGGTTGAAGCACTGATTGATTGTTTAATTTATTGTCATGTGTACTGAAGTACAGTGAAAAGCTTTATTTATCAAAAGATCAACTAGGATATGCACATCAAAAAGACTTAGACAGAGGCATAGAGGATACTAGATAAGATCAACATTAACAAGATCAGCATTATTTGAAGCTAGAGAGTCCATTCATCAGTCTGATAAAGGCTGGGTGCATGTGTTCAGGCTTCTGCACCTTCTGCCTGATGGAAGAGGTTGCGGGAGAACACTGCCAGGTTGCAATGGGTCTTTCATGATGTTCGCAGCCTTTTTGCAGCAGAAAGCCACGTAAATGGAGTTTTCAAATGGGAGGTTGGCTTCCATGATGGTCTGGGCTGTGGACATCACCTTCTGTACTGTCCTACTGTCCTGGGCAGAACAGTTACCATACCAGGCAGTGATGCACCCGGACAGTATACTCTCAATTGCGCAGCTGTAGAAGTTGGTGACAGCTCTTTCAACCTCAGTTCCATTGATGTGGATCGTGGCATGTTCATGTCCTTTCTTTCTGAAGTCAATGATCATTTCTTTAGGTTTGCCAAGGTTGAAAGAGAGTTTGTTCTCATTGCACACGTCACCCCAGCCCTCTATCTCCCTTCTGTATTTTGACTCGTCATTGTTAAATATCCATCCTACTACAGTTGGGTTGTCAGCAAACTTGTGGATGGCATTCGATCGGAATGTGTGCATGTCCAATGTGAATATTGAGCTGTAACTTGAGGCTTTACAGACAAAGACAAAAGCCAGGGGATGCGTAAATTTGTTTAATAATGATCTCGGTAAAAACTGTGCTTATGGAGGTTGAACAGCAAAGTAGAATCCTGACTGTATCATCACTGGTGTTGTAAACAGCATATTATCAGATCTCTTAAAGAATGAGGAGGATTTAAGACTGGAACAAGCAGTCTATGTTGTGAATCAGTCAGAATGCAAAAAACAGAATTGGATATTCATTTGTGGGGAAGGAGAAGAACCATGAAAGAAACAATAAATGGCCTGAATTTTCCGATTATCAGATAGTGGCTTTTCCAGTATAGATGGAAGTTGTGCATAGAGATCTTGCACAATCTCTCTCGCACAGCAAACTCTGCAGGAATTGTTGGGGAAATAAAAAATGCCGCTGCACAATTCCCCCATGCCTCGAATTCTTTGGAGGCATCCATTTATATCACAGAATTCAGAGTGCGCTGATGGAATGAAGTAAATAATTAGTTGGGAAATGTTGGACTGTTAGAAACATAATCTAACTCCTGAGCAACTAGTTAGCTCACCCCATACTTATGTCACACACACCCAAAGCTTAACCTTACAGACTCTCTCTCCTCACAAGTTCGATCACCCCACATCATGCTTTACCTGACACACTCCTTCCCTCTACCCACTCCTTCCCTCTGCTAGAGACCCAAACTGCCCATGACTCCTCTCTACCCAGGACCTGATACATCCTCTTACCTTGCCTTGTCAGACCCAATATCTTCCAATCTCTCTGACCTATCCTAAAAACCACATTACTTAACTGACCCCCTTGCTACCTTCCATCTTACCCACTTCACGTTGGTCATGATTGCAGAGAAGGTAATTTAAACTGAACACACACAAGGGCATAAAGGCCTTAGGAAATTCCTAAGGAAGTCCAAGAGCTTCCTAAATTCCTCCCCATCTTGACATGGGAGTTGGGGGGGGGGGGGCAGAGGAAGGTGCTAAACTGATATCTATCCAAGCTAGATTTTGGGTTCAAATAATGCAGAAGTTCGGCAGAGTTGGGATCCATGCCAATCTAATGTAAATTAAATTTACATTAGCTCCAGTCCCAAATTTTAGAAGAGTAAAAAATGAGGTCTGCAGATGCTGGAGATCACAGCTGCAAATGTGTTGCTGGTCAAAGCACAGCAGGTTAGGCAGCATCTCAGGAATAGAGAATTCGACGTTTCGAGCATAAGCCCTTCATCAGGATGAAGGGCTTATGCTCGAAACGTCAAATTCTCTATTCCTGAGATGCTGCCTAACCTGCTGTGCTTTGACCAGCAACACATTTGCAGCCAAATTTTAGAAGGCCAAAGTTTCATCAGTGACCTCCTAACCGCAACATATTAAATAGCAGCAATTCATTCAGATTATGAAAGTTGTACTCACCCTAGAAATATGTCGAGTGTCAGGCAGATGATCTTCTTGTGCCACTCAAGTTTTAGCAGGATTTTGATTGGAAAGTTTAGGCCTATGCTTTTGATTTCTGACATGTCACATGGAAATATTAATATATGTGACATGATCACGGTCTACTGAAAAGCAAGATGTGTCAACTGGAAGGAAATTCTGGGAAGTATTTTTGATTTTATCAGGAGGCGTTAAGCATTGGTGTCTGAATCAAGCACAGAAAGAAAATCTGTACAAAGGATCGTACATCTTAAATTAATGTTAATGAACGTAAAGGCAAGTGAGTTTTCTTGCTGCCATGCAATCCGCCCCACTAGGTTTTCTTTCCTGCACTCTGTATCATTGATGCTTAATATCCATATAGTAATAATGAAAACTCTTCTCCCATGTGTCCAGTATCAGTTCTATCTTGCAGATATTGCATTGTATTTGCTCATGACAACATAAAAGTGATTTGGATAATGTTAGCCTTGACTGATAACTGAACTCAGTCACATTCTCAGAAAACTAAAGTTTTAAAAAATTGACCACATTTAGCAAGAAATAAAATTAATTCCTTGCCTGCATCTTAGTTTTCATAAAAAAAACATTCCATTTAAATTAGAATGAACTTCCCGGACTGTCAATTCCCATAATATCTACATCTTCATTACCGAATGCTTGTTTGGTAGACTGAAATGGATTAAATGTGCTTGATCTTGCTCACATTCTTCTCAGTATAAAAGAGGATGTTTGCACCAAACTAATAATCTCTTGCAACATAACTGAGTCACAGTTGAAGGTCAGGAATGTAATGGGGGGTTTTCTCACACTTCAAACTGAATGAAATAAACAAATTCAACATTGTTCATTGCAGATTTAGTCAAATGTCTGTTCTCAAAAAGAGTATATTTTACTGAACCTATTTGTTCACCATAACAATAAAAACAAGGCACTAATTTCTTATATAGGTACAGTGAATGTACATCTTAAATTTTTGCTTTATAATTTGCAACTTCCTCTGATAATATGCAATCCAAGTTTTCATGATAAGAAAATAGAATAATCATATTTCTCAAATCTGTTAATATAACTTAATGTGTACATTTGTACTAATGCAATTTATCTTTACCATTGAATAATTATTAAATATGTGGATTTTTAAAAGACAGGTAGCAACAAATTGGAGCTGTGGCATTAACTATATAATATTTGTCATATGTTAAACAGTATAATGATTGGAAGTATTGATCATTATCAAGCCAATTTAATGAAAGTATAGGGATTGACCACCTTGTTCCCTCAGACAGCATTCATTCATCCTCGACAATTAGTGATTGTTTCATTTTAGATCTATGTTAAAAAGAACTAAATTACTTTCAGTAGTTTAATTATGCTAGAAAGTTAGATTACTTATTGAGGCAACAAACGAGATTGATGCATGCAACTTGAAATTTTCAGCAGATGTAACAATGGTCCTCAGTTGCTCTGTAATGGTGTTTTCTGAAATGTAGATGAGGCTAGGTACTGACCTGTTTTTACCTTCCTGGTGTCTCTTACCCGCACACCCTCAGTTTTGTACCATAGGGCAGTTTTAGGATTGTGCAGTTTATGTAACTGATGACCTACACTATTGGTCCCTGGGATCCTGCTAATCACAATGTCGGAACCCAGAGCAAGAAGCAAAGGTCAGTACCAAAAGTAAACAAGCTGCGTATTACTAAAATTGATCTCAGCTGCAAAAAGGTCTACATAACGGATAGTACTAAGATGAAAATGTTTTAACAGCTAGGCTTGCTTATACTCTCTTGCATTAGAACAAAGTTCTTGCAGGTCACCTGTGGGACACTGCCAATATAAAATTGAAGAAATTATTTAAAGTACTTACCATTTTTGACATTGGACGTTCTCTTGTGAGAATGAGACACTCACTTCTAATTATAAATCTCAAATCTGTTGGTGCCTTTGTAATGTATCTTGCTGTGAAAAGAGAATGCATTCATGTACTATTTTTGAGGACGTTTGAAATTGTGCATTGATCCAGCAACTTACTGGAAAGTGATGACTGTGAGCTGAACTGCATTCATCAATAGTGCAGGCAAATGCATTGGTCATAGTTTAAAGGTTTAAGAATATGAGATTTGTCATGATTTATATGTAAACAATGATGCACCCTGGAGTTTATTTCAAGCTTGCAAAAAAATTCAAAAGTAACAGGTGCCATAAGCAATATACTTTTGTCAAGGTCTTTGGAACAATAGGTAAATGCAAGTAGCATGTTGTCAATGGTATGATAATCTTTTGCTAAAGGAGGCATCGCGGTCATTCTAAGTTCATCCTTATTTAAATAGAAACAGTGAGCTTCAGCCATCCAGCAAACAGATCTGGATTCAACTGATGTCCCAGTCGAAGCAAAGACTAAGGTGTGGGGGACATGATGAACTGACCTTGACACTAATCTGGAGGCAGGAGGAACAAAGCATTATAGCTCTTTGATCTATATTGAATACATATATATTAAATGCCTGTATCTTCAACAATCCTTTAAGGACCCGTAGTTAGACTATTGTGACCTTAAAAAAAACTATTTAACCCAGGCTTAATGCATTTCTTTTAAAATGTGCACAATGGCCCATTTCAATATTGACCATCTCCCTGTATTGCTTGATATTGTGAAAGTGCTTCAGGACCCTCTAGCAAACTTTTGAAGATATCACAGGGTTGTACATGGCTGAGTGTAATTAGTACAATGTAGAATGAGTGAGGAGTTAAGACCACAGACAATGAACACAAGAAGATGGATTAGTCTTTATCTAATTTAACTATAAGATCAAATCCTAGTATATCTCTGGTAACCATGTATCACAGCATTTGGTATCAATGTTTAATAAAAATGTTACTTTGAATTCCAAGTCTACACACACTTCATGACTTTGCCTTCTTCTCTAGCAGTCTGTAAAGAATCCAACACAGTACGGCATCATACTAAAAGGTGGTCACACTGACTGTACACCTTGCCCAGGGAATCATAACAGCTGTGAAGACAATTTCAAAAAATTATCAAAATTACGTTGATGCCAGCTAGCAGCTAGAAAATCCAGAGAACTAAACTGCTGTGAAGGAAACATGTCAGATTATAAATTAATCCAAAGTAGAAAGAAACCACACGGACATTGTGAGTCTCAAAAAAACCCTTTACTGACAAGCTTCGAACAAAGCATCTTGTTGAATAGAGCCATTTTGAGAAAGTGTACTCCCAGATCTTTGGACATCCAGCAACCATCTTAGAAATGGCATGTCTTCATTCATCTCTATGCAGATGTCATAAAGGAATAAAGCAAACCTGAAATTTACAGTAAAAATAGCATTTAGAATGGCAGAAAGTTCAACAGCTTAGTTTTAACACTACAGCAATAATGATTCAACAACAACTTTAATCAATGAGGTATACCATAAAACAGTGCAGAATAAGAAGAACAAACATTAACAATACTTTTCCAAGCTAAGTAAATAGTCAACAACTTCAAGTTCCTGTCAACAATCAAACAATGCTACCAAATTGATTGATTTATCAAATGGATCAGAACATTTTTACCAGTGACTTGGCAGATGTGGAAAAGGTTATTCCTAAGTTTCAGTGACAGTGTCTGATGCTAATAATGGAACAGAGGGTGAACTAACTTGAGTCTCTCATGCATACCTGCAGTTATATTGCCACGTTTCTTCAGCTAAATCAATTCAGTGACTGATCCATCAGAAGCCAACAGAGAATACATGAGATCACCTGACTTACCATATGTATTTCCATATTTGATTACAGACATTCTGTTCTGCCTATTGACACAAATCAAGCATGTCAAGTTTTAGATTGGGGTAGCAGTAATAAGGACAAAATGTACAGTAACATTTTCTAAAAAGAAGTAATCTATCTTACTAATTTGGGAATGAATCTAACTGTTAATTAATGTTAATGATGTGGAGCAACATTGTGATAACGTCATGAATATCCACATTGCTGAACATAAATAGTACAGCATAAGTGGAGTTAGAACACTCAAGAAGGAAAGAGTCTTAAAAGTATGTGAACATGAATGCATAAAGAACATATATTCATCCTGCCTAATGTAACTACCTAATGATTCCTGTGCATAGTAGAGTTTAATATTAATGCACCATAAACAATGTTACCATGAAGTCAGAGCTCAGACATATATCTTGATTTTGTCCTCTCCTGTTTTATACTCTAACTCAGACTATGGCATCAAACTAGATAATTAAAGACATGGCTATTCTTATGGTGGTGGAGATTGTGTTGACTGCCTCTGCCATCATTCTCCAAAACAACCAATTAATGGTGCTTCTTGCATTAAATGTCGAATTGACAGTGATGCAATTATCGGCCTAGTATCAATCAGCAGCTGCCTGACGGATGCATCATTATCTTGCAGCTCTGCAGCTGTTAAGTGAACAAACTAATTATATTACTAGAGTTACCATAGTTGCGTAGTCAGAGGATAATACGCATCACAACAACAGTATGAGTGATTGCAAAGTCAGTTCTGGAATTAAGCGGAATGAGTCTAGGATTTTTCTGTCTAACATTTCCAGAGTAACCATTCAAGTGAGTATATCAGAAATTTCCATATAAGTCTCAATACATCAGGTGTTCTGTGGAGTCCCAAATCACTCATCCCCAGTTGTACATTCAGTCTCTGACAATCTGGAGAACATGATTTGGAGATGCCAGTGTTGAACTGGGTGGACAAAGTTAAAAATCACACAACACACATTATAGTCCAGCAGGTTGATTTGGAAGTACGTGCTTTCGAGGCACTGCCTCTTCATCAGGTGTTGCAGTGGCTCGAAAGCTAGTACTTCCAAATAAATCTGTTGGACTATAACCCGGTTTTGTGTGATTTTTAAATCTGGAGAACAAAGATTAACTGTCTTTAACTAAAAGCCATGCAGTATATGTTACCACTTACAATTGTGAAACACACAATCACATAAAGTACGTTGTACATTTGTGAAACTGTTGGCACTAATGGCAGTTGCAAACACAGTGCTCTTTTAACAAAATGGAAAGAATTTAAGCATATGGATCATAAAAAAAGAGATCTTGCTTTACTGCTATAGTACTGATATGAGATAGACAATACTTTGAGCATCACCATGTGCAGTACCCGAAATGTTTCAGGTTAATTCAAATGTCCCAAAGTTGGAGATGCTTTATCTCCAACAGACGAAGCATTTTATCTGACTGTCGAATATTTCAAGTGTTCTAATCTCTTAACATGAACCAATAATTACTTCTTTACTCAAATCTCATTGAATTCCAAAAGAATGTTACAGTAATATCCATGACATCGAAATGATACTTTTACTTTCTTTGGGAATGATTTGGAAAGCTAACAACCACTCTGAGTATTTACTGGAATGGTGAAACAAATCTGGATACATTCTAATTGTGCCAGTATGTAATTTTCTGAACACCTACTTTAAATGCTTTAACTACTCAGTAGCCTATTGAACATATTAACGATTTGTTCTCAGGGTGCAGGCATTGCTGGTTAGACCAATGTCCCAATTGCCATTGAGAAGGTGGTGTTGAGCTACCTTCTTGACTCTCTGCAGTCCATGGAGGTTGGGTGAGGCTGATGGGTGCTACCAGGAATGGAGTTCTGAAATGTTTTTTTATTTCAGCAATACTGAAGGAACAATGATGTGGACGGAATTTTCTGCTCTGTGGAGTGGTATGGGAATGGCAGGAAAGATGAGAAATTATGGCAAGAATGAAAAAAAATCAGAATCTCACTATTGGGAAAAATTGTTTTGCCTTTAAGCTTTAAATAGCAACTTCAGAATCTTGTTATTGCAACCACTACCTTATTTCAATGTATTGGCGTCTTATTATTTGTCCAAATCCCATCACTACTATGGCACTTCCAAGTTCCATCTCCTTCTCTGAAAAACTAAATAACCCACATTCCTGCCATGAAAATCAGAGCAGGTGGCTGTAGTTTGCCAATTGCTTGAATGGGCCTTCATCCAAGTCTGTCTTCACTGCAATGTCCCTGCATGCTCCATGGGCACTGTATTCCTTCAATCTTCATCATTGCAAGTTAGCATCAGAAAACCATTCAGTTTCACCACATCATCAAACCTACTCTCAGATCAACTCACAACAGCTTTTCAGGATTTCACTTCAAAGCTCAGGATGTCTACAATTTGTATGCTTCTCACTTTGTACACATGCACTAAAGTTTCTCATGTATCCATAGAGGTTGCAAGGCTCTTGGCTTCACTTCTCAGCGCACACCCACTTTCTACTCACATGGATGCTGCCAGTCTCTGTGGTCTGTTTTAGTGCAAAAGCTGTTTTGTGCTCACTTGTAGGTTTCCAACATCTGCAGCTTGCATTGATCTTTAGCACAGAGGGAGACGCTGATATCATTAGGAGTATGGTTTAGCTCTGACCAGTCGATTGTGTGGATATGTTGCTTAAAGTCTGGTTGAAGATTTGTAGCTCGGGTGTCCGTTGTTGTGGTTCTGTTCGCCGAGCTGGAAGTTTTTGCTGCAAACGTTTCGTTCCCTGGCTAGGGAACATCATCAGTGCTATTGGAGTCTCCTGTGAAGCGCTGCTTTGATGTTTCTTCATACCGGAAGAAACATAAAAGCAGCGCTTCACAGGAGGCTCCAATAGCACTGATGATGTTCCCTAGCCAGGGAACAAAACGTTTGCAGCAAAAACTTCCAGCTCGGCGAACAGAACCACAACAATATGTTGCTGTATGGCATCATGCAATGTCAATGTTGCATCTGCAGGAGGCCCAGCAGTTTAAGCTGCAACACTCAGTATGTGCTTCTAGGTAGGTGACCATATCTGAACATCAAAATAGAGCAGTCAATAGAGCAGGGGGCCTAGAGTCAGTCAGGGTGTACCCTCACGGTCAGTCAAGAGATTCATCTGATTACTCTGCAGGTGGTTGGCTGCAGTAAGGTTGCCACAGTCTGGGCTTCTTCTCCTTACAGTCTGGCAATTAGGTCACAGGCAGCCCAGTGCACCCAGCCAGGGGATTACAGCTATGTCTGTCGAGGGACTGTGACATCAGTCATGTTCAGTCAGTTTGATGTTCTGTTGGGTAGGGCCACAGTCAGTCCTATAGGTTTGCTCAATACAGCACTTCCTGGAACAAGTCCATAGAGTCCTGGGGAAAATGGGCCAGACCAGATAGTCACGAAGGGAACGGTCTTTGCAGAAACTGAAAAGGGATGGGAGGGAAATATATCCCTGGTGGAGGTGGCAGAAACATCAGCGGATGATGTGGTTTATGCGGAGATTGGTAGGGTGGAAGTTGAGGACCAGGAGGTTCTGTCTTGTTGCAGTTGAGGGGTGGGGTTTGAGGGCAGAGGTGCGGGTCATGGATGAGATGCGTTGGAGGGCATCTTCAACCATGTGGGAAGGGAAATTACGGTCTTTAAAGAAGGAGGCCACCTGGTGTGTTCTGTGGTGGAACTGGTCCTCCTGGGAGCAGGTAAGGCAGAGGCGGATGAATTGGGAATACGGGATAGCATTTTTGCAGTCCTCACTTTCGCCACAGTCCTGTTCTGAGCCAAGAGAACCGTTAGCAAGAACCTCAGCAACTGGATGCACTTTAAAACTGTGTTTCCCCCAGTAGTGAACTGAAACTCCTGAGATCCCAGAGTTTCCAACTTATTAAGGAGGGAGGGGAAGGCAGGTGATGACAGTGTAGGGACCCCAAGTATAGGAAGCCTAAAGAAGGTGTCTGTGATTAAAACTGCTGTGTAGTTTTCAATAGTGCTTTAACTTCTGTTTAATTTGATAGTGTATTTAATTTCTGTCTTCAATATAATTGTAGGCAGAAGTGGGTACTGCAGATGCGGGAGATTAGAGTCAAGATTATAGTGATGCTGGAAAAGCACAGCAGGTCAGGCAGCATCCGAGGAGCACGAAAATTGGCGTTTCGGGCAATTGCCCTTCATCAGGAATGATTCCAAATGAAGGGCATTTGGCCGAAACGTCAATTTTCCAGCTCCTCAGATGCTGCCTGACCTTCTGTATAATTGTGTTAATTTCACTGTTTTTATTTCATTTGCCTTTTATTTCTTGTATTATACTGACCTTTTTTTGTATTGAAATAAATGCAGGGATTCTTTTGCCCTGAAACACCTGCCTACTGCTTTCTTCATTACACTTTCCCGAAATAAGTCCAGTGTCAGAATCAGGGATCTGGGGGTGATTAGAACCACTTGAAATCAGCAAATTACTGATCGCAAACCAGAAATCCTACAAGGCTGAGCATCTTTGCCTGAATTGATGGGTGCAGCTTTGTGTGCACATCTTGCAGACACTGAGTTTGTTGGACTTGAGTCTCCACAGCAGTCACCAAACTGTCTATAGATACAGGGTTGAAGGTTGTGGTGCTTAAAAAGCACAACAGGTAGGCAGGGTCCAGTTGGTAGGAGAATCGACATTTTGGGCATCAGCCCTTCATCAGGAATGAGGCTTCTGGCCCGGGGGTAGCTGAAAGATAAATTAGAGAGGGAGGGATTGGGGGGAAAGGTACCTGAGAAAATGATAGGCAGATGAAGGTGAGGGAGAAGGTGATAGGTCGGAGAGGAGGGTGAAGCAGATAGATGGGAAAGGTGATGAAAAGGTCAGGAGGACGGTCCTCACCCTCCACCCCAACCAAACTCCACGTTCATTGCACCATCCTCTGCCACTTCCGCTGATAACGTTGGGGAGGAAAAATATATCTGGTGGTGGGGTCCATTTGTAAGTGGCGGAAGATGACGTGGTGTATGCAGAGGTTGGTGGGGTGGAAGGTAAGGATCATGGGGTGACCTCCCCACTCCTATCAATGTTCAGGAGAGACCATTCCCTCTGCAAATCCCTCATCAGATCCAAGCCTCCCACCAGCCCACACCACACTCCCGGCACCTTCCCAATCACCGCAGGAAGTGCAAAACTTGCGCCCACACCTCCCCCCTTACCTCTCAACAAGGCTCCAAAGGATCCCTCCATTACTGACAGAAATTTACCTGTAACTCCACCAATGCCATCTACTGTATCCGTTGCACCCGATGTGGTCTTCTCTGCACTGGGGAGACAGGACGCCTACTTGCAGATCGTTTCAAAGAACATCTCCAGGACACCCGCACCAACCTACCCCATTGTCCCATGGCTGAACACTTCAACCCCTCCTCCCACTCCGCCAAATATATGCAAGTCCTGGGCCTCCTCCATTGCCAAATTGTTACCACCTGATGCCTCGAGGAAGAATGCCTCATAGTCCGCCTTGGAATCCTGCATCTACACGGGATCAATTTTGATTTCGCCAGTTTCCTCATTCCCCCTCCCCTCACCTTATCCCAGTCCTAAGCCTCCAACACGGCACTGCCCTCCTGATCTGTCCATCACCTTTCCCATCTATCCAATCCACCCTCCTCTCCGACCTATCACCTTCTCTTTCACCTTCATCTACCTATTGCATTCTCAGCTACCTTCCCCCCAACCCCATCCCTTCCCATTTATCTCTCAGACCCCCAGCCCACAAGCCTCATTCCTGCTGAAGGACTGATGCCCGAAATTCCTGCTCCTTGGATGCTGCCTGACTTGTGCTTTTGTAGCACCATACTCTCAACTCTGATCTCCAGCATCTGCAGTCCTTACTTTCTCCCTGTCTATAGATACAGCCAGACACACATACAGGGTCATAGAGTAATGCAGCACAGAAGCAGACCTTTCAGTCCAACTCTTCCATAGCAACCAGATGTCCTAAACTAAACTAGTCCCATTTGCCAGCATTTGGCCCATATCTCTCTGAATCCTTCTGATTCTTGTACCCATGCTGATGCCGTTTATAGAATTGTACCCGCCTCTACCATTTCCTCTGGCAGCTTGTTCCATACACATGCCACCCTTTATGTAGAAAAGTTGTTCCTCAGGTCCCTTTTAAATCTTTCCCCTTTCACCTTAAACCTATGCTGTCTAGTTTAGGACTTCCCCATCCTAGGAAAAAGATCTTGGCTGTTCACCTTATCTACGGCCTTCATGATTTTATAAATCTCTATAAAGTCAGCCCTCAATCTCGTCTGCACCAGGGAATGAAGCCCCAATCTATCTAGCCTCTCTCCATAACTCAAGCCATCCAGTCTTGACAACAGAATTCAAAAACTTTTCTGCACCCTTTCAAATTTAACAGCTTCCTTCTTATAGCAAGGTGACCAGAATTATAATGTCTTGTAAAGCCCCAACATTATACCCCAACATCTGTACTGCATGCACTGACCAATGAAGGCCATCTGAAACAAAAACAGGTGGAAAATCTCAACAGGTCTGGCAGCAACTGTAGAGAGAGAAACAGTTAATGTTTCAAGTCCGGTGACATTTCATCAGAACTATATTTGTTGCATATTTCACTTTGCACAGTAAACAAGTACACATCTTTGTTTAAATGATTACTTTACTTGAATTTAGTTTTCTAAATCTGTTGCCAAAAGTTTTGAATCATGACATTGTAGTTCATGATCACAAGCGGCGCTGCTGGTACTAGCTCATGTACACATTGCATAGAAATCAGTTTGGCCTCATTGAAGACAATCTTTTTGACAATGCATGTCATGAATAAGGCAGATGAAGATCTATGCCTAAACGTGCAACATGTAATCCCAGCAAATGAACCTCGAGTGCTGATGCACTCGGGTGGCATGATGGTTCAGTGATTAGCACTGTTGCCTCATAGCATCAGGGACCCGGGTTCTATTCCAGCCTCAGGTGACTGTCTGTGTGGAGTTTGCACATTCTCCCAGTGTCTGCATGGATTTCCTTTCGGTGCTCCAGTTTCTTCCCACAGTCCAAAAATGTGCAGTGAGGTGAATTGACCATGCTAAATTGCCCATCGTATCCAGGGATGTGCAGGTTAAGTGCATTGGTCAGGGTAATAGGGTAGGGGAATAGGTCTGCGTGGGATATTCTTCGGAAGGTTGGTGTGGGCTTATTGGGCTGAAGGGCCTGTTTCCACACCGTAGGAATTCTATGATTTATAAAATTGACCCTGATGATTTGGTATCAAGCATAACAATATTTCTGAGACCGTCTGGATCAGGTGCCATTCCTTTCACAATAAACAATTTCCTCACTCCCACCATTGACACTTGCACATGAGAAATGGCCGTTTCAGTGAGATCACAATAGTTGGGGACATCCATTAATCACAGAGTGCTGCCATCTGACAAATATGAAATGTTGACGCAATCATCAGGATAAACCCTGTGAATATTCAAACGTGAGAATTGCTGAGGGAATAATTGTAGCTCTATAGTTTCTTTCACGATTCCAAAGGCATCCTACAGAACTTTGCAATCAATGAATTATCTTTGAAGTGCTGTCACCACTGCCATATAAGTAAACACAGAAGCCATTTTAACACACAACAAATTCATACAAACAGCAATTAGACAAGTGACCAGTTAATTTTTTTCAGCAATGCTGATCTGGTAATAAATGTGAACTGAGGTACCAGATCAACTCCCTTGCTCCTCTTCGAATAGAGTAGTGAGATGCTTTGAGTGAGGATAGACAGGCAATGTCTCCCATAATGCAGCGCTCCTTTAGTGTCACACTGAAGTGTCAGCCAAGCTTACACGCCTAAATCTCTGAGCTGGGACTTGAATCCATGATTAATTTAATCAGGCAAAAGTTTGTGACTCACATCAGTTTCATTATTTATAAATGATGGAAAGACATTTGGCGAAACAGAAATCAGTTCCTCTGTTAAATACTTTCAGAAGAAAATTAAGGATATCCCTCTAATTTTAATGCCAAGCATTTCCAAATCTCAATAAATTTCTGAATGAAGACACTGTATTATTGCTTATGATCAACTTTTCCAGTTTCAGAAATGAAGTATGCAAACTTCCCACTCTGATTCCACTATCTGGGTCACCCTGATTTGGACAGCCCAGGAGAGGGACTGAGTTGGTCACAAGGGTTTGGAGATTGTGGTAGGAGCCAGGTAAGGTAGCTTTGTCTCTGTCAGTGTTTAGACATTCAGAATATTTTACCCAGTACTCAACAGCAAAGAGGTGGATCACAATAGCAAAGAATGACAAGTTGGAAAGAGGCAATATCATGTTGTACTATAAGTACTTGAAAACATTTCCTGGTTGAATGTATCTACCAGAATTAGTCATGGAATTAGTACAAGAAGCCTGGACAACCATAGGGAGTAGTGTGATATTGGGCTACAAGCTAAGGAAAGGAAGCTCAACCTCTAGTTAATGATCAGTGATCTGAGCAAGGGGAGACACAATAGCATTCATCTTTGATTATTCTTTTCAATTTATGTACTAGTTGTAAGCTTCAATGGATTGAAATGCTTGAGGTGTCACAAAGATAGGCAGCACCCGTAATGGCATGTTATGAGACAGGTTAAGAATAGTCTCAGGAGGACGAAAGCAGAAACAGCAATAGGCAAAGAAATAAACAGCATTCTTTTGAATTTAGATTTTCCTTTCTTGCTTCACTTATAGTCTTATCAACAGTGACAGTGCAAAAGTCATAGTATAATTCAAGTTTAGCCACTTGGAGATATTGGTGGATATACCAGCGACATATAACAATTGCATTGTTTCATTGAGATCCCAAGAAAAAAAAATCTTGAAAATTTTAGAGGTATACTGATAAGGTAAAGTTTTGGCTCTATTGCATCATCTGCTTAGCTTTGTTTAATTGCCTATCAGAGATTATTGTGTCTTTCTTGTTGCGGCTACTGAACATTTTGTAACCAATCTACTTTTGATTCATTGTTGGTTGCAATGTCAAATGGCGTACTTCAATGATTTCCAGGTGTCTCTTGTGTAATAAGAGACAATGTATGGGTAACATTGGTGACTCAATTGGTAGCATTGTTTGCCTCTGACTCACAAAGTTCTGGGTTCAATTTCCACTCTTGGATTTAAAGTCATGGCCTACAGTGCTAAAGGAATGATGCATTGTCCTTCAAACAATTGAATTCCTGTCTGCCCTCACAGGTGAGTGAAAAGAAATACCATATACTGTACATATAATGGCAGAACAACAAATGGAACACAACCAGAAACACTTTCTGCCTTCATCACTTCACTTGTAGAATCAGTAATGAAAATGTGTCTTAATGGATATTGGGAAAATGGGCAATATGGGACTGGATGCCCATAGTAGTTAGTGGAATTAAGTTTAACATTCTGATTGTTTTAAGTAAAACCAAATAGAGCAAGCTATCAGTAATAAAGCACCTATCGATACATAATCAAATTGAAACTGGCAACAAGGAACCAGTAACTGGATTAGACTAAATCAAATGAGTCCCTGTGAAGTTCTTTACCCAACCTCAATGAAGGGAGAATATTCTATGCTTGGGGCTGCATTTCAGACATGCTTGAGGAGATGGCCTATTCCTGCCTGAAGCAGCTGAAGATGGTTGGGCCTCAGACAGGACCCTGAGGAATTCCTGCAGAAATGTCCTGGAGCTGAGATGATTGACCGTCCAACAACTACAACCATTTTCCTTGTTGTTAGGTATGAGTCAAATAAGCAGAGAGTGTTCCATTTGATTCCCACTGTCTCTAGTTTTGCATGAGCTCCTTCATGCCACACTTGGTTAAGTGTGGCCAGATAAGGGAAGTCACTTACACCTCACCTCTGGAGTTCAGCGCTTTTGCCCATGATTGAATCAAACTGCAAGTCTGCATCTCACTGCATTGGGACACCAACAGGAGATGGTTGTTAGTCGGACCATCCTCTCCATTTGGAGTACTGTGTCCAGTTTTGGTCCCCACACCTCAGGAAAGACATACTGGCACTGGAACGTATCCAGCGGAGATTCACACGGATGATCCCTGGAATGGTTGGTTTAACATACGAGGAACGGCTGAGGATCCTGGGATTGTATTCATTGGAGTTTAGAAAATTAAGGGGAGACTTAATAGAAACTTACAAAATAATACCTGGCTTGGAAAGGGTGGACGCTAGGAAATTGTTTCTGTTAGGCAAGGAGACTAGGACCTGTGGACACAGCCTTAGAATTAGAGGGGGTAAATTCAGAACAGAAATGCGGAGACATTTCTTCAACCAGAGAGTGGTGGGCCTGTGGAATTCATTGCCGCAGAGTGCATTGGAGGCCGGGAGGCTAAATGTTTTCAAGGCAGAGATTGATAGATTCTTGATGTCACGAGGAATTAAGGCTACGGGGAGAATGCTGGTAAGTGGAGTTGAAATGCCCATCAGCCATGATTGAATGGCGGAGTGGACTTGATGGGCCAAATGGCATTACTTCCACTCCTATGTCTTATGGTCTTATATTCTTTAGCCAGCACAAGAATTTTCTCCTCATATGGAATGGGAAGCTTTAGGTCTGACGTTACCCCAATTGTGTGCCAAACGTTGGGATTGAGAATGATGGAACTGTATGGAAAAGCCTCTCATGGTGAAACAGGACAGATTGTGAAATGTTATGAGTATGCACAAGGATGCAGAATAGATTAGTAACTGGAAAGCTAAGGTAGATGAAAGCAGTTGAATGAAATAATGCATGCAATATCATTGAATCCCAACAGTATGAAATCAAACCATTGTTTGATTTTCGAACAGAAAATTGCATCAGAAACGAAATCACTTCAAGCCATAGCAGACTGGTCATCATGAATCTCATTTTGACAAAACCCTTTAACTTAAAATGGGAAAATTCACCCCATAGTTTGTCAATTTTAATCTTCCCTTAAAATTGAAATTGAACAGGAATGATTTCCTGGAACCAGAATGATCTCACAGAACAGGAATGAGCCTACAGAGCACACACAAGAGTGAGGCTTTGTGTTCATTATTGCGCTATTTAACATTCTGAAAATTGATCGTAATTTAACAGGTGCAGGATGTGTACTAACACCAAGCAGAAATATTGGCAAGCTGCCATATTCTAAATGTCGGCCCTTTGCTTCTGTGACTGATCATTCAAGTAGAATTATGACTCCTATTAATATAATGCGAATCTAGATACATAAAGGCAGCTGCTCAGCAAAATTTATACTGTCACTACAGTTGCTCTTCACCTGTCATTGCTCAGTGCTTGGAAGCAAACTATAATAGGGCTCAACAAGACAGAACATTTGTAGAATGAGTGTCTACTCTTCTAAAGAGTGACTGATGATGATCTATTTGACCCTGGAGAAGCAACACAGCTGTATCTGATTTCCAGTCACCCTCAAATATTCCCACAAGGGCTCTGGTCAGGAACCATGATTGAGTATATTCTCTTCCTTAGCCTGAGGACACTGAGCCCAACTACATAATCTCCAATGTTATCCAACTAGCTTAATATAAGGCTGGGTTTTGTACCCAGCGTCCTTATGGATGACATGAATCATTGCCTCACAATTTGTGGGATATATGGGTGAATGAGGAAGGGGAATAGATTTCAATCATTCATGCATGCCAACTGAGTTTTAACCATTGTTCAGTTTTTTAAAAAGTGAGTTTCTTTTACAATGGTGCTACCAAGGAAGTTGCTATTGCCAAACGTAACTTCATTCTGCACCTGGCTTCAATGCTAATCGAGGGCTATAACCAGGAATCTTGTTTTTCAGAGCACGAACAGGTGGGTCAGCAAGACGGCTCCATCATGGAGACGGGAGCAGATCAAATTAACGTCACCTCCTCTGCAATAATTATTGCCCTGGCCAACAATTATGATCTCAGCGTCAACTTCAGTTCTGACTGCTTCCATTGCTTTTCCTAGTATTGACTGAAAAGTGGTTGCTTTAATCTATTAATTTTATCCATAGCATTTGGGATGTTTATGTTTTGCTAGAGAACATTTTCCTTGTCAGAAGCAAGTGGAAAATACAGTATTCCACCAGGAAATTTTGCAAAAATTATGTTTTATAAACTATCTTCTGCAAGGGGATTGTCAATAGTGACACAAGCGTTTGGTCATTTTGTTGTCTGGACTCCAGAAGCTTTAAATGATGAGAAGTTAAACTAAAAAGTAATCAGATTTATGTTTTGTTCATGTGAAAATAAATGCATCATCAATTTCAAAAATCGTGTACAAGTGAAATAACTCACTAAAATAGAAATGTTTCAACCAAAAGTACACAAGTATATGGGAGGAAATCCAACTTTTTCATGATGTACACTCCACAGATATTGAACTTAACTGTACATATATGTTGAGGATACTATATTAACTGAGTTAAAGTATTAAAACAGCTAACCTCATTAGGCTACTTACATATTCACATAAGAAGTGATAAAATGTAACTTTTCTTCATGCTGACCCTTTAAATTTATAATGTTTCAATGAGAAATTAATGTTGTTAAAGTCCAGCATGTGGTGCAATTTATCTGCCTAAATCATCTTTTGTCTCGACATAGGATAGATTAAAGATAATAACTGCCTATTTGGGAGTTGATACAATGAGTGACAATTATTTCTTCAAGTCTTAATATGATTTTTCATTATAAACATACCGTTGCTTTTTTGATTTGCATAATCTCTAAGGTTTTGGAACAGATGGTTGTTTATTTACATTATGTAATAGAATTATCGGATTTTTACGATATTTATGGCATTAAACCTGTTTTATATACATATTATGTGACAAGACATTGCTTTAATGAAGATTAAACAGTCTATATCACTAATGTACCAAAATATCTGCATATATTAAAGAGACCATCAGCAGCTTTGTGTGTAATATTAAAAATCCTCATCGTCAAATTTTCAGTGCTTTATCTTCATTTAAACTTTGGCAGCATTTTTTTTCAAAAAGGTTCTCTTGTTTTAAAATCTTGCTTATAACATACCTCAGATATAAACAAATTTATTTTACGTTGAGTATTATTGTCAGAGTTTAACAGAGTTCAAGTATTCTATTAAGTTGGCTAATTATTATTATGATTCAGTTATGCTACAGAAACGTAGATGAACAGAAAATTTGTGGCATACAAGAGGTCATTTTACCCATTATGACCAAACCAGGCAAAAAGGAATAACTCAGACAAATCCCACTCCCCAACCCTCAGCTTGAATTTTCACAACTTTAGAAGACAACAGACCTTAGCCAAAATAGCCCCAGAGCCTCAATTCCAGAAGTTCTGCCACCAAACACAGTGATGGAGGCTGGGGGGTGGTGGTGGAGATTGGTGGTTTCAGTAATTGGATCAGGAGGCTTTTCACAAAGTTACAATTCACAGAGGCAGCAACACAATATTTTCAAACAAGAGAAAGCTTGGTCATTGAAGTTTCAGAAACATGACATTGAACATTTAAGAAAAAGATACAAAATTACTGGTGTTTTTTGAAAAGGAAAAGTTATTTCTGGAAAGATCAGGTACTCTTTGTGATTAAGAGCAGACATGAATGTGCATAAAGTTAAAAATCACACAACATCAGGTTATAGTCTAACAGGTTTAATTGGATGCACTAGCCTTTGGAGCACCACTCCTTCATCAGGTCCTCAAGTTCAGAGCAGCGCTCCGAAAGCTAGTGCTTCCAATTGAACCTGTTGGACTATAACCTGGTGTTGTGTGATTTTTAACTTTGTACATCCCAGTCCAACACTAGCATCTCCAAATCACGAATGTGCATAAAAGGAGAAAAAACTCTGTCGAACTGTCAAGCTTTTTTGTTATTTAAAGTTCTTGCCCCATAAATTTTAAAACAGAAACTAACCAAATTGTTGTTGAAAAAGGAACCATCATTGCAATTTCAATAGACATTTGTTGACAAAAGTCTGTGCTCTCATTGTATTCTTTACATCCACAGTCCAACACTAATACAATGGGAGTCTGTAATTCCTAGGCTGTTTGACGAACAGATCCAACTGACTATCAAAAGATGAGCTTTCTCTGATGTGGGACTATAATTAAAAATGTTATTATATGATGTCAAGTACTTCAAGCAAATGTTTATTTGCAGAAGGGACTAAACACTTGAACTGATTTAAATGTGTTGACTAGATTTTTATCAATGAGCGTTTTTGTTTTAAATATAATGACGTCTGTAAAAGATACAAAAATTTTATTTTGTTTTATATGACTATAATTCCCAAGATCTCCCCATGGTGGACACTCAATGAGTTGCAGGAAACTTGTAAAAGCAGAGGATGCTAGGTAGGGCATTGCTGACATGAATTGGCACTAACTTGATATAGGAGTTATATAGATCCAATGGGATAAGTACTCATGAATTAACATTAATCTGTCATAAAGGTTATGAGAGGTCATAGGGTTAGGGGCATATGTGGCATAGTGGATATGGGGGGGCCATCAGGTGGGTAGATGGGCATAGGTTAGCATGGAGGATATAAAGGAGCCTTTCAAGCATGGGGTGGTATGGATTAGCATGGGGAGTGTATGGGTGTGAAGGATGAGCGTTTGAGAACTATTATTGTTTTTACTCATTTCTTACAGACGGAATCTCAATATCTGCCTTCAAACTCTTTCTGGGAGATGTAGGCCAGACATCAGTTGGAACCAGGTCCCAGAATAAGAATTTGATCTATAGACTCAGGAAATCTCCCATCTCTGCCCTTCAGGTTTGGTAGCGCAAATTTGACACTTGTTCTTCAACTATTTAGGTTATAGAATTTCAAGTGCATATTTCATGATTATTTTAAACATAATGATAGCTTCTTGATTCCATGACCCTTATAGGCTGTCAGTATTCATCCCTCGCTCCTTTTGGATAAAGTAAATTCTTTCAACTCCCTTCTAATTCTTCTACTCATTGTGTTAAACATATGCCCTCTGCTAATTGATTCCTGAAGGAAATTCCTATTCACTCTAAAGCCACTCACAATTCTGTGCCTCAGCATCTGCTGTTCTGAAAAAAAATTCCAGCCTCTCTAATCTTTTCTCAGCTAAAATTCTCCATTCCTCATTACAACCATGTAATCTCTTCTATTGCTGCTCCAACGTGACAACATCCTTCCTAAAATGCAATGACTAATCTGTGCTAAGTATTCTAGTTATGCTCTACCTAGTGCTTTATATAGCTCTCACATAATCTGCTAGTCCTCACACACAATGTCTCAGCAAATAAAGCAAACTATCCCAAATGCTTTTGTGATCACTTTATCCAGCTGTACTTTACCTTCATGAATCTGTGGAAATTAATTCTGAAGTCTTTCCATTCCTCTATGCCTTTCAGTACTATATTATTCATTGTGTATTCCCTTGCCTTGTTTGCCCTTACCAAATGTGATACATTTTATACTAAGGGATTGAATTCAATTTGTCACTTTTCTATTTAAATTTTCATGCAGTCTTCCAATTTCTTCCTCACTTTAACATGATCATTTTTGATATCATCTGCATTTTCTGAATCATCCCACACCTACATTTAAGTTGGAATGATTGATATCTATCACAGAAAGCAAGGGACCTAGCACTGAGTCCTGTGGAACTCAACTGGCCACAGCCTTCCAATCATAAATATACCTATCATCAATTAGCCTTCGCTTTCAGCCACTGATCCAGTTGTGGATCCAACTTGTCACTTGATCCAGGATTCCATGTATTCTTTATTTTCTGCCCAGACTGCCATATTAGACCTGGACAGAAACTTTGTAGACTACCTCTTTGTAAACTTCCCAAAAATAAATCAGAATATTTATACATGACCATTCTCAATTGACTATCCTTTGTTCATTTGTGTCTTTCTCAATGATTAATTATACAGTCCCTCAGAATGTTTACCAATTATTATTTCCCACCAGAGAGATTAGGCTAGCTCACCAGTAATTACTCAGTCTATCATTTCCTATCTTTTTAAAAGCTGTTAAAACAATAACTTTCCTCCAGCCCTTTTCTACAAAGCTGTTGCCAGTGATGAGTGTAAGATTATATTTTGCATGACCTATTACTGGGTTATTACAAACATTTAACTGCATTTCAAAGTTTAATATTATCTCAGCAAAGGTTCTGACTTCATAGTTTGATTGACAGTTTAAAAGAGACTGAGTCAAACGGTGTGGTGCTGGAAAAGCACAGCAGTTCAGGCAACGTCTGGGAAGCTGGAGAGTGGATGTTTCGGGCATTAGCCCTTCATCAGGGATCAACTGTCTTTGATGTGGGGTTGAAATAGAAGTTTATTTTTATCAGTGATTAACCACCTGAGAGTATTTAAAGCTTTGGATAATTTTCATAAATAGGATTCTTTTACTCTCAAATATATATGGCTGAGAGCTGTATTGAATTATTAGGCATTCATTTTTCTCTTCGCTACATGTTTCCAAATTGTATAAGATAATTTGATCACCATGCTCAGTGTAAGTTTGAAAATGACACACAGCAATCACAATCTTAACCAAATCCACTAAAATATATCTTAAGGGAGAGCAGAGTAAAGATATGGTATTAAATAAACATTTAAAGAAGCAATTCAACTAAAAGCTACTTTAATTTGAAAAACGAAACCTCAGCTGTAAAGATCCATCTAATGATTACCAAGAAAGTTAAGAGTAATAAAGTGAAGCAATGAATTGTGGAACCAGAGAACTGAAACAAACAAAAATAGAAATAGCTGGAGAAAATCAGCAAGCCTGGTAGCATCCATGGAGAGAAAATAGTGTTAATGCTTTGAGTCCAGTACCCTTCTGAAGAAGGGTCTGTTCTGAAGGCTTAGCATTAGGATGGCTGATTAAGTCCCATCTGTTCCATTATTGTATTTCTTTTAGTATTGAAAAATATTTTGAATGCTTTATTCAAACAATCATATCCTGTCAAGCTTTCTTCTATAATTTGTCTTACCAGAACATCCTCAGCTATTGGGCACACTGTATATAAAAATGTGCTGACTTGATGTCACCTTACCTTCACATGCAAGCCTGAAGACATTCCACAGCAGTGAAACTGCCACTTCCAGAGATCTATTCTCTGAAGTGGAAGTGAAAGGAAGAGTTGCTTAGAGGTCATGTTAAGCTATATTGGGTACACATTGAAAGCAAAGTCAATAACGTTTTCCAGCTTAGTGAAAGAGTAGGATACATCATTGATAAAAGCACCAATGATGTTAGAGAGGGTTCCTGAGCACAAATGGATCAAAGAATGTTCCACATATCCCACAAAAAGGCAGGCATAAATCAGACACATGCAGGTGCCCAAAGCCAAATTCAGCCAGACTGCGGAGAATGATGTTGAATGGAGACTGATGCAGGAGCCTGGAAAATGGTGAAGCAATGGAGGGTATCAGACAAGTTACAGAGGTTAGGTAAGGCAAGGTGATTAATGCAGCTGAATGTATGCCCAAAAGATGATGCAGAAGAATGGGGTTTACGATTCTTGCAGCACTGGAACCAGTTCCAATGCAGATTTCCAGCAACCACTGTATCTTCTTATTCCGGAACCTTAATTTATCCATCATCCCACCTCACAGTTTTGATTGGTTCTTTAACAAATGAAAGTACACCCACCTCCTTTCATTAATCTTTCTCTCTATCCTGTCTGAAAACCCTGTCTTCAGGAATTTAGAATAAACATTCCTGCATTTTCTTTAGCTATGACTCTGTCACTGCAATTATATCATACTTGCAAATATTGATCTGTGTCCACGTCACATCTGTCCTATTCTCTGGGCTCCTTTCATTGAATTTCTTTTGTAGATTAGATCCTCTATAGTATGGAAACAGGCCGTTTGGCCCAACAAGTCCACACCAACCCTCCAAAGAGTAACCCACCCAGACCCATTCCCCTACCCTACATTTACCACTGACTAATGCACGTAACACTATGAGCAATTTAGCATGGTCAATTGGCCTGACTTGCACATCTTTGTTGGAAGGAAACTGGAGCACCTGGAGAAAAACCCACGCAAACATGAGGAGAATGTGCAAACTCCACACAAACAGTCGACAGAGGCTGGTATCGAACCCAGGTCCATGGTGCTGTGAGGCAGCACTGAGCCACCGTGCCACCCTATTATATTGCTGATCACTACCTTTTGTTCTCGTTGCCCTCTATACTCATTTACTAATTTCCTGTTTTCCTTTGTAGAATACACCTTATGACTTTGACTTCATTTGTCAACACTCACTCACTTTATACTTACATTAGCAGTTGTCAAACCCAATGGTTCACATTGCATTTTATCACAGTAGGCAGATTCTTATAGGGGTCTGAATTACATATGCTATGGTGAGATTCACGCAGAATTTAACATGAAGTCTGACAAGGCTTATCTCAACATCTTCGAGTAAAAAATGAGGTCTGCAGATGCTGGAGATCACAGCTGCAACATCAGAAGCATATCACTCCATTTGATGCAACTTGCACTTAGCCAAGCAAAAGTAAGATTCACACCATTGGCTCTTCAGTGCTGAGTGGCTTAAGTTTCCTCAAGGAACTTGAATTAATTAGCTGAAGAAAATTTATGCCAACTTTGCTTGATTACCTTAAATCTTTTCAAGTGCTCCGCTATAATGTTTGTAGTCTTGGACCTACTCTCCTCTTTCTTAAATTGAATGTAAAATTGAACAATAGTATGACCACTGCTACCTAGGGGGAATTCTTCATTTTGAGATCATTAATTAATCTGATTGTACTACCCAGTATCAAGTTCATTGTACCCTGCTCTCTATTGGAATCCAGAAAGTACTTTTCTGAAAAATTATCCTGATACATTCTCTGCACTCTTCATCTCGGGTCCTTTTGGCCATCTGACTTTTCCAGCCAAATTAAGATTAAAATCTTCCATGGTTATTCATATATTCAGAGTATTCAAGAAAATTTGTAATTCAGGTTGTGGGAGAGGTTGTTGACTTGCTCGCTGAGCTGGTATGTTTGTTTTCAGACATTTCGTCACCATCCTAGATAACACCATCAATGAGCCCCCGGTGAAGCATTGGTGTACTGTCCTCTTGCTATTTATGTGTCAGGATCTGCTGGGGTTGGTGGTGTCATTTCTGGTTTTGTTGCTAGTTCTGTTTCTTAGTGGTTGATATATGGGGTCCAACTCCAAACATTTGTTAATGGAGTTCTGGGTTGAGTGCCAGGCTTCCAGGAATTGCAATGCATGTTTCTGTTTGGCTAGTCCTAGGATAGATACATTGTCCCAGTCAAAACAAAGTCCTTCATTGTCCATGTGTATGGATACAAGTGATAGTTGGTCATGTCTCTTGGTATGTAGTTGGTGTTCGTGCATGCTGGTGGTTAATTGCCTTCCTGTTTGTCCTATGTAGGGCTTTTGGCAGTCTTTACATGGTATTTTGTATATAACGTTAGTCCTGTGATTATGGAATCCTTTATACTTGTTAGTAGCTGCCATATTGTGGTAGCTAGTTTGTGGGCTACCATGATACCAAGGAGTTGGAGTAGTCTGGTGGTCATTTCTGATATGTCCTTAATGTATCGCAGTGTAGCCAGTGTGTCTGAATGTGTTGTGCCTTCTATTGTTGTCAGGCAGGTATCAGCGTACTATGTTTTTTGGATACCCAATGTTTCTGAAGACGTTGTGTAGGTGTTCTTCTTCTGCTTATCCAGAAGATAATATGGGTAACTAATCTGTGATGCCATGTGTATGGTGTGGAGTTAAAATTCCACAATTTATGAGTGAAACCCAATTTCTGAATTCTCCACAATTTTCAGATCTACTTGTTGCCCAAGGTTTAGATCTGTCAAAATGGAGGTCTTTCTTTCCAGAATGAAAAGGCCAAGTATCACCAATGTTTCCTTACAGCCCTGACACTGGGGATAAACCCCATGACTCTCCCCTGCAGAGTGTCTATAACCTGACTGTCTCCCTTGTTTCTCGTTGACCAAAACCAGACACAGTACTCAAGGTGATTTCTGACCTGAGCAGTATGCATGTTTGATCACCCACTTCCTCTGATTTGTTCTCTGCTTTTTTGGTTTGTAATTTAATACTCTATTGGCTTTGTCTTTTGCCACTTATGTGCACATATATTTGAGCTCCAGGGTGTAAATATTTGTTGATTCAAAACATTTGAAAAAGGAAGAAAAGTGACTAGACCCATAATTGAATGCAGATACAGCTCAAATGCCAGGAATCATGCAACCCACCTCCTGACATTGGTCTGTCAGAGCTTTTCTTAAAAATTATTTTGTTACAAAATAAAGAACGATTGGATGCACATGTTGCCTATAAACTCCTCAGATCCAGACATGGACCACCAGAAATCAAACAGCCTTTCTAGCCCACCAGGTAGGAATAATTAAAAAAATGCTTCTTATTTTTTTTTAAATTATGGCTTCAGTTTCCAGTCAGTGTTCTAGAGATTGCTGCTTTCATACTAATTGGAAGTTTACCACGGAGTACCATTACTTTTAGTTAGAACTCTCACCTGGTAACAAGATTTTCTGTTTCAAACTGTGCAATTAAATGTGAACATTCTCTCCCACACATTTGGCCAGTCAATGAAAAGGGATGAACAAGTTCTTAACATAAAGCAGCTGAAAAATGCAATTAGAAG
Organism: Hemiscyllium ocellatum; assembly: GCF_020745735.1. Taxonomy (NCBI): domain Eukaryota; kingdom Metazoa; phylum Chordata; class Chondrichthyes; order Orectolobiformes; family Hemiscylliidae; genus Hemiscyllium; species Hemiscyllium ocellatum. The sequence continues at coordinate 43,882,621 of NC_083413.1, read as the reverse complement.
TCAGCAAACAACCTGAAAAAATACTGAGATGGCAAAGTGGCAAATCATTCACCAAAGTGCTGTAGATTTCACAGTTATTGAGTGTGAAAAACTTGCTTTGCCTTTAACTTGCTAATCTTTTGCAAGGATCCAGGGAAAGAAGATTCACAATTTGGGAAAGTAATGGTTACCTTTCTCATCTATTAAAAATACCGGTTATACCAGATATTGAAGGAAATAGCTTAAAAGCAACCAACAACAGTAAATCCAGACCCAGAAATGGGTTTCGTGGAAGAGAATTCTTGTAATGCATTGCCTGACACACAAAGAGTAATACATCAGTGAAACATTGCACAGCTAACTTATTTTTATCCCTACCACAGCAATGCATTTCAAAGGATTGGCAGATTAAATGCCACATACCTGCAAAACCCCAAACACTAAAACACATCACCTTGAAAATTTGCCAATACTCACTCATCAGATTATGATGTTCCTTGCAATAAACTATGGTAATCTCTGAGAAAAGAGGAAACCTGGATTATTTCTCTCAACCAAACAGTCACAGCAAACCTGACGGTGCTGCGCGTGTTAGAATCATAGAGATGTACAGCACAGAAACAGACCCATGCTGACCAGATATCCCAACCCAATTTAGTCCCACCTGCCGGCACCCCACCCATATCCCTCCAAACCCTTCCTATTCATATATCCATCCAAATGCCATTCAAATGTTGCAATTGTACCAGCCTCCATCACATCCTCTGGCAACTCATTCCATACCTGTCCCACCCTTTGCAAGAAAAAATTGCCCCTTAGGTCTCGTTTATATCTTTCCCCTCTCATCCTAAACCTATGCCCTCTAGTTCAGGACTCCCCCACCTCAGGGAAAAAGACTTTGTCTATTTATCCTATCCATGCCCCTCATAATTTTGTAAACCTCTATAAGGTCACCCCTCAGCCTCCGATGCTCCATGGAAAACAACCCCAGCCTGTTCAGCCTCTCCCTGTAGCTCAAATCCTCCAACCCTGGCAACATCCTTGTAAATCTTTTCTGAACCCTTTCAAGTTCACAACATATTTCCAATAGTAAGAAGAACAGAATTGCATGCAATATTCCAACAGAGGCCTAACCAATATCCTGAAAAGCCGCAACATGACCTCTCAATTCCTGTACTGAATACTCTGACCAATAAAGGAAAGCATACCAAACGCTTTCTTCACTATCCTATCTACCTAAGACTCCACTTTCAAGAAGCTATGAACCTGCACTCCAAGGTCTGTGTTCAGCAACACTCCCTAGGGCCTTACCATTATGTGTAAGTCCTGCTAAGCTTTGCTTTCCCAGAATGCAGTACCTTGCATTTATCTGAATTAAACTCCATCTGCCACTCCTCAGCTCATTGTCCCATCTGATCAAGATCCTGTTATAATCTGAGGTAACCTTCATCATTGTCCACTACACCTCCAATTTTGGTGTCCTCTAACTACATCCCTTATGCTCACATCCAAATCATTTATATAAATGATGAAAAGTAGTGGACCCGGCACCGATCCCTGTGGAACTCCACTGGTCTCAGGTCTCCAGTCTGAAAAACAACCCTCCACCACCACCCTGTCTTCTGCCTTTGAGCCAGTTCTGTATCCAAATGGCGAGTTCCCCCTGTATTCCATGAGATCTAATCATGGTCACCAGTCTCCCATGAGGAACCTTGTCAAATGCCTTACTGTGGGCCATAAAGATCACATCTACCGCTCTGCCCTCATCAATCCTCTTTGTTACTTCTTCAAAAAACTCAATCAAGTTTGAGAGACATGATTTCCCACGCACAAAGTCATGTTGACTATCCCTAATCAACCTTTGCCTTTCCAAATACACGGACATCCTGTCCCTCAGGATTCCCTCCAACAAGTTGCCTACCTTTGACACCAGGCTCACTGGTCTATAGTTCTCTGGTTTGTCTTTACCACCTTTCTTAAACTGGCACCACATTAGCCAACCTCCAGTCTTCCAGCACCTCACCTGTGACTATTGATGGTACAAATATCTCAGTAAGACGCCTTGAGGCATTGAGGATGAGAAGGAATGAAATTTGCTGTTTGAGAGCCATTGCGTGCATTTGTATTAGAAATGGAGACCAGCACAAAGATGAAGAACAGTTGGAGACTGCAGAAAATTGTGACTGTGATTTTTAACTCACCTCCTTCTGAATGTTGCTGAAGCCCAGAATGAGAATTTCCCAAAATGTGACTATTTTGTTGTTGTAGAAATAAGAATGTTTGCCTTGAACTAGGCTGAATCATCAGGATCTCCTTCGGACATCCACAGACCTTTCAGTCTATAAAAGCTCTTGATGAAAATCCCATATTCATCCTTTTCTACGAGACCAATTTTTGGTCACCCATCAATGGACACAGCAAATTTAAAGTGGGAAGGTGAGAAATGTCCTCTGAATACCAACACCAAATTGAGATTCTACTGAGTGGCAGTGCACAACGTGCAGAGACCTCATCTAACAGGTCTGAGCCCTGAACTTCATTTTTACTACATCTGAGAAATGAGCATTTTCCTAACTTAATAAAGTTGACAATCTACCATGTGGTTTCTGCTAAATACAAAAACTGTAATATCTGAGAAAGGTGCAGATGTAAGCTGAAATCTCAGAGGAGGAGAAAATACCTGAATATGTATTCTTTCAAGGAAAATAAGCACACAGAGAGGAGGCATTACAGTATATAAACATTGACATTTTATTATATAATTAATTCCTGGGATATGGGTTTTGCTGGCTGAGCCAGCATTTATTACTCATTCCTTATTGTGCTTAAGAAGCCAGTGGTGTTCTGCCTTCTTGTACCCTTGCAATCCTTGAATGTGTGTGCACCATCAGTGCCATTAGGATGGGAGTTGCACGATTTGAACCAATAATATTGAAAGATCAACAATGTAGTTTCAAATCAGAATGGTGTGCGACTTGAAGGGAACCTAAGGGGATGCTGCTTTCATGCATCGACTATTCTTGTCTTTTTAAGTTGGAGGTCACAGGTTTGGAATGTGCTGTCAAAGGTGTTTTGTTGATTTGATGTATTGCATCCTGCTGATGGTACATACATTGTGAGTTGAGGTGAAGGGAATGAATGATGGGTATACTAGATGGGGTGCCAGTCAAACAGGCCACTTTGTCCTTGATCATGTGAAGTTTCTTGAGCATTATTCAAGCCTGGCAAATTAAGAGTATTCCATCATATTTCTAACTTGTGCCCTGTGGATGGTGGGCAAGCACTCAGTACACAGGAATGACTGCTTATTGTGGAATTGTTGACCTCTGACCTTCTCTTGTAGCTACAGTATTTATATGGCTGGTGCAGTTCAGGTTCTGGTCAATGTTAACTGCCAGGATGTTATTATCAGGGAATTGGTGATGGTAATATTGTGAATGTAGAAAGGGAATGGATAGATTCTCTTTTGTTTGTGATGGTTATTGCCTGAAATGTTATTTACCATTTATCAGTCTAAGCCTGAATGTTATCCTGGTCTTGCTGTATACGATACAGACTGTTTCATTATTTAAGGAGCTGTGAATAGTGTGGAATATTTTGCAATCATTGGCAAACATCCCAACTTCTGATCATGTGATGGAGGGAAGCTCATTAATGAAGCAGTTGAAGATGGTTGGTCCTAGAATACACTACCTTGAAGGAGTCCTGCAGCATTATCCTAGGGATGAGATGATTGGCTTCCAATACTCACAACATTCTACCTTTGTGTCTTTAACCTGTGGAAAGGTTTCCCCTTGGATTTCATTGACTCCAGTTTTGAGAGAACTCCCTGATGCCACATTCAGTTAAATGCTGCATTGATACCAAGCTCAATCACTTCTGGAGCTTAATGCTTTTGTTCATGTTTGGCATCAGCATGCAACAACATCAGAAACTGCGTGGCCCTTCCAAAACCCAAACTGAGTATCTTTGAGCAGGTTATTGCTGAACAAATGCCACTTGATAGCCCAATTAATGCCACCTTCCAACATTTTCTGATGATCAAGGGTAGATTGGTCAGGTACTGAGGGCCCATTTTAAATTTTTCCTTTTTGTAGACTGGATTTGCCAGTATTATAGTATGCTATAACAGATGGGCAAAAGGCACAGGTGGTCTGGATGACAAGTCTTCAGTACTGTGGCTAGAATCTTTTCAGGGCCATAGCCTTTTACAATATTCAATATCTTTGGCTATTTTGTGATAATGTGGAATAAATGAAATTGGCTGAAATCTGGCATTTGTAATGCTGGAAACCTCACGAGCAGCACAAAATGGATCATTCGCTCAGCATTTCTGCATGTGCTTTAGTCATGTCTTTTGCACTAATGTGCTGGGCTTGGGAATAGGATAAGAACGGGATGAAAATAATATGGAATGTCCACCTCCAATAGTTGTTTAATTGTCTACCAACATTCTTGCTTGGATGTGGCAGAACTACAGAGCTTAGATCTGATCTGCTGACGGTGGGATCACATAGCTCTGTGTATTGTATACTGTTTCAATGTCTGGCATGCAAGTAGTTCAGTATTGTAATTTCACTAGGTTGAAACTTCATTTTTAGGTGAGCTCAGTGCTGCTTCTGGCATGCCCAACAGTATCCATCATTGAACCGGTGTTGATCCCCTGGCTTGATGGTAGTACAAGATTATACCAATCATGAAGTTACAGATTGTGTTTTAAGTACAATTCTGCTGATGCCTTGGTTCATGGATTACCAGTTTGAATCATTGGATTTCTTTAAAATATAACTCATTCGGAATAGTGGTAATACCATTGAGCATGTTAGAAGGTATCCTCATCATGAGGATGGTCTCCACAAGGGTTATGCAATGGCCAGTCCAACACATACAGACATGGATGGGTACATCTGTAACAGGTAAATTGATAAGGACATGCTTGAGTAGGTTTTTTATCTCTTGTTGGCACACTTATTATTTGCTGCAGATCCATTCAAGCGATTATGTCCTTTTGGATTTGGCCAGCCCAATGAGTACTGGTGCTACCAAGACACTCTTTGCGATAAGTGTTGATGTTCCCCCATCCAGAGTGCATTCTGTGTCATCATACTTTCAGTGTTTTTCCAAGCAGTGTTCAGCATGGCAGAGTACTGATACATCCATCATCTGTGTGGATGGGGTGTGGGGGAAGGCAGGAGAGCTGCATAAGGTTGTAATCAGCAATGTCTCAAATAAATTGAGTCTAGAGTCATAAGTAGGTGAGACCACAGGTGGCAGATATCCTTCCTGAAAGGAAATTAGTGAACCAAATGGGTTTTAACAATAATGCTCTCATTGTCACCATCAGACTAGCTTTTAATTATAGATTTATTAATTGACTTTACCATTTGCAAGGTGGTATTCAAACCCATGTCCCGACAGCATTTTCCAGATCCTCTGGATAGGTCATCCAGCGACATTATCACTTATGTGCCCTTTTATTTTTCTGCTGCTGTACAAACCTCTGAGGTCCATGTGCAGCAGCAACTTCCACAACCAGATGTCAATGCATCAAAACACTGATTGGTGCGTGTGGACCCTCAAGTGGTTGTGCAGGCATACAGCTTAAAGGGAACAACAATTACCATGTACCACTGCCTCGCTTTCGCTAAAATAATGTGTTGAAGGAAAGACTTAGCCCAAATGGACTTTATGGGCAGATATTCCCTGTTTCTCAGTTCAATTTCTGCTGACATGCACAAACGTACGTTTATTACCTTTATGCCCAACTATCCAATATACTTCTGCCAGGTCTCACAAATTTTATACTCCATAAACTTGGAATCATCTCAAACTGAGCTCCTGATATATTAACCCATAACTAGTCCTATTGCTCTTTCATCTGTGTGCTTGCTGACTTACTTTGCATCACAGACAAGCAATGTCTTAACTTTAAAATTCTCATCCTTAATTTTAACTCTCTCCATGGCCTTGCTCCTTTCTATCTCTGCAACCTCCTCAAATGCACAACCCTCCAACATATCTGTGTTTGTCTAATTCTGGTCACTTATGCATTTCCAATTATAATTGATCCACCACTGATGGCCATACCTTGAGTTTCCTAAGCTCTGAGCCCTTAAATTCTCTTCCTAAAACTCTCAGCCTCACTTTCATCTTTTAAGAAACTCCTTCAAACCTAACATTTTAACCAAGCTTTTGGTCATCCAATCTAATAACTCCTTATATATCTTGGTGCCATACTTAATTTTGTACCATTGCTATGAAGTCCCTTTGGATGTTTCGTTATATTAACATTGTTGTGTTGTAGCAACAGACATAAATATTACTGTAGTTTTCTGCAGAATATCTTTATTATAGAAATATAGTTTTAACTTTTTTTAAATACAAACAAAATTGTTGCTCTCTGAGTTTCAGTGATAAGTCGTGGACTTAAATCTCCTAACAGGGGACTTTTGTCTTTCAACTATGAAATTGCTTCTCACATTGTGATACTCATGAAATTTTATTATATGTGGGGGAGGGTTTGAAGCACCATACTGAGTATTGCCATATAGACTGGTTTCCTCTATAAAAGAGGCCTTTTGCTTTAGGGGACTACATTACTCCCTTTGTCCATTTGTTTTTCAAACACAAGCAAAGCAGAAAGTGCGATATTCTTTACTGAGAAGTGAAAGACTGCAGCATTCTCAATGCTCTTGCATTTCATTTAAAATCAATTGCATTATAATGTGATATCTATGATAAACTGCTATTTGCATGATAAATAATGGAGTGCAGGCAGTAATTTGTAGTCCCTAATCTTTTAATCAAATACTGATACGCTAATAACAATAAAGGAATGGAATAGATCTGTACTAATTCAAATAGAGAGATGTGAAAAAAATATATACTGTCCATATGTTTTGACATCATCATTTGCTTCTATTGTAATGGCTATTCTTCAACAATTTGTAATTTTAAAAAATATATTGAAGTTTATTTGTTTTGATCATGCAAAACCCCCAGTGAACAATTAAAGACTACTGTTTAAAATGTCTGAAAATAATGGATGTTGAGACTAATATTAGTTAAGATGATTTATGTCTATTGTTCCAGTACATGGGAATCATTTCAACTGTACAAATAAAACTTGATAATATCAAAAACTAGAAAACATCAATGAGGATGAGCAATAAAACCCAATTAATACTCTGTTTTATTAAAATATAAATTTTAGGAATTAGGAAAATTATATCAGGCTCACTGAAACATGCTTTTTTTCACATTAAATAGCAATATCCTTCAAGGAAGGCCATTGAAAAACCAGGTCTTCACCAAATGGCATTTGATTCACCACTGTTTTCACTCTTAACAGCAGCATAGTCTGGGCCATTCCTCTTCTTCCTGGACAATCCTTCAAGATCAAGGACAACTTACCTCTACTCTGGTTTATTGAGTTCTACATTGGCTGGTACACGCTCTGCTACATCAGATCCCTTCAGGTGAAAACAGGCCATTTAGCCTATTGAGTCCACACTGACCCTTCGAACAGCATCCCACCCAGTCCCAGCCCCTACCATCTCCCTATGACCATGCATTTCCCATAGATATTCCACCTAGTCTGCACATCGCTAGACACTGTTGACTATTTAGTATGGGCAATTCACCTTTCGACTATGGGAGGGAACCTGAGCACCCAGAGGAAACCCTGTAGATACGGGGAGAATGTGCAAATTCCTCATAGTCACGCAAGGGTGGAATTGCACCTGGGTTCCTGGCAGTGCTGACCACTGAGCCACCATGCCATCCTTGGTGTGTGGCAGGTAATTCTTGATACAATTTAATAGAGGGATTTTTGTGTATTTTGCACTCCCTTTAATGCTTTGACTTTACCTCTGCACACTCTCAATCTACCCTCTGAATCTGTCCTTGGATCAGCCTTCTCTACTTTGATTAGTCACAAGCCAAGTTTCCTGTGGGTCAGTGGATTTGGTAATTTTTTCAAGGATACTTTCAGTAGTTTGATCCATTGAATGTCAAAGGTATGTAGTTCAGTCCTCCTAGCAGACCAAGTATTTGAATTTAGTAATAATAAAATGTGGATAGCATTTTTCCAGCTTAAACTGACTTTGATAGCCAACCATAAAATAAATAACATTTATTTATGATTATAAATATTTCTGTTATTGTGGTATTTCCACATATAGTAAGCTGTTTAAAGATTGATGTTCAAAGAAACCGGGGCCACAGTGAAGCTTTTTGCCAAAAGCGTTAAACAGGAACTGAGTGAGCTGGAACGATTCATTCAAAACAGTGTGTGCAGATCTGAAATAACTATACCAAAATTGCAATGCTTGAATAGGAGTAGATAAAATGTTGCAGTACTATGCCGATTATATATAGTAGTCATTGAGTTTCCATGAGCTTAGGAAGCAAATTATGGTTTTAAATTATTCAATTATGATGCAGGCACATTTAAGCAATTACCTGTTTAATACTGTTACAGCTTGAAAGTTTTATGTTTTAAATTACTCACATAACAGAGAGACCAATTTACGTTATGTTGCTGTATTTGATGTCAAACCCACATTCACTCTCTCCTTTCTGTCTATACGGCTTTGTCTTTTCAAAAATTGAATATTAATTGCCTCGTTTCAGTGGGTTTTTTGGAATAACTGGTAATGTTACAGAACATATATATTGATTGATGACTGTTAACGTTCTGCAGGAAACAAACTTCAAAGAAAATGTAGTTCTTAAGGAGTTAATGGAGCACATGCATGCTGTAAATTTCTGAATGAGTAGTTTCCTGTGTTTTCCTTGCCAGAAAGTGGTTAAAGAATGAAACTCGTAATGAGGAGCTATTAGCACACAACAGCTACAAATCCATTTTGAAAAGGTCCTCACAGAGAGGGTCCATCATCACACTTCAAGATAGACATGCAAATCATCACACCTGCCACCACCAAATGTCACATACTCATGTGTTTACAAAGGAATTCTCACCATCGCAGCAAAGGAAATGGAGCTAAAAGAGATTTTACTTAATTTATTGAAGGAAATCTGTTTGAGACATTTTGTAAAATGTATCATTCTCGTGAAGGTAGTCTGGACAGAAGTAATCAAAACACATTGAACTGAAGTAAATCTTTGTGAGCAGAAATGTTTATTTTGAAGTTACTCTGGAGTTTTCAGCTATATATTAGAATAAATTAAAGTGAGAAAAGTTCAGCCTAGACTGTTAATAGAAAACCTTGTGGTATTTTGTTGCTTTAGATTGAGGGTGCTTTTAACGTGATATGTTATTTAAACAGAGGAACATATAAAATAGTGTGTACACTGACTTAAGTGTACACACAAATATCATAACTTATCAAAGTCTTTCAATCTGAACGGCAATACATAACAATATCTTATGTCTTCCTGATAAAAGAGACAAACTAAAATTATTTTGTTCTGGAATAGAAAAATTATTTCAGGTATTGAGGCTACCAGTTTATAACAAAATACTGGCAGTTTCCCACTAATAATAGCTGTGATGTGAATTGCTGTTTCATTCTTGAGCACTGAGAATGATACAAAATAAGTTTTCTCCTGATAATTGTAAACTGCATTGCAAGGTAGGGTGGGGTCAATTCTTTCCTTGTCCAAAACAGGATGAGGCTAGATAACCTGCTCACTACTGTACTTCAGACCTTGAAAATGATCTAGGAAACCAAAAAGATTAATAAAATAATGGCATATTATTCCTGAATGCATTCCTGAAGAAGGGCTCGTGCCCGAAACATCAACTCTCCTGCTCCTTGGATGCTGCCTGACCTGCTGCGCTTTTCCAGCAACACATTTTTAGCTCTGATCTCCAGCATCTGCAGTCCTCACTTTCTCCTCAATGGCATATTAGCACATGATCTCACACTCTTGTTATTAAATTGCTTTGTGGTTTCTGTTCTGTCCTTTAATGTATTCAAAAACTTGGTATCATGTGCTTCAGATACCGAACAACCCAGATGGCCTCTTTCTTCGAAGACCGCAATTTCCCCCCAGACGTGGTCGACAATGCTCTCCACCGCATCTCCTCCACTTCCCGCTCCTCCGCCCTTGAGCCCCGCCCCTCCAATCGCCACCAGAACAGAACCCCATTGGTCCTCACCCTACCACCCCACCAACCTCCGTATACATCGTAACATCCGTCCTCATTTCCGCCACCTCCAAACGGACCCCACCACCAGGGATATATTTCCCTCCCTTCCCCTATCAGCATTCCGAAAAGACCACTCCCCCCGTGACTCCCTCGTCAGGTCCACACCCCCCACCAACCCAACCTCCACTCCTGACACCTTCCCCTGCAACCGGAAGAAATGCAAAACTTGTGCCCACACCTCCCTCCTTACTTCCCTCCAAGGCCCCAAGGGATCCTTCCATATCCATTACAAATTCACCTGCACCTCCACACACATCATTTACTGCATCCGCTGCACCCGATGTGGCCTCCCCCATAATGGGGAGACAGGCCGCCTACTTGCGGAACGTTTCAGAGAACACCTCTGGGCCACCCGGACCAACCAACCCAACCAACCCATGGCTCAACACTTCAACTCCCCCTCCCACTCCACCAAGGACATGCAGGTCCTTGGACTCCTCCATCGCCAGACCATAGTAACACGATGGCTGGAAGAAGAACGCCTCATCTTCCGTCTAGGAACCCTCCAACCACAGGGGATGAGCTCAGACTTCTCCAGTTTCCTCATTTCCCCTCCCCCCCACCTTGTCTCAGTCCCAACCCTCGAACTCAGCACCACCTTCCTAATCTGCAATCTTCTTCCTGACCTCTCGGCCTATCACCCTCACCTTATCACCCTCACCTTAACCTTCTTCCACCTATCGCACTTCCAACACCCCTCCCCCAAGTCTCTCCTTCCTACCTTTTATCTTAGCCTGCTTGGCACACTTTCCTCATTCCTGAAGAAGGGCTCATGCCCGAAATGTCGATTCTCCTGCTCCTTGGATGCTGCCTGACCTGCTGCGCTTTTCCAGCAACACATTTTCAGCTACAGATAGTAGCTAGTTATGTACTGAAACAGCATTCGTAGATTAACAGCTATTACAGGTTAAATAAAATGGGTATCGAGAGCACCTTTTGAAGAATATGCCACCTTTAGGACATAACATGTAAGAAAACAGCTTCTAGTTGAACAAAAGAGGAAAGACTTTGAAACAAAGGGTGATATTCGCTCATTTAAATAAAACTTCAGGACGCATTCCTTTTCTGTGTGGTGTTTCTATGGTCAATAATGTACAACATATTAAATTTGCAAACTTTAAATATTCCTGGTATTGTTTTGTGAAAACTATCCCTTTCAATTTCATTCTTTATTAAATATCAACTAATCTACCACACATAGTTTATTTGTACTGTTTGACTAAACATCACCTTTCCCATTTTTCTGCTCCACCCTCCTCTCTGACCTATCACTTTCTCCCTCACCTTCAAATAACTATCGCTTTTCCAGCTACCTTCCCCCCAACCCCACCGCCCTTTCCATTTATCTCTCAGCCCCCTGGCACACAAGCCTCATTCCTGATGAAGGGCTTATGTCTGAAATGTCGATTCTCCTGCTTCTTGGATGCTGCCTGACCTGCTGTGCTTTTCCGCACCACACTCTCGACTCTGATCTCCAGCATCTGCAGTCCTCACTTTCTCCTAATGGATATTTTAATCAATAATATCGCAATAAACTGACCATTCAGTTCAGAATGATCTGAACTGTTCACAGTAACATTTATATTGTTGTTTTAGCCATAAAAAAGGAGCTGAAAATGTGTTGCTGGTCAAAGCACAGCAGGCCAGGCAGCATCTCAGGAATAGGGAATTCGACGTTTCGAGCATAAGCCCTTCATCAGGAATCCTGATGAAGGGCTTATGTTCGAAACGTCGAATTCCCTATTCCTGAGATGCTGCCTGGCCTGCTGTGCTTTGACCAGCAACACATTTTCAGCTGTGATCTCCAGCATCTGCAGACCTCATTTTTTACTCTTAGCCATAAAAAAGGACACAAGACTGTTTCATGCAGAAGATTTGGAACACACAAATCATTTTCTGATCTCTCCAGCAATTTTAAAGTCATGTTGTTTCCTTCCAGTTAATACTGTATATAAATTTAACTTTTCCTCTCACAAATGCATATCCCAATGATAACAACCTTTGAAGAAAACTAACCTGAAGACTATCTTTAAAAAGTCTTTCAGCTACTTGATGTTTACATGCCTTATGACATTTCAAGTGATATTTAAACACATAAGGTTAATTGAAATGAGTAATAAGAATTTGAGTTGAATACTGTGATCATCATTTTCATAACCACAGGATGAGTTCTCTGGGCAGATATTTAAATTACCATAAGAAATAGGAGCAGAAGTAGACCGCATGGTTCCTTGACCTTGCGCTACCATCCAATACAATGTACTTTCCCAACTGCTCCCCTTTATTTCACTGATTCCACGAGAAGACAAAGTCTATTGATCACAGTCCTTAAATGCACTCAATGATGGGGAAATTTCTCCTCATCTCAGTCTTTAATGATCGACTTCTTCTCCTGAGAGTGAGGTACCCATGTCTGAGATTTCCCAGCTAGGGAAATGACTTCTCAGTGTCTATTCTATAAAGTCCTTTCAGATCCTGAATATTTAAATTTGATCACCAGTCATTTATCTAAACCCTGAAGAATATTGGCCTAGTTGGGCCATAGGGTGATATGGTGGCTCAGTGGTTAGCACTGTTGCCTCACAGTCCCAGGTTCAATTACAGCCTTGGGTGACTGTGTGGAGTTTGCACATTCTCCCAGTGTCTGTATGGGTTTCCTCCAGGTGTTCCAGTTTCCTTCCACAGTCCAAACCTGTGCAGGTCAGGTGAATTGGCCATGCTAAATTGCCCATAGCATTAGATGTCAGAGGGAAATGGGTCTGGGTGGGTTACTCTTCAGAGGGTTATGTGGACTTGTTGGGCTGAAGGGCCTGTTTCCATACTGTAGGGAATCTAATAGATGTATTCCTGCTATATTAAAAATGGAACTTCTGAATGGAATTCATCATTTTATCTGAGTGTGACAGTAATCACTTAAGCTGTGTTCTTCTCAAATAATAAGGTAACAGCAGCTGGAGTATTTCACATGACCTGTGGAGGCTGCCCTGCCATTCAGTATCATCATGGCAGTATATTCAAATTAAATTCCAACATCCTGCTTGCTCCTTATATCCCTTGATTCCCTGAGAAACCAAAATTGGGATTTACAATAAAAGTTACTCACAATTCCTTCTATCAAAATGTCAAGGCAAAACTAGGTTCATTCAGTGAGTTAAGGGCATTAAATGTTTTTGCAGATTGATTTTGCCATAATGTTGATGCAATATAGTTGCCCTAAGTATTCAGTTAAGTTCAACTTTCTCCCCAATACAGAAAATTGCAGAAAATCAAAGCACCTAAGACCCTTTATCTTCACCTGTACTTTCCTATGACTGCCTTGTTTTTTTTTCCCAAATCAGTCTGGCATTTTTCTGCAGCATAACAGATGCATTTTATTATTGCTGACTAATTAAGCTGTGCATTATTCAAGAAGTTTTTTAATTTTAATTTTCAAGTTAGAAGGCACAAAATGAATTCCCTCTAAGTCAGTGTGGCTGCTCTCAGAACATAATTTTAAAATGTAAATCAATACGATTTTTGAAACATACTCGAGAATGAACTTCAAGATAAAAGGATCCTTATTTTCCATATTTGGCATTTTAAAAATCTCTTTCCCTTTCTGAAACAATTTTGCCTCTCCAATAATATTGGATTTCCAATTAGATTGATGAGCGAGACTGTGTACTGAGGAACTGGTCAACTTATTGATCTGAACATGAATTTCACCGTAAAGTTAAAACTGGAATGGAAAACAGGAATAATGTGCTGCCCATAACTCTCATCCAATGGTAGACATTTTCAGAAGAAATGGTTGTTTTAACCTTCCATGAGGTTGTGTTATTTTGAAAGACTTTTTGTTCTACATCGATGGCTTTACATTTACACTTTTGACGGGAATCCCACTGTCCTTTGTGCTTTACTGTTGGACAGCTAATTATATTATGTCCCCTTTCTTACTAATCCAGCAGTTAAAAGTGCTGTTTTAAATACTTTAGTCTTGGAAGATCTCCCTTTTTCCATTAGACATTTCTTAAAATGACAGAAATACTAAAATAGTCTAACATTTATTGTACTCTCAAACAATTCTACCGTTACCATGCACTGGTCATGATCTCTTCGGTTGTATATCCAATTATGGACTTTTTTTATTGTTTATAAAGACAAATGTCTTAATTATATTTGAAGCATTAGATAATAGAATTGTACAAATATTTCTCATGTCGCCCTGTTCAATTAGTGAAGCTATGAGTTGTCTAACGAATAAATTCTGTACCTACTGAAACCGGTGATTTCCCATGTGCTCCAGATATTAATTAGATGACAGGATCCCGATTGAAAAGTTGCACATCAAATGTGCATTTTTTTTCAGACATAAATTTCCCAACTTTTATTGCACTTTAGTAGAAGTGGGCCCTTGAGGTGACTGGAGACATTCTGTGAACCTCTCACTATCGTATTTCCCACACCTAAAACTGCAGTCACCGGTGAACATATTTGTGCCATTATCTAAAGGTGTTATTCAATCACAATACATAATGCCAGAGGGATGTAATTGAGGGAAGTATTTGAAGTACTTAGTTTTCCATTGGTGAGCTGATTTGCCTGTAGCATGCAGAGTAATTTAGACATTCTGTCCATCATAAGATCAGGAGTGTGAATGTTCACCGATACTTAAACAATGTTTAGTTCCATTTGCAATCTTCCAATAAGAGAACTATCCATTCCCATATTCTGCAGATCTTATTGGACAGGCTTGTGTTAATAAATGGTGTGTAACATTAATATCACTCAAAAGACCAACAAAAGGGAATTTAATTACTACCATTTGGCATTCAATAGCATCGTCATCAGCCCATACTATCAATATCCTAAGAAAATACTTACTAAAGACCCAAAACTTAACCAAAACAGCCACATAAATACTATGGCTACAAGAACAAGGCAGAGGCTGGGAATGTTTCAGTGAGTGACTCACCTCTTGACTCTCCATAGCCTTTCCAGAATCCACAAATAGCATGATGGAGTACTCTCCACTTGCCTGAATGTATGCAGCTATATTAGTACTCAGGAACCTTCACAACAAAAGGCGACACAGTGTCTCAGTGGTTAGCACTGCTACCTCTCAGTACCAGGAACCTGAGTTCAATTCCAGCCTCAGGCAGACTGTCTGTGTGGAGTTTGCACATTCTTCCTCTGCGTGTGTTTCCCTTGGGTGCTCTGGTTTCCTCCCACAGTCCAAAGAAATGCAGGTTAGGTGAATTGGCCATGATAAAATGTCCACAGTGTTCAAGGATGTGTAGGTTAGGTGCATTAGACAGGGGAAATGTAAAAGTAGTAGGGGAATGGACCTGGTTGGGATGCTTTTCAGAGGGCCAGTGTGGACTTGTTGGGCCAAATGGCCTGTTTCCACACTGTAGGGGTTTTTTGATGACAACATCCAGGATGAAGCAGCCCACTTGAGTGGCATCCATCATGTTTTGTAAACAGTTATTCCCTCAGCCCCTAACATCTTATGACCTAATAGTGTACCATCGACAAGAGGCACTTCAGTGACATGTCAAATCTTCTTTGACAGTATCACCCAAACTTGTCAGTGCAGCCATTTAAAATGGCAATGGAACATCATAATCAGCAAATTGTACAAGCACACAGCATCCTGAATTGGAAATTAATTGCCATTTCTTCAGCATTGGGTCAAAACCCTGGAATCACTTCCCCCTGCACTGTGAGATTACCTCTCCACATGGATTGCAACGGTTCACCACCATCATTTTTTTCAAGGGCAGTCAAGAAGTAGTAATAAATGCTGGCCTCACGAGTAATACTCATGACCCAGAAATTATTTTTTTAAAAAGAAGTCATGTAGCGCTTTACTGTTTTATATTGAATCATTACACCAATCTCAGAGGAGAGAAACTAAATTGTTTGGATGCACAACAAAGTTGCGCTACCCAGAAGGTGTGTTTTTTTCAATATTATTGACAATAATGGCAATATTCAAAGAAGGTGGATGGAGGGGAAAAAAATTGAAATATTTGTGAAAATGCAGGAATCATCTAATCTGATACGATTTATTATGGAAGTATCCCAAATATGGCAGTATGGTACCAGCGTAAAAACATCCCAAAATTTGAGGTTCACCCATTTTGTTATGAAGTAAAATTAACAAAAATATAATCATAGTTTAGGAAACTGAAATCAGACAAGGCACTTGTGGAATATAAAGAGAGCAGAAATAAACTTTAACAAGGAATTGGGAGGGCTAAAAGGGACCATGAAAAGTTTTTCTCAAGTAGGATTAGGGATAATCACCAGGCGTTCTCCACATGTCTCAGAAGCAAGAGGGTAGCTTGGGAAAGGGTAGGTCCATGTAGTGTTTACTAAAAAATTATATCTTCAAACCAGACCATTATGGGTTATTCATTAAAGGTTATTTGGACATGACATGAGCAATAGAAGTAAAGTGGACAAGCATATGAAAAACAGGCTTGGTATGTCAATGTCCCTACAACCCCCCCAGTTGGGAGCCTGAGTTCAAGTCTCACCTGTTCCAGAGGCATATGATAACATCACTGAACAGGTTGATTAGAAAAAATCTAAATTGCCATCATAGGGCACTTGTGTTGCAGTGATACTGTTTGAGCTAAGAGATCTGAATTTAAGTCCCGCCTGTTCTGGCGGTGTAATGACATTTCTGAACAGGTTGATTAGGAAATATAAATAATCCCCAGCATGAGGCCTAAGTCCCAATCTAACCTGCTTCAAAGGCTTATCATAACAGGTTGATTAACTATACCTATAACTCCCATTTTGTAGGACTGTTATGGCACTGTAGTAGTGTACCTACCTCTGACTCAGGAGGCTCAGTTCAAGTCCCACCATTTCAAATAAAAAGAGAAAATAAACAGGCCTGGTATAAAAAATAAGCCTAGTTTGGCTGAAGGGAAATGCATAATCTTGCTTTGGAGATGCCGGTGTTGGACTGGAGTGTACAAAGTTAAAATCACACAATACCAGGTTATAATCCAACAAGTTTATTTGGAAGCACTTGCTTTCGGAACGCTGCTCCTTTATCAGGTGGTTGTGGAATATAAGATTGTAAGACACCAAATTTATAGCAAAAGTTTACAGTGTGATGTAACTGAAATTATATATTGAAAAAGACCTGGATTGTTTGTTAAGTCTCTCATTTTTTAGAATGAACATATTGGTTTTAGTTCTTTCATATGCAAATTGCACAACTTTTTAAAAATTCATTCTCAAGTGAACTTTAACAATTGGTGTCATGTTGGCCCAGATAATGCATTTAAGGTGTGAGGTCCCCTATGTGAGACTGCCTGTGCCACAATGTTCAGACTAATTCCAATCTAAAAAATAGATTTACAGAATCTTACATGGATTCATGCAGTTTTTGAGCAAAACAAAATGTAACTCTGCAAGTACAAATTCACCCCACAAGCATATATGTATGTGTGGGCATGTCAGCATGGGCGTGTATGTGTGAGCATATGAGAGAGAGCTTGTGTGTGAGAGTCTGCCAGGGTGTGTGTGTCTGTAGGAGTGTGTGTGTGTTTCTGCATCTATCTATGAATGTGCACCTGTGTGTGTGGTGCAGTGGGGTCACCTGTAGTTTGACATGAACCCATGGTCCCAGTTGAGGTCATCCCCATGGGTACCGAACTTGGCTATCAGCCTCTGCTCAGCCACTTTGTGTTGTTGCCTGTCCCAAAGTCCGCCTTAGAGGAAGGTGACTGAAGGTCCAATGTTGAATGTCCTGGACTGCAGA
This sequence comes from Hemiscyllium ocellatum, assembly GCF_020745735.1. Classification (NCBI taxonomy): domain Eukaryota; kingdom Metazoa; phylum Chordata; class Chondrichthyes; order Orectolobiformes; family Hemiscylliidae; genus Hemiscyllium; species Hemiscyllium ocellatum. The sequence continues at coordinate 43,864,700 of NC_083413.1, read as the reverse complement.
AGTGTTCTCCAACTGGGAAGGAACACTCCTGTCTGTTGATTGTTGTGCAGTGTCCATTCATCAACTGCTGTAGCCTCTGCTTGGTCTCGCCAATGCTTCAGGGCATCCTTGCCTGCAGTGTATGAGATAGACAATGTTGCCTGAGTCACATGAGTATCTGCCATATACATGGTGGGAGGTGTCCCTATGCATAATGGTGGTATCCATATAGACACTCTGACACATCTTGCAGTGTCTACCGCGACAAGGTTGTATAGTGTTGTCCTGAAAGCTGGGCAGTCTGCTACAAACAATGATCTGTTTGAGGTTTGGTGGTTGTTTAAAGGCAAGAAGTGGAGGCATGGGGAAGATCTTGGCAAGGCGCTCATCCTCATTGATAATGTGTTGCAGGCTGTGAAGAACATGACCTAGTTTTTCGGCTCCTGGAAAGTACTGGACAATGAAGGGAACCATGGTGGTTGCAGCTCGTGTCTGTCTCCTGAGGAGGTCATTATGATTTCTGTGCTGTGGCACGTCAGAACTGGCGGTCGATGAGTTGAGCATCGTACCCTGTTCTTATGAGGGCATCCTTGAGTACTTCCAGATGCCTGTCATGTTCCTCCTTATCTGAACAGATCCTGTGTGTGCGTAGGGCTTGTCCATAGAAGATGGCTGTTTTAATATGTTTTGGGTGGAAGCTGGAGAAGTGTAGCATGGTGAAGTTGTTTGTGGGTTTGCGGTAGAGTGAGGTGCTGAGGTGCCCATTCTTGATGGAGATGCATGTGTCCAAGAATGAGACAGATAGTAGAGGGATGTCCATGGTGAGTTTGGTGGTGGGATGAAACTTGTTGATATCACTATGTAGTTTTTCAGTGACTCCTTGCCATGAGTCCAGAGGAAGAAAATGTCGTCAATATATCTGGTGTATAAAGTTGGTTGGAGGTCCTGTGGAGAAAGGAAATCTTGTTCGAACCTGTGCATGAAAATATTGGCACATTGAGGTACAAATTTGGTCCCCATGGCTGTTTTGTCTGTCTGGATGAAGAACTGATTGTCAAAGGTGAAAACGTTGTGGTTGAGTATAAAGCGGGTGAGATGTAGGATCGTGCTCGGAGATACAACCTGCAAGACATGTCAGAGGGTGGACACGGATCCCACCATTATGCATGGGGACACCTCCCATCATGTACATGGCAGGTACTCATGCGACTCAGCCAACACTGTCTCTCTCATATGCTGCAGGCAAGGATGCCCTGAGGCATGGTCCATTGGTGAGCTCAAACAGAGGCTACGACAACAGATTTATGGACACTACACAACAATCAACAGGCAGGAGTGTTTCCTCCCAGTCAGAGAACACTTCAGCAATCCGGGACATTCGACATTGGACTTTTGGGTGACCGTCCTCCAAGGCAGACATCAGGACAGGCCACAATGCAAAGGGGACTGAGCAGAGGCTGATAGCCAAGTTCAATGCTCATGGGAATGGCCTCGCCTGGGACATTAGGTTCATGTCACACTACATGTGACACACACACACAGACACCGACACACAGACGGAGCCACACATACACTCACTCACAGACCGACGGAGACACGCGCATTCCTACAGACACACAGACAGACACACTCATGCAGACTCTTTCTCATACACAAGCTGTCTCTCATATGCTCACATTCATTTCCACACACACCCTCTCATAGACTTATGCCCCTTTACACTCACACTCACACTCACACTAATACACACACTCTCACACAAGCACTCATACCTCCAACACCACCCCCATCCCCTGCACACTCACCCACATGCACACACATATGTTTGTGAGGTGAATTTATACTTGCAGAATTACATTTTGTTTTGTTCAAAAATTGCATGAATCCATGTAAGATTCTGTAAATCTATTTTTTAGATTAGAATCAGTCTGGACATTGTGGCACAGGCAGTCTCACATAGGGGACCTCACACCTTAAATACATTATCTGGGCCAACATGACACCAATTGATAAAGTTCACTTGAGAATGTAACTTTTAAAAAGTTTTGCGATTTCCATATGAAAGAACTGAAACCAACATGTTCATTCTAAAAGATGAGAGGCATAACAAACAATCCAGGTCTTTTTCAATATATAATTTCAGGTACATCACACTGTAAACTTTTGCTATAAATTTGGTGTCTTATGATCTTATACTCCACAACCACCTGATGAAGGAGCAGTGCTCCAAGAGCTTGTGCTTCTAAATAATCTGTAAGACTATAACCTGGAGTTGTGTGATTTTTAACTATGCATAATCTTGATCACCTGTAGGAACATCCACTTGTGGGGTTTACAATGGGGTCACTTAGACTTCTTTTCCACCTATTTTTGGCAGCTGGAAAAGTACTGTAGTACTATGAAATGATGATACAACACAAAACCAGGATATTATTAATACCGAGGACTATGTCCCACACATAGGACCTTCCCCGTGGAGTGGGCTTACAAGTCGGATTTCCCTGTTAGACTGGGGTTTATGAGAGCAGACTTTCCCCATTGGACTGGGGTTGAGAGACCACGGCAGGGGAAATTGAGCTACAGTTCCACATGCTACCTGTCACCCAGGAGTCCCTGATGGACAGAGGGCTGTGAGACTCACTTGTTGAATATGTTGAAAGTAGCTTTAGCTAATAGATTCTCTCACTAGTTTGCATTTATTTAAAGTAGATTAAGCCAATAAATTTGCTTTATATCAATGCGCTGATTTCTTCTTGTATTTATTTTAATCAGACCTTATAGAAACTTTTAGGCACTTTCCGTTTGACAATGCAGAGTATTCAAGGGCAAAGGACTAAATTGATGTGTAAAGCCAGGGGTAGTGGATAAGGCCCTCAATGAATATTTTGCATTGGTATTCACAAAGAAGAAGGACATTGTTGACAGTAAGATTGGGGATGGGTATAGTGATAGCCTAGGGCAGATTGATATTAAGAAGGAGGATGTGTTGAGTGCCTGGAAAATCAATAAGGTAGATAAGTCCAGGACCTGATGGAATCTATCCCAGGATACTGAAGGTGGCAAGGAAATGATTGTTGGAGCCTTGACAGAGATCTTTGTATCCCCTTTAGCCATAGGCAAAGGCCCAGAAGACCGGGGCCAATATTGTTCCTTTATTTAAGGGCAATAGGGATCATTCCAGGAAATTATAGGTTGATGGGCCTATTTGTAGAGGGACCTTGAGGTGCCAATCCATAGCTCCTTGGAAGTGGCAACACAAGTGGATAAGGTGGTAATAAAGGCATATGGCATTCTTACCTTCGTCAGTCAGGTCATTAAATATAAAAGTTGCTAAGTCATGCTGCAGCAGTAAATGACTTTAGTCAGGCCACATTTGAAGTATTATTTGCAGTTCTGGTCACCATACTTTAGGAAGGATGTAGAGGCTTTACAGAGGGTATGAAAGAGGTTTACTAGGATTTTGCCTGGGTTGGAGTGTTTTAGCTATAAGGAAAGGTTGGACAAACTTAGATTGTTTTTGTTAGAGTGTCAGAGGCTAAGGGGCGACCTAATAGAAGTATATAAAATTATGAGCGGGATGGACAGGGTGGGCTTACGTAGCTAATGCCAGAAATGCTGAATCATGTCTCATTTTTGATGCTGCATAATGGAATTTTGCAAATGTGGGCAGTCAGAACCTTGCTTGTTGTGAACAGCCAAAGGGATATGCTGTTTGATATGATTTAATCGTCTTTGTGATTTATAGCCTAAATACCTAGCATCACATCAGTTCCAAAATTCATAGATCACATTCCTCATTTTTGGGATAGAGTAAATTTTTGGCTTGAAGGTTGGTGGTGAGTGGTAGATTGATCAATTTTAAGGACTAAAAATGGTGGACATGGCCCATTCATGATTTTACAGGCTACACAGCAAGAACTGATCTGATCAGGGTAGCCACAGCATGACTTTGATGTGCTGTATTTCGTATCCAACTTATATGTTGAAGAAATAGCTTGGGCTCAATTTATAATGTTGTCAATTAGGCTAATCTTATGGTGCTAGAACTATAGTAATCCCAACAGATATACTATTGCGTGAGAATAGGTTTGTGTTTGATGGTAATAGAGAAGTCCATGGCTGATTGCTCAACCAAGATATCAAGAAATCATCCTATCAATGAGAGACAGGAAATCTTATCTAAAGTAGTAAAACTTCGTCTGTAACAGTGACACACTTTTCTTCCCTCTATTTTGTAATCACCAACTTTCAAAATTACCTTAGCAGGAATGAATAATAAAATACATACAGTCACTTAAAGCAAAATTGGACAATGAATGTTTACAGTTATTAAGTACTGTGTAATTTAAGACCAGTTTTTTAAAAACATTACTGCTGATGGCACCATTTTCAAAACGAAGTGTGTGTGTGTGTGTGTGTGTGTTACGTATGTGTCTAAGTACTGATTTTAGCAAATGGTGGTTGAAGTGTTTCAAGGAAATTATTTGTAAACACTTTAATATTCAGCTTCTGTCACACTACAACTGGTGCAAAGCCATTCTGGCATGAGGCTAACATTTTGACTGCTTCTGTTTGAGAGAATCCAGTCTGGCACTGCCAAAGTTGCACTGCAAGATTTCTATTAACTCAGCATGAACTTCAAATTGAAGCAATGTAAATTGTTACAAATAACTGGCCTGTTGGAAAATTCCAAAGACTAAAACCAATTATTTTGGCTGATATAAATTAATCCAAATTTCTACTTACATTTAGAAATGTACCCAGTGTAAAACAGTTAGCAGCCAGAAACTTCTATCAACTTCCTATTTTTAACCCAAAATGTGGTGCAAATGGTTTAATGGGTCTTGACATTATTAAAATTCATTCACAGGATGTGCAGAGCATTGGAAAGGCCAGAGTTTGTTGTCCATTGCTTATTGCCCTTGTTCAAGTGGTGATGAGCTGTCGGCTTGAAACCTAAAAGCTCTGCTCGGCCATTCCAGAGGTCATTTAAAAAGCCAACCACATTGCTGTGTCTCTGGTGATATATTGACTAAATTGGTAAGGGATGGCAGATTTCTTTCTGAATTTCATTACAATTGGGGTCTTGTTCATGGCCATCATTATTAATAGTAACTTTTTGTTCCTTTTCTTAACTTAGTATGATGGGAACTGTATTCACATTGCTTTAAATCAGTTGTCTGAATTGCTTATTTTGTTTAAAAAAATGCTTACCATACTATTATTTAATGTTCAAAAAGCAACTTGAATAGGAGGAAGAAAATTAAGAGTGCTTTGGTCTTGCCAATATTAAACAAGTGTCTAAATGAGGCTTTTTTTAAAAAAAGGCAAATTGACAATTTTCTTGTTTGTTTGAAGTGTGGTTAATTTCAATAACATCAGAATAAGTCGTGGGTTTCAACCATAAAGAATGTCATCACTGACAGTTTGAAATCTATTAAGCAGCAATAATGAAGTCAGCATAACCATATTTTAAATTTCCATGTTTAAGAAGAATAAGTTACACTTTATTGAGTAACATGAAATATGTAAAGGTTTTGTGGCTTAGTTAGTAGTGCCCTATCTCTGAATCTGAAGCATTGGGTTTAATCCTGCTTGACAACTTGTTGGTCATGAAGAAATATTCATAATGTGGTTCAACAGAGCGATAGTCAGTTTCCCAATGCTTTCAAATGCCTCTGCTATTCCCCAAAGGAAAAATAAAATGTGCAGGAAGATACAAAACATCAAAGCCTGAAATCTTAAATATGTTTCTCTGTGTGATGAGTGTGTCCTGAATCGAGTATATTTATTTCAGATTTCCATCATCCAAAGTATTTTAAATTTATTTTAACATATTAGTTAAGTTCAAATAAATTTATTTGCAATCAGATTAGAGAAGAAGCAGAGAACTGACAGATTAGTACTGCTACTGGCAATATTTAGCTTCCATGCTCTTAATGAAACAATCATACATTGTAACTGGGGTGTTTGCAACATAATGAAGAGAACCAGATAATCAATATAGCATTGTACACAACAGGGATGTAATTATTTATTTCTGGTAAGAAATTTTTTAGAATAAAAGTAATTGATTCTGCAGTGAGATTAAAGATGATTTGTAGTAAATAATCCTACATTGTTGTTGAAAACGCATGTATAAAATCTATTTAATTTTTAATATTAATATAATTAAGACAGTTATTGTTGGGAATAATGAGGTTTCAAATTTAGATCACATTGAACAAGAGTTGAATCCTACATCTTCCTTATTTATAAATTAGCTGCCTATTGAGATTCTATGTCCCAATTAATATCTTCTTTTCTCCAACTTGCTACAAGCAGTCTCTATGTATGAGAAGTGCTTTTAACCCATTGACTTACCATTACAGATTTGTTTAGGGAATTTATCATTTGATTCTCAGTGGAAATAGGATTATCTTGTGTCTGAACTTGCACCAAGTTTGGTTTACCTACTGTGGCATTTGTGGGAAGAAGAATGCTACTTTTCCTCTTTCCTTTGATTGACTATAAGGGCGCATTTAATTTCTATTTTTTGAGAAGGAGATATTATTGAGTCTTAACAGAAATAAGTTATTGTCTCAACAAGATGTGGATTATTGAATGGTAGTAATCAGGTACAAATTGCATTAGTTCCTTCTACGTTGTTACGAAAGCTATGAGGCAACCTGGGAATATAAGTCTGCACCAGGAGATCTTACCATATTCTACCTTAACCCCACTCTGGCCTGCATGAAATCATCAACATGGATGTAGCTCCATGCAGTCTCCAACATTAGCTCTTTCAGAGCCATTAGTTAATTTGGCAAATATCATCCCTGCCCTCACTTCATGATATTATCTCGCAGTTAAGCAACACCTTGCTTTTAATGTTCTTATGTTTGTCTTCAGGTTCTTCCACAAGCTCATCCTATTTTATTATCATTGTATTCTTCCCCTGCCCTAAAGTGATCTGAAGTACCTGCATGGACGAAGGAGATGGCCTTGTGATATTATTGCTGGGCTATTTATCCAGAAATTTAGCTAATCTTCCAGACACCCTGGATCAAATCCTGCCACAGCAGATGGTGGAATTTGAATTTGATAACAATCTGGAATTAAGAATCTACTGATACCATCAGACCATTGTTGATTGTCAGGAAAATGCATCTGGTTCACTAATGTCCTTTAGTGGAGAAAACTACCATCTTTACCTGGTCTGGCCTGCATGTGGTTAACTCTCAACTGCCCTTTGAAAGGACTTAGCATGCCACATAGTTCAGAGACAACTAAGGATGGGCAATAAATGCTGACTAGTCAGTGTTGCCCATGTTCTATGTGTGAATAATTTTTTTTTAAATCCTCCAATTCTGGCTTCTTGGGCATCCTCAGTTTTAACAACACCAGCACCAGTGGCTATTTCTTCAGTTGTCAAGATATATGTTCTGTAACATTCTTGCCTCTAAGTGATAAGAAAATCTATTTAAAATCCACTGCAGATACTTAAACACAAATAGAAAGCTGACACTCCAGTGCAATAGTGAGGATGTATTGCAAGTCAAAGTTGCCATCTTTTGGATAAAATGTTAAACAAAGGTTCTCTGTTCTCTTTCAGATTGACATAAAAGAACCTGAGACAGTGGGGTGCACAGTGGCTCAGTGGTTAGCACTGCTGCCTCACAGTGCCAGGGACCTGGGTTTGATTCCACCCTCAGGTGACCACCAGTGTAGAGTTTGCACATTCTCCCTGTTTCTGAATGGGTTTTCTCTGAGTGCTCCAGTTTCCTCCCACAATCCAAAGATGTGCAGGTTAGGTGGATTGATGTTCTAAATTGCTCACAGTGTCCAGGGGAGAGTATGTTAGGAGGATTGCCCATGGGAAATGCAAGATTATAGGATGGAGGGGTGGGTCTGGGTGGGATGCACTTTGGAGGGTCGGGTGTGACTCAATGGACTGAATGGCCTGCTTTCACACTCAAAGGATAACAAAGGAGATTCAAAGGATAACATTACTGTTTGTCAGAACTTGCTGTGTACAAATTGTCCAGTTCCAAAACTTCAATTGTGACAATACTTCAAAAACATATTTCTTTGATTCTAGTGTAGTTTTGGGATGTTCTGGGTCTGGAAAAAACTCTATATAATTGTAAATCTTTTTGTGCAAGAATGCATATTTAAACTCTAAGGCAGTGTTTATACTTTACTTATCCTGAGGCCAGAATGTGCAATACACGGGCAAAGCTTTGCTTCTGTTCTGAAAAATGTTAAATGTTTCCAAGGCATGAATTAAGATCTTTGGCTTTCCTACATTGGAAACACCCATCAGTATGCTTCCTCCCCCCTTCAGGCGGTTGTATTTTTTAAATCAGTTTGAAAAGTCAGTTGAGACCACACTGGAGTCAGACACGAGGCAGTGTCAAGACCAAAAAATGGGCGATGACTATCTTCAGATGGCACCCAGAGTCACAATTGTTTTCTTTTTTTTTGCAAAACTGGGGCCAAAACAGGATTGCGAATCTGAGATCACGTTCTGAAGCGGTAGAACTTGTTCATATAATTAATATGGAGTATTTCTGCTGTTTTCGCTTCCTTGCAGTTGCATGTCGTACTTTTTTTTCATCTTGCTTAGGGATTATTTATTTTTAATTGCACAATTTTTTCACTTGAGTTTGTGTTTTACTGCTGTAGTGTGTATATTTGTAAACCCGTAGGTGGCGCAAGAGGCTTGGCCTTGAACCAGCGTTTCCTTTTCATGAACTCACTTCAGGATACAGACAAGAAATAATACATTTGGCAACATATTGGCAATATGCTCCGGATGTAACCTTCTCCCGTGTTCCAGAACTCTTTAGGCTGTAGCCCCTGCCTTATAGCCTGTGGACGAGTTACTAATGGTGACTCACCATGTATCACCTATTACCTTGTAGGATTAGCATATAGATTGCTGAACACAAGTGAAAAGATTATGCGGTGATCGCACATCTCTAGCCGCGAATAAACTACTGGAGCAAGGGTCTCGTGCAATTTCGAAAATAGAAATGTACTTGAAGATTTGTTTTGCTGAAAATATTCGCAGTGATCGCTGTGCCAAATTTTTCACACCCAATTGTTTTAACTTAAACTAATGCAGTATACATGTACCGTCAACTCAACAAAGAATTCAAAGGCCAGTACTTTAGAAGCAATTACTTTGGCTCAGCAGGCTGTTTCCAAACACTCGGGATGTTCAGGACAGTGATCAGAAGTGACTGGAAACGGTAAAATGTCTTGTTATTAAATGCCAGTGCTTGGTGTAATACTTCTCCTTAATCCCGACCTAGTCTAGAGAACTATTGACTGCAGCAAGGAACATAAACGCAACAGTTGACATTTTATTTCATTCTGACGCCGAATAACCGGTTCCTTTCCACTATCTATGTACGATATGTTTAAAATTGCTTGGTAAAATCTCACATAGCAAGTGGCTCAATTATGTTTCAAGTAAATTAGCTGAAAGGAAGAGTTACTTTGATTTCGCTGAAAACCACATATTTTAAATATCCCTGGAGTCCTTTAATCAACAGCTGGTCACTCTAATCCGACTGCACTTCATTCGATCAGAGAATTCGCAGCTACCGAACTATCCGGATGGAAACTTCAGCAGCGGTGATGTGTATGGAAATAAATGTCATTTTCTCAGAATCTTCCGACCCCGATCACATTGACAGTAATCTCCCAGAGCCGCAACTCAATTTTACATTTAACTCATTCATTTCAACTTCCACACACCCCCCCCCCCCCGCACCACCATACACACCCCCCCCCCCCCCCCGCCCCAACGCCGTCGAGAGGTTAGACAATTCGAAAGGTGTAAAGTTTGCTGCTGACAGGTTGTTTCCTTGAGCTTCTGTGTGAAATGCCTCCCCTCCCAGAAGCAAATGACCCGGTGAAATTCACACGTCGCTGCACCACCTCAGACTGTTCGATTCATCAACTTTCAGTTCACCTCCATCTGACTTCAGCTCGGCGAATGGCTAGGTAGGAACAGACCGGCCTACTTGTTGTATGTTGTTTACAGAACACAGCTCTCCCTTACAGAAAGAATGCAATGATTTTTCTTTACCGAATATCAGATAAAGCCTAACAGGTGTTACTCGCACACAAATTTAAACCCGAACATTGCGTGGCAGTGCTGAGATCGGTTGTTTACAAAGTCTCCTTTGTCAGAAATAGTTTTGGTGTGCTCCATTTTCCTGTCATGTAAATAATTGTACATGAGTTGCTGCCGCCTGTAAACTCCCGACTGTTGGGCTTTTGAGTTTGATGTCAGGTTCTGGTGACAGACAGGCCCTCGCGAAAATAAACCAAAAGGAGGCAGAAACAGTCAGGGACTTGCATATTACCTATTATTATAAAGACGGCAGTATTGTAGACAGGGAAACTATGACATGCAGCCTCGGTATGACCGACAGAAGTGAAATTGCTCTAAAGCACTCATGCTTAAAGACTATGTGCCGCAATATTATTCCAAAAGCAAAATGTCAGATTATGAGTTGTAGCAATGTGGTTTGAAATCCTGACACACACTGTACAGGCAAATTACTTATCTACTTAAGGGCTACTTGACAAGCTCCCCAGGTGAAAGAAGCCAGCTTTCAGTGACTCAGAGTTCCTGGTGATGAGTCCTTTCCTGGTTGTTGCTCACCTGTCTGATGCATTCCCAGAATCAGAGAGAAACCGTCGACGCCTGAGTCATCAAAGCACCGGAAATCACAACTTGTTTCTTTTAGTCATTCACCTTGTTTGCATGGTCTGACTTTTTTAGAAATACGTGTGAGAGTAACGTGTCTTTAGTTTAACGTGTGTAAATGATAACCATTTAATTATACATAATACACATAGTAGTTCGTGTGCACTTATTCAATAATAAATTATAAAATAATGCCTTAATAACAATTAGCATAATCTAAAATTATAATCCGGCACATTGTATATTTGTGCGAATAAAACTCAATGACATGAATATACCTGACCGCGATGTATAAGGTACAGTATTAATAATACCAGGACACAGTTTATATACATATGAGGATAATGTTCGAACACTTCCCACCCCCTACCCACCTCCAACTCAATGTAAGAGAATCATTCTAAGTTTTTTTAAAGTTTCAACTGGATGAATCTATGAAAGTTTTCCCAAATAGCACTGTTTCCATTTTCTATTTTAATTCATAAAGAATCTAGCCACAAGACTAAAACATGACATTTCACAGTTCAAGTCGAAATGGAAAAAGCAAGCCTTGCGCATAAAGAAAAAAAATTCCAGGGATGTTATGACATAGTTAAGCTTCTATTTACACCAGGGGACATTGCCTTGGCTGTGTCAATTCTAATCAAACAGTAGTTGTGAGTTAATGGATGAGCAAGAATAAACAAGAGCACTGCATAGAAATTCTCTTACCACTACCTCCATCTCAAAGATGAGAAAAGTGACAAGAAGCATGCATGTAAGGACTGACTTTTTTTAAAATAAAGAACGTTGTGCAGCATTACAATGGTTTGTGTGAAAAGTAAATAGAAAATAAGTGCTTAACACGAATTTAGAATTGGGGCCATTTTGATCAACCGTATAAGAATCCTTGGTAACATTAGGGGTTGAAGTCTCTTTTTAGACACACTGGTTCTGTAAACATGATCATGCAATGACATTTTAGAAGACCAGGACCTGCTAAAGTATCGAGGTGTATTTATCATTCAGGACTGTTATATTTAAATTAATCATTAGATGCATGAATGACAACATCAAGCTGGTTACATGAAATGACATCCGTGATGCATTAAAGCGGGAAGGAGACAGCAATATTGTTGTAATGCAGCGTGGAACATGAGGTGAACGGAACGTTTAAGTGGGTCAGGTTGGGAGGTAAATTTGCTGCTGTATAATAAGGAGAGACGTGACTATGCTTGGGAAATCCCTGCACTTAATACATTGAAAACAAATTGAAAGTTACTGTAAATTGTTTATTCAGCCGACTGCACTTAAGTATATTCCCATTAAGCAACTTACTTTAAAATCCAAACTTACCTCTATTATTTCTATAAACTCTCCATCTCTTAATTACACAATAAAATGTGTTTTTTTTCTAATGAAGTATAATTTTTGCTGACATGCTGAAACATTTGTTTTGAATTATATTTTCCTTCTGCCAAAGCCCGACTCAGTATCATACTTCAGGATTCACGTTCTAAATTGTCCTCATTGTTAACATGAAGCAATGGGGATTTTAGTTCCTCATTAGACTATTTAGTCTGGTAAAATTTACTGTTTGGATGTTCGCAAATATGTGTCCATTAAGGATCCGTAGGTATCTACTGGATTCAGTCATGGCTGGTATATGTGCTTCGTTTGCAACTACAGTGTTTGTCTATGGGCTTGCATTTTACAGGGAAACTGGTACATCAGGAAGTATCGAATGTGCTTAAGTTGTCACCAAATGTCAGTAACGTTTGCATACCTCGGTCCACAATACAGAACACAGCACACACATATACACACAAGCAACACCGTTCGAATTAGCCGAACAAGGTCAGAAGGCGACAAAGAGGCCAGGGCAAGTACAGTGGAATTCTTACTACCAGGGCGGGAACTACAGGGCGAATCGACATGTCTTCTACTTTTCTGTATAGCCACTGCTTACAATAACTCACCGTCCACTCTTAGGCTCAGAAATTTAAATTAATTATCCCAAAGAGTTTGGTTTAACTGTTTCGAATCGTTATAATAAGCGATTTGCAACTTTCTGTGATTCCTTCAAATGAGTAGGATTTTAACAAGTAGCTTTCAGGAATATCATACTCAACCATGGCTTCGAAGTAATGATTCAAGACAAAACATTCGTTTCTGGAAAAAAAAAGGAAACATTAAGCCGTGAGCGCTGTCAAACTGTTGCCTGATAAGGAAAATTGAACACTTAGCAAAACCAGTTCGAAACAATATTCTGTATTCCTCACTGGAACACTATTGTGGCAAGGATAATGTATTAAACAGCTTTTTTTGAAAAGTTAATTTTCAGTTCCTGCACTATTTTCTGCTGCGTTGTTTTCATCTATTAAAGACTATAATTACATCGAGCGTCAAGGACCGAGAAGTCTGTTTTACACCTGAACAGATGTGCGTTCCTTGTTAAAACAGCACTTTTAGTATTTTACAGTAATCACAACCTTCAGACTTGAGGTCTGATTATTGTCAACGATATATACAGTACATACATTTGAGAAAAATACTGATTTTTTTTAAAATTGCGGACTATGTAATTTTTATTTGCATTAAAACTACTTAAAAGGTAGCAACAGTCTGGAGAAGCAGCGAATGAAGATTCCAAACTTGGTGAAATGCCAATTATGACGAGAAGACGGAGATCGATAAACAAATTACCTGTATCCCTGTGTAATGACCTATTTGTCAATACCATTTATACACTGCGCTGTAGTTGAGAGATCAGTTATATCTGTGTGACCTTCAGTGATTTGAGTAATAAATCGATAATTCCCTGCGAAGCCCTTGCAGTGTTTTTTTGTGTGTTAAAAGAGACTGGTGTCCATTTGTCCAGGTCTGATTCACTTTGCTGAGGGACTTGTATGTGCCCAGGATGGTTGAGGTCGGTAGGAGGCGCTCAGAGCACATAGCCCAGTGAGCACACAGCCTCTCGGGTGCAGCGATGAATCGCTGAGCCTGTGGGCGGACTGGCCTCTGTGATTGACAGCGCGACTGGCTTTCCCAGCAAGCCGCACTCATTCACCACCGATTCCTGACCAAGTGCCAGGGCGATCGAGAGAGCAGTGTGAGCTCAACACTGGAATAAGACGAGGCGAGGAGAGGGGAAGTGGTCAACGTTAACAATATGGATATCTCGGTGTTTTTGTACTGCTTCTTCCCGCTCACCTTGGCTGTTGAAGGTAGGACAGCTTTTTCACTGGTCCCATTACTCTTAACATTTGATGAAACGCAGCAGTTTCAATTGGATTCATTCAGGGGGACGGAGAAGGCGACGAGATCGCGGCAACTACATGCAAGTCTCTGAATCCACCTGATCGGAAAACTGAGCGAGCGATCCACTTGGGTTTCCTCACGTATTACGAGTAATCAAGTCTGTCTGTTCTTACCTGTTACGGACCTATAGTATATGTAGAAGCAGTTGCTGCATAAACTTATGCCTTAGAGTTCATTACTCCGCATTTGCTGCTGCGTGGTATCTTCCCATATATGTAATACAAGAAAGGACGCCGAGAGTTAACAGTTGTTGCACCGTGTACATTCTGAAGTGGTCAGGTTGAAATTTCCAGGATATAGATGGGCTTTATTTTGGCGAGAGAAGCTGCGCATCGGGCTGCAGCCAAGAATTACTGGGACTACAATCCTGTAGATTGCAGTTTGATTCTGTGCCCTTTTTTACTTGGGTGGTAATTGGAATGGGGGGCGGGGGTTAGGGTTAGTGGAAGCTGAGAAAATCTTCCGAAGGAAGTTTGTTGGTTCTGACGATCGGCCAAACCTGACTGTACCTGGCAGTGAAGAATCCAACCTCAGGGAGTTTTCCCTTCCATGTAGAGGCGAGTAATCAGTTCAGCGAGTAGTACATTTCCACACGCCGCTGTGGTGTGCCCTACACTGCATCATTGTTCGGGCGCTGCAAATTTAAACAAGATCCTCGTCAGGCAGGGACGCCCGGATCTTTTAGGAGGGCATTGTCGTTTGGAAGTGTGGGATTTTTTTTTGCGTGTTAATTGTTGAGTCTGGGAGCAACAAGCAACTTAAGGTGGGAGGTTGAGGATATTAGATGGCGTTTTCTGTGGAGTTTATCTGCAGGCATTCAGAATTAGGAACCCGAATCAAAGCAATCGTGGTTTCAGAGAGTTTTAACCGATTGAATGTCAATCAGAATTTGGTAGCCGTAGAAATACAGATTCATTAATAACAAGTCCAGTCTCGATTGGCTTTTGTTTAGAGAAACAAGGTGGAGTGGAATTTATCCAGACTAGAAGTCGCTGCCCAATCCTTATCACGAAGATAGGAGGAAAATCGCGGGGATATTACAGGCAGTTCTAGTCTTTGGAAGTTGCTTCCAATCTTGGGCGACTTCCCATGCTGGCTGTGTACGTGGAGAGAGTATCCAAAGCGCCGTTTAACTATACCTTCGATAGCCCTTCAGTTGCTTTCAACTGGACAACATTTAAAAGTTAATCAGTCAGCCGATTAACAAGAAACTTGACAAAGGCTCAATCAGGGCATTTTACAGTTGCTGAGAAACGCTAGGTTTCCATACAAAACAATGGTTGCAAGCTGCAAAATTGATTGTAATTAACTCCTACACACCCACCACATTAAACAGCAGCTATGTTCGGGAGCTGACTGTGACAGCGAGAAATCGTGGGATATACGATCATGTCTTCCAGCCGGCAACATGCCATATTCTTGTAAATTCTCGCTGCAGTGAGCTGTTCAGTTCTATATTTCATAATCTGTTAAACTGTCAGAGTAGTCACAGCACAGTGGGCCGTCGGTTAACAGGGCACAATTATAATTCTCTCCACGAATACCAATCCTTGTAGTTAGAACAAGGTTTCCTGTGCTAAATTCGCCGCTGCCATCTTCCGAATTGGTTGCGAATACCAAAGGCCATGAGAACAGCGCTCCCGAGAGTGGTCGAGCTGCGATCAGACACGGACTGTTTGTTCCCAAGCGACGGTAACAAGGCGACTCTGTGCCACTTCAAGAAAATTGCTTTACTTCAAATCAGAGTTCACAGTGAATATTCCCATTATCAGCCCTGCACCAAAATTCCACGTCATTCCTGCTGTTTCTTCCTGAGTAAACCTATGGAGTTAGTGCTTATTGTCACTGTTTAATCTTCACTGAAACTCCATAAAATAACAGCGGGCTTTCTGAGTGGAATCCTGTAATTAGACACCACCAGTGCTAGATTCAGAGAGAGTTTATACACTTGAGTGTTTTTAATCCTGGTATACCATTTAAATATTTGTTCACATAAAGCTGGGCCAAACATAATCAAACAGAACATTGCCGGATTTTGCTTTGGTGCTTCGCTTGTGGATATGAAGGCCCACAGCCCTTATGTGGGCAAACCGTATTCATACAAAAGTTCCCCATTGAATTCTGTAAATCTCATCTATGCCCAATTAACAAATTACTAAGAATTCAAATACATGAGATATTTTGACCTAATCATATCCATGAAATGAGTCATTTCTGCATACATGTTCAAAGATGTCTTATACCTATTTAAACGGGCAAGCACAATATATTATATATATTATATATATAATTTATATTACATCTTGCGGCAAAGCTGAACAGGGTTGTTCAGAATTTCATTTTGCAAAACGAAAACCTTTTAATTTTTCACTATAAGTTGCTGACATACGTTCTATTAGGGGAAGAATCTGACTGATTTTTTGTAAAAATGAGCTTATATGTCTGTTGATTGTGGTTTTATATGAGTCAGGAAAGACACATTCCCGTGTACCACATCATAAGGAAAACGATAAACACATAACGTCAGTTTCATATTTCCGCCTTATAGTTAGGTTTCCTACGTAAAATTTGAGAATTATCCATTGAACAATGATGGCCGGTACCTCAGTCGATATGAAATGATCATTGAAGGTTTTGCTAAAGATAGCCGGGGCTGGCAATTTGGATAAAGTGGGCCAGTAGCTATTTGGAGACGGGGCTCCTCCACGTGTTGACCGTGCTGTGGGGATTCTGTCTCCCCTCCGTGCCAGCAGCACGATTCTTTCATTCAAAGCAGACCTGGAAGGAGGCTGGACGGTGTGAATTTCAGTATGCTCCTGGGATCTTTTTGTCTGAAGTGAATTTCGCACATTACTGCTAAACTTCCACACACCCCCGCCCCCCACCCACCCCCACACCTTTCCTTCGACATTTCCATAGAATGAACAGATGTAAGGAACGCAGGCTGGATACAAAGCTGCTCATGTGGCAGTCTGGTACAGATTCTGGTTTCAGAGTTGCGTGCTCGCTTGTTGTGGCTTTTTCAGCATATGGGCTGGCGGAATTTCAATGGATTTATTTTAAAGGAAACAAATCTCCCAGATACCATGACAACAAATTTAGTAAACAACTGCAGAAAGAAGTGGCGTTTCACGCATTTTGGTTCTGAGCTGTGTTTTCCCCTCATTAGAACCATCGAGTTGTGATTGCGTTTACAAAGCAAAGCTTCCGGCTACTCGTAAACAGCGCTTCTCCAATCCAGACATTGGATAATGTTGTATTATGGGCAACACAACGTGAATGGATACATTTCGCGTAACCAAAATAAAATGTTGTGAGCAATTCGACCAATTAAGGCGAGTTGTCTGTAATACCTGCACTGGAGATTGCTATACAAATGAATTGGAACAAAAATAATCAGGGTTGGTGGTTAGACTGGTGGTATATGTGGACAGATATGAAAAGCTGGCTGCTGCAAACAAAGGTTCACCACAGATTTTAAAAAAGGAAATGCCCCGTCTTTACATTGCTTGTTCAAACATGTGGCACCACCTAATTGATATTGCACCAGTAGTTTTCATGACTTGTGGACTGTGGCTAAGACAGAAGTCAGCATTAACCAACAATGAGATAAATAAATGATCACACACCTCTGTGTTTCTTCAATCATAATTTGTCTTGTTTGCTACTAAGCAAAGTTTTTTTTATTTTATGAGGAGAATCTGTTGCGAACTGGATCTTAAGTATTGGAAAGTCTCTGCACATCTCCTTCCTTTTGTACTAGAGTGATGAATTGCACAATTAATGCACTGAGAGCTTGCAGTTTTTAATCCTGAGGCATGAACTGTCATCAAGAGGGCAGGAAGAGGTCATGAACTTGCTGATAGAAGAGCTGAAAAAGCATTGGTGCAATAGTGACAGAACCTCATTGGTAAAATGGCAGGCAAAAT
Source organism: Hemiscyllium ocellatum (assembly GCF_020745735.1). Taxonomy (NCBI): domain Eukaryota; kingdom Metazoa; phylum Chordata; class Chondrichthyes; order Orectolobiformes; family Hemiscylliidae; genus Hemiscyllium; species Hemiscyllium ocellatum. The sequence continues at coordinate 43,846,784 of NC_083413.1, read as the reverse complement.
GTATGATGATCCCTCGACACTATTGGAAAGGGTCATTGTAATATTTCTGCAAATTAAAAAAAATCTTGAGGGCCCACTGCTCATGTTGTATTAATTGTTTGGTATCATTTTTAGCGCCCTGTTTCCTTTACCAGTTTCTGCCATTTTGACCCTCAATTTTTTTTAGTGTGGAATGATTCACATCAAGTTACTGCATCATTTTATTGGCTTGCAGGCCAGACTTTGGTGATTATAGCAATCACTTGGTTGAGTAAGATAGTAGATGCAGAAGTATAGATTATATTATAATGGACCATTTTACCAGACATAAATACTGAGTCAAAAGATAAGCAGAGAGTGAGATCAATACCGGACTAAGTATCATACTTTGGGTGAGAGGGGGAGCTGTAGGTTAGACAGTTTTTGTCTCACCAAAGGTACAAACGTTAACTAACACTTTATGTAACTCTGAATAGTAACAAAATTTTTGTTTAAAGTGTTAGTATGTAAACTTTGATCCTCAAGTGTAATCATGATGCAAATGCTGTTTTTAAACTAGAACACAAAGTCATGAAATATGTTGGGTGTTCCCTTGGTTCTATAATACTAGGGTTTGTGTTTTTTTTTCCATGTGGCTGGTTCAAAGACATATTCTAACTGGAATTGGATTAAGACTGCAGTCAATATTAAAGAAACATTTATGGTTATGTAAATCAAAATGAAAAATCATGACTTACAATCTGATAGGAAAGAAACACCATGCCAAGGGACAAAGCACTGATTTGCCATCTTTGACTAGCTGTGAGAGAAAAAAATGTAATGCAAGCTTTTTCAGCTTGCTACTCCGTGCACGCTTATTTCTCAGTAACATGGTGGTTGAAAATAAGTATATGTTGTTGCTTGTTTGATACTGCAAACCAATGGATTAAGGGAAAAGAACTATTAAAAAGATAAAGAGTCCATTTTAAATGTGATTAACTTTTCTCAAACAGCTTTTGTTCAGATGAATGTTTAAAAGAAATAGAAATGTCCTTCCTTGTGTGTACAGAGAACATAATTGGTCATACAATGTCAGTGTCGAATGGAACATGTAGCATAATACAGTGTTTATTGATGAAAAAAAATTGTCAAAATAATCACAATTTCCCAAGGCAGACTGTGAAACCTATTTTTTGATAGGCAAACAGATCACGTTTAAACATCAACTATACACATGCACAACCAGCGCCTTGATAGCACTTCACAGAACCCACTTTGCAGGCAAGCCTGTGAAAAAAGTCAATGACTCCCCCTGTCAAGGGCCCTCCCAGACAACAATGAGCATGAGTGTGCTTTACTGAGGAAGGGGAGGCACTTCACAACACTAATGGAGCTTTTGATTCCTCCTTTTGCAAGGCAGCAATTAATGATCGATGGTGTATGCAACTGGTCAGATGTTTTGCAGTCAATCTCTGCTGCTTTTTGATGAACATCTTTAGTCAGTGAGAATTTGAAGTTATTGCAAGAAGAATGAATATATTATCAGTGCAATAGTTTAGTTAAAATATAAGATGCAGGAAGAGAATTAATGAAATAAAAGGGATACACACAAAGGGACCTGAAAGGAGAAGGGTTTTTGATCTGGAATATATCTGTTGGTGATGGAACTATAGGCACTAAACTAAGTCAGCATCATGAACAGCTTTAAGCAGCCACATAGAAAATGCGCAAAAGAATCAATTTGATAAGTTGAAAGGAGAATGTCAGGAGGGATAAAGGCCAGGGATCTGGTAAACAGTGTCATTATAGACCAGTTGACTTATTTAACAAGACAGTTTAGTTTTGATTGATAATTAACATTAAAATATTAAAGCAAAGTGAGAATTAAAGCAAAATTTACAATATTTATAGCTCATCAAACATACTTTACAGTCCAGTATAATTGGGTTCAATTTGTTATATTCAGAAATTAAGCATGAGCCTTGTTTTATTGCAAATGTGTTGAATAGACTCTCGAAGTGAGATTAACAGTTTGTTTTTTTAGAATCCTTTTATTGCATAATGTATCTTTTCCGCCTTGTGTCCACCTGCCTGTACTCTAGGAAATCATAAACTGCTGCCCATTCTGGCTGTTTGTTAAGACTTGTTGCAATGATAGCATAGACAGCCAAATCTAGTAAAATCTTCTTAACATTCACCATCCTCCAACTTCAAACCTATGAAAGATAACTATAAAGGATTAATGGATAATTACCATTGGTCAAACACTGCTCCCTGCCAATAATCCCCAAAATGTACAAATTATTGCATTTGAAAACAGACCACACAATATCATAACAGTGTCTCAGCTTTAAGTTGTTTGTTTATAAATGTCTTCATTGCCCTGACATGTGTGTGTTTACATCATCATATGTGTGTCTGTGTCTATGTGTCTATATACTGTGTGTATGAGTGTAAATTTGCATATTTGTCCACGTATGTATCTATTTGCATTTATTTCTGCATGCATGTGAAAGTCTGCCATTGGAGACAAAAATTGCTCACTCAGGAAACTACAAATGAAAACTAGAGTATGATGCTCGACTAAGTATGTTTGATTCTCTGTACTATGAAATGATATGTGAATTTGCTGGAAACTTCAGGGAGCTTCTGATATTTTTCTCATGGACACTATGGGTTGGTTCAGGTGGTATTATGCTGCGCTGAGACATTAAGCATCACAGGGGCTGCTTCACCTAAGAAATATCCACGTATTAATCTTTCTTGTGGGTGGATCTAAATGTGATTAATGTGTACTTATATAAATCTATATTCAAAGCAATTGTATCTGGGAAAGAGAGGGTACTCAGTGGCATGCCGTTGATTGCAGAATCTAGCCTCAGGTAGAAGGGAGCAAATAAGTCTGATGTATTGCTTGCACAAACAAATTTGGTAAATTGGTGGGTTCCGTAAACTATGAATGGAACAAATTCTACAAAGCGTTATTGCCCAACATTTTGTTTATGGCAAGGTATCCAATCTGAAACTGTAAGAAGTATTTTCTATTAAATATTGGGATTTTAGTTTGAGCAGTGTGAAAGAGGTAACATTTCTCAAGACTTGCCATGTTTAGTGTCCAGAAAGATTATATTCATTATTTTGAAAGTAACACCAGAAATTGAAATGTTACATTTATGGAGGCAACCATTTTCCCAGTATCAACACTTATTCAGCAAGTGATAGCTATGTTTTTCAGATAATTAATTGGGAAGAAAACTAAATTCATTAAAATATTTTGTAAGTTTGCATTGTTGTACACATTTCAATTGCATTTGAACTTAATGCAACAGATAGAATGGTGGCGTAACTAAAGTGACCGGTCACAGAAACTGCTCCTGTGCTAAAAGTCTGTTTTACCAACCAGTGCTTCATAACTTCTTTGTTTAGAATCCTCTTTTAGTGTTCATTTAAAAATCCACCTAATTAATCAAAATATATTCCAGAATGCATGAACCAATGTTCATGGTTGCAATGGCATTGCTCTTGTTTATGTCTGGAAAGTTTGAAAACTGTTCTCACAAATTATTTAAATAATACTCTGCAGTTGGCTTTTAACTCTTGTATGGTATGTTAGCCTTTCCAAAGCACAGAGTGTAATATTTTGAGCATCTCACAGCCCACAGCATTTGCTCGTTCTATTGCTGTATTTCTTTCTATTGCTCCCTCTCTCTGCCCCTCTTTGCCAATATAATGGGTATTGAGGATCCTGATCATTGATGTTACATGCTGACAACTTCTGTTTCTACAAATGTAAATATTCAAAGTTTAATGTAGCATTGTTCAGGGACTAATAATTTTCAGAAAGCCACTGCCACTAAAAGAAAGCACTAAACAAAGTTCTCACCATTGCATGCGAAATCCCATTCCAGCACATTTCAAGGGGTGACATTTTCTTAATGGTATCAGAGTTCATAATTCTTGTGTATTACACCACTGATTGCATGGAGCAAGGAGAAAAAAAGCTTTACTTTGAGCTGATTCTGAGAGGTCATCCCCCACCCACAACCCGCGGCAACTACTAAGTCTATATTAAGATCAGCTCTTTATACAATGTTCCCATCTCAACATAGGTTCTGTATCTACCTCTGCTTTTCTTAATCAAGCCTTTAAGAATTTATTTTCATGAAAAGAAAAGTAGTAAATTAGAAATTAAATCCTAAGTGCAGATGAAAGATCATACAGTTTTATAATAATACAATTGAGTTAAATATAGGAATTTTGTTATAATTAAAACACTGTTTTAACATTTCTGTTTAGTCTCTTATGTTCTGAAGGAAAATTAATATTTGCGAATATAGCCTATAAATTCAATGGCTATATGAACAGGTCAGAGGCTAGGAATCCTGCAGCGAATGACACACCTCCTGACTCCACAAAGTCTGTTCAAGGGTCTTCGATAAGGCACAAGTCAAGAGTGTGATAGAAGATATAATCATTCCTTTAGTGTCACTGGGTTAAAAATGCCCTGGAATTCCCTTCTGAACAGCATTGTGGGTCTGCCTACGCCAATGGACTGCAGCCAATCAAGAATGCAACTCTCCACCACCTTGTGACAGCAACAAGGAATGGGTAATAAATGCTGGCTCAGCCAGTATGTCCACATCCTGTGACTGAACAAAGACCTTTGTGTGGAATTGAGAAGGTTCTATTGCAAAATAACATTCATGATGTATTACAAATAGGATGTCATAAGAATCTTCTTTAAACATTTGTACACATCTGATTTTCATTCATTTGGAAGTGATTACTCATCACAGTATGAGATGAATACTCATATTATGTAGACTTTAGTTTACCTTATGTTCATGAGGTTAGTGGACTATAACCTAATTTCAGGATGTTTCCTTATTCAGTTAAAAAATACTGAAGCTGAACTGTGGTAGATTCAGTCTCATATTGATAACAGGTAATGTATTAGTTATGGAATTTAAAACTAACATTTTCACACGGAAATAAGCAAAATACTGTAAATTCGGGAGTTTAGAAATCAAAGCAGAAAGTACTGGTGAAATGTAGCATATATGGGGAGAGGAACAGAGTCAATACTTCAAGTCCTAAGACATTCGAAGGAAGAGCCATATTGAACACAAAATGTTAACTTTGTTCTTCCCTCCACAGATACTGCCAGACCTGCTGAGTGTCTCCAGTACCTTGTTTTTATTTACATTAAGATAATATTTTGAGACATAAAATCTTTGTACATGAGCAGCAAGATAATTATACATGATAACTTGATATTGCTGTAGGATGGAAAGTATTTGTATTTTCAAGTTATACAGTCAGAGAATCATAGAGGTGTACAGCATGGAGACAGACCCTTATCCCAACCCAATCTAGTCCCACCTGCCAGCACCTGGCCCATATCCCTCCAAACCCTCCCTATTCATATACCCATCCAAATGCCTTTTAAATGTTGCAATTGTGCCAGCCTCCACCACTTCCTCTGGCAGCTCATTCCATACATGTACCATCCTCTGTGTGAAACAGTTGCCCCTTTGGTCTCTTTCCCCTCTCACCCTAAACATATGCCCTCTAGTTCTGGACTCCCCGACCCCAGGGAAAAGACTGTCTATTTTTCCTATCCATGCCCCTCATAATTTTGTAAACCTCCTATCCTACCTACCTGCGACTCCACGTTCAAAGAACTATGAACGTGCAGTCCAAAGTCTCTTTATTCAGCAACACTCCCTAGGACCTTACCATTAAGTGTATAAGTCCTGCTAAGATTTACTTTCCCAAAATGCAGCACCTCGCATTTATCTGAATCAAACTCCATCTGCGTTGTCTTGAGAATTCTGGTATTTTGAGTTCTTTGGAAAGAATCTGGGCAAGTGCAAGAATATTGAGTTGTGAAAACTGTTAATATCATTTTGTCAATTGGAAACTCTATCTCAGATCCTTTATTCAAGAAGTTTGCAATGCCACTTTCACATTACTAACTCTACTTTTTTTGTGCATTTAGCAAAACAATTTACTAACATTGATGATAGTGTGCTGGCTAAATTGTCTCATAAGACAGTGTACTGAACAACAAATCCTTTTAAAGGAACAGATACCATCTGAACTTCACTGAAAAGTTAAAAATCAGTGTACTGACAACATTGTAAGATGCTGTTAAACCACAGGATTATAATTTCTTTATGGATGAGACAGAAGATAAGAACAGTCACTAAAAGTAATAGAAGAAAATTACAAAACTCCTGTAAAATGTCTTGGTAACAGCAAACACAGCTGGCTGCTGGCCCTTGGGCTAAAAACCAGAAATTAGTCTAAACATTTATGTCATAGACAAAGGAAAATATATTCAGCATTCATTGCAAATATCATTCTTATTACTTTTAATAACAAAAGCAATTATTGTTTTACGTACCATGGTGAACATCTATTCGTTGCTTTATCACTTGGGTATATTAAAGGAAGCCATGCAATGCACAAGGTAATATGTGTATTATTAAAGCAGTGCCAAGTATGAGAAAAGGTTTCAAAGGGTGTTTGTTTTTTTTGCCTAGGGCTTCCTTTGTGATTAGGAACTGGTTAGTGATTGTGCATTTCAGAAAAGGCAAAGTTAGACAGTAGTTTCTTTGTTACTGCATTTACACGATCATCCATACCTAACCAAATTAAGTTGACGCATACCTTTGCAACATTCTTTGAACTTTCTGACTCAGTTTTAGGGTGTATTCAATAACTGCAGTCGACGCTATGGAATATGTATATGCTAATTTTACTGTAAATCGACTTCAGAATAGGCCTTCTGAGATGCTTGTGGAGGGAGGAGGAGAAATCCACTTCAGTCTGAACATTTTAATTGTAAATATTTTTATTTGTTAACAAGATTAAAACACTTAGTTACATAATAACCATTTTACATCAACAGGAACCTGAAGAGACTCCTGATATTTATGCTTTTGACTATCTCAAAATTTCCTTTAAACTATCATCTGGTCAACTGTTCCAGAAAAGAACTTTCTTGGACTCATGTTCAATTGTAGCTGTTAATTGATCACAGTTGTGCCATTTATCAAGAATTCCCATTGTATCATTGGCATTGTTATGTCTATGTGAAATAAAATCCAGACAGATGGTGACAAATCGGCAGTAGATTTTCTTCATTCCAAAATGAATAATTTGGGAAGATAGAGCTTTGGAATGGATATTGTACATTGTCTGTTTGCTTATTCACACTTACACAATAATGGTAGAATTATGTGGACTGACTGTAGTGCTGAAGATTTATGAATGAATTGGGTGTGTGACTGACAGGATGTAGCCTAGTAAATTGGATCTCATTTGGAAAATGTAAAGATATTATTTAAGTTAATTGTCAATCATGGGTAGAAGAGGCAACTACTTGTACATTTTATTGGAAGAAGTATTAGATAATGCTTAACACTATATTACAAAGAACAAATATATTAAAGAGCATATTGTAAATTAAAACTTATTTAAGATAGCTCATCCTTTCTGATTCAATATTTTTATTGATAAACACATGAAGGTAAGGCACTAGTCGTAATGTGTGACAAGTCTATGTCTTCCATTTTAGCAGCTGATATCAGCATTAATTGCACTGAAGCATCATAAAGAATATTTGTATAGCAATGTTTTTTGAGTTTTTCTACAACAATATGTCTTAGCACCAATCTCAAGTGGGGATTTCCTTTTGCACCAGTGCAAATTTTTCACTTTCAATACGAGTTATCCCTAGAGCTTTTCTAAACAAAGCAGGAAAAGAATGATGAATTGATTAAGGTAATCCAGATTTCTCTCCTTAATTGCCATCAGAAAGTTAGTCATATCATCAGTTAAAGCTGGATGTAGATCTGGGTCCCAGGATGACTTTGGTGAACTCATACATTGGACCACCCAAAAACTGCATTATTTTAAAATTGATGGTACTGAAAGCACAAATATTTAAAAGCAAGTAAAACTAGTTTGAATAAATTAGTGCCAGATAATTAAACTTCTTGTGTGCGTAAACCGAACCAATTTGTTTTGACTTCAGATATGCAGCCATGTATACTACCACTTCACATAGACACATTCAAGCATGGTGATTTCATGTATTTTATAGATATACATATACATACATTATTGTGGTAGGGGTTATAATAAATAGCTATTCATATTAGAGAAAGGCATATCTTAGTGAAATACATTTATTTTAAAACTTGAATAAATATTTAGTTTTTAATCATACTTGAGGAAATATTCACCAGTGATCCAGAAGTCTGCTACCTTATACCGTGCTAAGACCTACTGCATGGTCTGACTATACTGTGATTTTCTTTCTTCTCAGATGAATTACTGCCTGCTGAGATGTTGCTCAAGTTCTCCTGAACTCTGCGGCATTTTCTTTCATTTGAGTCAAGGCTCAGTGGAGATTGGCAGGCGAGAGACAGCAGGACAGCCTGTAGCTCATTAGCTGGTGAAATTACCATTTTCACAGTTTTTTTTCCCCTTGGTGTAATTGTTCCTCAAGAATAGTTTTGTATAAATGACTGCATTCTGCATGCAGCAACTGAAGCAAGAGGCTGCTGTGTGTGGAAAAAAAAATTCTGTCTTGTGCAATTAACTATCAACTTTCTTTAGGAGGTGGACGATGCCACCATTGTTAACCCCTGTCAGATGCTTTTGTTCCAGACCAGTGCATGCCTGAATCCATTCTCAGAAGTCAATGCGCATCTTTTTCCCCCCCTGGCCCATAGTTCTTTCTTGCCTTCGTAGAAGTTCATGCCTTATTGTATTCTGTTACGATACAAGCAAAATGTTAGAGGAGCAGAGGCCACACACAGAATGCTGTGTACATACTCTCTGTGCCCACCCTCCATACTTTCAAATTGAACAGTTCTGGGATGCTCTTAGAATATTTTAACATACCGGAAAACATGTTAAAAGTGTGAATCTGAGGGCACAGTCATCAGTTCAGCTTTGTTTGACATTGGTACTGGCTTCAATTATTTTTACAAACCTACAGTTATGAAAAACACTTGAAGCAATTAAACTAACCAACTTAATGGTTTCATATAAAGAATCAATATTTAGAAGTACTGACTGTGCAGTCTTCAGCAAAATGAAAACCGCAATCTGTTTGTAGAACTTGTCAACATGGATAAAAATAAGCAAAACGCTACATTTGTAATACCTTGGATACTCCATATTATGAGGTTTTCTAATTATCTCAGTTAACTGTAAATCTGGTCTGCTGATGATTAAAATCGTTAACCTGCCATTATTTGTTGAAAGAAAAAACCTGCATTTGTAAAGTGCTTTTTGCATCCCCAGACATGTCAGTGTTTCACAGTCAACGAAGTAATCTTTGAAGTGTAATCACTCTTGTAGTATATGAAACCCAACAGCCTATATGAGCTCAGCAAACATACACTTTCTCTATAATTGGAGCTATGTAATGATTATTTTTGTAGTGTTTATTCAGGGATAGATATTAGTGAGGACACTGAGGAAAACTCCCCTGCTGTCTTCATAATAGTGCTATGGAATCTCTTCCACCCACCCCAAGCAGTTAGATGGGAGCTCACGTTAATCTGTCAAATGAATGACTGCACTTCCGACAGTGCAGCACTCCTTAAGTACTGCATTGGATTTTCAGTTTTGACTTTTGTGGTCAGGTTCTGTCTGAAATGTTGTGAATATTATTTTACTTCCAGTAATTAAATATACATCTCCTAGCTGTGTACATACCCATATAATGTATTTACATATATAAAATGTAGAGATATATTTTGTGTGCATGTATCAAACACCATGAGCACAATAACACCTGAGTTATATGGCATATTCAAGTTAAGAATGCCTTGTAACATATTTTGATATAATTGTAAATAGAAGAATATTATTTTACAGTTCTACAATAACTGGTTAACACATCATTTACTGTTACAGTAACCTATATTTTAAATGAAAAATCCTTTTTATAAAATTGGTGTAATAAATCTTAATTAAATAAAATGAAAAGAGGAAACATCTCAGACAACTTGCAAAATAATAAAATCAAAGTTAGATCACACTGTTCTCTGCGTGGAGCAGGATTCAAAATTGACCAGTTTTGGCCCATTGGACCTTAACACAACAATGATTCATTGATGATACTCAATATGAAACAAAACTTTCCCTCACGGCTGTATAATTGGGGCTGGAATTTGGCAGGATAACCTAAATTATTATCAGGACCTGATTGGATTTTCTTATTTGAGAAAAGAGCCTCTTTCGAGCATCAATGATGAGAGGACAAGGTGGGTATGATGCAATATGGCATGACAGCCCACTAGATGGCAGTAGTGAGTCCCATTTTTGGGATTCAAGCCAAATCATGGCCCCTACCCTGCTAACTCACTACCGTACACACATTTCTACATACACAGACACATTAAAAAAAAGGGAGATTCTTTATTACATGATTTTGCCCTTTACACTGTGAGCACCAAAAGTTCCTTTCTGTGGACAAACGTTAGAAACTGCAAGTTATACTGGAACTTATTGTTACTGGTTACGTTGACATCCTTGATAAGGTATTGGTGAATTGGACATCTGCAATTCACATGCAAATCAAACTGCCTTTCCCTGATACTGAGCAATTTGGTAGGATCAGTGGCAGAGGTTCAAACGGTTTTTTTGCATTTACACCAGAATACTGTATACACTGCTGACCCGTCAATGTTTGGGCGCAGTATTCCTACTTGGAGAAGCAGGAGTTGTTTCCTCTTCATCTGCTCTTAAAATGGTTCTTCCTATCATCATGCATTACAAAGTCTAATTTTATAACTCTTATCATGACAAGTAGGAGCAGTAAGTCTGAAATTAATAATTGGCATTATTATTAAGCAAATGAACAGGCTGCCTCTATTAATTTGATATAGGTGTTCACCGAAGGCATTAATATATTAAATGTTAAATAGGTCAATGCATCTGTTGAAGTGGTAGTTGGCGGAATGTCTTGTGGGTTTGTAAAGTGTAGTGTATTAATATTGGTATTTCCAAGACTAAGGAGTTTCCACTGTAATGGGATAAATCTGTGCCCCGATTCTCAAAGCATACCCTCACCAGATGACAGGCTGCCAGGCATACTGCAGCTGCTAATTTACGTCGATGTATTTGAATTAGCTGTCTGTCTCAGCTGGTTGGTTACAGAAAGGCAGAGCGTGGATGCACCTTCAATTTCCAACATGGTAGATTTTCAAGTGTAACGTCTGGAAAGGATGAGAACTGAGCACCACTCCTCAAACTACCTCAGCAGAAAATTAAAACTGAGGCACTGCATTAATTAAAAAATCATGTACAGGAAATCTGAATGCCCCCTCCCCCCTCCCAAAAAAAGCTGAATCTGTGAAGTAAACAAGAATGTTTGCATTTCTGGTTGATACCTATCATAGTTTTGATGAAGGATAAGACCTGAAATGTCAACTGTTTTTTTCAGAGATGCTGACTCACCTTGCTGTGAGTTTGGAGGCATTCCTCTGCCATATGGAAGTTGATATCATTGCCTGTTCAATTTATGTAAGTCTGCTGTTTACATGCAGATGCACTGTTCTTAATACATTGTCTAGTAGGTATCTTATTCAGTTTGATCATTCAATTCCTGCATTTCTTTGTGTATTAGTGATGCAATCTTAGCTTCAAGTTTGTGTCAATGTCATGGTCATTTAGTCCATTTGTACATAGCAGTTATTGCATTATAATCTGTAGATCCTCAACTGTATCAGGGATCATTCTTGTATTGCATTCGTTGATCAATAATGGTACTCAACTATTATATGATAAAATAATTTACACAACTTTATTTGCAAAATAAACCAATGATATTTTTATTACATTTTTTAAGTTATCACACTGATTTGATATATAGAAGATGATGAGGATTATAAAAGGTCTGAATGATGTCTTTAATTCCAACAGTTCTTATAAACTAATGCTAAACAGTGTAATGAATACAGTTTATCCATATTACAAACAACAGAGTATGGATCATGAGTCTTCAAATTATAACACTATTAAAAATGAGGTATAAAATTCACCTAAATGTATGCATGGCATAAAAGTCAAAGTCTGCTTTAATTCTATCAGCAACTATTTGAAAGAGAATATTTGTCAAGTTCTTCATAGAATAGAGCACACAGTTGTTAGTTACTTTTTACACAAGTCTCATTATATTTTTGCTTGCATTTTCAACCTTCTGATGTCTTTGCAGACACATGGTAAGTATAATCAAGAGTCAGGGATCATTTCATCACCTCTGATGAAGATAAATGACTTCCAGTACAGGAACTGAACCTTGTCACAAACCATTTGCACAAAATGTCACACTTGGGTTTTACATAAATCTGTGGGGAATAAGATGAAAACCACAAGACAGCTCCTTGCAGATTTGTGGAGCTCATTTTTAAAAAAATCTTTCAAAGTTTTTGGTACATTACGCAAAGCCCTGTTGTATCACTGCAGCAACATTGGAATGTCTGCATCAAGTTTTGCCCACAGCATATACTAAATTGGTCATGACTATAGTCTTACCATTTTAACAGAAATGCTCTCCCTGCTTTACATCCTGAATGCATCACTGTGCACTTTATATCAAAATATGCTCTGCACATGCCTCTGTGTGTTATGAGCGGTATGCAGAGCAGTCAGATAAAGTCAAAGATAAATTTGAAAATTATGCAGAGCAGATTCAGAGAAAAGATATCGTAGAGAAGCTTTGGAGAGCACAAGCATTCCTGAATTAAAGTAAATTGAAAGATTACTAAAGGAAAAGGTAAAAGTAAAAAAAAAATGAAAAAAATGTAATCTACATCTCAGGAGTAAGAAAGAAAGTAACCATAAGCAGACAGTCAGAGGCATAGCCATAACACTTCACAAATGCATTGTCCAGGTCTGATGAGTTGTATTGTTAAACAATGATTAATAGCGGAATGTAATTTTGTGGTGTACATTTTCAGCTTTCTGATATCAATGAGAATCTACAACCACTTCTTCAATTTTGTTTTCTCTATCTGCCAACCCTTGCTCACAATATATATGCGTTCAGCAGTGAGCACAGTCTGAAAGGTTCTGATTTGTGTTTGAACTTTAAAAGATAAACCAACATCCAAATATGTAGATATTTTAAATAGTGCTGGCTTGTGTTAAACTTTCAAAATTCATTTCTGAGCTGTGCAGATTTTAGTTGTGACTGACCATATTATGAAAGATTAATCAATAGCTTTGATCATTCAGTGGTTAATTGAAGATAATTTTTTTCTGCCTGAAATCATGGTCCATATTTGTCTTTTAACTCTTATGCCCACCTAGACAAAGTAAACCTGTGCTAAACTTGGCACCTGTGACCTGTTATCCAATTTTTAATATAATTAGTATTTATTCTCATCTGTTATTATATAATCAAATTTCTTTGTGATTGCTAAGTTGGAACATAGTCGCATAAAAATAATTAAAAAAAGAAACTTTAAATACTATTCAGCTAATTTTCCAGTTCAAAATTTCATGAAGTAAATAGTTTTGATCTATAATTTGCTTGGCAACGACTTACTGATGTGAGTTATTGATTCAAACCAAAGACATTGTCAGGCAGGCAGCTTTAAATTCTTCCAATCAGTTTACATAAGTCATATAAATTGGATAGTAACTTAATTATTCTGCAGTTTGTATTAATACTTAGACCTTGTAATTAGTAAAAGAAGTTCTGACATGGATCTGCTTCATAATTCATTTTAAATCAGAGATCACATGGTAACAATAGTATAGACCATTATCAGGGGAAAACCAAAGAAAGGTAAAGAAATAAATCATACATTTTATGACATTTCTTTGCTTGAATGTGATGAGTGTTTCTATTTTATTTCAGTAATACTGTTCTTCATCATTAGGAATTTAAAGATATTTTTGTTGCAAATATTTGAAAGGAAATGGTGCAAATAGGCAGACTTTCAATCTCTCACAGTTAATTGTTGCACTGCTCTTAATTAGTTTGCTTTATTCTTGTTCACTATGTTAAGATTTAAACTAAGCTAGGAGAGACTAATATCATGAGCAGTTTCAAGACATCAAAAACCCTGCAGGGATTTCTTTTTCTAGTAACATTATGCCTTTGTAACAACGTAGCATTATCACCCACAAAGACAACATGATGTTTATGGCTTTGAAAAATGCAGATGCTGTACATGTTAAAGCTAAGTTTAGTGACAATATTATTTTTCTATTTTAAATTCACCAGAACAAACCAGAATCATTTATCTTCTGTCATCCTTTTTTTAATCTGTATTGTTTGAGCAAATGCTGAGCAAACAAGCATCAGCAGCCTGTTTTCAAATTTGCTAACACTCGCATGTCACTTGATCCCGCTGACCGAGAGTTCCTGTCGATTTACATCTCATTATGGCACTAATTGATTTGTTTAGGCAACAAACAAGTGTGGCCACAGCTTTGCATGAGTTTCCATCCATAATTAATTAGACGTACGTTTGTTAATATTTGAACTTGGTCACCTCAGTTCCTTGGTTTCAACTTTAGTACTGATGATTTGGAGATGCCGGTGTTGGACTGGGGTGTACAAAGTTAAAAATCACACAACACCAGGTTATAGTCCAACAGGTTTAATTGGAAGCACACTAGCTTTCGGAGCGACACTCCTTCATCAAGTGATAGTGGAGGGCTCAAGCCTAACACACAGAATTATAGTAAAAACTTACAGTGTGATGTAACTGAAATTATACATTGAAAAATTGATTGTTAAGTCTTTCATCTGTTTGAATACATGATAGTTTCACTTCTTTCATGAGTAAATCACAAAACCTTCTTTTAAAAGTTGCATTCTCAGGTTAGCTGTTAACAATGGGTGATAGTGAGACAATATGTTGAAGGTGTTGGCATCCTCCAAGGTGGACTTCGGGACAGGCAGCAGCAAAAAGTGGCCAAGCAGAGGCTGATAGCTAAGTTCGGTACCCATAGGGAGGGCCTCAACCGGGACTTTGGGTTCATGTCACATTACAGGTGACCACCACTGCACTATACACAAACACAGACACTCTTACACACACACACACACAGACACACTTTTATGCTCTTGACAAGCTATGACATAACAATGAATTGCCAATAAAGGGGGATCATTACTTGTTAAATGCCTTCACATGGAACGTAGAGTGGGTACTTGGTGACTTCAGCTCACTGCTTGCTGTAAATAACTTCTATGTTGCATAGAATCAAACAGCTTCTCATGGACACAGCCACCCTCACTCCCCATCCACAAACATTGGTATCAGCATTTGTCAACCCTTCGCAGTCATCGTGGCACCTCTGATATATTGCAGAACATTCTGGAAGCATAGAATTGCATTGTAATGCACTCATGCACTCCAAGGTCTTTTTGTTCAGCAACACTCCCCAGGACCTTACCATTAAATGTGTAAGTCCTGTCCTGATTTGCCTTTCCAAGATGCAGCACCTCACATTTATCTACTCTCCATCTGACACTCCTTGGCCTATTGGCCCATCTGATCAAGATCCCATTGTACTCTGAGGTAACCTCTTGGCTGTCCATGACATTTTCAATTTTGGTCTCATCTGCAAACTTACTAAGTAAATCTCTGATGTTCACATCCAAATCATTTATGTAAATGATGAAAAGCAGTGGACCCATGATCCATCCTTGTGGCACACCACTGGTCACAGGTCTGTCTGAAAAGCAACCTTCCACCATCACCCTCTGTCTCCTAGCTTTGAGCCAGTCTGTATCAAAAGTTATCTTGGAGTGTGGTTCATAGTTCATTGAAAGTAGAGTCTCTCGTAGATAGGATAATGAAGAAGGCATTTAGTATAATTTCCTCTATTGGTCAGAGCATTGAGTATAGGAGTTAAGATGTCATACTGCAGCTTTACAGGACATTTGTTAGGCCTGTTATGGAATATTGTGTGCAGTTCTGGTCTCCCTCCTGTAGGAAGGATGTTGTGAAGTTTGAAAGGGTTCAGAAAAGATTTACCAGGATGTTTCCAGGGTTGGAGGATTTGAGCTACAGGGAGAGTTGGAATAGGCTGGCGCATGGATAGGGCAAATAGACAAGGTCTTTTCTCTGGGTTAGGGGTGTCCAGAACTAAAGGGCATAGGGTTAAGGTGAAAGGGAAAAGATTTAAAAGGAATCTAAGGAGCAATATTTTCACACAGGTTGGTGTGTGTATGGAATGAGCTGCCAGAGGAAGTGGTGAAGGCTGATACAATTACAACGTTTAAAAGGCATCTGGATGGATACATGAATAGGAAAGGTTTAAAGGAATATGGGCCAAGTGTTGGCAAATAGGACGAGATTAGATTAGGATACCTGGTCGTCATGGACGAGTTGGACGGAAAGGTCTGTTCCGTGATGTACATCTCTGTGACTCTAAGGCACATCAGTAATGAGGATTGAAAGGCTAGTTCAAGGACACCCATGCATAGGGTCAGGGACCCAGATGAAGGATTGGGTCAGGCTACATCTCAGGAATGCTTGCTTGATTACTTAACCCTGACTGAGCTCCTGCCTACATGTTAACAGTATCCTGCTTTGCCTTGCTGTCCCAATTAGTGCACCCACACAACCAGGCAGCTTGCCTTGCTGGCAGCAATCCTCAGTGAGGAGAGCAGACACCATGCTGCATGGACGGGTGTGGCATCAAATATTGATATTCTGCTGCAAACACTCTACAAGTGGACAAGCTAGCAGCCATGTCCCAGTGTGTTCGTTCTAAGTGAAGTCCAGAGAGGCATCTGTCATTCAGAGGCTCCCAGCAAAATAAATCAAGGGCAGCTTCTAATACAAGTCCTGGGGGTTGGGCATGTTTAGGCATCTGGTCAGCAGGGTGGCTCAGTGTTTAGCACTGCTGCCTCACAGTTCCAGGGATCTGAGTTTGATTCCAGCCTTAGGTGACTGTCTGTGTCAAGTTTGCATATCCTCCCCATGTCTGTGTGGCATTCCTCTGGGAGTTTCAGTTTCTTCCCACAGCCCAAAGATGTACAAGTTTGGTGGATTGACCATGCTAAATTGCCCTATAGTGTCCAGGGGTGTGCAGTCAATGAGGAGGTATGAAGGTTATGTTTGTGGGGAAATGCACCCAGAAGCTCACACATTTTGAAGTGAAGGCTGCAAGCCAATTCCAGAGGAGCTCTCACTGTCACCTTCCATTGGGCTGGTATAAAAAAAAACATGCTATGGAGAAATAACTGGCTGCAATCTTTCTTAGAGTGTACAGGTAATTGTCTTGAGTTTGAAGGAGGGATTTACAGAAACCGATAACGTGAGATCCTTTAAAGGGAAACACCATTACAAGCAAACAGACTAATGAACTACACAGGCACAGACCTAGTGTGTCACTAATATCAGGCAAGGCTATTGCATTAGCTTACTGTTTTGCAATTCCCTGCCCAGATATTGCTGAGCAACTCATTCCCACACAGAGGGACATAGAGGCCAGAGAAGCAGTGGGAATGTTGTAGAATGAGGGTCAAAGGTGTCAGCAGCACCCGTTGCTGTCTGTATATCTTGTTCCTCTGGCTTCCAGATCTCCATTCATGTATATCGTGCATAGGCATGAAGTTATACCTCATATAGGAACTGTTACAGTCAAGGCTAAACAGAAGGACAACTAACCTAATGTAAGGTGAAAACAGTGCCATTTATAACAAAATTGCCAAATAACATACATTGTCGTCTGTGCCACCAAATTGCTTTCCAGATGTTTGTTTCTCCCTCTCCCTACCACTATATGTTTGTACACTTCCCAGTTCTGAAGCTCAGATGGAGATAACCTGTTCAGCAGTTGAGCCAATTGGCACATGGGGTCTAGTCAGGTGATCTGGTTAGGGAGATTTTCTGCCAGATGGGCCAGGCAAGCTGAGGGTGCTCTTCCCATTTCCAAATAGACCTTCCTTGATATGAAATTCCAAGGTTTGAGGGGGTTAGGCAGGCTGGAGGTGGACGGCATGGCCAGCTCGGGAGTGTTCTGAGTGGAGAATCGTGAAAGATCTGTGTGTGAGCCATTACTCCAGTGGTTGGAGTGATGTGTGCGCCTCTTCTGTAAAGAGAGAAAGGGACAAATTGAGCAAAGTGTCTGCTAGTGTAGTTGGTGAAAAGGGGATGAGCTGGTCTGAGAGAGTGAGGTGGCAGTGCAGAAGCCTTGCAGGGTTATTGTGGGATGATTGAGGGGCCTGGAGTATGCAATGATAAGTAAACATGTTGCAGGCACAGTGAGAATGGCAGAACTTCATGGGAGGAGGGTGCAGTATCAGAAATAGAGGGAGGATGATACAGCAGATTGAGATGTGTGCCACTTAGCCTTGATCGAGCAGGGGATTTCATTGTCTTTCATACAGCACCACCAGCTCTGTACTATGGAAACAGTGCTGGTGACCCCAGGCTATGTTTTCAGGAGCTGGTGCCATGGCCTCCATTGCTGGTCATCTGGGAAGAGGGCTCCACTCCTATGCGCCAACCTCTCGACCAGTACCTCCAAACCAAGTCCATGTTGCCTTCTCTAAAATATTCTGGAAGTGTCCTTGATCAAGCAGGGCAGCTTAGGAATGCCAAAACTTTTCAGGGTGCAAATACTGAAGTTTTAAAGATGGCAGAGAATCTGAACTTTTTGGCACATATCCGCTGAATGGCAAATTGTTCTGAGAACTTCACTTGGTAAAATAGAGTTGGAGTTGAATGTGGTAGGTATTGTAGGGGCAGCAGAGATAGATAATGAAATGAGTTTGGTACGATGTGGGAAAACCTGCGTGGCCTCAATGAAGAACCTTTGAAAATTTCAACAGAACTCAGACACAGTCATAAGATTTGGACCCTAATTCTTTCAATATTTCAAATACTGTAAGAATATTTTATAGTGCATTAGTCCCACTTAAACACTAACAATGACTGCGTAGTAGTGTTGTACTTTCCATTGTTTTTATGTCCTCTCTTCAAAACTGTGCCAAAAATGCTTCATTGCAAACATAAATATGGTTCTGAACATGACTTATATTACTATCTTTTACTTGCTATTTTTATTTTATATGTGCTTGATGATGCAATGCCAATAATTTTAACTGACTTTTTGTGGTCTTATTTATTTGTGTTATCACCTATTATGACCTTTGTGTCTGTGGACCAAGACTTCTTTATCCTTTCAAAAGCTTACAGTTAAGAGACCACTTCAATTCCCTATTCTTACATTCAAAATGTATGACCAAACATTTCTCTAAATTAGATTCCTTTTGTCATCCGTCCATCCATCCATCCATCTGGTTTATTTCTACTTCTATGGGCTTCCTGTTGCTACTTACCCACAATTCCAAATTGATTCTGTAAGCAAATTTTGATCATTTTTGGTTTCCTTAATTTCTGAAGTTTATTTTTGCATATACAGAGTAAATAATAGACCCCTAAAACCAGGCCCTATGGTGTCTTTATGGTCAATAAACTACCCTTTACTTCTAATCTTATCTTGTGTCTACTTGTCATTTCATGTCCTCTGTCCAGGACAAAACTACAGTTTAAGCTTAAAGTATGGTATACTTTCAGGAATCTATTTATCTGTACAGATTTAAGTTAGCAGTAGCCCTTTAGAATAGTCAAGCTGCTGAGCAGCTGTTCTACATCATATGTGGCTATAGAAATCATCCCCTGTTTCACTGATTTGTAACAGTCTTTTTCTGCTGCAGGGCCTCTTTAATGTGAATTACCCTGATCCATTTTAAAACCCTCTGTGCTTTTGACCCTGTCCTCCCTCCCAAGCAATTTGTGCCCCTGGTTTCCTTAACCTTTGTCTTGTAAAGTGCTGATTTATGTGCTGAGACCCCCAGGTCCTATTCTGCATAAATCAAAAAATTCTGTGGATAAAACGCAAACCATTGGTTTCAAAGAAAGGAAGTACACCTTTCGCACAGTTACTTCTTCATGGGTGAATTTGGGTTATAACAGCTGAAGACCAAAGACATGTCAGATTGTGTGCAGCACTATATTTCTGAGAAATAGGCACAAAGAAGCAACAATGAATGTTCTGTTTATTCTTCTGATGTGTAGATATGTAAGTTGTTGTGGATGCTGCCTTCTATTTTATCACAAGATTTTTATTCTTAGATTGTACATTGATTTTACCTCAATTTTGGTCCACAGAAATGCTCATGGATTCAAGATTGGCAACAGCTGAATTGGGATGGACTGCATACCCAGATTCTGGGGTAAGGAAAATTTACACAATACATTATTGAATAGCAAAATTAAAATAATGTTAAAAAAATAGAACCTGTACTTCACTGAGGTGAGGAGAGAATCATGCAGAAAATGCTGAAAATACTCTGCAAATCATTACAATGTTTGTGGACAGAGAACTAAGTTGACCTTTCCAGTCAACGACTTATTGATGCAGTGCTAAGGCAACAGGACATTAATAGACCTGCTCTCCTTTAGACAAGATGTTCAGCTCAGGCTCAGTCCATTAAAATTGCTAAAACTATTTTAACTCCGTATAGAGAAGAACAATAATTATATACTGGACAACCAAAAATGTTGAAAACAAACTATCTGTACCTCACTGATAGTTGTGGGATCCTGCAGGTGAAGAATGGATTTTGCATCTTCCTCCAATAAGATGTCACACCACCTCATCAGTAAAAAAAACACTGGGATATTTCAACATAATACAATAAAAAGGAGTGTTGGTTACTTTCAAAGCTTTGCTCACTAATTAAAGTAGTTTTTTGAGTCAGTAACACAGCAAAAGCTGAGAGGAAAGATTTTCACAGACCTGACCCCAGGTGTACTTCACAAGTCAGAGTATACTGCTGTAATTAAACCTACTCAAATTTCCACTATTTAAATAAATAAAAGGAAAATTGAGTCATTTACCTCTCAGGCTTGTGGTTCAACCCACCCTCTGTCCATGCAGTATATTTGGATGCAGATCGAGGAACAGGTCCCTTTTATTGATATTTAATGATGAATTTAATATGACGAATCAGTCCCTTTTTCAAGTCTTTGAATTACGTGCCAAATTCTGAAAGTGTTATTGTTTGAGTAGCTTCAGAGTCAAAAATTCAGTTCAAAATGCCAAACATTTGCAAACAGTGGACAATTACAAACTGTCATTAAATCATATCAAGACAGCATAGAATTAGCTATTCAGTGCCAAGTAGTGAATCAAAAATGGCAGTGTGTGTCAGCAAAAATGGTAAAAAAAAAGGCAATCATAAATAATTGAAAGGTTTGTTTTCAAATGTGGAAATTAATTTTAAGGAATATTAAATATGGTCAAATCCCAATACATACGCAACTAAGTTGTCAAGATCAAAATTCTCCTAATTCAATGTTTTATTTGAATTAAGGCTCCAAAAAGTAAAATAAACCAGATGATCAAAACATCATCAAAACAAATCAAAACCTTGACCAAAATATGCCAAGTGCAAATGGTATGTGATTACTATAGCAGGCTGCACAATCTAAATCAAAGTTGAGAGTAGATTGGTTCACTGAGGATGCATTCTGGGGGCGGAATTTAATGTCCTCCTCCATTGTATATTTGACAGTGATAGAACATTTTAGTCAGGCAGTTGAGACCGCAGCTATATTCTGGCATCCATCCTGATGATTTCTGTTTTGGGAATGTCCATGGATGCCACCCACCCCCGAATGTAAGGAGCATGACAGGCAAACCTGTGCAAGATGGCTTTGTGGGCTCCCACAGAACTGGTGGTGACTGGTGAACAGTGGAGGAGAGTCCTTTCATATTCTTTCAAAGGCTCAAGAAATCTGTACCAGGGACCTATTGAGACATACCCCATTCTCTCATTCCTCAGCCTTAATTTGTTAAATGAAGTAGGGTACAGAATGTTTTATCTCTGTCAGTGGCAATATGAGGAGGAATGCTTGAACAGGTGTGTAGCTTCTGAATAGCAGAAAAAGATTGATCATTGCATGAAAATATTATTAATCTTCAAACATCCTTTTAACTTCTAATATAACAATGATTAAGGGAGAAAAAAATCTGCATTTAAACTGATTGTATTCTAACATGTATCAAGCTTATATTTTCCCACTGTATTAGCCATATGGTATTTATATCATACCATACGTGAGCAATATTTCTGTGTAATAAAAAAGAACATTTTCATCAGAAGCGAAGTCTTGATTTTGAGTTCATTTTACTTTTAATCTTTTTGAACAATTCTCAAAGGACACTGTTTCATGTAGAAGTCTCAGACAGACAATGTTTAGATAAATGCATTAAGACATCTTTCTCAAATGTAATTATCATTACTAAATCGATGTTCGTAAATTAGTAAACCAGTCTTCAATTTAAATATATGTACAAACATAACTATGAATTGTTTTGAACAAATTGTGGTTACCAACCTTTTCGAAGCTTACAACATTGAGTAATTACAGCAACCACAGAAGTTACTTAAGATTTGTTTGCAATAATTTTGAAATATAAACAATAGACAGTATGGAATGGAACAAGAAAAGGCAGTTTTGCTTGTTGATCATACCTGATCCAGTTTCAAATGTTGTGATAGAATTACATGCTATGCTATTTTCCTCTCCCAATTGCCTCATCTGAACCTAATGATTAGAATAATTTTTTTACAGTGTGTCTCCACACTGATGTCATTTTACTTTTAGAAAAGCACAATCAACTGCATGGTGGGACCGCATAATGATGGTTACTTAATTCAAATTACTTCACAAAGTAGAGAAAAATTGAAATAGGATGAGATTTTTTAAAGTTTTTTTGATGATTGAAGGAACTAAATTAGTGAGTACTTTATGCTTAAACATTGCTTATGCACGTTGTAAACTACAGCGACATCCAATATGCCCACCAATAATATTCACACCACCTTTGAAAAGTATCTGCTCACTAAGTTTCAGTTGAGGCTCCAGAGTATAGTCTGGCTACTTTAAAAAAGAAAGCAGCCTTGAGCATTATATAGACATGACTAAACTTGATAGGACCTATGACCTTTAGCAGCTATTAACTACTTAGTATATCTAGCAGCTAGACATCTATAATCACATTTTAGAAAACAACTCTTCACAGTTGATTTTAATTTGCCTAAACTAGTAGCCTCAAATGTCAACCTGTGTTCATGGAAGTCAATCACGTAAAGATTACATCAATTTGCACTGGAATTTCTTGTACATGTGACAGTTCTGTTTACAGAAAGGTGTTCATTCAAAATGTTGCAGGTAGGCTAAATATTGTGGTGGGTACCAGTTGCAAAACAGAATACCTACAATTCCTGGAAATCAGAAGCAAAAGCAGAAAATGCTGGTAATACGGTACTCAGCTGATTAGGGAGCATTTGTAGAAGGAGAAAATTAGTTAATGTTTCATGTCTATGATTCTTGGTTGGAAAGGAAAAATTGAAGGTAAAATAGATTTTACATAAAGGGTGTTATGGTAAAGACAATAGGTATGTGATAAAGTGAAAGGTAGAAAACGTAGAATAAGAACATAAGAATGAGGAGCACAAGTAGACTATCTGGCCCTTCAAACCCGCCATTCAATAGGATCATGGCTGATCTTTCCATGGCCTCAGCTTCATTTAGCCGTCCTCTGTCCATTCCTTTACTGTTATAAGAACATAAGAACTGGGAGCATAACAGAGACATTAATATCCCAGGGCCAAAGAGATAGGTGACAGTGCAAGAAAACAAACAAAAGGCTTGCTTGAATGTGTCCCTATCGAGTGCATTTTCAGTTGGAGGGTAATACCGAATGCTTAGTACAAGCTCACCATCTCCCCACTCTTGACCTGACCTCCATAATACAGGGGAAAAGGGTGAGGGCGCGGTGGGAGTGAATGGGCAGGTGCCACAATCAGCAGACTGCTTGCCATAAGTAAATAAATAAGGGCCAAGTGACCTCAGTATTATCATGCCCACTCATCACTGTTTGATTAAGCAGATAAGCAGGAATATGTGTCACCCTTAAATTATTTTTAGAAAGATCATGAAAAAGGGGAGTATTGTCTTCAAAAGGTGCCCTTTTCTCATCAGGGTACCTCCCCCAGAAGATAGCAAACCCCCTCCTTCCTTTCTCTGCACCTGCACTTTAGAACATACCCCTTGCCCCAACTTTCTAAGATGTTTAAACCCTTCCTCCCAATGCTGTCAACTTGCCCAGGTCCTGGGATCGATTTGGACGATCATCCTGAATGTGCTCTGATCCAGGCACCATCCACTACGGAGCTCTGTTGCCATTGGAGCTGATTGGATGGCAGCTCGAGAGGGTTGAACATTCACACATTGAGGGACAGGGATCCCACTGTTTCCCACATTGCTTGTGACTCAGGACAGGCTTCTGAAGTGGTCCCAAAAGAGAAAATGCTGGAAAATCTCAGCAGGTCTGGTAGCATCTGTAAGGAGAGAAAAGAGCTGACATTTGAGTCTAACTGACCGTTTGACAAACCAGTTAGACTCTTTTGGTTTCAGATTCCAGTATCTGCAGTAATTTGCTTTTATGCTGAAGTGGTCTGCCAGCTAGTCACTGACTTTCCTTCTAGAGAGGCAAGCTATCCCCTCCCATCCTCATCTTGTAAGATTTTGTCCAAAGGAGTGAAAGATGTGACTGGAGCAAGTTTGCTACTGACTGCAAACAAAAATGATAGTAAGAAATCCAAAGTGGACAAACTGGGGTAGAGATTAGACTCTAGAATTGTTGAACTCGTTGTTAAGTCTGAAAGGCTGTGGAGGCCTAAATCATAGAATCCTTATAATGTATAAGCAGGCCATTCGGCCCATGAATTCACACTGATCCTCCAAAGAGCATTCCACCCCGACCCAACCCTCTGTCTCTGTAACCCCGTATTTTTCACATACCATTGCTAATCCTTCTAATTTACACAACCCTGGACACTACGGGCAATTTAGCATGGCCAATCCACCTAACCTGCATATCTTTGGAGTGTGGGAGGAAACCAAAGCAGCTGGAGGAACTGACACAGACACGAAGAGAATGTGTAAACTCCACATCGACAGTCGCCTGAAAGTGGAATCGAATGAAGGATGAAGTGCTGTTCCTCAGGTTTATGTTGAGCTTTACTGGAATAGTGCTGTGGGATGAAAATCAAATTGGATGTTTAATCATATTTCATTAAATAGAATAGCAATAAAATATGTATCAATAATTATGATAGCATATGTATGAATGGTGTTGCAAAAA
Organism: Hemiscyllium ocellatum; assembly: GCF_020745735.1. Taxonomy (NCBI): domain Eukaryota; kingdom Metazoa; phylum Chordata; class Chondrichthyes; order Orectolobiformes; family Hemiscylliidae; genus Hemiscyllium; species Hemiscyllium ocellatum. Next base: position 43,821,599 of record NC_083413.1, on the reverse strand, counting down.
CAACAATGCTGAAGGGATTGCTGCGGTAATTAATGAGTTATTTTTATATGATTGTGAACCCTGCTGACTGTAAGTTGAGACAATTTGAAGATATACTCCCAGTTCAACAATTGTAGAGTTAATCCATAAATAATATTTAAATGTATTATTTGTAAAATGACAGTGATTTTTAAAATAATTATTCTGTTTTCTTTGTTCAGTGGGAAGAAGTAAGTGGATATGATGATGCAATAAATCCTATTCGCACATACCAGGTCTGTAATGTGATGGAAGCAAACCAGAATAATTGGCTTCGAACTACTTACATAGAACATAACGACGTTCAGCGAGTATATGTAGAGATGAAATTCACTGTGCGGGACTGCAACAGCATACCAAATATCCCAGGTTCCTGTAAGGAAACTTTTAATTTATTTTACTATGAGTCTGACACGGACTCAGCAACAGCATCTACTCCATTGTGGATGGAGAACCCTTACATAAAAGTGGACACCATTGCGCCAGATGAGAGTTTTTCCAAACTGGAGTCTGGTAAAGTCAACACAAAGATCAGAAGCTTTGGCCCATTATCTAAGAATGGATTCTACCTAGCATTTCAGGATCTGGGCTCATGCATGTCACTCATTTCCCTGCGTGTGTTCTACAAGAAGTGCCCATCTGTGATCGCAAATTTTGCAGTTTTTCCAGAAACTGTTACTGGAGCAGAACCTACATCACTTGTGATTGCTCCTGGCATCTGTCTCAGTAATGCTGTGGAATTGTCTGTCCCCCTAAAACTGTATTGTAATGGAGATGGTGAGTGGATGGTACCTGTTGGAGCTTGTACTTGTGCTGCTGGATATCAACCTGCTAAACAAGAAACTGCTTGCCAAGGTAGGAAAATTCTCAATTGGTTTCAGTACTTTTTTCCTGTTTCCACCCAAATGTTTTAGAGATTAGTCATACAAACCTAAGGCACCTAAGTCTAATATTTGGAGCAATTGTCATTGTGTTCCTTTCTCAGTAAAGAAATGGGATAATCATGTAACTTAATATGATGAAAATTAGATAAAAGCTCTGGAGATACAAAGGTTGCACAGACCTTGTGCCTCTCCATTATCCTGAGTGGGATTGTAGCTAGGATGGGGGTGGGCGGTGGAGATGGAGGAAGGGAGACATGAGAATTTATTCAGGTTGGAGGATAGCTTGTGAGGGCACAGCCACCTTCCTTCATCCCTGATTAAATCCAAGGCAAGACCGTGTATGAACAGCCTTCCTACTCAATGCCAATTGAGGCCCTTCAGTGGGCAATCAATAGGCATTTGAGGGCCTTATCCCCTGCTCCAGGTGGGGACACGGAAGTAGCTCAGGTGCTCACCATGAAGGGAACACAACAAAAAACCCGTGGCATGCTTGTTTGTGGAGAGTACTGTTTCTCATTCAAAGATACTCAGCAGCTGATTGAGGGCCCAGTATCAGTAAGGGGGGTGCACTGGAAGATTCCTGACCCTCTCCACTTATGACTTATGACCTCCTTCCTGCCATCAGGACAGAGACCATAGGGCTTTGCGAGTGGCCAAGAACCCCATGGTCTCCGCAAGATTCTGTTCGTTATTTCTTTGACTGGAATGGCTGAACCTTGTGGTCCAGCTATAAAGTTGTGCAAGTATATTTTATGCCATGTATGTATTGGTTCTAATGGTTGGTCCTATGTATTGGACTCACTGAAGCAAAGCACTATCTGCAAATTATGGTCTCACTTGAATGGTCTTTGTCAACATTATGCATCATGTGTAATGAATGTTTCAATTAATTTTGTTTTTTTCTTTTCTCAGCTAGCTGTCCCTCTCTTTTCATTAATTATTATTCATCTATCTTAATTTCGCCTTCCAAACAATTGGTGAAACATGGGGCTAAGTCTTTGGTAAGGGCTTGTTTAAGTCCACAAGTATTGTGGAAAACACAAAATGTAGGCATACATGAAGCTTGGTGGCACCTGAATAGCTGACAGTATAGCAAAGTAATAAACAGAAACAGAACTGAAGGAATTCAAGATTTTATATGATTAACTCATTATTTTGAAGTTATGATTGTTTTATTTTTGAGCATGATAGTAAGAAGTTTGAATTGGGACAGGCCATGATAAAATAGGATGTCCATGTTCTCATCAGATGAGTGGGCAAGCGTACCTTTTTCTATTTCAAGCTCTCCTACATACCTTTATCAAAGTTTTTTCACAATGTTTCAATCGAGTCTATGAATAAATTAGAAAGGGAACTCAGTCAGAAAACCAGTTTGCACTGTAGTAAAAATGTTAAGAACAGGTTGGAATTGAAATGATGCTGGAACTTGAGAATACTCTTGATTTGAAAGCAGTCCGTGAGTGATGAATGGGATTTCTATTTGCATGTACTTGATGTTTGCAGATTCCACAGCCTAAGAAGTTTCTGCCAAGCTCTGCATTCAGAGTACCTGCCACCACAAAAAAAAATGGATAATTGCTAGGAGACATGTTATAGCTTTTAAGAGGGAAATTAGGTGTTTGAAATAGTCTTGATCCATTGAAGAAATATAAACAAAAAAAAAGTCATTGAACCCATCAGGCCTATTTCCTCCAGACTCTGTAAAATTAATTCTAAATTGAAGTACACTGAATCGCCTGATGAAGGTAACTAAACACAAGTGTATTCCCAAGAAGATAAATCTGTGTTAAGTTTCTCCTGATTATCAACACTTGATTGAGTAAAATTCTAAAAAATTAGATCAGTTTTACATCTTGAGTTATCTGCAATGCATCATTGACACTTTAAAGTAAAGTGCCTTAAATTGTGCATACTGTTTCCAAATGTACCCTTAACCAAAAGCTAACCAAGCGTAAATAATGTGCTTTAATTGAAATTTGAAGTACTTCAGTTGGATCCCATCATCTGTGCAGCCATTTTCAACTTCACATTGACTTGACACTGCTGGTAGATTGTGAACCATGGAGCTTATTCATTGTATACCTTCAGTTCTTGAAATTTGTGTCATTTTATATTGATTTTTACTTCAAAAAATATTAATTACTCTGATCCTATTGATTTTTTTTGAACTGCATTAAAACTTCTTTAAATTAGTCATGGTTGATGTAGTTTGCAGTCATCAACAAACTTTATAAAGCCATTCTATGCCAAAAGTATCAAACAGAGCACAATCAAATCAAAGTTTTCATGTGAAATTTGAAGAGTAATCTTTAGAATTTTCTAAGAGCTGTTCCCGTTGTGCCTCCACTAGATTCTCAGGAAGTACAATGGAAATCCCATCCAGGTATGGAAGCTTCCATCACACTCCCATTGAAGTTATTTGGTGAACATTTTGACTTCACCAAAAATTCTGGACCTAAGTGTGTTACTGCTCTCATTACTACAACTTATCTATTTACTTCTTAAGCATTTAGAAATTCATTTATATCAGCAACGAAGGAAAAGTTTGATTTCTCCCTGTATCTGGTGAACATGACAGGATCATCCCATCAGGTTAAGAATAAATTCTTGCATATTACATTCTTCTCCACATTATAAGTATGGGTTTATAACATTCACTCAGCAGCACGTTTAAGTTATTTAGTAGGATGACCAAAAACATTTTTTTAATAAAACAAACATTTAAAAGATTATTTATGACATATCTCTCCGCTGCAAAATCTTAGATTGACTTCCTTAAGTGAATGTAAAGGAATTGTACTCACATTGGTAATTTTAGCATACACATCAAATCCAAACTATAAGACAGACAGGTTGATATAATTCACACAACCCACTTCTAACTTCATACATTATCTTTTCAAAAGTGACTTAAGTAAGTAACCCAAGCAGCTATGCTCAAAGTTTGCAGTACATGCAGTTAGTAACAAATAATGGTCAGTGAATTATGCTTTTTTTTAAATGTCTTTTGATGCAGATTTCAATGTACATAGACTGTGAAATAATATGTTGATTTTGAAATGCATTCATCACCTAGCTGCGAGCCCACCAAATGATCATCTCAGGAGTGTACACTATTGTCTGCTTCCAAAAGAGAAAATGCTGGAAAATCTCAGCAGGTCTGGCAGCATCTGTAAGGAGAGAAAAGAGCTGACATTTCGAGTCTAACTGACCTTTTGACAAAGCTGACCCTATTGTCTGCCTTGTATGTTCAAAAAATGCATGTAATTTTGTTCAATTGATTTCAATCAAATGAAAGCCAGGCAGCACCTAAAAACTGTAATTGATTACGCTCAGGTCGTCACATTGGTAAGGATAAAAATGCCACAGAAACTTAGAAGAACGTAGTTTTAGTTGTTATAAGTAGACACAGGGTGGGGTTAGATGTTTTGTTACAGATAGGGTTGGATTCTTTTGTTGTAGAGTGACACTGGTCCAAACTTTGTAGATATAAATAGAAGCCCTCTAGTATTGGGGATTATACATTGAGACTACTAGAAAGAGACAATTACATTATTTTAAAAAATGATATGACAATGTACAGTATGTAAAACTTCTGCAAGGTAGCCAGTGGTTTCAGTCTTGTTCTATAAAGCTTTTGTTGTGCTTTGAGAAAATCTTTGAGAACATTAGGGTGAGACAGTTCTCGCAAATGAGAGACAACGGGAAATCCTCTTTCCCAGGCTTCACCTGTCACGCAACATCTTTCTGTTTAGAATTATATAGTGCATGGGAATCTGCTAATTTTACAGTACCATTAGATTTTGTTCTTGTATTTTTTTCAGACAAAGGGCAACTACTATCACTGTCTTCACTTGAATGTACAATACTTTGCTAAAGTAAATGCCTATTCATACAGGTGTGGCAACCAAATCTAAATCAGACACTTCCTTGATACAGCTTTTCACCACAAAGTCAGACAAATTGCATTTACTAAGCAGTGCACAACATCTTTCCTTCATTTTAACTGACATTTAAAGAAATAAAAACAAAAATCAGTATTTTGTTTGATAATGGGCACATCATAAAATCCTAAGGTAAATCTGCTGCTTAAAAAAACACTGAGGCTTCAATGAAATAAGCCTAAATTTTGTCTACATAAATCTGAATCATCGGCTAAGTAAAGGGGATTTCAAGGCATTTCGCAGCAATTTATGAGGGTATAAAGGGACTGATCCCCTTGCAATGAAAATCAGCTGGAAGCCAACGTATCCCAATTAATTCTGGTCTGCAGCCATGCATGTTGCAAGCAGGCTAAATTGGATCATAGCAGCTCCAGCGAATTACTTCCCAGGGTCTTTTAATGCTGGCCGGGACTCCAAACCTTGGGAAGGGGATTGTTAGGGTTTATGCAGCCTGTATGAATGGCCTGCCAATTCCTGCCAAACCTTGCCAACTTTAGTTGGACATAAACAACTTATTATTCAGGTCAACATGCTTGTTAACTAGCCTAATTCATCTTTAACTATTTATTTACTTTGAACAGGCCAGTCACCAATCTACATGCCCAACCCCCGAGCCTATTATAGGGTTTAACTTGGGGTTGGGTGAGAGCTTGGGGGCTAACCACACAATGATCTTAAACGCTCCTTTCCTCTGCTGAAAATGTGCCTCACATGGCCAACATAAAATCCAACCCCTGAAGTTACCAAGCATGGTAAGCAGCCAATCAATTTGAAGTATTCTGACAGATAGCGATTCAAAAAGCAAACTGCACTGATATCCTTCACTTTTATTTAAGTTTAGACAAAGTGAAGTAAATGGTTGAGATACCATAGAGGATCAAGGTAGAAGCTTAATAAATACACATTAAAGAAACATTCCTTTTTATAAATGTAGAAGTTTGACATTCCGCAAATGTGAAACTAGTGTTTTTGGTATCAGAGAGGTTTTAGGGAAATGATCATGAACTTTATGCACGAGTCAAAAAGTAACTTGTGTGGCATTCAACAAGGAATAAGGTATATTTCTTTCATAGATTCTTAGCACGGTGCATTCATGCAGAAGGGCAAGTTGCCCTAATTCAGTGACTTTGCTTTACAGTCTGGAGAAATCTCATCAGCTCGTCTTGTTGAGAATTTTAGAAATAATAATAACTTCTGGATTTCCTTGCTTAATTGGATGCACTGACTATGGAAGCTCTTCCAAAGGGGTTGTAAGCAAGGTTAGGTGGAAGCCATAAATAATTAAATGGCTTATTTTTTAGGTAATACATTGTTCTGGTGGCTGTACTGGAATGATATCGGCATTAAGGCTGCTGGGAACATAAGAATATAGGATATAAAGGAGTAGGGCCTGCAATCCCTTGAGCCTGTTCCAGAATCCAATGGTATCATGGCTGATCTGTGGTCTAACCCTATACAACTGTCATTCGTCCACATCCCTTAATGCCTTTACTTGACAAAAATCAGATTTTAAAACTAACAATAGATGTAGCATCAACTGGCATTAGTAGAAGAGAGTTCTGTTCTGGTTGGCTTAAATTACCTACCTTCCAGACCAGTTTATAACAGAGGAATAAACTGCTGACAGTTTCCCCATCATTTTTCCACTACAAAAGCATGCCTGATGAAAGTCATTTAAAATATCTTCTGTCTAAATAGCAATATCTTAAGGCCATCATTGTTTTGCTAACCAACATATTACAAAACGCTTAATAAATAATGGAAATTACTGTTTGTTGATGGTAATTCGACAATTGAAAGCACATTCTGCAATTTGTAAATATTATGTTTTAATTAAAGCTAACAGATGTAGTCTTCTTTCATCTGAGTGCAAATGAGATCTTTCATTGATGTTCTTTATTCATTCTTCCTTCTCTTTCAATAATGTGTGAAAAAAGACCAGATGATGTACTCTATATATTTGGAGGCAGTCAGTTTATATGCAGCAAAATGTATACACAATAAATGATATCTTCATGTAAGATTGCCTCATTCGCTGTCCCCCTCTTTTATTTAACGTATGAATTTTCATTTTATGTAAATTTGACCTTTTTATTTTGTAAGAACTGCCTTGATAAACTTTGTTGGAAAGTTATTATAGGAGGCTGCTGTAGACCCTTATGGTGTTAACATCTGGCCTTGGTCATACATTATCCTTTCTTACTGCTGGGATACACTTCATTTCATCAAATGAGATGTCCATATTCTCCGTTGTAGTTGAAGATTGATTTTATTGTCCTGGGGGTGCGCTGAACTTCCCACTATCCTGATTACATATAACCAGCATTCTCTTTAAAAAGCAGCTTTGTACCACTTGTCATCTTGATAGATAACTTTCCGTCTGAATCCTCATTGATAAAATATTGACTGAGCTGTTATTTGACTGAATGTAACATTGATCACCCACAGAGGCTGATGGATTTGTTTACCAACTGAAAAAGAAATTAATGCCTGCTGCTTGCACTCTGTAAATACTTAAAATGTGTGCATTACAAACAGAATGCTGCAGTCATATAATTACAGAATCCAAACATGATGCTGAAATGTAACTCAAACAGATTAAACCAGCTGCTTTGTCAGAGAAGTTACATTGGTTTATGTTACATTGGTTGCACACATGTAGTTGAGATTAATTTTAGTATTGAGGTCAAGCAGTGCTAAAAGATGACTACGGTTAGTCGCGGGATCTGGACAGAAGATGAGAGAATATGGGATGATGTGGATGTGGGAGGCTGCTGGAGAGGGGGATGCGGCAGATGGCTTGGAAGTAGCTGGGAAACAGGATACAGGGAACTGAGAAAGGAAATTTGGGAAAATGATTTGGGGCTCTTAAAGGTGGCTGCCTCCGAGCCATTGCTCATTCTCTTCCCTGAGTAAAATGGATGCAATGGGTCATCTTTCATTGATGCGTGAGAGGGTGAGGATAGGGAGTTTTGGCAGAGAATGATGCTGGAACAGGCCAAAGAGCAGAGCTTACAAAAAGGCAGGGGGAGGGAATGGGTGGTCCGAGGCAAAGAACTAACTTCCCTTTCACTGAGGAAGGGTGCTGCGGACCTGAGTTGATTTTAGTCATAAAGGAGTAGTTGAATTAAACTACCTCTTCTATTAAATTCATTTATGGAATGTGGGCATTATGCCAGCATTTAATGTCCAACTCTAATTTGCTTTGGGAATATTATGATGCACTGCTTTGTTTAACCACTCCAGTCCATATGACAGAGGTGGAAAAACATTGTTTTTAGGAAAGGAGCTCCAGTATTTTGCCCCAGTGACAATAATGGAACAGTAATATCGTTCCAAGTCAGATCTTCCAGATGGTGGTGTTCCCAGGTATCTGCTGCTCTTGATCTTCTATATCGAGGTTGTGAGCTTAGAAGTTGTTGTCTTCAGGGGTCTTAGTAATTTGCTGCAGAGAATCTTGTGGACCACTGTGGTTTGGGGTGAAGGGATTGAATGTTGAAGGTGTTATAATGGGATGTAATTCAAGCAGGCTGTATTTTCTTGGCAGTGTCAAACTTTTTCAGTGTATCTTGATCTGTGTTCATCCAAACAAGTGAAGAGAATGCTTTCAATACCAGACTTGAATCTTGCAAGTGGTGGGCAAAATTTGAAACAACATAACGGATTTACTTGTAGCAGCATTCCCAGCATCAGGCCAGTTTTTTTTTGTAGCCAAAGTATTTATACGACTGTCCTATTCAGCTTTTTAATAATGGTAATCCCTATGCTGAGAGAGTCAGTGATGGTAGTTATCAAGGGGTGATGGTTGGATTTTTTTTTGGAGACGATCATTGCTTGGCACTTGAAGTTATTCAGGGTCCATATACATTTTCATTTAGTGGTGGGGGCAAGGGGTAGAAATAAAACAATGGTTTTCTTTTCAATTGCATGGGCTTTGGATAGGTGAAGAAGGCAGGTTTTTACCTTAATCTGGTGGGAGAAATGGAAGAAAGTTTGCTTTCCCTACTGTATGGGATTGGCTGAGGCTGTGAGAGGTTTTCTTTTCTTGGGAAGTAGGGGGACAGGCCCCATTAGTTCTAGGCATTGTAAAGAGACGTTTACATTTGTTCTCAGAGGACAAATAAAGAATAGCATCTTGAATTCCTTCATAGTAGAATGGAAGAATGATGTTGGTTATCAAAATAAAGCTGGAGGTTTGAGGTTTTGAGAAGTGAGTACAGAGTTGGTTGTCCATAATACATGCAAACTATTTCTCAAAAGACAGCGTTCTCACTGTAGTGACTCTCGTGAACATAATCATTTCACAGCCTTTGTCTCAAGCAACAGAACTCAAACTTGGACGTGAAGATTTGTATCTTATTTATTGCATGTTTGATCTGTTTTTACTATTTACTGTAAAGACAGCATGCAGTGGAGATCTTTTCCAAAGCAAATTTGCTCTTTGTCTTTCTCATGTTATCTGTTGTGTTAACTGTGCAAATCCTGTGATTCCAGTGCAGTAGTGAGCATGAAAATGACATCACAGTCTCTCATCATCATTATCTTGAATCATAGCAGATGATATCCACATAAAAGTCTGGTGGCATGGCTTAGATTTTGTACCCAGCCTCATTCAGATCTGAGAAGCAACATTTAATTTATAAGTGGAAACCAAAAATAGATAGATAGTCCTGTTTGCTGCATTGTTCTGTAGCTATTTTTAGACTGAAAATCTTTAGACCTTACAGTTGTCTGCTCTGGTTGTCTTTGAGCCCCTTCACTTCCAGGCATACAGTACTACTGAGGGAAATGTACAGTTGAATAAGCACAGTCTCTTAAAATATGCCCTGGACCTGAAACTGCACCCTGAATATATGTGTATGCATGTATGTATGTCTTTGTTGGAGAAGTATAGTGAAATGATTCCAGGCTCATTTTGAATAAGTTCTCTGAGATGTAAAAGCTCAATATTATATGTAAGCTGAGATTTTCTGATCACTTTGTAGGTTGAGAAAGCCTGATAAGTAAATTGGTGGAGATGTGTTGTGCTAGGTCTCTGTTCACTTAGTGCATTGCATACATTTAGGAAGCTAAGGGGCAGCTGCTGAAAACATAGCCATAATAGAGACATTTGCCTAATAGAGAGCATCCTGTCCATAAGTCTCAAATACTTATAAATGACATTGATATTCCCATCTGTCTAGAATGGTTGGTGTGCTGAATATAATGTCACATTTAAGAAGCCTTACAGGAAAACTGTTTGCTAAATTGTGAGGTCTTTTCTAAAGCCTTTTTGTCGGCTTAATTGTACTTCTACCACTTGGTGTTCAACTCAATTATCGGCATTAAACATGGGTAGTCTTCTAATCTTTCTACTGTGATGCATTATTCAGTGCTTCTGTATTACTGTCCTCGTTATCTCCTTATATCTCTGACTCTGGGGAAGATGAGAAGCAATGTTGAGTTTCCAAGTTCAGGGAGCACCTCAGATGTGTGTTCATCAATTGTTATCCTTGTGCTGACAAAAGCTGAGTTCATGCAGAGCTTACAGTTCCCAAGGAGTGCTGTTATACCAAACCCAGTTTCTGCCTAGTTATATAGGCAGGATGGTTCTACAAGCTGGTATGCCAAGTATTAAGTGGCATTGCATGAAATACATGCAAGAGTAACAATAGCCAGCAGAGCCTGGCTATCTACTTCCACCAAGGTGCCGCCCATATCCAGGTCTTGGTTTGTCAACCTGATAAGGATCATGTGGAGTTGAGAGTCATTTGCTGTAACTATAGCTATAGCCAACATGTAGCACAGGATAAAGATGCTGGGGAACTATACCTTCTTTGTCTCCCCAAAAATCTACAGATTTATACATCTGTAGGCATACAGTTGCAAAAAAGGTCACTATTGTTACAATAACCTGAGGCAATGCAATGCCACATAAACAGCTATCAGACAGCAAAGGGTTAGGCTGCTGTCATCTCTCAGGATATTTATACCTGCAACACTATTTTCTTTTATTTCATTTGTGCTTGTCTCTTCTTAGTCTTCTTCCACATCAGCTAAAGAAAAATCTGCTAGTGATTTGAGATGCATATTGAAGTCTCCTTAAGACTATAAGGATTTTGTTTCAGTATTCTGACAACAAGTTGTCATACCCTTTGATTGTTTGCACCCTTTTCAATTTCACTCACAGCAGCTTTCTGCATGAAACTTGTGCTTCAAACTGAAAAATATTCTTCTGATACTATATGGTGAGGGAGAATTTAATTGTAATTTCCATTTGACTATGTGTCCTGTGGTGTCAATATTGAGATGCAATGTCTGAGCCAAAAGACTGTTTCTCAAGGTTTTGCAAGGACAAGCACTGAAGGCTTAATAGTATATTGTGCCTTGGAAACATTGGCAGCTTTCCTACTTTAGGATATGGTATTGTTCCAAGGTATTACCTTATCAGTATGCTGTCCACTGTGTCAACTGTTCCTGGTTTTGCAGGTTTTGCAGTCACTGTTGAAATGAGTTGTCACATGGGCTATGTATGCTATAGAATTACAAGTCTACCCCAGTCCAACACTGCCATCTCCACATCATATGCTATAAAAGTTAACCCATTGATCTGAATGTAAGCTCCAAATTTCAATATTTTGTTTGGTTACCATTCTTGTATGACATCCCCATAGCCTGGACTACAAGACCCCAATCTCCATGCCATAGCCCTCTTTGCCCCGTGCTTCCATGCCTCCGTCTTGCGTCCAACCACCAGCCATCTTTGCCCCGCCTCTATGTGCCAGCCCTCCATAGACAATCCTCTTTTATCCCTTTACTTCTTACGTCACACCTCCTTACTTCAGCTGTCCATTTGCAAGTCCTCCTTGCCCCTGCCCTCCATACAACAGCTTTCTATCCTTACACCATCTGCTTCAACACATGTATCACATTTTTTACCGAGCACAGCCCTAAAATGTCCTGTTTTCATTTCTTTAGTATGTAATTTGTCTATTTCTTAATGTAGCCTTAATAAAATTCACAGATCACAGGCTCAGATGTCACTTTCCTTTATTTAGATTTGTTTCCTTTAATTTGAAGCTTTAAAATTTAATGGATATGAGCTACGAGTGCCTTCTTTGCTCAACACAGTACTTCTTTGAAGAGCTTTAGTAGCTTAGAAAGGTGTGTTGAATTAATGCATGAACTGGACTCTACATATCTAGAGACCTAGAGAGCTCAGTGCTAATGACAGCAGCCTACTCACAGCAGGACTCATATTGAGGCTGCATGCATCGTCAGCCCCAAATAATTATAATGCTAAAAATAACTACATGAAAGCCCTGCTCTTTTAAGCATGTAGATCAGTTTTTCAGAAGTACCAGCAAGGTAACACAGTTGAATGTCTTCGAACTTTGGAAAAGACAGTTATTCTATGAGTGTAGCACCCTGTGGTGAGAACATGGCACAGATGGCTATTTCTCACACAAATTACTTCAGGCAGAAGAATCCTTTCAACATCAACAGTAACTTGTGACTAATTGCAGTCATCTGTTACGAGAGAACTCTTGCAGGTGTCAGTGTTGTAAGGGATAACAGAAGAATTCATTCCTGACAAATTAGGAATCAAGCTAAGGTCAACAAAAGATACAACATTAACTCCAACGAGGGTGATGAATAGCGAAGTGTAATGAATGAGAGAAATAAAGAAATTCTGGTCTGTTAATTGCAGGACATTTTGACAGAAACATTGAATAGTGTCTCATTCATTTAGTTTTAATTGGGGAAATCGGTTGTGCAGTCCTTTAATATTTTACTAAGTGTCACAATTAAACTGTTTACATTTATACAACACTAGGTAAGAAAACATCTCAGTACATAATAAAAGTGAGCGATGGAGATTTTCCCTCTTCATCACTAAGTTCTCTTTGTGCCTTGGTGATGAAAATCCAACAGAAAAGTTTTCTTTTTTGAATAGACAATAGTTGTCTTAATGGTGACAAAATTCAAGTTCTTCACCAAATTCAAGTTGTAGTCAATGAACAGCGAACTTAATTTGGAAGCCCTGAAATACTGTAACACCTAGCTATCCACATTTTAATATACTTGAGCAATATCTTTAAAGATTAATCTCTTCGATGATTTTAAAAAAAATCACTGACTCTACTAATTGTATTCTGTTCCTGTTATAAATCCATTTAATGGATTTGTTGGTACATCTATATGGCAAAGTAAATTACATGTAAGGTTTGTTGCACAGAGAGTGTCATGCATGGAATAACCTTCTATCTGAAGTGGTGCATACATGTACGGTTACAATGTTTAACAAACATTTAGATACGTACACGAATAAGAAACATTTGGTGGAATATCAGCCAAGTGCAGGCAGGGGGACTGGTTGAGTTGGGGATTATGGTCAGTGTGGATTGGTTGGATTGAATGGCCTGTTTCCATGCTCCAAGACTCTATGTTTTGGGGGGAGAAAAATCTAGCAGCTGTGAAGCAATGGAAACTTGTTGAGTAGCTGAGAGCCTTTGAGGAAATTGAAGTCTTGAGGGTAGTCAAGAGTTCGTGCAAAGATAGCTAATAATGTAATGCAGCTTGAGGCCTAATGAATCATTAGGCAGATGGAGTGAGATCCGCAGGTTTCCTTAATCACACAGGTTTGCAATCATTTTTCCATTAATACGCGTTGTTGATCATTAACATAAAAGATTCTTATTAGATTAGATTCCCTACAGTGTGGAAACAGGCCCTTTGGCCCAACAAGTCCACAACGACTCTCTGAAGAATAACCCATCCAGACCCATTTCCCTCTGACTAATGCACCTAACACTATGGGCAATTTAGCATGGCCAATCCACCTGACCTGTACATCTTAGGGCTGTGGGGGAAAACTGGAGCACCTGAAGGAAACTCACACAATCACCAGAGGCTGGAATCGAACCTGGGACCCTGGTACTGTGAGGCATCAGGGCTAGCCACTGTGCCGTCTGTATTAGAAAGAGAGTAACTTGAAGCCCATTGGGGCACCTATTCTATTTGATCCATTATCAGTGTATTGGATGCCTTTTAAGGGATGATCTTAAAGTTTGCAAAAACTTCCTGAAAATAATTGTGGTACTTGCTTTTATGGAAACAATTGTTGCTGCCAGGTACATTTGGAAATCCAACATTCTTAACAAGACAGACTGAGTATAAACTGTAAATGTTTCCTTGTTATTGCTGACCCGTCTACTCAAATTAAGTATGTTTATAAATAAAGGTCAGTAGTAGGGAAATTATTGGAGAAGATTCTTAGGGACAGGACTTAATATTTGGGAAAATATGGATATTTTTAGTGACGAGCAATATGGCTTCTCCCAAAACTTGACTGAGTTTTTGAGCAAGTGACAAAGATGATTGGTAAGGGCGGGGAGATAAATGTTGTCGATATGGACTTCAGCAAGGCCTCTGACAAGGCCCCATATGGCAGACTAACACAGAAGGTGAGGTTACATGGGATCCACAGTGAGCAGGTAAGGTAGATACTGAATTAGCTTTGTCGGAGAAGACAGACAGTGGTGATAGAAGGGTGTTTTTCTGAGTAGACATTTTACAGAGATCAATGCTGGGACCCATGATTTTTGTAACTATATATAAATGATTTGGAGGAGAATATAGGTGGCTTGATTAATAAGTTTGCTGATTACACAAAGATTGTGGATAATGAAGAGGGTTGCCAGAGATATAGTAGAATATAGATAGACTTCAGACTTGGGCAGAAAGATTGTAGGAGGACTTTAATCCAGCCAAATGGGAGGTGATTCATTTTAGAAGATCTAATGCAGGAGGGAAGTATACAGTGAATGGCAGAATCCTGAGAAGTCTTAACATACGGAGTGATATAGACCCACAAGCCCACATTTCCCTGAAAGTGGCAACACAAGTGGATAAGGTGGTCAAGAAAATTTATGGCATGCTTGCCTTCATCAATCAGGATGTAAATTATAAAAATTGGCAATTAATCCTGCAGCTATATAGAACTTTACTTAGGCTACATTTGGAATATTGTGTATATTTTGGGTCACCATATTACCAGAAGGATGTGGAGGCTTTGGAGCAGAAAATGTTTACCAGCATATTGACTGGTTTGGAGGGCATTAACTATAAGGAGACATTGGACAGCTCGGTTTGTTTTCTCTTGAATGTTGGAGGCTGAGAGGATACCTGATGAAAGTTTCCAAAATTAAGAGATGCATGAGTAGAATGGAAATTTGGAATCCTTTTCACAAGATAGAAATGTCAATTATTAAGGAATATAGATTTAAAGAAAAAGGGGTAAAAGGTCCAACAACAATTTCCATGAAACCAAGAGGATTCATACAATCAAGATTAATCATAAATATTTTCTTTGTTCAAAATGTTTTTGTATGAAAATTGATTTCATTAGACATGTTTTATCATTTTAAAATGAATGTATCATGACACAAATTCAAAGGCTGAAGACCAAGGTAGAATGTCTAACCTGAAATATGATCTGCCATTGTTCTAGCCCAAAACTGCCACAACCCCTTCCATGTGCCAGAGACATGTTCAAAACAAAATCCAAATATTAAGATAGCAGAGCACCCTTTGAAGATTTGATAGATGCTACCAGTTCACACAAATGCTGGCTATGTCTTCAAAAATGGGTGACGAAAGGATTTATTCTTGCTAATAATGTGGACTTCTGAAAAATTAGACTCTATTACTCTGAATTTGATTAATTCATGAACATCCTTAACAAAAACGTCATCATATTTCTCAAAAGATTACAGCTGAACTGGAAGACATAAAAGCATGAAGAAATAACAGCCAAAAGCCATTTTGCACCTGGAGTGTGCCAGTTATTAAATCAGCTTTAAGTCCACCTTACTGTTTTCCACTTGCAATCTTTGACTCTCTTACCTAAACTGGGTTCAAGAACAAGATGTTGGCCCCAGAATTGGACTGGAAATGAATGCAGACAGGCATGGAATTCCTGACCAGTTTTCTGGAGGCTGGATTAGGTGGGTAGATTGGGTGGTCTTGGGTAGATTGCTGAAACATCAAAAAAGCCATTGATCAGAGAACACGCAAGTTTTCCAGTCAGCCTATGGCCTCTGTTCGAGGGAACAAAGCAGCTTCCCGGAGGTGATCTCTGAGTGGCAGACATGAGGTGGGTGTAGTTCTCCTCCACAATGGTGCTTGTGTGGCCATGTGTCATTTCAAGCATGTTAAAAATGCTAAAAGGGCACCTCAAGATGCAAGTGGTCTCTCTCTCTCTCTCTCTGTCTCCCCCTTACCTGTAATAGCAGACTGTAGCTCCTTCAGTGCTAGCTGGCCTCCTCTATGCCTGACTGTTTCTAAAGCTTACCCACTGTCCTCATTTGTACAGTGAGCATGCTCCTTGTCATTACGTGGCCAACTGATTGAAATCCAAAACAATAACAGAAAGTGCTGGAGAAACTCAGCAGGTCTAGCAGCATCTGTGTACAGAGATACACATTTACTGTTTTCAAGTCTAATAGGTCTTCTTCAGAACAGGTCTGATATTGGGTTCCTACTTCTGCCATATTGTGAAGTCTTGACCGCAAATCCTGCCTCAAACTCCAAAAAAAAAGGAGCAAACATTTTTACACTTTGGAACCAGGAATGTGTCAGTTGATCAAAATATTCCAGTTGATCAAGAACTCTATGTAATCAATGTTAAAATACATACTAACTGAACTTGTGGTCAGTTCTGGTCGCGTCATTATAGGAAAGATGTGGAAGGCCCAGAAAACGTGCAGAGGAGATTTACCAGGATGCTATCTGGACTGGAGGACATGTCTTATGAAGAAAGGTTGAGGGACCAAGGGCTTTTCTCATTGGAGCAAAGAAAGATGAGCAGTGACTTGGTAGAAATGTACAAGATGTTGAGAGGCATAGATAGAGTGGATAGCCAGAGACTTTTTCCAATGGCAGAAATGTCTATCACAAGGTGGCGTAATTTTAAGGTGATTGGAGGTCGCTTTAGGGGAAATGTCAGAGGTATGTTCTTTATACAGAGTGGTGGGTGTGTGAAATACACTGCCAGCAGTGGTAGTAGGGTCAGATACTTTAGGCACATGGAATATAATACTTTGAAGGGTATGTAGGTTGGTCTGATCTTAGAATTGGAAAAAAGGCTGTCACAACATCAAGAGACAAAGGGCCTGTACTGTGCTGTACTGTTCTGTGTGAAACGCTAAATGTTAGAAACATAATGCAGGAGGTATACACGTCAATGTTATACTTTATTTACAAAATAAATCATTTAAATAATAATGTAACTTTGCGTTAAATTAAAGTTACCACCAGACAGCCTCCTCACTCTTAGCTTCAACTGACAACTCGGACATCATGCAGATTTCGGTATTTCAGCAGAAGTGGATTCAAAATTGAGTCAGCTGTTGATATTTGATGTGGCCATTCAATTGAACAACAAGTATATTTACATTGAGGCAAATAAATTCAAAAACTACAATAATTGGGCAGAATATACAGTAAACTTTGTAGTATTTGGGGTGGATAATTTATTCTGGTTTACCAAGAGTGCCAGTTCATAAGGTATCGATTAAAATAAAGTTTGCTGTATTTATCTTTTTGATATCTTAAAAGATTTCACAGGCAGTTAACTGTGAAGCAGTCATTGGAACAATGGGTTTAAAAACATGGAAAAATTCATGAGATCATCAACTTCTGTTTTTCTCTGAAGAATGATAATTAAGGCAAGTTGAACAGACTAGTCCTCAGAACAAAATGTGAAAAGGCCAATCTTTGGAATTGTACGCATCTTTTTAAACATATTTTTATTACATTCCAGGTCATGTGTCAGCTTCTTTGTTCTCAGAATTTAAGCAAAGAATGAAATGACATAATGTTTGAAAATTTGAGATGACGTCCAGAGTTGGCTGTTGATATTTAAAAGATGCTTTTAACATCTTAAATCTCCCTATTTCAGTACGTTATTGCTAAAAATAGTGGATTTCATAATTCTGCACTATTACACAAATTTGCATGTAAAAACCAATAAAGAAGGTGTTATGTCTCAGTAGTACCACCACTGCCTTGACCAAAAGCTCCACATTTTTTATTTGTTCATGGGTCATGGGTGTCATGGGCTAGGCCAGCACTCATTACCTGTACCTACTTGCCTTAGAGAAGGTGCTGTTGTGACGCTTCCTTGAACCACTTCAGTCTTTGCAGTGAACAGACACCAATAGGATTGTTAGGAAGGGAGTTCAAGGAGTTTGATCTAGTAACTGAAAAATACCCATTATAGTTCCAAGTTGAGATGATGTGTAACTTGGAGGGGAATGTTGAGACGATGGTATTCTTATGCATCTCCTGCTGTTGTCTTTCTGCATGGTAGACATCTTCCTTTTGGGAGATGATGTCAAAAGATGCTTTGTGAGCTATTGCAGTGCATCTTGTAGATAATTCACACTGCGCATCAGTGGTGAAGTATGAGAAATGTTGAAGGTGATGGATAGGGTGCCAGTCAAGCCGGCTACTTTGTCCTGGACGGTGTCAGGCTTCTTGAGTACGTTTAAAAGTGAACTCATTCAGGCAAATGGAGACTTTTCTATCACAATCCTGACTTTTGCCTTCCAGATGGAGAAGAGGCTTTAGGGATACAGGAGTTGAGATACTTGCTTCAAATTTCCAAGCCTCTGATCTGCTCTTATAGTCACAGTATATATATGGCTTGTCTAGTTTATTTCTAGTCAATACTAACCCCAGCATATTGATGCTGGGAAATTCAGTGATAGCAATTTCATTGAATATCAAGGGTTCATGGGTCAATTCTCTCTCATTGGATTTTACCATTGTCTGTCACTTGTGTGGCGTGAATATTATTCACCACTCGTCAGTCCAAACTTGGATGTCATCCAGATCTTGTTGCATATAGTGATGGACCACTTCTATATCTAAAGTATTACAAGTAGTACTAAACATTGTGCAAACATCAGTGCACATCCTGAGTTTGAACTTTACAATTGAGGGAATGTTATTGAAGAACAAAATTGAGGATGATTGAGCCTAGGATACTTCCCTGAAGAATTCCTATAGTAGTATCCTGGGGCTAACATGATTGACTTCCAACAACCACTCCCTTTGTGTTAGTTAGGACTCCAACCAGCAAATAATTGTGCCTCTCAATCTCATTGACTCCAATTTGGTTTCATGGCCCAAAGCCTTTGCAATATCCAGTAGCTTTAGCCTTTTCTTGATTTCATATGGTGTGAACCAAATTGGTTTAAAGCTGGCATCTACAATGCTGAGGACCTCAGGAGGAGACCAAAATGATCGTCCACTTGGCACTTCTGGCTAAAGATGGATGCAAGTGCTTCAGTTTTACCTTTGCATTGATGTGCTAAGCTCCTCCATCAATGGGAATTGGGTTTTATGTGGAGCATCTGCCTCCAGTGCACCATCATTCACAACTGGATTTGGGAGGACTACAGAACTCGACTCTGACCTTGAATGTCGCATGGCTTACCTCTGACGACTGCATGCTGCTTCAAATATTTGGCATGCAAATAGTCTTGTGATGTTGCCTCATTAGTTGAAACCTCATTTTAAGGTACATGTGAAACTATTTTAGACATGCTATCCTGGGAGTGAGGGTGGGATGGCAGGGAGAGGAGATGATAACCAGCAAGAGGTTTCCTTGCCCATGCTTGACCTGATGCCAGAGACTTTATGGAGTCTTGAATCAATGTTGAGGGTTCTCAAGCCCGCAAGACATGATGTATCCTAGGGATGGTAATATTAGTGTATAGAATTGTGTGAAATGATTCCATGAATACGACCATGCTGCTGTTTGTCTACTCAGTGAGACTGCTGTCTCAATTTTGACACTTAGCCTCAGATGTTGGTAAAGAGTATTTTGCAGGGCTGTGCATGCCATTGTCCTACTCCAGAACACAGAAAGAGCTTTCATGATATATTCAGCAGTTTGCAAACAACCTTCAAGTTGTCCCAACACTTCCCCACCATTTCCCAAAGTGATGAAAATTAAGAAACAATCAAGCAAAAAAAGAAATATTATTTCATCTTCAGAGCCATTCACACATTTCTGTTAACTGTGTGAATATATACTGGAGTTTCCACTGCACGTTACTCAGTGTTTCTCTGCAAAAATGGTCAGGAAATTGTGAGGGGTGCCTCTTATTACCATATTCCTCATATGCATCCCTAATAGAAAAATATCATGTGTGAAGTACAATTAATGAAAACTCTCATCACTTTGCATGAACTCCACTGTGCAGGTTTTACACCTTGTTTCCAGTTTCCATTTATCCTTCTGTGTCCCCACCTCTTTACTGGATTAATTAAATGTTTAAATACAAAGATAACAAAAATCCAAATTGTACTGATCAGTGTCACCCAAATTGAAATGATCAGAGTTGCCTATTAATCTGAATGTTAGTCCATTTCTAACACTTGGCTGCTCCATTGGAAAATCTGGTTTATGAGGTGTAGAATAGCCAGACCTTCCCTGAAATAAACTATAATCTCTTTGGAATCTGAGTAAGTGCACTGATTGACAATTACATTTCCTTAATTGCCCATTCTCCAGTGGTCCCCTTGCTTTCTTCTGGATGCTGCACTGTCTTCTCTCATTGTAATTATCAGCTTCCACTATGAAGGGAAACCCCAGCCAAACCTGGAAAATTGCAAATTCCAGAAAAGAGCGGTCCCAGATCTCCTGTCCATAAACGGCAACTATCTCTATCACTGATTGATTCCCCCCAAACAATCATTAGTTGCCTTGTAAGGGGTCGTAGATGTCTTACTCTTACAAAACAGAACTCAAACCTATAACGCCAACATTCCAGCAACAGCTGGCTCCCTGACATTAGATGATGGATTCTATTGACTTCCTTCTGGAGTTGTGGGATGTGTCCACTGATAGGAGAAAGTGAGGACTGCAGATGCTGGAGATCAGAGCTGAAAATGTGTTGCTGGCAAAGCGCAGCAGGTCAGGCAGCATCCAAGGAGCAGGAGAATCGACATTTCGGGCATGAGCCGAAAGAAGGGATTCCTGAAGAAAGGCTCATGCCCGAAACGTCGATTCTCCTGCTCCTTGGATGCTGCCTGACCTGCTGCGCTTTTCCAGTAACACATTTTCAGCTCGTGTCCACTGATACCCAGAATAATTTCTGGTCCTTACAAGTTGTACCAAATCTTCTACTTTGCAGTTACTACTATTAATGTGTTCTAGAAATATTGTTTTGTATCTAATTACTTAGAATCATATAATAAATGTCCCATTTTTAAATGGATTCTCACTATAGCCTTAATTAGTGCACTGCCACTTACAGTTAACTGCTTTTCTCAATATAGTAAAAATACTGCAGTTAGCAAGAGGTTGTAATGCCTGGAACTTTGGCATTGCAGGAATGCAGTGCCACTCATCTATCTGTAACTAAGGTTAAGTATGTTCAAAGCCAGTGGCTCACTTATTGAATAATACAAGAATTTTAATGAAATCTTTGGTCAAAGAGTACTTACTGAATAGGCCAGACAAAAATTAGTAAAGCAATTGAATAAAGTATCCCTTCATTCTGTATCCCTTCAAACTGGTATAAAAAGGGCAGAAATGTACTGTGTTCCTTTTCAAATAAAGTCTAATTCAAACTGGGATTCAATCCAAGAAAGAACCAAGGGCTAAAACAGAATATGGAAAATTGCTCTGATCCCTTCTCATTTCTTTTCTCTCATTTTATTCTGACTGCACTTTATTAATCCCACAGGCCTTGGAGTTATAAAGTTCAACCCCACCTATGCCAGGCCTTAAATTAAACTAGCCATTATTAGGTTTAGAGTTCCTGCTTCTCAGAAATCAGCTACAGATACAACTGGAAATAATTTTAGTTTAGTTCGGCGAATGGAAAACTGATGGATCTCCCATCCTGCCCATTTCCCCACCATTGAAATCAAGGAAAAGCAAAATTGAGCAGGCAATAAAACCGGGGACCAATCCATTTCAGTCAGTCTTCAGCAAGATGTATTAGTTTTAAGTTGTTCCAAGCACATTTATGCATGTTTTTTCTTCAAAGCATAATTCTGAGTAAGCGTTTCATTGCTTTTATATTTCATAGCTCAAACAAACAGCATATCGAAGCAAAGAATGTTGGAAATACTTTGAAGATCAGACATTGTCTATGGAATGAGAGAGATAGAATTAAAGGCTTGAACTTTCTCACAGGCAACAGGATTCCAGTGACAGGACTATAAGTTTGTGCTGAGCCGCAGATGGCCTCAGTGCATCTGCAGGGACAAATTTATGTGAAGTGAACTGCAACTTTAGTGTTGACAGTGGTATCAAAGAGTGGGAGATCCAATGAAAGAGGTCACAGCACAGAATGGCTTTCAGCCCAATGGAGAGAGGTGGACACTGTTGAGAGGTTTAGATGAAGCTGAGCGGAGGTGACCTAAGGACTGTAATAGAGAACTGTTTTATGGGACCACGATGTTAGTAAGGTGAATGAAAAGGAATGCAGAAATCTGATAAACTTGAGAGGACCTTTTCATGTAAGACCATGGGTTCCAGATTTATAAACCAATTAATTGAATGATGACTTAAAAGTTGTAAAAGATCAGACTAACAAAAGAAAGTCAAACATTTGTAGTTTGCTTGCAATGCTGCTTATTTTTTTTTGATTATTTGGAATTTGGTGAATAGTTAAATTTAAAACAGGGGATCAAGCAGTTTTACTCTCGAAACAATTACTAAAGGAATTACTAATTTAAATTTCTCATGGAACATTTGGTAATAAAAGATTAGTGAATACAGTCAGTGTCAGCATAAATTGGGGAACAGACCCTGTTGGAGCAAAAAGTCATCTACATAATGGAACATTACCAGTTTGAAAATGAACCCATATAAACTTGTGGTTTAATTCAAAGGTTTGACAACACATTACTGGTTTTAGAGTTTTACTTAAGATTTGCTGATGAATTAATTTCCTGCTGATTTAAAAGAGCTGATACTGTGTGCAGACCCTCTGTTTTTCGTTAATGCAACATATAGATGAGGCCACAAATTCACTCTAACAAGATGCACTGCCTGAGGCATTTTCTCCTCAACATGGTACACATATATTCATTAAACCATTTTATTACCTTTATTGTATTAAAATAACCAAGGGAATGGTTGAGATATTTTAATTAGAGTACAATATTCAAAGGTTATGCTTATGGGCATGTTTTAAAGACATCTGCTATTCGTTAAAGCATCTATGTGTCCTTATTAAACTGCAGAGCAGGACAGGTTAGTTTCAGGAACATCTATTTGTTTCTCAGAATATTAATTGTCCTATTGCAAAAACAATAATCAAAACTTACTTAGACAGTGAGACCCAAACAGTATCTCAATATTTCCAGGCTTTGGAAATGCTGGTTTCATTATTTTAAATACAGATACTTCTGCTGTGTTCTTTCAGTTGTTCAGATTTGTAAAAATGTATTGCAAAAGGGCTTTGAACAATGTTCAGTGAACCACATTACACACAGTGGCAATGGTAGGCCTGAAGGTGGTTATGTAAAAGAACATGTATAACACTTAAGAGAAACAATAGTGGTAACAGGCGAGCAGAGTTACATAAAGTTATTCTGCAGCCTGAGAAAACTTTCAACAGCAATGATAGTAAAATCACAAATATAGCTACACAGGTAAAATGGCTTTTTAAAACTCTCTTTCTCATTATTTCCTCCTCTCCTTCCCTACAGAGCACAATGGGTGTTATCGCATAGGCTATGTTTCATGCAAACAGTCAAGACAATGAGAACCACCACGTTGCTCACCGTGGGAGGCATGACACCTAATATTAATCTGTTTCTTATTTAGCAGCCAAAGCTTTGCACCTTGCTTGAGGAGACATTGGGTAGCTGTCAGGACTAGAAACTCTTGCTGAACCAGGCAAAACACAGAACAAGGATAGCACAATTGCTATTTCTACTTAAGTTTGGACCTAAAATGTTATGCAAGAAATAGCACATAGTTTTGTGACACAATGGCCTGTACTTTTAGCCATCAGTCCGTCATAGGAGTATATGCAGCAGAGTCTGCAAAGGCATAGACCATTGCATCATTTATTGATGTTGTACAGAAGGACGTCATTCAGCTCACCTTGCCTCTGGCAGCAGTCTGGTAAATCAATCTCATAGGTGCCATGCCCCTATTTTTTTCTCCATAATTCTGTTCAAATATTTATCCAGTTCTCATTTGAATGTCATTGAATCTATGACTACCACCTCACCAAACAGTGTAGATACTGGGTCCTAAAGTCCTTAACTTAGCCAAAGTATCTCAGCATAAAGAATTACTCTTAAAATGTAAACATTATTTGAGCCTTCTGAGATAAAGGACAAAAATTGCCCGTCAATATTTTTATTTCTCTTCCAGATCGATCTAAAAATACTTTAGTGGAGGTCGCATAACCCTCTGGACAGTCCACAGTCTCCCTTGTCTGTCATTCATTGTTTAGATTGTATTACTTACATAGCTTCTCGAGCCATTCACAAAGAATGTGCATGCTAGCTATCTAACAAGGAGCTTTTTTTGTTCACATTGGCAATTTATCTGTGGCTATTTGTTGAACATATTTGAAGTACTTGTCACAATTCTCTGAACAGAAGTTGTTTTGACTTTGGTTTGTTCTCATTTGTCATTGCCACAGTCTTCTTAAATCTTCCACAAGCAGAATAATTTACCCCAGATGCTTCAATTTATCTTCTGCTTTTAAAGGTGGATATTCTGATTCGAACGACCTCGGGATGGGAATGTGATGAGACATTCACCAAATACCATCCAATACATTGTGAATTTCTGTTTCTGGCTGAACACCTGTGTTAGGGTCCTTATTTATTAATTAATCGTGAACTCCTACTTATACAGCAATTTGCCTTAGATTTAAAATTTAAAGAAAATGGCTTTTAATATTTGAAAATATTTCTGAATATCTGATTTCTAAAAAAATGATGCAAAATCTGAATTCTTAAGTAAAACAGAAATCATGAGTAAAATAAAGAAAGATGCATTTAAATAAAAGCTTTCACAACCTCAGGACAATCCAAAGTACATTTAAGTATAGTCACTGAAACAGTTCAAATGTTTTGTGGATAACCAGCTCCCATAAATAGTACTGTGTTATAAAATGACTAGATCATCTATTTTAATAACTTTACTTGAGGGTTAATTTTGGCTAGGTTGCCAGCAATAAATTTCCATTGCTTCAAAATACCATTGGATGTTTGACTACGGTTAAACAGACGGTAACTCGGTTTAAAATTACTGCTGCAAAGCAAAACCTTTGACAGATGCAACATACTCTCTCAGCACAGTCAATCTGGATATTGGTGCTCCAGAGCATAACCTGGACTAAAACCTTGTGGCTTAGGTGGCTAAAGTGCTACCAATTGGATGATGAGTCAAATGTGGATTTAGGCAAGGTTTACATTAAGAGCAGTTCATTCTGGTATACAAACAAAGAGTTCTCCTGGGTTTCTGAAAGCGACTGAATCACACAGTTCTATTTCAATAGCCAGATCCATAATTCTGTAATAGAGATTGCTGGACTTACCATTTAGCAAATTCAGAAAAAAACTAGCAGCATGAAAATCTCAACCTCTGCTCTGAGTCTGTGCTCACCCATCCTTAAAATTCAACTTCTGCTTGAAGGACAATTAACAAGTTTTTACCAGCAACTGATATTGAAAACTATAGTCACTTTCAGAATGTGTTTTGGACTATGTATCAAGAACAACATAAGAATATGCTGTTGACTGTTCTTGGCATCATGGGGTGACATCAACCCAGTCAGAGCAAGTGTATTATTCTAGGTACTTCATAGTTGGATTTTCCTAATTAGCCTGCCTATGACAGTAAAAACACTAGGTAAATTCATCAGTCATACCATGAATATGCTGCTTCCTTATTTGTTTCATGGCTGTGCAAGTTCTACTTGTGACCTACATGTACATCATCTCTTTGAAACCTCAATTGCTCCCTTTAGTAAGCATTCAATTTCTCTTAACCGCCTATGTTAAGAAGTTTATCCAAATTCTCTCCCCGCTCTCACTGGCAGCTTTACTAAGTATCCTCTAACACTGACCGAAAACCAAGGCAAGTAAACTGTCACTATTCAAAACCCTCCATGATTTTAACCAGTTCTATTGTATCTTCTCTCATTCTTCTGTGGGTCAGTGAAAATAGTCCTAGTGTTTCAAGTCTATATCTCAGTTTCTGACCCTTTGGGGAGATTTTACCTGTGCTTTGTGCAAGGAAATGTTTAATAATTATACGTGCCACACAAAGGTAATTTGGTTTTCCCCATTAACAGGTTAAAATAAAAAGTTTTCATCAACC
Source organism: Hemiscyllium ocellatum (assembly GCF_020745735.1). Taxonomy (NCBI): domain Eukaryota; kingdom Metazoa; phylum Chordata; class Chondrichthyes; order Orectolobiformes; family Hemiscylliidae; genus Hemiscyllium; species Hemiscyllium ocellatum. Next base: position 43,795,392 of record NC_083413.1, on the reverse strand, counting down.
ATGCAACATGCAATTCGTAAAACTTCACAAGATCTAATCAATGTTTTGAAAATAGCCCAAACATATTCTCTCTGAAAGCTATCCTTTGGCTTGTTTTAAACCATTCTGTGAAACTAGCATTTCCTACAACAGGAATAGTTACAGTTCCTTTGAAACACTTCCTGGAGATCTCAACTCAATTTATCAATATTGATTTTATTTAATTCAAAGTTTTATAGTATATATTAGTAATTAATCTTCACCCAGATTTCAGTGGAGAATGTGATCAAGTTGTTCCCGAGCACTCCTTTTTCTGAATTTGGGCTTTTTTTTAAAACCATGGAAATTATTACTGAGAAATAATGTTTGTCATTTGGATATTGGGAGCTCATGAGGTAGGATAATAAGATTTTTTTGGTCACATCTGTAAAGATGCTCGTTAACCACTCAAACATTAAATTCCTTCACTGTCTTGGAGTGTTCTGGAAACAGTTTGTTGTAAGAGATTTGTATTGACATTGGTCAGATTAGAAAGGAATGAGTTTCCTCCCAGATTGTACTTGCGAGAGGCTCTTTGTAGATAAATGCTATTTGCGGGGCTGTGATAATAGTTGGAGTAAGTCTCATACCACAGTACAGGACTCATTAAACTTTCAATGTCTAACTCAAACATTAAAGATCACTGCATATTATTGCCAAATTCGGGAAGTTCAATCAGAATTGGCTGGATAGCTGACTCAAGCTGAACTGTAATGCTTTGAGATTGTGGGCTTCATTTTACACTGTTAGAGCATTTGTACGATTTGCAACATAGCTTTAATTTTGTGTCAGCAGGTAAACTAATGGCCAAATGTTCTCAAATTTAAGTTATCCACTCAAATGTAAGTAGCCATTCAAAGGAGCAGTTACTTTCTCAGCCTTCGTAAATCTTCAAATGATATTAATATTTCAATCAGTCTTTGATTGGGCTGGGGAAGAACTAAAGTGAAGAACCAAGTAGAAATGAAGCAATAGCAAACCTCGTGGAGGGAGAGGGAATTACTCTCTATTCTGTCCAATTTCTGGCTAGAAAACAATTGTATCACCAAGTTTCCAGTGCAGTACTCCCACACTCGACATTTCTGAAGTGCTCCAGTGGAAACTTTTGAGTGCTCAGGCATTTGTCTAAATAAGGTCAAAACCAAAAGAACTGCGGATACTGTAAATCAGAAACAAAAACAGAAGTTGTCTGAAAAGCTCAGCAGGACAGGCAGCATCTGTGAAGAGAAGTCAGAGTTAATGTTTTAGGTCTAGTGACCCTTCCTCAGAACTGAGTTCTGGAGCCAGTTCTGAGAAAGGGTCACTGGACTTGGAACATTAACTCTGATTTCTCTTCACAAATGCTGCCAGACCTGCTGAGCATTTCCAGCAATTTCTGTTTTTGTGTCTGAGTAAGATTATGGGCCCTGTGAAAATGCTAATCAGGGACCTAATGCAAATTTTAGGACTGTGTTTCCATCTAGGGTGGAAATTGGATATGCCTCAGTAAATGTTGCTCGCTCTATTGTGGCTTCACCAGTTTAATTTATTGGGATTTCTTCAGGCTGCAAAAGAGTAGGCTAGGTTTTTGTCTCCCTATCTTTAATGTGGAACCTGGAGAAACATGACATCTTGAATTTGCCAAGAGAGCAGCATTGTATGGAAACTGCCAGATGCCCAAACAGAAAAGTGTGCTATTGGTTTCTGCTTTGCTGATGAATCCTAAGCCTACATTCCAGTAAGTTTCAGATCCTTCAATTTGTGTCCATGCTGCACATTTCAGATCAGTATCTTGACTTGTGCCTTTATGTGAATGACACAGAATTAAAGTTTTTGTTTGGTGACTAACAAAGTAACTGCCATTCTATTTCATGAGTGTGAGTAGAGACATGGCCCTTGAGGCTACCCTTCCTAAAACCAACAGGCAACAATGTAAACCACTTGTCAGGAACTTTTGGGAAAGATCCAGTTTGTGTGAAACATAAGAACTATCCACTGCAACTAGTAGTATTCATCCTGAGAAGCATTCTGTGCCATATTAAGGGTTGCCTCCATTCCACAGGGAATGTAGTGAAGATGTTGTTTCTTGAAAGTCAGACCTTTGCAAGTTTCTTTGTGGAATAGGTTACAGACTAGAGTCATAGAGTCTGGGAACAGGCCCTTTGGCCCAATTTGTCTATGCCATACAGTTTTTACAATTAAACCGGTTCTATGTGCCTGTGTTTGGTCCATATCTGTTCATACCTATCCCATCCACGTAGCTGTCCAAATGTTTCTGAAATGATGAAATTGTACTTGCCTCCACCACTACCTATGGGAGCCCGTTCCAGACACTCACCACCTTCTGTGTAAAGAAATTGTCCCCGGACCCTTTTGTATCTCTGCCCTCTCACAGCAAACCCATGCCCTCTATTTTTAGACTCCCTATCATGGAGAAAAGCAACTGGCTATCTACCTTATCCATACCTTTCATGATTTTATAGATGTCTATAAGGTCACCCCTCAAGTCTCCTAAAAGGAAAAAAGTCTCAGCCTCTCCTTATAACTCAAGCATTCCAGTCCAGAGAGCATCCTAGTAAATCTTTTCTGCACTCTTTCTAGTTTAATAATATCCTTCCTTTTGTTGGGGTGACCAGAACTGCACACAGTACTCCAAATGTAGCCGTACCAATGACTTGTACAACTGCAACAAGACATCCCAACTCATATATTCAGTGCTCTGACCATTGAAAACTAGCAAGTCAAAAGCCTTCTTCACTACTTTGTCAACCTATGACTCCACTCTGAAGGAGCTATGGATCTGTACTCCTAGATCTCTTTGTTCTACAACATTACCCAGGTCCCTATCATTGACTATATAAGTCCTACCCTGGTTTGACCTACTAAATTGTATTCATTGGAGTTTAGAAGATTAACAGGAGACTGAATAGAAACTTACAAGATAATACATGGCTTGGAAAGGGTGGACGCTAGGAAATTTTTTCCGTTAGGCGAGGAGACTAGGACCCGTGGACACAGCCTTAAAATTAGAGGGGGTCAATTCAGAACAGAAATGCGGAGACATTTCTTCAGCCAGAGAGTGGTGGGCCTGTGGAGGCAGAGTGCAGTGGAGGCCGGGCACTAAATGTCTTCAAGGCAGAGATTGATAAATTCTTGATGTCTCAAGGAATTAAGGGCTACGGGGAGAATGCGGGTAAGTGGAGTTGAAATGCCCATCAGCCATGATTGAATGGCAGAGTGGACTTGATGGGCCGAATGGCCTTACTTCCACTCCTATGTCTTATGGTCTTAAATTAAACTCCATCTGTCATTCCTCAACCCAGTTAATCAAGAGCTTGCTGTAATCCCAAATAGCCCTTTTCACTGTCCACTATACAACTAATCTGGGTATCATCTGCAAACTTACTAACCATACTTCTTAAATTCTCATCCAAATCATTTATTCAAATGACAAACAACAGTAGACTCAGCACCGCTCCCTGTGGCACACTGCTGATAATAGGCCTCCAGTTTGAACAATAACCCTCTTCTCCCCTCGAGCCAATTTTGTATCCAATTGGCTAGCTCTTATTGAATCCTTTAAGATTTAATTTTACTCAACAACCCACCATGCGGTACCTTGTCAAAAACTAAATGATTAACTTGGAAGGAAATAATTACAAAAAAAGGCAACACATACCTTATGAGATGAGTTATCCCAATGCAGTAGTATCCACAGGTCAGCCTCCAAGGGATAACACAATTGTTTAGCCGTCACTCCCACCACTAAGAAGTGAAGACAGTGGGTTTGTGTCTTTTGACAATAGTGCAAATTAGTTTCTTGACCAGTAAATGCAATTGTTGAACTTGGCTTCCTCATATAAACAACATATATAAACATCACTGAGGAAATGACCATTTATATATTGTTTGGCATTAGATGCATTTCAGCTGCAAAAAACACTTTTAATTTTTAAAATCAAAACACTTTGCAGCATCAAAGTCTAAACACAGGGAGAAAGTAGCAGAGATTTTTTGATTTTTCATTTATTTTGTTATAGTAATCCAGCTTCAGTAGACCAGAGCAAAAAACTAGTTGTGTGCTCATTTTATAAGGTGAGTTGTATGCTCAGGGCATATTCGGCCAGCAACCTCTTTAAAACCATCATGAAATGGAGAAAAAGGTCTGTATAAGTAATGATCACAGCCTGTAATGTAACATGTTTTTGGCAGTAGTTCCCAGATTTCTACACCACAAATTGTAGCTGCTATGCTCTGGGCACTAGGGCACAATTTTACAGTTTCCTCTCTGTATCAGATTGACTCAACATTGAGAATGGAGCCTTGAAAAGTTGGCTCTCACCTCCAAAGGCTTTCAAGTAAGGTGGAAAATATCTATGATTTTGAATTACATTTTGAGATAAAGTGAAATTTCCTTTCAGTCATTTCTAATTGCTCTGGAACCTCTTATGTCTGTGAGAATTTTTATTTGTGTCTAAGTCGTTGAGGAACACAATGGAATTTAGAACTGAGGGGGAGAACATTGGTAGTTGGTTAAGGTCAGGGGAGGAGTAGCAGTCAGAGGGGGAGGACCAACTGGAGTCAGGTCAGGAACCAGACTTTTAACTGCCTTCCTGCACAATTTCACTGACATTAGCTTTGCAAGGTTAATAAAACTGTTTCTGATGCAGAAATGCCATTTGGCCTCTTGGGTCTATTAATTTATCTTCTGTCCTGGGACTAAACCTTAATTTTTGTAAAATATTATGACATTAAGTAATCTTGTCAGGATACATTGCCGGTCAGAAAGCATTGCCTATTTAAGTGTGTGTTAGAATATTGAGGCAATGCTCCTGTGATTTTCCAATTTGTGCAGCAGCTGGTACTTGCTATCAAGGCATCCTTAAAAAAATGTTCTACATTGTTTATTTCAACTTTATTGGCAGTGATTGCATTGTGTGCAGTAAGTTTTTAACCACTTTCCAATTTCTATTATTCACATGGTGGGAATTATGCTGTTATATTAACTGATTGTAAATGATCACGATAATAGCATGAATAATATTTTTTTCAAAGTTCAGTTTTATTTTAGTGGAAAGCACAAGTGTCAAAATTGTAAAATCGGAGTACTTATTCACCAATTTCGTTGTCAATATTCAGTGATAAAGCAATATCATAGCAAAGAAAGATTATAATCAGCCAGAATTTGTTGTCAAAATAATTTGGGCTACTAATGGTACTTGCTGTTGTGTAAGTGTGATTGATACAGCAAATTTAAGCATGATTCAAATGCATGGTTAAATGTAAATTTCTGTAAGTACTGTTCAAGTAACACCACTCTACTGCCAGCTGCAGAAAACAGTATTTTGCTGACTGCCTTACCATTGACATGCAGTGAATATTGTAACGCTACTGAAATTGTACCATAGACACAAACTAAAAACACCATAGATATTTAGGGCTAGTAATTGGTGGGTAAGTACCCTTTAACTGGCATGATTAATGTTGTTTACTGCCAATCAATCTTCCTGACGCAAAGAACTAACAATTATAGGTGTGGAGACTCATTCTTTGAATTTTTTGAATATTTTCAACTTTGTTATAGTTTTTTTCTTACTTTTTCTTTCTGTCTCTTTTTTTTCACCCTTACCCCAACATTTCTTTCTCCTTAAATGTCACTTTCTGTACCTGATTTGATGCAATATTCATTCCCATTAATCCCCCTCCTCTGTGCTTATTTCCCAACTCTTAAGCCTCAGTGGTTGAGGACATACCCTGCTGGTTGCCCTGCTCACTCTGGTTCTGAGTGTCCTTTTTTTTGTGGAGATGCCACCAATCTGCACTTTAATAAAAATTGTTTTATGCTGAACTGTGTGGAGAAAGTTATAGGAATTACAGACACCATTAGGCTTCATGCTACAGGAAAATCTGGTTCATTGAAATATGGCAGATGACCATTGTCTAATAATACTAGAAATCTATAAAATAAAGATATTGCTAACTGCTTTTGTAAAATAGCCCCATGACCTATTCAGAATTGGAATGTCTCTCCATTTTTGATGTTGAATTCAAAGAATCAAAGTATTCTGTCCTTAGAATTGGTGTTTCGATAAGCTAGATAGTTAGAGTTTTCCTCCTGGGATAGAAATGTTAAATACAAGGGGCATAAGTTTAAGGTGATGTGGCAAAATTTAAAGGAGATGTGTGAAGAAAGTTTTTTTTACACAGAGGGTGGTAGTGCCTGGATCATGCTGCCAGAGGAGGTGGTAGAAGCAGATACAGTGGCAGTGTTGAAGAGGAATTTAGAAAGACACATGAACAGGCAGAGAATAGAGGGTCTAGAGGCATTTGCAGGCAGATGCAATTAATTTAGAATGGCGTCATGGTCAGCACAGACATGGTGGGCTGAAGGGCCTGCACCTGTGTGTACAATTCTATGTTCTACTTGCTTAAAAAATATAGGAGAATAGCCAAATGTAGGAGCTAGGATAGTTCAGTGGGTAACTCTCCTGTATTTGGATTCAAGCCCCATCCAGGACTGGTTGGTTAAGATTTAATCCACCTAGGGTCAGGGTATATTGGTACCTGTCTCCAGCACAGATAAATGAAGGGTAGTGGTTGGAAAGGCAAACAATACCACATACTCAATCCAAAAAATTGTAGCTGATATGCTTCCCCAGCATTGTAATGGTCCATGTAACATGGGAAACAGAAAGCAGCCAACTTAAATGCATTTGTGATATCTAGCAGCAGAACAGCAGTTCACTGTTGAAACATTATTGTAATATACTAATATTACAATTAGAGAATATTAGTAAGTTGTCAACTTGAACAGTCTGAGTTTGTTTTGTGTCTGGGTATGACTGGAATCATATATCTGCAATTTCTGCTTTTGAATTACAGATCCTTTTAGGATTATCTCTAGTGGGATCATTTCCTTCCCAAGGATAATGTACTGATGTTCTTTGCAAATGTGGCTTTGTACCTGCAAGGAAAGCTTTTCGAAGCATTTATTCTTTGTTCTAAAGACTAGCGAGCATTAAACATCTAAATGTGTTTGCCGGTAAAGCACTATGTTCCTAATTACTGTTTGTTCTTGGCTTTCAGCTTGTAGCCCAGGAACATTCAAATCCAAACAAGGGCATGAACCCTGCGCACTTTGCCCATCTAACAGCAGGGTCAACTCTGAAGCAGCCACTATCTGTCAGTGCAAGAATGGATTCTATCGAGCGGACAGTGACCAGCCCGAGATGGGATGCACAAGTTAGTTATTGATCTTATGTTTTATGTCAACCAGAAGTCTAACACTAATTATTAAGTCATACCATTCAAATTAAGCTTTGTTGATTTGTGACAAACATTGATTCTCACAGAATTGGTTACGATTCTGGTACGCTGTTCTGATACCATATACATGTGTGTGTCGTAATCTCTTAGGTGATCATAGCCCAGTTTTGTCTCTACATTTCTGCTGTTAGAACACCAGATATCATCTTTAAAACACAACCTTAGCCATTTAGCAAATTACCAAACCTTTTGCTAAATATTATGATGCTTTGAAATGACTTACTTTATATTATATTCTCATGCTTAACCTGTACTTCAGTGAAGCTTCTTTATTTTGCAACACTGCAGTAATAAATGAATTCTCTTTTCATGTCTTAAATTAAAAATAATGAAGCAAGCATCAAACTGTGATAAAGATCCAGATACATCCTAACTATGTTCATTGTCCATGAAAGTTGAAGGTCCAAAACACTCAAGGCATAATGAGCAGAAACTGCCTTACTCTGCCATTAATTCACATTAATTGAGCATGGGATTTTAATTGCATTTAAAGTTAAAGATGTAGTTAGTAACACAGCCAAATGAATATGACCAGTATAGTAGTTGGCAAATTCAGACACATTTGAAAAAATGACATTGCATCCAACCAAGTTCCAAATATTTTAAACACTAATCAAGTCCAGTCTTCTCAGTATTGGTACAATAATTGCAGAACCTAAGCTGCCTAAGCCATGATATAATCTTACTCACATAGATTATTTTACAGGCCTAAATAACAGTTTGTGTTGAGAAGGACTTTAAAACAGACAATGACTGACAAGAACAAAGACAGCAGTTTTTAAACCACTTCCAAGGCTTTTATAATCTTCTTTCTGTTTTCCCTGTGATCCCAAAGCCATTAGTTTCTTCTTTTTATGGCACTAGGGGGAACATGTCTGAGACAGATATATTTTTATAGTGCCATTGGGTTATTTGCAGTTTAATTATCTCAAATAGTAAATGCACCTCTGACACATTAATGACCATGCTGCTAGTCTGTAAATCTTAAGCAACTATGTCTGTGTGTAGTTACTGCACATTAATTTTAAACCTGAGCACTATTCTGAGGAGTAGCATGCGTATTTTGCCCATGTTGGCAGCCTTAGTGCACATATGAAATATTATGTCTCATAACTAAGATGGTTTACACTATTTAAGCAGTGTGTGGTGTTTAGGCTTAAACATTTTTGACCTTTGTTGAAACATGCTAATATACTCTTATGAAATTCCTTTCACATTATGTACTTATTTTGTCAAAAAAAAATGTTTGCAGGTACATATCATAGTGCCAGTAAAGCATGCTGTGAGGCCTTTGAGACACAACTACTGAAAGGCGATTTTATGAGTGTAACTGAATATTCTTATGAATATATGTAACTACACTTCGAAAAAAATAATAATGACTACTCTCAAATTTCCCCCAAATCTCATCAAGACAAGACAAACGGTTAAAACAACTAAAACTTATTATATTTCATTGCAATGATTGCCAAAATCTTACTGAGGTTATTGCTATTACTACTTGAATTATTCTTCATTTTCTGTTATACAATACTTCCAATGTTGTGCTTAGTTCAAGTCACAAAAATGCTATCCACTACATTGAATTTTATCTGAGAAGGGAGTAACATCCTACACTTTAATGTAATTATTTATATTTCATCAATATATTACTATTCCTTCACTGTTACTGAGTCAAAAAGTTCTGGAACTCTATTCCTAGCAGTATTGTGGTTGCACCTATACACTATATACCTTTTTTTTAGCCCATGCAATATAGTGGTTCAAGAAAGCAGTTCTATCACCTTCTCAACAATAATTAAAAAGGGGCAATTAATACTGGTCTAACCAGCAATGTCCATGTCCTGTCAACAAATGAAAAGAAGAAAGAGTATGGGGGGAAAAACAGGAAGTTAGGAACAGCAGTCTATTCAGCCCGTTGATTCTGCCCCACCATTCAAAATAATCATTGGCTGATCAAGCACTTCAAAGTCTTCTATTCAAGACAATCTCCATAAGTCTGTATGCCATCAGTAATCAGAAATCTATCAATGTCTACCTTAAACATTCACAAAGAGTGAGCATCTATAGCCTTCTGTGGTAGAAAATTCCAAAGTTTCACAACTTTCTCAGTTAATGAAAAATCCCCTCACCTCAAACCTAACTGGCATTTCTCTTAACTTTTAAATTGTGGACTCTGATTCTTGACTGTCCAACCAGGGGAAACATCATGCCTGCATTTACTGTCTGCCCCTTCAAGAATTTTCTAATTTTCTATGAAATCACCTCTTAGTCTTCAAAAATTAATTACTTCAAGGAATCAATTTACTGCATAATGTGGTGCAGGAGATATGTTCAAGTAGTGTACACATTATTGGGGCCACTACTGCTTATAATTTAATATAAATGAATTGGATTCAGAAACAAGACAGAATTGTAAGATGAACAAATGATACCAAGAAAAGAGAGGAACTGTGAAATGAGATGGGCAACATAGAAATGATCAAAGTTATGCAACATACCTATCAATAGAACTGAAAAATAATGCAATCAGGAATGAAAAAGACATCGTATATGTCATCAAGTTTTTTACACACACACACCCTCTCTCTTACAAGGATACCGGAAAACATGCATCTAAGTGTAATGACCTTAGGGTTGAAAAATGGGAAAAAAGGATAGTATATATCCTCTTTCAAACGAGATATTATTTTTCCTAAAAGGATTTTCTCCAATAGTTTGCCCTAGCACATTTGGTGAAAAACACTTTATGGCTTTTACCTTGCATTTAAAGGCTTATCAGTCTCAGATGCTTTCCATTTTTTTTATCAGCACAATGCAGGCAACAGACTGGTTGTTAAAAGTACATCTGAAGTTACATTCTGCCTTCTATAAACTTAGTGTCTCAGATGCTTCCATTGCCTGCTTATCAGTAAAAGCCGTACCCAACCCCAGATACCTTCTCTCAGAACAGGCTTTAATTTAATTTCAGAACTTTTCCTTTTTAAACAGCAATTTGCCTTTCCAGTGACCTTCAAAGTGTTTTCAAAGCAGATGTTATATCCTTCTGACTTGCTGTGAATAGTCTTCCATTGTCTCAAAATATATTTTCATTTAAAAAATGTACTTCTGATCAGCTCTTAATTTATAATAAAGACAAGTCTGCTCTTTTATTTGATATATTATAGATTATTTCAATGGGAACATTAATTTCTGTGAAATAAGATGCAAACAGATTTTTATGTCTGAATTCAGTGTTTGCAACCCAGTATTATATGGAGCAATACATATATTTCAGTAATATAATACAAAACACGTATTATATAAATGATAAATGCATGTTTCTAAATTTATACATGTTGAATTTAATTATGTCTAACACACATTCTAACTTCCAATTTCAATTTTACTAAGGTGTGCCTTCTGCTGCACAGAATGTTATTTCAAAGGTGAATGAGACCTCTCTGAGTTTGGAATGGAGTGAGCCACAGGATGTTGGTGGCCGTGATGACCTGCTCTATAATATCATCTGCAAGAAGTGCAGCGTAGAAGGCAAAATCTGCTCCAGATGTGATGACAATGTTGAGTTTGTCCCACGACAGCTGGGCCTGACGGAAAGGCATGTGTTTATCAGCAATCTTTTGGCTCACACCAGATATACATTTGAAATCCAAGCAGTAAATGGAGTCTCCAGCAAGAGTTCACTTCCTCCTCAGTTTGCAGCAGTTAACATTACTACGAATCAAGCTGGTAAGTAGGGCATTGTTTCAGCATTTAATATTGTAATGTCTATATATAACTTAAACATTCCAGCTTCCCAATAAATAATTCAGTGAATTTGTACTTTATGTTTCCCTGTGTAGTTTTAAAAGAATCACTGATTTCTGTGTAGATTGCATTTGTGCAGACTATGACATTGCACCTTGTGGAGGAGTAAGGTATTGCTGACAGCAAGTTGGGGACATCAGAAGTTGCTATATGCTTCACAGAGTAATGATGCAAACATGAGCGTAAGCTAGCTAGTAACATAAAAGAAGATTGCAAGACATTTTTTTAGATATAGGAAATGTAAGCGAGAGGCACAAGTGAACATTGGACAGCTGAAACACAAGGCTGGAGAAGTAGTAAAAGGGAACAAAGAAATGGCAGAGGAACTCAATCTGAACTTTCCATCAGTAGTGTTTCACAATAGAAGACACCAGTAGGATACCAGATCCATTGGAGAGTCAGAGGACAGAGGTGAGTATCATGGTCATCACTACAAAAAAGATGCCGGTGAAGCTGAAAGGTCCGAAAGTGAATAAATCATGTGGAGCAGATGGAGACATTGCAGAGTTGTGGAATCTGTTACTAAGAATGATATTGTGAAGCATGTGGAAGTGTATAGTAAAGTAAGGCTCAGTCTGCATGGCTTTGTCAAGGGGAGATCATGCCTGATAAATCTGTTAGAATTCTTTGAGAAGGTAACAAGCAAGAGAACATGATCTATTTGGACTTCTAGAATATATTTGACAAAGTGCTGTAAAGGAGGCTACTAAATAAGAGCACAAGAGAAAATGCTGGAAAATCTCAGCAGGTCTGGCAGCATCTGTAAGGAGAGAAAAGAGCTGACGTTTCGAGTCTAACTGACCGTTTGTCAAAGCTCACTAAATGAGAGCCTTTAGTATCAGGGACAAGGTACTACTGTGTAGCAGAAAGCAGTGAGAAGGAATAAAGGGGTCGTTTTCAGGATGGCACCCCTTGATGAGTGGAGTTCTGCAGGGATCAGTGTTGGGACCACAAATATTCACGTGATACATAACAGTTTAGATGAAAGAACTGAGAGCATTGTTGCTACATTTGCCAGATAACACAAAAATAGTTGGACGGACAACTAATGTTGGGGAAGTGAGGAGGCTCCAGAAAGACTTGGACAGTCTAAAAAAGTAGGCAAGGAAGTAGTGCATGGAATACAATGTAGGAAGTGTGAGGTTGTGCACTTTGGTAGGAGGAATAGAGGCTTAAACTATTTTTTAAATGGACAAAAGGCTTTGAAAACCTGAAGCACAAAGGGATTTGGGAGCCCTAGCCTCAGAATTCTCTTCAGGTTAATATGCAGGTTCATTTGGCAGTTAGGAAAGCAAATGCAACGTTTGCATTCATTTCAAGAGGGCTAGAATACAAGATCAGAGATGTACTGCTGAGACTGCATAAGACTCTGGTCAGACTGCATTTAGAATATTATGAGCAGTTTTGGGTCCCGTGTCTAAGGAAGGATGTCTGGCCTTGGTTGGTGAGGGGAGAGTTTTCCAGAGGAGGTTTACAAGAATGACCCTGGGGTTGATGGACTTGTCATATGAGGAGTGGTTGAGGACTCTGGGTCTGTATTCAGTGGAGTTCAGAAGAATGAGGGAGATCTGATTGAAACTTTACAGAATACTGAGAGGCCTGGGTAGAGTGGATATGGAGAAGATGTTTCCACTAGTAGGAGAGACAAGGTCCCAAAAACAGAGCCCAGAGTGAAGTTATGGCCCTTTAGAACTGGGATAGGAGGAATTTCTTCAGCCAGAGGGTAATGAATCTATAGAATGTATTGCCACAGAAGTTCATGGAGGCCAAGTCATTGTGCATATTTAAGACAGAAATAGATAATTCTTGGTTAGTAAAGGGATCAAAGGTTATGGGGAGAAGACAGGAGAATGGTTGAGAAACATATCAGCCATGATCAAAAGGCGGACTAGATTTAAAAGGCCGAATGGCCTAATTATTCTCCTTTATCTTATAGTCTTAACACCTCAGTTTCTTCAACATTCTAACCGCAACCTGATCCTTTCATACTCGATTAAAGTAAATACAATTGACACTAGCTTCAAAAAACACAAGCTGAATTTTTCAGCCCCAGTAGATGTAGACAAAGAGCTAGGTGGTTACAGAGTTTCACACGGCCTGACAGGACGCTGCTTCTTTGGTATCATTCTGTCCTCAGGCCATTTTATTCTTTCAGACTAATTATAAATTGTTAAGATGTTAACAGTTTTTAGCATAGTTTTGGTCAGAATGTAACACTTGACCATCTCCAATTAAAATAAACATTGATTTTGTCTCCTTTAATTTCTCTTGGTTAACATTTAGGGTGTGTGCAAATAAATATGAGTGGATTCCTTTCATCTCTGTTCAGTTCCAACTCAGCCTCTCACACCAGCTCAAAAGCACTATTGTACGCTTCCTGAAAACAGTATAGACAGAATAAATAGTTTTGCATCACCATGTCAGTTCAAGTGTCAGTTATTTGTTGTCGCAGGACAACTGGTGTTAGTGTAGGCACATTTCATGTAGTGAAGAACAAATGCATTTATGTTACAAAAGAAGAAGCAATTTAAATATTTCAGCTTCAGGTTGTACAGAAAGCATACAAATTTAAAAACTGTCATTTTGACACATACTTGTTGCACCAATATCCAAAAATTACATTCGCAACAGCCGTCTTGTGCTCTGATAGTCATTTTACAGAAACATGCGCATTTTATGGATGTGTGAAGATTATGTTCTGCTTGTTGAGTATGTCACCACAAAACAATTTGTGTTGCAATAGCAACAGTCCTGTAGGTTTCTTAAACTCTTGATTCCAATTATTGAAAGCTCTCAACCCTTGAGCAGAAAGGATTTATTTGAGGGTGGCCATCCTTGAGGTTAAGACTTGTCTGACTTTCACATTAAGCTCCCCTTTTGTGTTGTAGCTTATCTTGCAGTGATTAAGGCCTGAATATTCATTCACTTGGCACTTTCTGTATTATAAGTCCAACACAATGAAATGGTGTTAGGGGACCTGCTAAATCACAGCCCGAAGCAGCTGGTGGGATGCCATCAGGCTTTGTCAGACAGGAATTCACACTGGCAGTCCAGGTGCTGGATGGTGTAGCTGTAATTAGGCCCTGAGAGACAGATGACTGTGTTCTGAGTTCGGCTGTTAAGAGAATCTTACCTCCAGGCAGTATGTATGTAATTTGTCCATTGATTGGTGTTTAATGGACGGTATTAGCTTCCATTGTTGCATGACTGGATTAGAGGAGTTGGGCAGCAGGAGTTGTAAGTGGAGGAAATCTGAAGTCTTTCTCTCTATAGGTAAAATTCTTTAAGTAGTTTAGGTTTAAACATTGCAGCAGGATGATGGAACTTGTTCTGTGCACTCACAGTTCCAGTTTTGAAACTCTATTATCGGCAGAGAAAGATAGCCCTCTTCAAGTGAATTGCTATACAAAGGCAGCAAGCTAGAAAGCAAATTAACATATTTGTTTTTAACAACAAAGATATATTTTTATGGATCTTATTTTAACATGCTAAACTTAACAAGGCACTTCACAGGGGCATTAGAAAGCAAAGCTTAACATTAAATCGTTCAGCTAATGGCCAATTGCTTGATCAAAGAGTCTTAAGAAGTAGCTTTAAGAAAAGGTTTAGGGAGGAAAATACAGAGTTCGTGGCCAAATTAAGCTGAATGCATCGTTACCAAAATTGAGAGTGGTCAAGAAGTGGAGAATCACAGATAATTTAGGGGGAGCTGTGCAGCTGCTTATGAAAGTCAAGATTATGGAAGGATTTGGAAACAAAGATGAGAATATTAAGATGGAGCCATTGCTTAAAGCAGAAGCCAGTGCAGGTCAGTAAGTGCAGGGGTGATAAATGAACAGAAATCTATGCAATTTAGGACATGAGCAGCTGAGATTTGGATAATCTCTTGGAGTAGAATGTGGGAAGCTAAACAGAAATTGTCAATTCTGGACGTAACAAAAAATATGGATGAGGACATCAGCAGGAACTGAGCTGAAACAGGGGCTGACTCAGATATTTTTCCGAAGTGAAAATAGGTGGTCTTAGTGTTGAATAAATGGATAAAGAGTTACCTTAAAAATAATTAATATAAAATTAAGGATCTTTGGTGAAGATCTCAAATGCTAACTCTGCTTCATTCTCCACAGAGTTTGCCAGACCTGCTGAGTTTCTCCAACATTGCCAGACTTTATTTCAAGAAAATTCATAATGTTTTAACATACTTTCTATTGAATCATTGCAAATTAAGGAAAGTTAGTTTGTTTAATCTTTATTAATCTAGCAAGAGTTTGGCATGTAACAAGTTACATGCCAAAATTTGTAGGTATTATGGATATAAAAGAAGAAGAATTTCTTTAGTTAGTGATAAAATATAGGTGTTACATATAAAATACGCTATGAGGGCAATGAGAAATGACGAATAACTGCACTTCTAAGATGGGACATATTCCATTGCGGTCTTTGTGATATTCATCATTCACTCATGAACGTATACAATGCCTCAGGACATGTTTTAAAATGAGAATCCTTATGATTGAACAATTGATACAGTTTTATAAAACTGTGGGTTTAAGCTAAGGGAAGTTCCTTTACCATTTAGGTATCAGTTTGTTTCAGTTGTAGGTGTTCATTATTAGATGTTTTTAAAATTCTGAATGATTTTGATCAAGGTCTTTGTGAACAATTAATTTCTGATTGAACGTCCAATTAGATACCAATTTAAAATTACTACTTAGTGGTAGTAGACATTTTTTTCATAAAGTGTTGAATTTGAGAATACATTACTGAGAGAGTTATTGAGGAAGTGGTCACTTCTTTATATTGGAACATTGGCTCTGCATTTGAAATAAGAAAGCAAAGCACTGTGGCGTCTGAGTAGATAAATAGGAATTATTTTGGATTGCTGTAATAAAGAGTTATTAGAGATAAAATGTGGCAAAGGTTCTGCACTGTAAACACCTTTGGTTTTGTTGGTGGTGCTTGGAACTAAAATGTTTGCAATGTTGGCTCTTTGTTGTCCTTTGCAGCTCCTTCTCCTGTGCTTATGCTGCATCTACTGAGTGCCACATCAAATAGCATGACTCTATCATGGCTTGCACCTGAAAAACCCAATGGCATAATCCTGGACTATGAGCTGAAATATCGTGAAAAGGTACAGTCATGCTATATATGCTGCTGAAAAGATCAGGCATGCTGGCACTCTAGTGACACTAATCCCAGACCATTGAAGTATTATATTCCAAATAATTATTTTCAATTGTTTATGTGGATCTCGTAGAAAATAGAACATTGTATATTTTTTAAAATTGCTCATGAGGGAATCATTGATATTTTGACAGCCCAGAAAGAGGCCATAAGGCCTATTGTGTCTGCACCAACTCTGTTAAAGAGCATCTCACCTCTTGCTATTTGCCTCTCATCCCCCCACAGAACCTTGCACATTGTCCTTGTTCAAATAACTATGTAATTCTCTTTTGAATACCTCGGTTAAACCTTCCTCCACCACTCTGTCTGACACTGCATTCCAGAGCCTATGCACTCATTGTGTGAAAGATTTTTCCTTGTCATTTTGCTTCTCTTATGTATTACTTTAAATCTGCGTTGTCTCACTCTTGATCTCTTCATGAATGGGAATATTTTCCCCCTATTTACTCTGTCCAGATCTCTCAATTTTGTATGTTTCTATCAGCTTTCTTCTCTCCCTTTTTTTATGAAGAATTCAATTCCAACTTTTCCAGTCTATCATCACAATTGAAATTCATCATCCCTGGAAGAATTCTCACAAACCCTCTGTACCCTTGCCAATTTCTTCAGTCCCATCCGAAGGAGTGGCATGCAGAACTGGAGAAAACACTCCAGCTGAGTCTATTATTATATGTTCAACACAACCTCCTTGCTATTGTGTTGTATGCCAATTTTAGTAAAGACATTATTAATCAAATATGTTTCATGACTGCTCTCTCAACCTCTTCCACCTTTATGAATAAAGCACAAATATACCAGGTTCCTATGCTCCTACACCCCCTGCAGAGTTGTACTCTTTAGTTTATACTTTCTCTCTACTTTCTTCCTAACAAAATGTTTCATCTTATATGTCTCCACATTGCATTTCACCTGCCAATTACCCACCCCCTCAATCTATTTTAGTCATGGTGTTGCAAAGAATTTGAATACAAACTACTTTTCAAAAGTGATTTGGAACATACTCTTCAACAAGTATTTTTTTCACAGGTTTATCAAAAAAAGCTCTTTTACTATCACTTGGCAGCTGAGTTAAGGATTCGACAATAACTATTCGCCCTGTCCTAATACTTTTTCATCAATATTTCACGTGTATTTTAATCCAGGACCAAGATGAATCAACAGCGTCGACCATTACAAGTCAGAAAAACAAAATTCGCATTGAAGGGTTAAAACCATTTGCTTCTTATGGAGTTCAGGTGCGAGCCAGGACCGTGGCTGGATATGGAAAGTACAGTGAAACTGTAGATTTCCAGACTCTGATGGAAAGTATGTCTGTCAAATTTTGACTTTGATTGGCAGTTTTCAACAAAAGTTCTTAGAGATATAAAGTTAAATGTGTTGCTGATAATTTACTAACAATATTTTAGGTATATTATCAACGCTGCAAAAATTTGAATAATCTAAATCTCTTCACTTTTTGGTATTTATTATAATCTATTTGTGGCATTTGTCAAATGATTTACAGAAGTCAATTAATAAATCCTAGAGAGATCAGCTACTATGTCAGATTGTGGGAAGCAGATGATGATTTAAGATCAGGATTAATATATGTGAAAGTGGAATACACGTATTAACACATTGACAGATTGTTAAGGGCTTCACATTTCTTTGTTTTTATTCCTTTTATGAAACTACTGTTTTCTACTGGTTGAACTCTTAAATAATACCTGTCCTTCTCTATTCAGATGAGAGTGGGAAAAGCATCCAAGAACAATTGCCCCTGATTGTAGGTTCAGCCACTGCAGGCCTGGTATTTATTGTAGCTGTGCTTGTGATTGCATTTGTGTGCATCAGGTAATCAAACCTTTTCATATGCTCAAAGAAAAGCCTTCATAAGAGTTTTAATTGTCTGTATTTAATGCTCTTAGTGTCACAATAAAAGTTTTCAGAAAATATTTCTTTTCTATCTTGTCTGAAGGAAACGTGGAAGTGGTTCAGAGTCAGAATACACTGAGAAACTCCAGCAGTACAGCACTGGCCACAGTAAGCTCCTCCATTAATTTTTTCCACAAGAAACATATTGGGGTAGAAGTTTGTCTCACATTGTTTACAGACCCAGAATCAGGGCTGAGCAAGGCGCATGTAGCTCAAACAAGACACCTGGAATTGGGCATCAGATCCCATTTCAGTTAATTTGGTGTTGTGCCCCTCAGCATCTCAAACATTTCAGCATTTCAAAATTCATGCTGTTGATGATAGCTACTTCTTGTGACGTAGAAAGGCCCAGAGTAGGATAAATGTGCTTAAGGTGGGTGGAGCAGAAGAATTCATGATACTTTGGATCCATGAAAAGCATTCTTACGACCATTGTCAGTACAAAGTTCTTTTTAAAAATTGCCAATAATATTTGTTGGTGACCACGTTAGAATTGAAGAATTTTAATTGGATTGCACTCAGTTTCTGTCCTGCTCATCTAAAAGTGATTTTCTCGACAGCACTTAAAATGAAAGTCAATGCCTTGACTTGTGTGGAGAAAGTGGGTACTGCAGATGCTGGAGATCAAAGTCAAAAAGTGTGGTCCTGGAAAAGCACAACTGGTCAGGCAGCATCTGAGCAGGAAAGTCAACGTTTTGATCATTGGCTCTTTATCAGGTTTAAGAGTTTATGCTTGAAACGTCGACTTTCCTGTTCCTCGGATGCTACCTGACCGGCTGTGCTTTTTCAGGACCACACTTTTTGACTCCGTCTTTACTTGCATACATAATAAACCTAATATAATTTTTGGGATGGCTGAAAATGACTTTCAATTTATTCAGTTAGCTATTTTAATCAACCTATTCAGACATATTTTGGCACACACTCAGGGCAGGTGAGACATGAACCTTATATCTTCTGTCCAAGAGGCAGTGGCACCAGTACACCACCTAGTCTTCACTTAACGGCTTACAAAATGGGTAGAAAAAGATGCAGTTTCTATTTTCCATGGCTAACTATTGATTTAGGAAGTATAATCTATTTGTTCTATTAATGCTGCATATCATTTGTCTTTATCACTAATAGTCACACCAGGAATGAAGGTTTATATTGACCCTTTCACCTATGAAGATCCCAATGAGGCTGTCAGAGAATTTGCCAAGGAAATTGATGTATCCTGTGTAAAAATTGAAGAAGTGATTGGAGCAGGTAGACCAAAAGGCATTGACAATCTCTTATACTAAAACATATCTAAATTTACCATGTTTTATGTGACCAAAAATCTGAAACTTAGTTTGTAATTTTTTTTTGTGCAGGTGAATTTGGGGAAGTATGTAGAGGACGCCTTAAACTTCCAGGACGAAGGGAGATCTTTGTAGCAATAAAAACACTTAAGGCTGGTTATACTGAAAGACAGCGAAGGGATTTCTTAAGTGAAGCCAGTATTATGGGACAGTTTGATCACCCAAATATTATCCATTTGGAGGGAGTGGTCACTAAAAGCCGTCCAGTCATGATTGTTACTGAGTTTATGGAGAATGGTGCCTTGGATTCCTTCCTCAGGGTAAGTGCAAGATTTAGTACTTCTTGTATCTAATGTGGTTCTTGAAATCCATGTGAAGGAAAATCATGAGGAATGTATAACTGGTGGTCAATTTACGACCAGCACTTTCTATCCCACCAAAGCTGAACCATACTTCTTTTGTGAGACATGATGGATTTTTCAGTACCTGGCTTCTCTCTAAACTTATATTACAGTTGACTCAGCAACAGTTAATTAGAATTTACTTCTTTGATTTTCCTAAACTGAAGTGAAATGCTTTGATGACGGGGGTTAATATGCTCACTGTGAGCCTGTAAATAAATACAAGCACACTTGGCAGATCTCTTTGTGTGATATAGTGCAGGTGTGTTCTTTATAGTCACATGATTGAAAGGATGTCAATTTATTTCATCAAGGTTACCTCAGGAATTTCAAAGAAACCTGAGCTCCTCTTCCGCTGCCTTAATAGAAACAAAATACTTAATACATTTTACTCATTGAATTTCTGGCCTTGTTGCTTGTTATTTTGCAGATGAATGATGGACAGTTCACAGTCATCCAGCTGGTCGGCATGTTAAGAGGAATTGCAGCTGGGATGAAATATTTGTCAGAAATGAACTATGTGCACAGAGACCTGGCAGCCAGGAACATTCTGGTCAACAGTAATCTTGTGTGCAAAGTGTCAGATTTTGGTTTGTCGAGATTCCTGGAAGATGATCCAACTGATCCAACCTACACAAGTTCATTGGTGAGGGCAACACCAATTATGTGCATTATGTTCTCTGTACTTCTTTTTGAAGTTGTTTGAACACTTGAGATGTTAGAATGAAATGAGGTAGTTAGGCTATAGATAAAACTAAATGTCATGCTAGCTGCAAAGGATTCATGACATAATCTGAAAATACAAATGGTGAAACTGTTTCATATTGTAATGTTCAATTCATGTGTTTTTTTTAATATAATGCTTCTACTGATCAATATAGTTTGAAAGCACTCCAGTTTCCTTTGTGTCGTTTGGCTCAATTTTGCCAGAATTTAGCAAAGCATCATTTTGGCAATTTTCATGGAAGGTTTTTCTCCAGTGAGCCCTAATGGGTTTCTTCACATTACCTTTCCCAAACTAGTCTCATTACCTGTGCATTCCACTCTATGGCACTCTCTCATTGTAAACTCCCAGTCACCACAGACAGGATTATTGGCTACTGCCGGGACCACCTGGGCTTGCTGGCGCCAGCACAACCTTTAAAGGCCAATCATGTATTTGGCCAAGTGCTGGAAATCTGCAGCTGCCTGACATGGTTCCTGTCACTTCTCCCAGATGTGTTGGGCAGATACAGGGCCTTTCCTTCAGGGATTCGGGAGTTCTCATGGATGGATGGGAGTGTGCATATGGTTGAGATGTTGAAGACTCCTGTCCAAGATGCAGGACTGGAGGAGCGAGCAACAAGCGGACTCTTTTGAATTGTTCATTAACGGGTTGTGAGCATTGCTGTCTGGTACAGTATTTGTTGTCTATCTCTAGCTGTCCTTGAGAAGGTGGTAGTAAGCCACCTTTCTGAATCACTGCCATCCGTTTGGTGTAGGTAGACCCACAGAGCCTTTAGGGAGGGAATTCTAAGATTTTGACCCAGCAACACACAAAAAAATGGCAAATTATTTCCAGGTCAGGATGGTGAGTGGTTTGGAGGGGAAATACAGGTGTAGGTCCACCATCGAGCTGTTGCTCTTGTGCTTCTAGATTCACATGGCATGGGTTTAGAAGCTGCAGGAACCTCTGAGTTTCTGCAGTGCACCTTGTAAATGCTACTCACTGATACTACTGTATGTCGATGGTGGAGGGAATGGTATCAAACAAGCAGGCAACATTGTCCTGGATAGTGTCAGCTTCTTGAGTGTTATTGGATTGCTCTCACCAAGGCAAGTGAAGATTATTCCATCACACTCCTAACTTGTGCCTTTCAAATGGTGAACAGGCTTTGGGGAATTGGGAGCTGAGTTGTTCATTGCAGGATTCCTAGCTTCTGACCTCTTGAGTTGCCAAGTGACCATTCTGATTTTCACTTTGGGAATTGTCACCATCTAGATTCTATTCAGTAGGGAAATGGGAAGCTACATGTCAATGAATCAAGATGGTATAATAATGAGATGTTACTGCATTAAACATGCCCCTTATTGCTCACCAGTGAGAATTTCCTCTTCATTGTAAATTTGGACTTTTTGCTTTCAACATCAGGAAGCTCGTTAATGCCAATCCGGCACAATTCTCCCAAATTCTGACCATTGCTCACATTTTTCCAGGGCTATTTTCCCTCTTGTACCTGAGTATAATATTTCTATTGGACCGAAAGTATCAGCTTTTTAAAAAAATATTACTGTTGGTTTGGTGATTCAAGTGGCCAGGTGATCAAGAGTCAGGAAATGCTCAGACGTTGAGAGGAGGAGGTGAGCAGAAGAGGTCTGGGGCTGCACATAGACTTCTTTCTCCTGATGGAATGGGCCCCATGTTTGGGCAGATGATTCTGATATGTTTAGGGTGTAAAGAAGAGGCTGACAGTGGGTTCTTTACTGTTGCAGAGTCCGACAAAAGCACTGTTCTCCTCCACGCACTGTAAAGGTTCATCTCATAACTTCCATATGCTGTTTTATCGCAGTTTTCAGCAGTCCCTTTTAATGATAACTGGTTAGACCACTCAATACCTGCTACATCTAAAGATATTACAAACAATGCTTGCTTCCTACATTTGTATATGAAAATGCTAATCACTGTCTTAACCAGTTTGCCTGTATAAAAAGTACAACATATTTTAATTTGGACTTAAAAGAAATGTTGATGATGATAAACAACTTCCCATTGTTAAGAGGTATTCCTGGAAATTGAATCAGGTCAGCCTCACCTTCAAAGGGATAACTACCTCCACCGTTCTATTGAGAAACAGGGAAGCAACAATTGAAAGTTGTCCTTATCCTTTCTGCAATTCATGAGAAACTGATTTAGACTTAGTTAAAAATCACACAACACCAGGTTATAGTCCAACAGGTTTATTTGGAAGCACTAGCTTTTGGAGCGCTGCTCATTCACCTTGTGGAGGATAAGATTGTGCACTCCACAACCTCCTGATGAATCAGCAGCGGCACTGTTCTGTTTTATGAGGCTTGTAACAAATATCAATGTGTTGAAAGTGAAGGGGGAATGAAAAGACCTTTCTGTTTTGGTACCAGGGTGGCAAAATTCCAATCAGGTGGACAGCTCCTGAAGCAATTGCTTATCGCAAGTTCACCTCGGCCAGTGATGTATGGAGTTACGGAATTGTCATGTGGGAAGTGATGTCATATGGTGAGAGACCATACTGGGACATGTCAAATCAAGATGTAAGTGTCTGAGCTGATAAGCTCAAGCAAACATATTGCATGAGGGATCCACCTGAAGTGTTAAATAAAACATTTATATAAAATGCTATCACTTTGCTCCTTTCTGATGAAATGTCTTCTCAATTGTTTTGGATTTTGACTCGTTTGGATAATTCACAGATTGCACTGACTGGATGCAGGATTTTTTTCACTTGGTTCAAGACATCAATATCAAAACCCTTAGATTTCTCCTCCAAAGTCAGGTCAAAGTAAATGTGGTAGGATTTGCCATGAAATTAACAGCAGGACTTTCAGACAGATCTGAAAAATAGAAGCCCAGGACCATGAGTCCTGTTTTTGACATTAATGGGGTTTGGACAGATGTCAATGTATTGATTGTGCCACAGAGAATTAGATTAAATATTTTTGGGGAATGGTAGGATGTGTGTGATGCCTTATTGTGGGGATGTATTTGCTACATATTAAGACAATTGAATGTTACAGTTCAAAATATTATTTGTAATAAGGTAAGTGTTGTACATTTGAAGTTTAGAAGTGCAGTGCCTTGGCATTGCTTCTTCTAAGGCTCATAGTAGTCAAATATATTCCTCCTATACTCCAGAATGTAGTTATGTTTTCTACCCACAATAAGGAATAACCTAAGGCTAAAAGCTGTCTAATATCTCCCAGATACTACAGTTCTTAAGATTATTTTTTTGGTTTGAAATGAGGACACGGATATCAAATACTTTTGATCTTGTAGAATAACCAGACAGGAACTGGTACATTTTGCGTTCACGAGAAATGATATCAGCTGTTCAAGGCTTCATACAAAATTTCAAAATGTCAAACGGCTGAGGGGAAATTCAATTTAATTGCCTTTATCAACTTGTGTGAGGCTTTTGATTTTGTTTAAAACACAGTCTTCATGGCGGTGCTGGACTGTTGGAAGATGTGCCAAATTGTGGATTTTGTCAAGCTGTGGATTTCAATTTAAACATCTGTTTATGATTAGTTTGGCAACTCATCACGTCTGTCTCTCTCAAAAGAAGTCAATGTATCTTTGCTGAGATTCTGTGCCCAAAACTTAATGCTGCTCTCTGGATGAGATCTGACCAAGTCTGTACAATGGAGCTATAACTTGCACACTTGTGTAGTTCAACCTACTGAGATAAAGGATAGCATTCCACTAGCCTTCTTTATTCCTTCTTAAACATGTATGGTAACTTTAGTAATTTATGTACAGTATCTAGACTCTCATTTCTTTGCTTATCCATAGCTCCCAGCTGTGCATAATTTAGACAGTATTTTACCTTGTCTTTCTCAGGTCCAAAGAGGATGTCCTCACACTTCACATTAAGCTCTATCACTTAGTTTCACTATCTCCTTTTGCAACTTTCCTCCTTTCTGCATAATTTACTGTGCCTCCCAGTTTAGTATCATTTGCATAGTTAGACATGTAACTGTCTATTCCTGTATTTGACATTACTGCATATGGTGAAGAGCTGAGTAAACATTCCTAGAAAGCTCCAATCCTCATATCCTGTCAATCATCATTCTTGCCCTTTACCCCCACTTTGTTTTCTACTTCCTAACCAATTATCTTCCATGTCAATAGGTTAATTTGAAATGTAATTGTTCACCTGTTGAAGGTGAGAAGTACTGAAAAGGCTAACATTTGTTGTCCATTCCTCACTTCCTTTGAGAAGGTGGTGGTGAGCTTCTTGAGTGTTGGTTGACCTGCAGTCATCCAGTAATGTGGAGAGTATTCCACCACATTTCTGATTTGTGTCTTCTAAATAGTGGAGAGGCATTGGAGAGTGGAGAAGTGTATCACTCATCCTAAAATTCTTAGCTGTTGAAATCAGACAGCTGAGTCCAGTTCAGTTTCCAGTCAGTGACAACCCCAAATGAAGTTGATAATGGGGGGATTCAATGATGTTAAGGCTGTTGAATGTCAGGGGGAGATGCTTAGATTCTACCTTGTTGCAGATAATCATTGCCTGGCAAGTGTGTGACACATTTGGTACTTGCCTATTATTAGCCAAAGCCTGAAAGTTGACCAGGGCTTGCTGCATGTGGCAATGATATCAGAAAGTATACAAAGAATCAGTGAATGACCCCATTTTTCATCTTATGGTGGAGGGAAGGATGAATCATTTGCAGATGGTTGGGCGTTTGACACCGTACTGAGAAACCCCTGTAGTGATATTCATGCACTTTCATTTTTTTTATAATCTCTAATGCAAGACCTTAACAAATGCTTTCTGGAACTGCATATAGGATGTATATAGAGCTCTGTCTGTCAAAGTAGTTCGTGACTCTGTGATGAATTATTTCAGTACGTTTTCAGCACTTGAAGGTAAATCAACAGTATTGTAATTTTCCGGTTTCTGTCTGCTTCTCTTAAATAGTGGAGTGATATGACTTGTATAAAATATGGAGAGTTGTGTAAAGGGAGCTCAGTTCACTTGCAGTCTTTCATAACACTCTGGATTCTCTTGCAGGTTATTAATGCTGTGGAACAGGACTATCGTTTGCCACCTCCAATGGATTGCCCAACTGCCCTACATCAGTTGATGTTAGACTGCTGGGTAAAAGACCGTAACAACCGACCTAAGTTTGCTCAGATTGTAAACACGCTGGACAAGCTTATTCGCAATGCAGCTAGCTTGAAAGTCGTCTCTGTTGCAAATCCAGGGTATGTTTCATGACAAAGTGGAAGTTCCATTTTCAAGACCACATAGAAATGTGACTTTTGACTTTGACTAAGTTCTTAACTTTTAAGTTATTACCTTAAATAACATCATGTTCTAAGGATGCCATGAAAGGGACATTTAATTTGATGAAAAAATGCTTATTTCCATATATAAACACTGACATTTTAAGTGATTGACTTTAAAATCTTCATCTTGGTGTCTGTTGCTCAAGCATGAAGTCAGTATCAGTCATGATCCTGATTATCTAATAACCTTTTGTATAAATGTCTATCATCTAAGATAGAGTGTGGGACCACAAAAGACAATATGGACTCTTCAGCAAACGGTGAAGCACTAAGCATTTTCAAAATAGTTTGGATCCTTTCTTCTGTCTGTACACTAGATCCTTACTGATGAGTGATAGACAGGAAACAATAATGAAGTGACCTTTTGTTTAGAACTAAAGGTCACAAGGTCAGTTGACACTTAATTAATAAGACTGATAAGAAATCTACCTGAACAATACAAACAAAGATGTGTTAGTTACACAAGTGAGTGCAGAAAATTTTGAAAAAATGCACATCAGCAAGATGGAAATAAACAATAGCCCTGAAATGTTTATGGTACCTTTAGACAAGTTAATTAATAAAAAAAACACTGGGGGGATTTATGAGACAAAGTCCACTTCTAGTCGTGGGGATGAAACCTTCAACTCAAAGAAGATTTCCATTTCTACCTGAATCACTTGTCAAACCTGTAATTAAATTTGCATGGAAGAATGTTTAAGGAGTTTTGGGTAGTAAGAAGTAATTAATTACACTTGCATGAGGCACTAAGGCTTTTTTTAAAATTTAAAAATCTCTTAAATGTATATATATTAAAGTGAATGAGGAGGGTCATAAATGATAACACTGATGACAGGACTGACATCAGCCTATAGATAAAGTTAATGAGTCAGACTTCAGGAGTGACTACCTCAGATTTAGTACAAGAAGCAGGGCTGACTGACACTGCTGTAAAATTTGATCAGACAAAGAGTTGACATGTGGCTCAGCAGTTTCAGTGTTTCTGCAGCCTGCAACAAAAGAATTATTTATATGACTATGTAGCCATGATTATTTATTTCTTTCATCATTAAATTATACAACAATAGGGAGAACATTCCGTCCTCTGTACTGACTCTTTGAAAGAATTATTTGCTCTCTGTTGCTCTTTCCTCACAGGTCCACAAATATTTCCCCTCTAATATTTATCTAGTTTTCTTTTGCAAGTTGCAATTGAATCTACTGGCCGTTTGTTCTCTGACAGTGCATTGCAAATCATAATTCACTGTAGAAGCATTTTTCTCTTTGTGTCTCTTCTGACACTTTGGTCAGTCACCTTAAATCTGTATCAACTGCTTATTGAATTTTATGCCACTCAAAAGTTGCCCTTTATTCATATTTTCAGAAAAATTTACTATTTTGAACAGCCCATTAAATCCCTTTTTTACCTTATTTGACCTAAGTAGTGCAACAATATTTCAGTTGGTGTCCAACCAGTGTTTCATGACAATTTGATATAGCTGTTTTGCAGTTTATACTCTCTGCCTCAAACTACAAAGCCGATGCTCCCAAATTCCTATTCAACTCCCTCCTCTACATGATCTTCCACCTCCAAAGAGATATGTATGTAGACCCCCAGTCTTTCTTTCTCAGAATTTTGTATTACCCCTCTTCATTCTTTCTACTAAAATGAATCACTTTTGATTTAGCCACAATAAATTTTATCAGCTACCTGTCTGCCCACTCATGCACTTAACACAACTTAATTTGTATTTTTCCATTCATCCATTCAATAATGCAGCATTTTAAAGCAAAGTTACCAGTACAGTACTTACGTAAGTTGCTTTGGCTAAATATTAATAGAATTTGCTGAGATAACTCACTGTGTAAATGAAACACTGCAAATTGACATTGATTTACGTAGATAAAGGTGACCTTAGCCTAGAAAGTGGTCTGTGCTGTATTTTTTTGTTTGGTGTTGCCCAGAATCAATTTCTGTATGGTAGGCGGGGATGTGTGCAGATTTCCATTCTGTCGTACAATACTTACCTGAGTGGTGAAGGCAAAATTTAGGGCTTACCCATGCCTATATGTTTGTGTCATCTGTCATGACATGGATTACTTTCAGTACAGCATAACCATTCTCTTCTACTATCAGCTCTCATCTTCACTTATTCAGCTTCTCCTCTGTCCTGGCCTACTATTAATAATCCCCTTCTCTGCTACCTCTTTCATATCGCTCTGTCTCTCGCTCTCTGGACTCCATGTCCACCTATCCATTCATCACTCCCCCAACATCTCTCAAACTTGTCTTCAACATTATTACCATTTTTTCCCAAGCTAGTATCAGTTCTGATGAAGAGTCACCAGACTTGAAACATTAACTCTTGCAACAGATGCCACCAGACCTGCTGAGTTTTGTCAGCACTTTCTATTTTGTTTCAGATCTCCAGCATCCACAGTTCTTAGTTTTTAGTGGTTAACTCACTGCCACATCTATTTTAGGTATGCCTAATTTGAAAACATACTGCTCCTCTCTCCAGCAGAATTCGTGGCTTGGCTCATTCGATGAGAATTATGGAAGATGTAGCTGTGTAGTGATGAGCTGTTTGTTGGAATTCTTAAGATCATACTGAGGTGTAACCTGAGTTACTAGAAGCTTGCAAATGTCAATGGAATTTTAATAACAATTATTAAGAATATGCGAGGAATGAAGGGATGTGAACCAAGGTCAGGCAGAAGGGATTAGTTTAATTTGGCGTCATATTCCGCACAACATTGTGGGCTGAAGGGCCTGTTCCTGTGCTGTACTCTTCTGTGTTCTAATTTGGCAAAATTGGATAGGTGAAATGGAAAATATGAATCTTGGATCCTGCTTATTACTTGTTTGCTTATTCAAGAATGAAATATTGAAGACATCTGTTCTTTCTCCTCCACCCTCTTTGTCTCGAAGTAAAAAAGATGTATGAAATTAGATTCATATGAGTCTAATTTTGATCTCTACGCTGCTGGAGGTGAAAACAAATGAAACACATGCCCAAAGTGGCCAGTACAGCTTTGCATATGTGAAGAATGATGTGTAGGGTGTCCATCAGATATTATTTTCCTCACTTAAAAAAAAATTATAAGGATAAAATTGAAAAAGTAGCTTAAAAAGTTTGTGCCCTGAAAGAGACTGGGTTGTCTTTCTTTATTCCTTTAAGTAACAGCAATAAGATCTGTTTTTGTGAAAGTACCACATGCCCCTGTATTGATGTGCCGAGAAGATGATCTTCAAATAATTTATTTTATTAACAGTATATCTACAACAATCCTGAGTCATTCTTTACCTCTGTAATGGCTCTAAGTGATTAGCTGTCAATGATATGTCCCAGTCCCAGTTCCAAATACCCAAAGGGGCTCATTCATTTTGCACTTTTAATCACGTATGTGTCATCAATGTTGTCATCAGTTAGCAGACTAATTCCAATATTGGCCCATGTAACAGGATGGGCCATTAACAAGGGCTGCTAATCATGCCTGCTTGATCTGTTTCCTTAAAAATTCTCATCCATTTCCTGTGCAGTCTGCTTTACATTATCTTTGAATCTCTCTACAGATGCTTTGGTAGGAATATTTTGGCAAAAATCACTCATAAAACACTTTATATGTCCAAAGCAGGGTAACCTTTGTATTGTATTCAAAGTATACAATAAACTGTGACTCAAATTCTTTCCTGATGTCCTCATTGCTAATTGTTCTCACTCTATTTAACTATAGACCTTTTATTGAACTATCTGCTTCATTTTATATAATCAACAATGTTGTCTGGTTTGTGCCAAAGTGTAAATACTACAGATGCATTTTATCTATATTTTATTTATTATTGATGAATTTATGTATTTTGTTACTTTTAAGAGTAATAAGCCAAATAATGTATCATTATTTTGCTATGAATGAGTGAAACCTAAAACAATGATTTTGGTTCTGCAAAAGAATCAGAAATGTGGAGTTGGGTTTCACAGTTAGCAGTGAAGCAACAACATTGGCTACTGACCTTGAAGAAAGTTGCCCACAAAGGTTTTGTGATCTCTGTAACCTGGATTTCATCCTTCCTGATGTCAATTTCAGTCAGACACCAAGTCATCTCTCATGGGGACTGCAGCAGTTCAATAAGGCGCCTCACTGCCTCCTTATCAAGGGCAATTAGAGATGTGTAATAAGTCTGTCCTTGCCAGCATCACCACATTCCCATGAATAAATTTTAAAAAATGAAGTATTCTCATCAACAGCAAATTAGGAAGCACAAACTACTCACTTCTTTCATTTTTACTTTAAATGTTATGGATGGAAAAGAAATGGAGTATATATATATATAAGATTAAAGTAGAAGCTAAAGTATTTTAAACTTGAAAGAAATGATTTGAAAGAAAATACAGGATGTGTTTAATCGTATTGGAGAAATTTGACATTCCGCAAATGTGTTTGTACTGTTTAAGGGTCGGAGAGTTGTTTAGGAATAATTAGAAACTTGTATGTTAAAAAGAACAGGTCTGTCTTATTCAACAAGTCCAGCTTTTTGCAAGGTTTTCAAGAGTAAGATTAATAGCTTAGAATGGAAGTTCGCATTAGCTCAGTATTTTATAATCAGCTGCAAACTGGAGGGCAGGATGGAATCCCTGGTACCAATGGATTTCTGCACTTACCACAAAATTTCAAAGGTTCCCCAGTTTCAGAAGAGTAAAGACAGTGAATGTTGATGGTTCTGCCATCATTATCGCTGCAATACCAAGGTCATAAGAAAGAATAATTCTAAATTCTCTTGAGGTAAAACTGATAACTAGAACTTTGAGATATATATATTGCAAAGCACACCTGTGAGTAGTAACCAGTTCTTTCCTGTATTACATTGCATTATCAACACATTACAGACACAACTCCAGAATATATTGTGGCAGAGCAGACAGAGTCAGACAACACAAAAGCAAAACCCCTTAGGTGCAGAGTTAGGACATAAACATGAAGCTGGAAAATTCAATTTTACTATTTCATCAGGAAATTAGTGCTCTCAGCATTGTATTATATCATAAAAATACAAAATGCTATCTTCTTCCCTCCATTGATTCTGTCTCCCTTATCATTGATGGTGAAGCTCCCTTTCAGTATTTCAACCATGTAGTTTAACACACAGGTCAAGGTGAACACAAAACATACAAAATTAAGACTTTTTAGTCAACGAGCAAGTAACTAGTATTTTGTGTACTACTTCACAGGTTACAAAGCATTGCAGATATTAGCAGAAAACAATAGCATATCATTTACCTCTTGTGCCACATTATATCTTAAAGCAGTGTAGACATGCTCAGTCAATTGTCAATGATCAGAACTGAGTCAGTATGAGAATTAGTGCACACAGGGCAGCTGTGATCCTTAAAGTTCTCAGTACCTGAAGTGACTTGTTTCAGGCTCACTCTGGATACTGATGTAAACAGGGCTTAAGGTGTGGACTGATTTTGTCTTATCTTCCCCACAGCCCTTCCCAGCCTCTTTTGGATCGTACTGTTCCTGACTACACCACATTCACCACAGTGGGAGACTGGCTAGATGCAATTAAAATGGGTCGATACAAGGAGAATTTTATTAATGCTGGGTTCACCTCTTTCGACTTGGTTGCGCAGATGACAGCAGAGTAAGTATTAAACCTCATCACTTTCTCTAGCCTGTTCATGAAATTTGTTATGAACTAAGGCTGAGACAAAAACATGTACAATTGGATCAACCATTTTAGTCATGATTTGTCTCACACCTAAAGTGTAGGCTCTGTCCTTAGAATACCAATTGGAAACCATTTTTTCTTATGAGATGTTGGCATTGCTTGCAAGACTATCAGTTATTGCCCATCCTTAATTGCCCTTGAGAAGGTGGTGATGAGCTCCCTTCTTGAATGCTGCAGATCATGTGTTATAGGTACACTCACAGTGCTGTTAGGAAGAGGACTCTCACGTTTTTGACCCAGTGACAGTGAATAAAGTTCCCAATAAAATTAGTGTGTGACTTGAAGAGGAACTGGCTTCATGCTTGGGTTTCAGTGTAATAAGTAATTTTAACTCATTGGGACCAAATGATTACATAGATATTTTTCATCATAGGAATGACAGAACCAACTAATGGAGATGAATACTACATAAAAGAATAATGAGTGGGAAGTTGAATTTGTGAACCATCAAGTTGAACTTTCTTCCTTCCAAAAGGTTTTTTAATCGTCCCTGTCTTTAGACATCTACCAATCAGCTGAATGGGATGCAATTAAAGACCTCATTCGATAATCCTTATAATTTACTTATTACATAATAAATACTGCAGAATAATTATGTTTAAGTAGAGAAATCTTAGATGATAAGCAATATTAATAACCAAAGTAGGGCAACTCAGATATTTGTAAATTGTTGTTTTAAAATTACAGAAAACACATTTTTCATTGTGTTGGAGGGAAGAAAAGAGAATTCTGAAGACATCAGTGTTGAATTATTAAACAATTTTTAAAAAAATTTGGAAACTAGTCAAAATAAATTTACAAAGAAAATGTAACAAATGTGCATTCTTTTGCAGAGACTTGCTGAGGATAGGAGTTACATTGGCTGGACACCAGAAGAAGATTCTCGGCAGCATTCAGGACATGAGATTACAGATGAACCAAACTCTTCCAGTGCAGGTCTGACAGCAAGGCACTCTGGAATTAATTAAGATTGAAGTCAAGTAGGATAATTGTGTGCAGTGCCTGACTTCCAGTTTTTCCTGTGTGGAGCACCTAGTTCTAATGTTTCAAGTCAACCCTCAGTTCAAGGATAATTGTAGCATGAATTGAAAAATATCTGAAAGGGCTCCAAAAAGGAACACAGTCTGAAAATAGTTATCTTGGCTTTTGGGCAATTGGTTTCTGTCATGGGATTTTTACTTCTTTTGCACCAAACCTGTGACGATATCAAAGACTTTCAAAAGCTGCCACAGAAGGCAAGTTTTGCCCAGAAGTCAGTATATTATTAAGTCTTCATATTGAAGATGTATTATTTAAAATCTATGTGTCAAGATACCACATGAGATATTGGATCATAGATTTGATATTCCACTTGTGTTCCATTCCTTCAGAGCACCATCGATGAAAAGAAAGAAAGAAGTTGAACAATTCTGTATATAGAGTGATAATCTAGTCTCTTGAGTTAGTTCCTATTTCTCAACTTGCAATAAAACCAGATTGGAATAATAATGGAATGCCTTCAAGGTGTGCTTGCACCTTTTGGTTCAGAATGACCTTTCTTCACAACTTCTGTGGCACTTGAATATTGAATACTGGCAATCAGGATAATTATATCGTGAGATGGAAGTGAAAGGAAACATGCCTAGCTATCATGAATACAAGATTTAACTTGAAGTTACCGGGTGTTCTTTTAATTTATGGTTACTCTAAGTAAATGAATGACTGGATGCATTGGCTACCCTTGCATACTGACAAGGGAAGGATATGCTGTGCACAAAAGGCATGAAACAGTTCTTATAGTGTTCAACCAAATAACACCTGGAAAAAGATGGATGACAAGACTTTCATCAATAAATTGATTCTGATTCAAAACTGCTGTAATGCAAGACAGAATCTTCATTCTGGACTTTATTGTTGGGGTTCCTTTGGCTTCTAGCTGAAATTTGTGAAATTGTCACCCATGGGAACACAGTTGTGTGGAACATTCTGAATTGCAAAAGCAGAGCCGAAACACCAAAATGATTTAGAACCTTTAACTGTGAGAGCTGTCAAGAAAAAGAATAACTGTACATGACTGAAGAAACTTCATGGCCATCTGTTTAATCAAGTGCTGTTAAATTTTGTTGTCATTGCCAAAAGAAAGGAAATTTTATTTTTTCTAAAGAACAGATAAAACCTTTGTAAACAATAGAGTGCAAAGAGTAATTGTGACACAAAATATGGAAAAGGCAATAAGCGTTTTTAATTTAGTTTGTATTACAGTAAATCATTTCTTAGCTCATCTTCAAACCTTCCCTTACTTAATATTCCAAGAAGACATTGGCAGAGGAGACTGTATATTTGTACATACTTTTAGATATTTTCCTTTGTTAATGTGTGGGCTTTAACCAATAAATACAGACTGTGTATATTTTGCCACTCTGAATGGCACGTACCTATATTGTATATAGACAAGGCAAAATGTGCAGAATGATACAGTTAAATTTTGATGCTCTGCAATCCTCATTCACAAAAGTAGACCATTAATTCTAACTTGTTCTGTAAAATAACAATGTTGTAAAAAATAATTTTGAACTATTCGTTGTGATAGGTCATTCAGTAGTAGTTCACAGTACCTGCTCGACATCTGTGACTAACAAAATACATTTGGTTATGTTGCTGTGAATTTGGTGCAAGCTTTAATAATGTGGCCCACCATTTCCTCTCAAGTAATCTTTCTACATAGTACTTCTGTAAGAGCCATACAGTGGCTAATCTTTTGTAGAAAAACCTAATGGCTGTCTTCCAGTCACTTTGGAAAACATACCTGTATAGTATTTTGCAAACTTTTTAAAATATTGAGATGTATTTAATGGTGAAAAAGATGCATTCTTGCATTTGTAGAAATATTTTTAAAAAACCTTTTGCAATTAAATTATTTAAGAAGTTTATGGTATTCCCTGAGCTTGTTTCTTTTGTGCATCAAATTCAGTGCCATTCCTTGTATTCAAAGTTGGCAGTTGGTTAATATAATGTTTTATGGTAATGTCAATCTGTTGGAGACATCCTGAGTTAAGAATAGAGTTTGTTTTACAATGCACCTGATTTTAAGTGAGTAACCAAAAATGAGTCATAGTGGCCTGAAGCAATTCTGTAATAGAGTGAAATGACAAAGTCTAATGCAAAAATAAAGTTTATATTAAAATTTCAAATTCTTCTATTGACTTCAAAGTCAACGAGGAATATATATTTATTAATCTAATACTGTCATTATTTGTCAATCAATTGTGGATTTGAGGATGTCACTGAATTTGGGGACATTTTTCACAAAGTTGAAATACCATGATGAACACCAACAATGGGCTGAATCTCTCCGATTTTGGCAGGTGTCTTGTGGTAGCCTAAGAGAGCCAAGACGAACACACACATGCACGTGCACACACATGTACTCTCTGTATTAGAAGGAAGGCCTATGGGATCTCCTGTCCATTAAGCTCTTAAGAAGATACTGGCAGACCTTCCTCTCAACTTGAAACTGAAGTATATGATGTTCCATCTGCCCACAGCTGTAGCATTCAGCAACACCAGTGAGAGGACTATGGTTGCCGCCATTACATCATGCACTGGAATCCCAAGATTGAGGACTAACACAAGTTAAACTTTGAGTGTTGTTGCAGGGGTTGGGAGCAGAAGTGCCAGGGCATTAGAAGCAAGTGAAAGGAGTTAGCTCTCAACAAACATCATCCCCCACACTATGCCCACTCAGAGGTGGGAAATTGCAGCTATCAGGATGAGAACCTAAAGTGATTGTTTTTATGAAAACTCTTAAGTAGTCAATTAAATGAATGTGGGTTTGGAAGGTACCATGAACCCAGCACTTAATTACATGGAGGAGGGAAGGCATTGGTTAGCATATCACAATGCTAATCTGTCTCATTTTGAAGGTCTCCTCTGGACCTGGAAAATCCCATTCAACAAATCTTGTGATATATCTACAGAATGCCTAAATCTCAAGTCTCTTAAAGTAAACATTATTAACCTCAAGTAGCTGCTTTCTTGAAGCTTCCTCTGTTGTTTAAGATAGTTTAGTTAGGTTGAGTATTTCATTACTAACACGTGGACCAACAACTGGTCTCAAGTTTGTGTAGCTGTTAACCAATTGGAGAACGACATCCACCTACAGAAAAAGGAAATGCTCCAGCATTATTAAGAACCCTTGCAGATTCAGCCTGTAACTGGGAAAACTCACCATAATTGAAGTTGACGGATTCAAGTATCCTGCAACCCATGGACTCAATGTGTGACCATTACATTGTGAAACTCCTTTCTTATGAGCACCTTGTTGAGTCTCTGATTCTTATTTTGGTGGAATTATTCTCATTTGTACATTTGGCTTCATATCATCCTCTATTTGTTATTTTCTTTCACTTGCTGAAAGAAATTTGGATTATACCTGCATATTTGGAAATTATGTTGACTCTAAATATTCTCACGATTTCACAGAATAGCAAGATTAAATTTCAATCTGTTTGGTTTAAGTTTTGTTTTTCTCCAAGAGGTTTATTTCTGTATTTAGCATGACGTGACTTTCTTCATATGGCCTGTTTTTCAATATGACAGACTCTGGTACGAATTTAATGCTGTAGTTTTCGAACTCAGATCCGACTAAAGTGACTACCAGAACGCTTGAACTCATATTCCTAAGGGTGATTTTTACAAGTAAGGGGCATGCAGGTCTGCTCAATTCACACAGAACTCTCTATTTTCATCTAACAAATAGAGACTGATTTAAGCTGGTTGTGGTTATGTTTTGGCTGAAGTTAACTCCAAGTATTCAAATATTTAGGCAAGTTCTGGTCTTTGTCTTAAAGTGAAAATGGATTTCATTTATTTCTTTTCAATCCTGCTGACAGGAAACTAAATTTAATACTTTGGAATGTTCGATGTTGCATTTAGAGTTGTGACCCTACAATATATTGAGTGAGGTGGAGACAGTTAATATTCTTATGTTGAAGGAAATTTAAAGGCAGCTGTAGTCTATAAATTTTTATGACTTAATACCATGGTTTGTATTTCATCTTCATTACTCACGTACTTTTATGGAAACTGACTTCTTTTACGCTTCAGTATTGATCTTAAGTCCTTGTTACATAGTTGAATTCTAAAGGAACCATTAAATGGTTTGTTAGCATTGCCCAATTTTACTGACAAGAAGGTAAGGCATAGAAGTCTTGGTGCAACATCACAGACTGGAGCACTTTCTTTTTATGGTTGGGAAAGCAGTGTTTTCATTTAACTGCATCTGAAGGAAACAGGCTTCTGACAAACAATTTAGCGTCAGTATGGTTCTTCAGGACCAGCCTAAGTTATGTGCTAGTCATCCAAAGTAAGGCAAATGTTTGATCAGCTAAGCCAACAACAATTGCACTGAGCATTTATACATCTGGATCTTTGTAAAGACCTGGGACATGGATGTGTCCAATACATATATGGTCATCTTGCACAGGAAAGGTCAAAGCTACCTACTTTGAACATGGGAAGAGGGTGGTGCAATTTACACAAATTTATTAATTCAACCTAATGCCTTTTTCAGCATATAGAATGCAACTGATTATGCCCATACCTTTATAGAACATGATCCAATAAAAATACATCCTACTCTACAAATGTGGAAATACTCAAATTCACACACCAAGCAGTGTGCTTCCCTAGAAACCATTGAAGAGCTATTTCTGACTCAACTTGCATCAAATGAAGTTTGGACTAACTTATAAAGACTCACAAAAATATACTACAAAGTGTCTCGAAACAACATTTATGTTGCTTAATTTCCTCTCCTCTGAAGGAAAGCCAATGTAAAATATCCAGGGAGTGTTAATGAACTAACATTTTCATATTTCACAAATTCAAAATAGACACACCTTGCTTTTAAACTTCGTTTTCACTGACATAGGAAATCCAATAAAGGATGCCCACATTAAGTTGAAAATTCAGACTGGTAACCCTGATTAGTTGGATTTATGCATGTTTATCGTATGACTGTGCTAATCAGAGTGGAGTTAGACCAAGCTAAAGTGTGAAATTGTGGGAAAGCCTGCAGCAAAAATGTTTTTGAACAATTTTTTTTCAGAATGAGTATACACCAAGAGTAGTTTTAATGTGGATTAAAGTGGATTGTTTTGCTGTCTTTTAGCAGATCACTCTATTTAATGCTGAAATGCATATGGTGAAAAGTAAAGCGAGGAACATGTCATTGATGTGATTGATGCAACATAGATGGCACCAAAGAAATGCTGTTGCTTGTGGTAGCAAAGTCCAAGAAGCTATGTTATTTTGCAAATATCAACCCCTATACCATGAGGCTAACAGAACGGCCTGGATGATCTCCATCATTTGAAGTGGATCAGAAAGGTGGGCAAAATGTATGAATAGAAGAAAATGAAAATAAAGGCTCTGATGGACCTGAAGAGTACCTGAAAAATACCTGTCGGATTTCTCTCCTGTTTCCACATTGAAGCTACAAAGAATGGAAGTCTTGCTCTGGAAGTTTGTCCTTCTGCCTGAAAAGATGTTCCCATTTAAGACATGATGTGCTAAGCAGAAAGAAAGACAACTGAGGCTTTTTTTCAAAGCTAACTCTCGTTATTTTTACCTTTTGCTATACAAGGTCAGGCCTTTATAAGATGTAAACAAATTGAAAAAAAAAGCACATTTACTGTGTCATCATGCTCATGTTTTTTGACAGAACTTGTTTGTAGGCAAACTGGATCACATAGGTGATTCCTCCACCTTTTGAGGCTCTGTTTAACTCAAATTTACAGGCTTCCACAATTTAACTTAGTGATTTTACTGCATGAAGAAGCCACTTTGGGCAGAAACATTAGATTAATGTAAAGGCTGTTGTGCTTCAAAAAGGAGAATACAAAACTTGAGTCACACCATTTGGGCATATACTGATCTTATCCTGTGCACTTTGTCAGGAATTCTGAACCAACAGTAATCCACACAAACTGCTTACACCAAGTTATTACAACATCGCTTATCAAGTTTACGATATTGAAAAATGAGAAGTAAAAATCACATTGTGAAAACATCTATTGCCTGTGCTAATCATACACTTTCACTGTTTCTAAGATGCAATCGCAACTGAGGTGGATGGTTACTGTTGATCTGCAAGGCTGGTTGATGTAGTGAGCCACTTGAAACAGAGTTGTAAATGCTGGGGCTATTGATGGTATATGTCTAAGGAGAGAGCAGCAAGAGTGCTGTTTTTTGAAATCTTAACTTCAGAACCTTTGTCAGATTATTAATTACATTTGCTTTTGTGGACAGTTTTGGTTCTACAATTCTAGTTTAGACCTCATGCACATCTCATAGTTAGTGCCCAGAGGTTTGGCTGAAGATGTTAATGCCCATGAATGGACAGAACATCTCTATCCTTTGCCAATGCTTCCAGTCAAATTGCAAAGCTGTCGAATACAGCTGAAGTCCATTTCTCCTTTGAAAGATGCAGGCTGCCTTTAAGTCTGTCACTGAGGTCGGATGTTCTGTGACACCAGTAAACAAGCTGCCATTAACAACAGCAAAAGGAAGACAACAGATCAATAATTAGTGTTAATATGGATGATGCAACAGGAGACTGGTTCCCAACCAGCTAACAGCTAACAATAGTTGGCAAAAGGTGAATTTAGAGGTTGGAGACAAGTGGAGAACTCTCTGTAACCCTTCCATCTCTGCTCCAAGCAAAAAAAAACAGAAATACTTATTAGGTCAGGCAGCATTCAGTGAGAAAGCTAAAGATATTATGAATAATGGAGGATTTTTTTCAGTTTCAAATGTTCTGCAGTGTACTGGTATATAACAAGATGATCAGTGCTCCCACTTTACGCATCCTACCAAATTAAATGCTAATCAGACAATTAAATGGACAATGGACCTCTCCAGGTCACAAAGACATTGGGTAGGACCCTTGTGGTACAGTTGTAATGTCAGTACCTCTGGACCCAGAGACCCGTTTTCAAGTACCGCCTGCTCCAGATGTGTGCCATAACACCTCAGGACAGGTTGATTACACAATAAAAAGACCCTAGTTGGAAAGGGGGGGGGGGGCGGGGTTGGGTGAGTAATGTGAAAATCCCACCCCAGGACCTTGCTGATTGATGTGAGCCACTGAGCAACCCACTGAGGGAACGGTGGCAGCTGCTGGGCTCAGTGCAGGCACCAGACACTCAGGTCTGTCAGTGGAGCAAGGCCATGAGATGAATGATATCAGTGTGGAGAATGCAGGGCTGGGATTGTGGGCAGCTGCATAAACCAGTAGGAGAAGGGCTGTCAGCACTGCAGAGAGCCGTCCCAATGAGGGGGTGGGGGAGGGAGGCTGCCATGATCTGTCTGAATGCCTATGAATAAGACTTAGCATCTCCTGCACCACATTAGCAAAGTTAGATCTCATGAAATACAGGGATAACTAGCCATTTGGATACAAAACTGGCTTATGGTAGAAGACAGAGGGTGGTGTTGGAGGGTTGTTTTTCAGATTGGAGGCCTGTGACCAGTGGAGTGCCACAAGGATCGGTGCTGAATCCTCTACTTTTTGTCATTTACATAAATGATTTGGATGTGAGCATAAGAGGTACAGTTAGTAAGTTTGCAGATGACATCAAAATTGGAAGTGTAGTGGACAGCGAAGAGGGTTACCTCAGATTACAACATGATCTGGACCAGATGGGCCAATGGGCTGAGAAGTGGCAGATGAAGTTTAATTCAGATAAATGTGAGGTGCTGCATTTTGGGAAAGCAAATCTTAGCAGGACTTATACACTTAATGGTAAGTTCCTAGGGAGTGTTGCTGAACAAAGAGACCTTGGAGTGCAGGTTCATAGCTCCTTGAAAGTAGAGTTGCAGGTAGATAAGATAATGAAGAAGGTGTTTGATATGCTTTCCTTTATTGGTCAGAGTATTGAGTACAGGAGTAAAGAGTGAGGTCTGCAGATGCTGGAGATCCGAGCTGAAAATGTGTTGCTGGAGATCAGAGCTGAAAATGTGTTGCTGTAGATCAGAGCTGAAAATGTATTGACTGGAGATCAGAGCTGAAAATGTGTTGACTGGAGATCAGAGCTGAAAATGTGTTGGCATCCAAGGAACAGGAAATTCGACGTTTCGGGCATAAGCCCGAAACGTCGAATTTCCTGTTCCTTGGATGCTGCCTGACCTGCTGCGCTTTAACCAGCAACACAGTTTCAGCTATTGAGTACAGGAGCTAGGAGGTCATGTTGTGGCTGTACAGGACATTGGTTAGGCCACTGTTGGAATATTGCTTGCAATTCTGGTCTCCTTCCAATTGGAAAGATGTTGTGAAACTTGAAAGGGTTCAGAAAAGATTTACAGGGGTGTTGCCAGGGTTGGAGGATCTGAACTACAGGGAGAGGTTGAACAGGCTGGGGCTCTTTTCCCTGGAGTATCGGAGGCTGGGGGGTGACCTTATAGGAGGTTTATAAAATTGTAAGGGGCATGGATAGGAGAAATAGACAAAGTCTTTTCCCTGGGGTCGGGGAGTCCAGAACTAGACGGCATAGGTTTAGGGTGAGAGGGGAAAGATATAAAAGAGACCTAAGGGGCAACTTTTTCATGCAGAGGGTGGTACATGTATGGAATGAGCTGCCAGAGGATGTGGTGGAGGCTGGTATAATTGCAGCATTTAAGAGGCATTTGGATAGGTATATGAATAGGAAGGGTTTGGAGGGATATGGGCTGGGTGCTGGCAGGTGGGACTAGATTGGGTTGGGATATATGTTCGGCATCGACGTGTTGGACTGAAGGGTCAGTTTCCATGCTGTACATCTCTATGACTGTATGACTCCATTCCCTCTATCCTCCATAACAAGCCTGCAGGCAGCTACAGTAGGTTTACTTTCCTGGCTTCCCATATGACCAGTCCTGCTGCTACTGCTGGATGAATACAACTGCCGGTGGAGTGTGACCTTTAAGCAGGCATTGATTGTCAAGGGCATCAAGTGGTGTTGAGATGCGCACCAGCCACACACTTTCCCATCCACACTTAAATATTATCAGGGAATGAATGGTAAGATAGCAGGGTCCCCCATTGCCTTGCACCCCACCACTGAATTAAATGAGTTGCCTTCAAACTCTCCTTAATGAATCTATTAAATCCCATCTATTAATCTCTCCATAGATGCTGGGTGCATATGGAGTATTTCCATCAGTTTTCCACATTTCTAGAACTTGCAGTGTTTTGTTTTTGTGTTGTACAAAGCAATTATTCCAGATTTGCAACTCATTTGGAACTTAGATCAAATAGAATGAAATATAATCTGGTTTGCAAATTAAGCTTTCTTCCAGTATAAATCAAGCATGAGATACTGAACCAATGTTTGAAGTTTCTCAATTATTTATTTCTATCAAAACTTATACAGAACAGGCCACTCGTGCTATTGTGCTAAAGAAGCTGTTGTGTTTACGCAAGGGATAGAGCAGAGATCACTCAACTTAATGTTTTCTTGTAATTACATTTTCTGTAACGTGCTTTTTGTTCTTGAAAACTTGTTTGATGTCAGTGAAGATTCTTAAATTAGATGAATAGAAAATCTCAACAGAAACACCAGCCTTCACATCAGATTCATAATAGAATGCTGACAGCAGAAAGGCACAGTGATGTTATTGTGAAGGCACACTCTATCTGGTGCATGCATAGAATGTTGTCAAACCCAATTGGAGGTGGGGATTTATTTTCATATTAAAATATAATCATCACTTGATGAAATCCAGTAATGTCTACTGGATGTACTTCTGTGCCTTTAATTCGCCATAAATGGTTAGTTCCATTATAACCATAGTCATACAAGGAAATTTCTTATACTGAATGTAAAGCTGTCATCTCATTTCTGTTCATAGAATTTGGTCTGTTCCTCTGAAATATTCATAAAAATAATTGCAAAACAAATTTAGTTTTGGTGCACGACACCACTCAACATTCTTTCAACGTTGCATTACTCAAAATTTATTTATTAAAGCTAATAAAAACTTCTGAATACGAAAGACAATCTGATGATTTACTTTCAAGATCATTTTAATAAATCAATTACATACTGTTTATACAGCTTTTTGTGACTAAATTTGGCTGCTTAATTCTTCAGACACGGTGAACAATTCTAGTCTCATTAAGATGGAGTCAATCCAACAGTTTGATTTTACATTGTTTACATGGAATCAAATGGCGTCTAATTTGAACTGCTCCCCTGTAGCTTTGTTGGCACAGCTTGTTGGTTCAGCAAAAACAGAAGTTGTTCAGCAATATTCAAATTGATTGCAAAAGGACAACTGAAATAGGTTTGGACAACCTAGATTTACCATTTCCAATGACCACATGCAATTGCTTTGCATTTTGCACTAAAAGATTCCCCTCTAGCACAAACATCAAGGCAGGCAATATGTGGCCATGTGCTGCTTATCTGACTCTATTAAATAGTCACCTGAGAAGCAGATACTGGTACTGTTGCCCTGTTGGATGGAGAAATGGTCCATTGTATTTTAGTCAACATTGCCTCCTGGAAGTTCCAGCAAATTGAAGAAAAGAGCACTATGAAGGTACCAGAAGAGACAGTGACAATATTCACCCTAACTGGAGGCAAAGTGAGTGCCAGTTACATGCTTGTGGTTTAGCAATTAAGTGTCTCGAGCAATGAATATTTTGATTGGGAAAAGGTTAATTCTGAAGAGTCGTCATTTATAAGAAGCAAATACATGTATATAGGCCTCACGCTACCTAAGGGTGAGAAAGTAATCTTATGATCTGAATTGGGAGGACATAATTGCAAAAGCTTGACAGCAGGAATCTGAACTTTGAACTCTCACCCAATTAAGTCATCATGCTTGCTATTATTCTCAACACCCCAGGGAAGGGAAATTCAACCCATGATCTCTATTTTATTTTATCTATAAGAATGTTGTGGCCATTTCAGATGTAAAGTTTAGCTGTCTCCTGCTGGGACATCTGTGACTACAGTAAATACAGTTGTGGCAGCCATTGACAAACCCACTTCCCTGTAAATTATTGGTCACTGTTGACTTTCGTCGCCTTTTATAGGCATGTTGCAATATCAACCAGTGATAATGCTGCCATGAGACCCACTGTTCAACCCAGTGAGCTTGAGCTTTGAGTAAAAAGTGAGGTCTGCAGATGCTGGAGATCAGAGCTGAAAATGTGTTGCTGGTTAAAGCACAGCAGGTCAGGCAGCATCCAAGGAACAGGAAATTCGACGTTTCGGGCCAGAGCCCTTCATCAGGAATTCCTGATGAAGGGCTCTGGCCCGAAACGTCGAATTTCCTGTTCCTTGGATGCTGCCTGACCTGCTGTGCTTTAACCAGCAACACATTTTCAGCTTGAGTTTGCCCCAGCTAGGCATTCAGCAGAAGATCAGGTTCTAATATGCCACATAACCTTCAGCAGAAAAAGGCTTGTATGTGGATTTCCATTCCTTGCAGCCTTGCTTGCTCTTAGTGTCCATTCTTTAAGACTTCACGATTTTGGTTGGATAGAATTGCCTTGGAGTCTTTACAAACACTTCTCTATCTTTGTCATTTTGCCTTTTAAATGCATTCATCCCTTTAAATTATACACACTTACACATTGTCACATCCACTACAAATGTGCTTCCCATCCATATCTGTACCTAGACTACGCCACTGAGGTGATGTCAGGAAGCTGAGAGTTAGCAAACAACCTCAATTTGGGTTCATCCAAAACTTCTAGATGTTGAGAATTCAACAACATCAAAAAATCTAACATATCTGCCCCTCGG
Organism: Hemiscyllium ocellatum; assembly: GCF_020745735.1. Classification (NCBI taxonomy): domain Eukaryota; kingdom Metazoa; phylum Chordata; class Chondrichthyes; order Orectolobiformes; family Hemiscylliidae; genus Hemiscyllium; species Hemiscyllium ocellatum. The sequence goes on along the minus strand of NC_083413.1, from coordinate 43,750,960 downwards.
AGTATTAATGCTGAGCAGAGCTGATCTTGTCATTATGATATAGACTTGTTTTCAGTGTTCTGGGTTTGGAAGTCTACATTTTTTGATGACCGATGCTTTAAAGATTGTAATTATTTGATATGAGGCAATTTTATGGTGCCACAGGAAGCAACTCTGCCTCTGAGCCAAAAGCTCCAGTTTCAAGTCCCACTTTGGGTTTAAATAGTGATGAAATGCATATTTATTATATGGCTAAGCAGGCTGAGTATCAAATTTCAAATCCTTCCACTATATGCCAGTGGCAGGCAAAAAGAATGAGACCGTCTTCTGGTCAATCTGCAGAAGCAATAGCAAGCCATTACAATACCATACAAAGCATAACCATAGACCAATACAATCCAAAGTTGGTGTGTTATTGGTCCTGTGCAAGTCTGAGGAGGTGTGCTATTGCTTTCTGAGATTTCAGCAAAGTCAACCCCAGCAGTCAAGCAAGTTATGCCTGGGGCTTGCTGATCATTCAGTTGTCTTGTGAATTTAGTCTGTGGAATAGACTATGGTCAGTTAGAGCAGGATAGATCACATAAAATTCCGGGAGATTTTGGGGTCAGATCATGTGATCATAAAGGCTACGGTCAGCTCAAATCTTGGGATTGGCCTGATTGTACCCAATGGTCACCGTCCCAGGGGATGGTTGGAGATGAGAGGGTGTGACCTGGTAGGAAATGGAAATACCATTTGGTCCCAAAGCTGTTGCGGGTTACAAGGCTAGTTATAGTCACTCTGATCTTGATATGATGAATGTGCAGAACCAGCAAAGATAAAGGTACCTTGATAGGAGGTCAGAATGTCATTAAATGGTCAGGCTAAGGGATTTAATCAAAATAGAGGAAAGAAGGTCATCAGGGGCACAAGGGAGTGCAACAACAAGTGACAAGAAGAATGGACAAGGTAATTTTGCGAGTCATAGGCAGACCCTACTAATCATTACAGCGATAGTATTGTTTAAAGCTTGTCATATTGATCCAAAGGTCAATTGTACAATAAAATTATGATATTGACAAAGCCATGTCCGAGTGGCAGCAGCATGTAACCCTTTTGAAAGGGGTCAGAGAGCGGAGTATCAGCTGCAGCCTCAAAGAATCACTGCTCCACATGCATTCTGTGTTATAGAGTACAGCAGCTATTTCATTTTCCCTCAAGGTTCTGGGGTGGGGGGTGAGGATGGGGGTGCAGGATGGTACGTGGGGATGGTCTGTTGGAGGGGGGATAGGGGTGTGTTGCTCCTCAAAATATGTTTGTACTTCAGTCCCAGGCTCCTAATCTTTGACCACCCACAGAGTTGGGGAGTGGGAAGGTCATCAAATCCCATCATGAATTTGCTCCTGGGCCAGGCCAAGGTAATCATGAATAGGTCCAGGTAGTGGGTTGGCAAAGAGTCATTCAGCCTGACTCCACATTCTGGCCTAATTGGCATCTTATGATCTTTGAAGTCAGTAGGAAGCATATTTGCTCAGTATGTATCATCCCCATTGATGAAGGCACAGTCTTGAAGATTGCAAGCCAGAACGCCAGCCCCTGTAAAGGATGATGGGCGGGGGCTCCAATGATAGGTTTGATGTGGGAGGGAAAATGGGGCTGGGGGTTTGGGATGTGAGTCGGATGGTTTGGCAGGAAGCTTACAAACATGTGCTCCATGCCAAGCCCACAGACACTTTCTTGGATCACCATACATGAGGTAAGGATTACTCATGTATATGGAAAGGGACATTGTCAGGCTTGGTGGTATTCTTGCAATTGTACATATCTCCAAGATCCTGTAAATTGGATGGCAAGGAGCTGTCCTCTTAACAAAAACAGCAATACAGAAAATAATGGGACACACATACACTGCTTGGGGCCTTGATCAAGTGTGACACAAGCCTCTGCAAGGGTATATTCAGAGCTTAATGGGGAAAGGTGTCTTGGGTGCAGTATCACTCTACTAAGACTATAACTTCCTCGAAGCATTCTCAGATCGGCTGCAGGTTGAGTAAGCAGGGCAAAATAATATCTAGCAGTTCTTCTTACTGTCCTTCCACTTTGAATGGGATCATCACAAAAGACAGCAGATGCAACTCTATCCTCTCCACAGAAGCACCCTTCACAGTTGCTGTTGAGCACTGAGGGGAAAGAGCAGCAGAGCAAGATCTACCACAGAGGAAGGGAGTTCTTGCAGCATCTACAAGCTTTAGTACAGCTATCTACAAATGAAAGAGCCAATGCAGAAGACAAATAAGGATCTATTGATTCATCATAGGGAGGCATAGTGGCTCATAGTTAGCATTGCTACCTCACAGTACCAGGAACCCAGGTTCAATTCCAGCTTCAGGCAACTGTCTGAGTGGAGTTTGCACATTCTTCCCACGTCCGAGTAGATTTTCTCCTAAAGTCACAAAGATGTGCAGGTTAGGTGGATTTGCCATGCTAAATTGCCCCATAGTATCCAGGGGTTTGCAAGCTAGGTGATTAGCCATGGGAAATTATGGTGATGGGGCGGAGGGGCTGCTCTCCAGAGGGTCAATGTGGACTTGATGGGCCGATTGGCCTGCTTTCATACAATAGGGATTCTATGATCATGTCACAGTGATGCCAACTGCTGGTTGAGGACCCACATTCAGAAGGATTGGGTGGCAATCCAATTCCAGTAGTCCTAATGACAACAACTGCCTTTATTATCTATGTCAGTAGATAAATTCACAAAACTACTGGGTCCACTTTGACATTTCTTTCCCATGTAATGTTAAATTCATTGTGACCTTAAAAGACAGAATGCAGGGCTGTGCTAGATATCCAAGGAGCTACCATAATTCTAACAAAACATGAGGCATTCATTGCTCCTCCCCCATACCTTACTACCCTCAAAGTTGCTGAGATTCATCTGCAATAGCTCGCCTGAATCCCCACTTATAGATGTGCAATTTCCTCATGAGTGGGGCTCTCTTCACCCAACCACTTTGTGATTATGCAAGATTTACCAAGGTGTGGCAACTGAAATGCAGCATATTCTGTTTCACTTCATAGAACATTTTTCATGAGCACAACAATATGTTAGAACTGTGCAAATTAAGACAAATTTCTAAAATTGTTTATTCTGTGCATTGATTGACAATTGGAAGTATTTCTTTCTCCCTCTCTCCCTCTCTTTATGTTCAGGTGCAGGCTTAGCATCTGCAACTGGCTTGAAGGTAGTCTGCCTTCTAGGATGACCTTGATGAGTTCGGCAAGTGTTTCCTGCAAGATGCGGGCCTAAAGGACCCTAGGTTCAGGCTTACCATCCTAAACCTGAGTTCCTGCAAGCAACAGGCTCACTGTCAGAGAAGATGTGAAGGGGACACAAACATCTGGGATGTCCTTAGACAAAGTTCCTGTGCTGCCTGTCCATCACCTCTTCTCCATCTCAGCAGCCTTTAAATAGGACACTTGAATCTTCAAGCCTGGCAAGTGTCCATGGGTTGTGAGAACTTCCAACTTGTTTTCCACTTAATCCTCTGAGAAATTCATCATACATTTCACTTGCATAAATAATAAGCTGAGAAGCACATGATCTGATGAACTCAAAAATAGATGTGAATCATGGCCCACATGTCCAATGATTCTTCAACACTAGTTGATTTGACAGTCTGAAATTAAACTTAAACAGAAAGAAAACTTTTCAAAGATTGAAAAAAAAGCACATTAGTATTTCATTTCAATTTTTGTTTATATTTTAAAAGATCTCTGAACTACTGCGAAAAACAACAAACAGTTTGTGATATCCACTTTTAAAAAGAATCTTACATGTTTACTAAAAGTAGCATGATGCTGATGATTTCAGTTTGTCTGGCGTACCTCAGCAATAAACAGTTCTCGTACTTTAATTAAATGTCTCTGCTTATGTTCTCAGTATTCAATCTGTGTAGAGGTTGTTTTATTGTCTGGTGCTCAACTGACAAGCTTAAACTTATCATTGAAATAACATTTCACACAATAAAGTGAGTGAAATGAAAGACTAATAGTCACCAGGTGTCTTATGCTTTGATTATAGTATGATATTTAAAAGAGACAAATACTGAATATGGTAAACTGTGATTCATCCTAGCCTTCCATCTCTTGAGATCTGCTCCATTTGATCACATATTCAAATACAGTGTAGTTGAAGTTTAATCACAAATTACGTTGACGGTTTATTCACAATTTACTGTGCTTTTTTCTGGGCTGGTCTCCAATGGAGCACTGGGATACAGTCCAGTGCAGACATTTACAGGTAAACCCAAAGGAAATGGTTTATGAATACCATCTGTGTGAGGTTTTAGTGCGTGAAAACAAGGTTGTTCATTAAGGTTTACAAAGTCTGCTTTTCCTTTACAAAGAGCTGCATTAAAAAAAAAGGAATTCAAATGCCTGTTCTGGAAATAATCTAATTTTATACCAAAGTAAGAAGAATAGCCAGTTTTTTTTTAATATCCCAAGGTACAAAGTCACTATGAGGAACTTTTTAATAAATTGATGTTTATTTGATGTAAAAAAAAAGTTTATAATGTGAACCAGCCCTGGAGTTATTTTGTACAGGCAGCAAAAAAAAATTAGTCTGGCTCTTAAAAAACCTAAATCAGTGCCAAATGGCTTTCATTGTGGCACAACTGTCATGTCTCACCTGCCAATAAAAGTACTTCTTCTCCATTAAAAAATAGTCTTTGTAGAAATATGGAACAGACTGTTTACATGGACAAAAGAAAAAACAAAATGTAATTTAGTAGAATGATGCCATTGAAGGCATTGACAAAATAATGACTGCATCCTGGAGAATTTGATCTACTAAATATGGAGAGCAGGGACTAATAACTAAGATTGAAAAACCCAAGAAAAAATAATTTTTATTTTAAGTTAAAAGGGTTGTAGCATACCCCATCAATCTCTGTTAAAATCTCTTTTGTTTATATAATTTATTTGGAAATGGGTGTAAAAGAAATTACCCAAAGTGTGTTGGCAAGATAATAGATGCAGGAAAAAGGCTTTTCAGCTTTTTAAGTCTATTCTGCTCATCAACTGGATCAGAGTGCACAAAGGAAGCAGAAAGAGAAACATGTTTTACTTGCAATACTCCAAAAAAAAGGAACAGAGGGGTAAGGTTTGCAGCAAAGAGGGTACAGTGAATTGGTATAATGCTGCTCAGATTTTAAGCAAGATGTGACTGGGGGTTTTGCCTCAAAATACCTGGTCAGGTTGTTGAACTCTTTCTAAATTATTTCTGTGTCAGTGGTATCAGACTCCAAACAGACCCATTTACTGATACGTATGTTCACTGTTATAACATTATCTGGCAGAGTAATGGGCATTTATTTGTGGGGGGAAAAGAAATCTCTTTCATCCGAGTCATCTCCTCCACCTAAATTTTCATGTTATTTTGGGGGGTGGATGAGGGGGGGAAGATTGCATTCTGTGAAAAGCGGATCACTATGAGTGAAAGAGAAGCTGACATTGATCAGTGACGAATGGATTTCCCATCTAGGAGATGCAGGCTATCTTACAATCATGGGAACCCCCACCAACTTCCCATCCTCCATTTGGTGAGCAGCTGGCTAAAAGCACAGTTAGAATTTACAGCTTATCTTTATCATGATGAAAATGAGGTGTTCCAAGAGAGATACCGAGATGGTCCAGCGGTAACATTCCTACTTTTGAGTCAGAATGTCTAGGTTCAAGTTTTATCCTCCCTGGAAATGACATAACCTGTCTGACCTGAGCATAAATATTGAAAATGAGACATACACCTCACACTGCCTTGACTCATGTCAGTAGCTTAGAGTTATTATTATGGGTCCTTCTGCCAGTTGAAACATAGCCTCATAAAATCATATATTTTCAGACAAACAGTGAAAGGAGGTGTGCTCTGACATAATTCCCAAACTTACTAGAGAGCCATAACTGCAGATAGAAACTTGCAAAGGAAATCCCTCTCGTTGTCTGTAAAAGGTTTAGTTTTCCAATAAATATACAATTTCACTATTACGACAATTTTATTTTATTCATTGGGTTTGGATCAGGTTATACTCATTGCTTATCCAATGCTTTTATAGATTACAATCCTTTTTTTCTTCAATATTTCTGAATGGGTTTTAGAACAGTACATTTTGAACTAATGACTATGGATTATTGTGTAGTTTAGGAAACAGATTCTGGCAGAGACATAGTGGTTGCTGAACTATTGCAGGATACTGATTTTACCTATTAATATAAATCCAGAGAAGTAATTCAAAAGCATTTGCTGATCTGCTTGTTATTATTGTATAAGCTTTCCCAGGTTTTTATTTTGCTGGTGTAATTTTCTTTACATGCGTACCAAGATTTTTTTTAATATCGTAGGTGACACATAAACAAAGAGCAGGTGAAGACAAATAGAACAGGAACAGATGTTTCATCGTGGTTACAACACCATGGGAGGTGAAGAAAATACCCAATACAGAGAAATCTTGAGGCAGGTAATTACATGTTCATTTCATAAAGTCATGTTGATTAATTTTGCAAACTCAAATGCTATGCAGATCAGTGTTATGGAAGGGAATGCATTTCACTGATGCAGCTAATTTCATTATTGTAACTATTCGCTCTGACACAAGAGAAATGTCAAACAAAATTCCCTGTAGCTAGCCTATAAAAACATATGCAAGCTTTAGAAGAGCATCTCCTATGACTCTAGGCTAGCCATGGTAGGGTTTTCATCTGCCCTGATATCTCAAGCTCCTGGAAACTAAATTATGCCCTGGAGATGACATATTTGCTATCCCTCCAATTAAATACTGGCTGGAAAGGGCCATTGGAGAGTTTTCAATTGTTCAGTAATTAAGGTCCTTAAGAATCAAAGGTGATTAATCACTTACTATTTATACTCAACTAATTGAGCTATTCTCTCAAGCAGCTGAAAGCAATCCCAGTAAGGTGTTACTCATAGAAACACAGAAGATAGGAGCAGAAGGAGACCATTCGGCCCATCTAACCTGCTCCAGTATTCATCATGATCATGGCTGATTGTCCAACTCAATAGTCTAATCCTGCTTTCTCCCCATAATCTTTGAGTCCATTCACCCCAAGTGCTGTATCTAGCCACCTCTAGAATAAATTCAATGTTATTGAACTGTGTTTGAAGAAATAAATATCTTTTCTAAGTTTTAGCCAGTTTACAGGTAAAAACTGTCTAAATTTTGAAGTAGAAATGGTAAGGAGACTACCTGTGTTCTGTATTATTAGCATCATCATTACAACCATTGTGTAAATGAGATGGAAAAATCTGATATCTTGTCACTGAAACACAAAATTCAGGAAGATGCTGCCTTGACATGCCCTGCTCCACCTCAAGCTTTGCTAAAGGAAAAATCCTGTTAAAAGAATCAGCATTCAAGCAAAAGAAGAGCATGAAGTTCCCATACATATCCATGAGGTACTCACTTTCTCCTACTCACTGAACAAGTCAGGTAAATTTATGACATATTCATTTAGGTATAAGTGATTTTTTAATATGCAAAGTAATTTCCCAGATCGCTCCTATCAGTCTTTCTATGACAATAAAAGAGCCCAGGTCTGTGGGTGGCTGTGAACATGATGAATGGCAGAAATGCAAAGTTCAGAAACATACATTCAACAAAGTCTGAGAACATTCAAAATGCTCCCAAGGTCTGTCGGGACATAATACCACAATATTTATTGCAAGATATACACATTTCAATTTGGCTTGAATCGACTTGTCATCCTGAAAAATTCTACAATCTCACAACATGGCATTCAGATGATTCTTAAATGATTCTGGGATGTTTTACTCAACAACTTCATTCAGAAGTCCATGGCTACATTTGTGTTTTAGTAGTTTCTATTGTCGTTGTCCCTATTGTTCAAACCAAACACTTTGGTTTGAAACAGCTTTTCAGATTCATCCCTTCCATTTCATTTTCTCTTTTATTGCAATTGGGTCATCCTTTAGTTGTCTTGCTCTAAGACTTCATCTTTGGTGACTTCCACTAAAATCCAGTTCACATCATCACCAAATAGTAGTGAAAGTCTATTGCACTACTCTTCCATTTGTATTGTTCTTCTTGCCTCATTATACCTTCCAACCAATGCTCTGACTTTCATCCTTTGCTGACCTTATCCATAATCATTTTAGTCATTTAATTATTTATTTGTCTCAATGAGCTTCCATGATCGTAGCTACAATAAACGTGTAATCATAGCAGACAGCAATTGTGCTAATACATCTAGTTTGTTGAGTATTGAACATAGAAGAGTAAGACATATACTGATAAAACTGGCCTTCTAATGCTAAAAAAAACAGTGAACAGTTTCAGTAATAGATAACTGATGTGCATTGACATTTTAAACCCAAACAGCAAATTAAAAATGTACTATCAAATGCCTGGAGGAAGAATGGCAAAATCACCAGCTTATAAAGCATTCAGAGCTGCAGAAAACTGCATTTAAAATACGTAGATTCTTCTGTGTCAAAAACTGTGCTAATTTCTTCTATCAGATGATCTTGACAGCTACTCCACCTCAAAAATGCCAGTCTGTTACTCCTTGTGCCTCACAAATGTAAATTACTCATACCCTGGAAAGACAAAATGGATTTATCAAAAATAAACAAGAGGTTATTCTTGGTTAGTGGTTTTGCACAAAAATGAAAATGTGCAAAATCCAGATAGAATTTTCTGAAGTTTTACCAGTTACAAGAGAGACGAGTTTGAATTGAATTTCCTCTCCAAAAGTATTTTGTGATGGTTGCATTTTTTGGCAAATTGCAGGACCTACTTTCACATACATGAAGCTCATCGTTGTGGTGCAATGAAAGATTGTTTCTATCTTCATGGTTCTAAATATTGGGGCAAATATTTTGGTTGTTCTGAGTTTTTCAGGGCAATCTGTTCAAATGAGTTAAATCTGCACAAATGATCAAGAAATTAAAACACAAGTTACATCAAATGGAAATTAGGTTTAACTGATACTTTGCACCAGTTTTGATTTCAGAAACAGTGTTGGAAATTAGCCTTGTACATAGAGCTAGTCAGATTAATTTAGCCAGAATTGTGATCCAGACCAGACCACTAGCCTTTTGTTATCTGTTGCAAATTGAAAGGTGGGTAAATGTACCCCTGCTAAATTTATAGGAGAAAGTGAGGACTGCAGATGCTGGAGATCAGAGCTGAAAATGTGTTGCTGGAAAAGCTCAGCAGGTCAGGCAGCATCCAAGGAGCAGGAGAATCGACGTTTCGGGCATGAGCCCTTCTTCAGGGTTCATGCCCGAAACGTCGATTCTCCTGCTCCTTGGATGCTGCCTGACCTGCTGCGCTTTTCCAGCAACACATTTTCAGCCCTACTAAACTTAAGCAGTTTGCAGCAACCCTTTTAACTCAGGCAGTTTATGTGGTGAGGTAGACAAAGGGGACAAGAGCCGGGGAAGGTCCAACATAATTTTATTAACACTTTCTCAAGGAAAATCAATGTTTATCAGATTCTACAACTGTACTTCATTTAAACTCTATTAAGCTCTACCTATCTCTTCACAGGACTGTTGAGAAAACAGTTTGAAATCCACATTAACTATCTACTTTTGACATGCTTTTGAGGATTCACTACTCTCTACCTACAGGTCCCAAACACTGTATTTGAACTATTTGTCTGAAAGGACTAGTGATACATGTTCAATAAAGCTGGGTAGGCTTGAAGGATAGTTGATATTCCAGGATTGGCAGTGCTCAATTTAGACTTCCCCTCCAACTTGTGCTGATTCTAATTTTCGGGCTGTCTCACTGAGGTGCTCTTCTTGGGTCTGGTCAGTCTGATGATGCTGGCCATGAGGTACAAAGTGCTGGAGATGCTGTGCAGCTCAGTTGTTTAGGAGGTAAAAACAATGACTGCTGATGCTGGAAACCAGATTGTGGATCAGTGGTGCTGGAAGAGCACAGCAGTTCAGGCAGCATCCAAAGTGCAGTGAAATCAACGTTTTGGGCAAAGGGCTTTTGCCCGAAATGTCGATTTCGCTGTACTTTGGATGCTGCCTGGACTGCTGCGCTCTTCCAGCACCACTGATCCAGCTCAGTTGTCTGTCAAAGGTCCTCTCTGGAGACACTGTTGAAGTTGCAAAAGCAAAGAGGGCTGCGATTCCAGGTTGTCTCTTTTATCCCCCTCTTCATGAACTTCTCAAAGATTCTGCAGCCTGTGTCTAATTCCAGCATTAGACAGGGCCAGGAAGATTCAATGAGGATATTATGTTCCATATTTGATGGTCACAGAACATGGTTTTGAGCCTTTAACTGTTAATTGCTGGTCTTGTCACACTATGCCTTTGATCTCCTACTGAGCCACCAAGTCTGCTTAGGATTCTTCTAGCAAAGCAGGTTCACTGGAGGTGGAAATGATGTGGCCGTTCAGCACTGCCAGGCAGTTCCAGGCCATCTGGTTTGGACAGGAAGCTAATTGTCCAAGGCCTGGTTGAATGAATAATGCTTGTCCCAACTGTGTATTTTGTAAATTGCAGAGTCCGACTGGGATTAAAGTTGGCTTCCACATTGCGGATACCCGCGCAATTTTATCAACAGATGCCTAAGAGATAATGTAGTTTATAAAATACCATGCAAGGACTACACAAAACACTATATAGGACAAACAGGAAGACAGCTAACAATCCGCATACATGAACACCAACTAGCCACGAAACGACACGACCAGCTATCCCTAGTAGCCACACACTCAGACAACAAGCAACATGAATTCGACTGGGAAAACACTACTATCATAGGGCAAGCCAGACAGAGAACAGCCAGGGAATTCCTAGAGGCATGGCATTCATCCACAAACTCCATCAACAGACACATCGACCTGGACCCAATATACCAATCACTACAGCGGACAGCTGAAACTGACACCCGGAAGCGGCAAGGACAGACCACTATAAATGCTGGAAGAAACATCAAAGAAGCGCTTCACAGGAGGCTCCAGAGCACTGATGATGTCTCCTAGCCAGAGGACGAAACGTTTGCAACAAAAACTTCCAGCTCGGCGAACAGAACCACTACATCTATCCTAATGCCTTTTACATGTTGCAATTGTACAAGCCCCCACCACTTCCTTTGGCAGTTCATTCCATGCAAGTACCACACTCTGCATGAAAACGTTGCCCCTTCGGTCTCTTTTATATTATTCCCCTCTCGCCATCAGGGAAAAGACTTTGTCCATTTACCCTATCCATGCTCCTCATGATTTTATAAACTATAAGGTCACCCCTCAGCCTTAGATGCTCCTGGAAAAACAGCCCCAGCCTATTTAGCCTCTCTATATATCTCAAATCTGCCAACCCTGGCATCAACCTGTAAATCTTTTCTGAATCCTTTCAAGTTTCACAACATCTATCAGGTAGGAAGGAGACTAGAACTGCATGCAATATTCTAAAAGTGGCCTAATCAATGTCCTCTATAGCCCCAACATGACCTCTCAAGTCTTCTACTCAATACTCTGACCAATAAAGGAAAGCATACCAAACGCCTTCTTCACTATCCTATCTGCCGGCGACTCCACTTTCAAGGAGCTATGAACCTGCACTCCAAGGTCTCTTTGTTCAGCAACACTCCCGAGGACCTTACCCTTAAATGTATAAGTCTTGCAAAGGTTTGCTTTCCCAAAATGCAGAACCTCACATTTATCTGAATTAAATTCCATCTGCCACTCCTCAGCCCATTGGCCCATCTGATCAAGATCCCGTTATAACCTTCTTCACTGTCCATGACACCTCCAATTTTGGTGTCATCTGTATACTTCTTAACTATACCTCTTATGCTCACATATAAATCATTTATATAAATGAGGAAAAGTAGTGGACCAAGCACCGATCCTTGTGGCATTCCACTGATCACAGGTCTCCAGTCTGAAAAGCAGCATTGCTTCACCACCACCCTAATGCCTTTTAAATGTTGCAATTGTACAAGTCTTCACCACTTCCTTTGGCAGTTCATTCCATACAAGTACCAGGTGAGCCAGTTCTGTATCCAAATGGCTAGTTATCCCTGTAATTCCATGACATCGAACCTTGCTCACCATATCCTTGTCAAACGTCTCACTGAAGTCCTTATAGATCATGTTTACCACACTGCCCTCATCAATCCTCTCTGTTCCTTCTTCAAAAAACTCAATCAGGTTTGTGAGACATGATTTCCCATGCACAAAGCCATGCTGAGTATTCCCAATCAGTCTTATCTTTCCAAATACATGTACATCCTGTCTCTCAGGATTTGCTCCAACAACCTGCTCATCACTGACGTCAAGCTCATCAGTCTATCGTTCCTTGGCTTTTCCTTACCACCTTTCTTAAACAGTGGCACCACACTAGCCAACCTCCAGTCTTCCGACACCTCACCTGTTACTATTGATGAAAAAATATGTCAGCAAGAGGCTCATCAATCACTTCCCTAGTTTCCCACAAAGTTCTAGGGTACACCTGATCAGGGTCCTGGAGATTATCCACTTTTCAAGACATCCAGTACTTTCTCCTTTGTAATATGGACATTTTTCAAGATGTCCCCATCTATTTCCCCACATTCTATATCTTCCATGTCCTTTTCAACAATAAATACCAATGCAAAATACTCATTTAGTACCTTCCTCATCTCCTGCAGCTCCACATAAAGGCCACCTTGTTGAAAGTTGAGGGGCCCAATTTTCTTCCTAGTTACCCTTTTGTCCTCAATGTATTTGTACAAACCCTTAGGATTCTCCTTAACTCTATTTGCCAAAGCTATCTCATGCCCCCTTTTTGCCCTCTTGATTTCCCTCTTAAGTACATTTCTGTAACAATCCTAGAGGTCATGGATCACCTGACCACATTTGATCCTTGACAACCCTTCAAATTATTTTATGATTGTAGTTAAAAGCATCAAATTATATTTTGATCTAGATAGAGACCAATAACCATTTATTTTTAAAGTAAAAAACAAGTGATCTCAGGAATTACAAAGAGAATACAGCCACCAAATTCCACGTTTTTAAGCAAAACAAAACTTTATTTCACAAGTTATTAAAGTGATATAATCTACAATACATGTAAAGTTTATTTCTAACACCCAGAATTAACATTTGGTAACCATATGTAATCTCTTCTGACTGAACATTCTGCAGCAAATGTGATTGAGACTGATCCCACAGACTTCTCAGAAACTCTCCCTAGATATTGATGACATGGTGCATTATGAAATCTCATTAAACTTCACAAACTATTACAATTCTTCTCTTTTACTGAGGTGGTATTGAAACTACCTCAGTGCCTGCTCTTGCTCTCGTCGATTACCTTCCTTTCTTGAGTCTATACATCCCTTGACTTCAAAAACTGCACTTGTTTACAGGCACAACTGTAGATTTTCACTGACAACTAGATTCACTCAGCTAGATATTTCTTTGTACTGTTCCCTGATCTGTCATCTTGCTTTGCTGTATCAAGCAGACACTGCTTGTGGCTTTCTCAGTTACATTGACCGATTAGTCGTACTTAGTTTGTTATGATCCAGTACAACATTCAGGACTTTTCTGAAACACAAACTACATGATATCTGATAACATCTGGATCTTGGGTTCTAATAATTCAGAGATATCCAATCGGTCTTTGGATTTAACTCACTGTTTCCCCTCCCTAGGACTGAGTAGTTCAATTGTCCTCCCTGCAATGCAGCTACATATCAGCACTTGTAATACAGGAAGTCTGTTCTCCATCTCCTTCAAATACTATTGAATTTTTTCACTCTGTCTATCTTTTTTGAACTCTTGTTCAGTGACCACTGACTAATATTGAATGACTTATTGCAAAACATGCCATTATCCCCTCTGCTATTGTTGAGCAGAATTGAAGCTGACCAACTTTCAACTTTTGGAATTTTCTGTTCCATGAATATTACCAGTCATAGATGGCTGGTTAGCTCAATCCAAAAGAAAATAGGAGGATTTTATCACAATGGCAAGCTTCTAATTATGCCAATTTGCAGCTTCTTGACATTTTAAAATTATGTTGGATTCGGGATTTGTGCAAAGACATTGGCATCGTTTTGAAAGATTCTAACTACTAAAATATATTTAATTTATGAAGAAGCTGACCATTGTGCACCAGTGCAATGCAAATTTGTTCTATATAATTGTTTGTCATTTTTAATTATTTAAAATCAGATATGGTGGATTAGACAGTCAGTAAAAGTGTTCATATTTTGTGGTAAACTCATTTTCAAATGTATTAGTAAAACTACAAGATGGTGTGACTCTTAAATACATCAAGGATTTTATCTAATAGAAGAAAACTAATTTACCAATGCCCAATTACGCAGATTAATGTAAGTTTGGGGAAAGATTTTTACCAGAGGCTTTTGAACTCTACCACAGACCTTTAGTCTTCACCATGCAGGGAATAGCCACTCATCTTTAATTCTCTGAGTTGTTCAATTAATGGCCAGACCGTGGGCTTGCCATCCATTTAGGAAAAGTGACTAGTCTCTCGAAGTTGGAGTGCTTCTCCAAGAACAACTAGCCTATCTCTATCTGCACTCAAGTGCAAGCAGCAGCAAGATGCAATAGCAATAAGTAAGTGAGAGGGCATCTGAAAATGGAAGCTACCCCTCTCGACAGATCAAATAGCCAGCCCATCAATGCATTTCAGCAGGCAGGGCCTCTATGCCTACCTCAAACACTAGTCCTCTGGTTCACTGCCAGGAATTTGCTCCCAGGTCACTGCATTGCCCCCTTCTCCATCTGTGGGGATCTCTGACAATGCACTGACAAGCATCTGAAATCAGAATAGTGGTAGCCCATTTGGCTCCTTGAGCCAGTTCCAACATTCAATAAGATCATGGCTGATCCAATTGTGTGTTAGATTCCACATTCCCAGCTACCCTCAGTAACCTTTGATTCCCTTAGCTAACAAGAATGTATCTACATTTGCCTTAGAAATGTAATGACATTATCTCCATTGCCTTCCATGGCAGTGAGTTTCTAAGAGAACTGAGATTCTGAGAGAAACAACTTTGAGAGCAGAAAAATTCTCCTGAACTCTGTCCTGAAAGGGTGATGGCTAGTTTGAAAACAGCACTCTCTAGCTCATGAACTGACCCAGAATAAGTAACATCTTTTTAGGATATTAAATACTTTAATCAAGTCATAGAATCTTTGCACTACAGAACGAGGCCATTCAACCCATTGAATCTGTACTGACCCTCTGAAGAGCATCCCATCCAGATTCACCCCATTACCACACATTCCACTTAACCTGCACATCTATGGATTGTGGAGAAACTGGAGGAAACCCACATAGACATGGGGAAAACATAAAAATGCCACATAGACAATCATCCAAGGCTGGAACTGAACCTGGGTCCCTGGTGCTGTGAGGCAGCAGTAGAACTAACCACTGAGTTGCCATGGTACCCATCTCTCACTCTTCTAAACCCCTGTGGTAAAAGCCCAGCTTGACTGACATATCCTTATAAGACCACCCGTTCATTCCAAATATCAATTTAATAAGCCTCGTCCGAGCCACTTCCAGTGAATCTGCATCCATCTGTGAGATGTGACCAGTTTAGGTGAATTGGTCTCTCCCTCTGAAATATCGCACTGGCTTTGTATTGTCCTCTAGTCAGCCTTGAAATCCAGCTGCTTATGTGCATGATTATGTCAATTAGTATGAGGGGAACCAGAAAAACAGCTTAATGCAAGTGATACAACAAGTACAATTAATGGTGTTGTTCATGCAGTACAGAAGAGGCCCTAATTCATGACCATCAAAGTCACATTTTAGATATTCATGCCAGATATCCTAGGAGATGACAGGACTCATATATGGGAAAATTTACTGGTGCTTGCTTTATTCCAAAGTTCTGAGCCTATACCACAGGGACACAGTGGAATACCACCTCCAAACCCAGCTCATAACCTATGCAGGATATTCACAATAATGGCAGAGCACTGCTAATGTTTCCACAATCTGTAGTTGAACAGACATTAGGCTTCCTGATGATGAGTTTTCAATGCCTGGACTGCTCTGGCATGGTTTTGCAGTATAGCACAGACAGGTAGTCTCACATCAGTGTTGTAAGCTATTGTCTTCACAATTTACAAAAAGGAAGGGGGGAATATCTGGGATGCAGACAAAATGGGAGAGTGAAGCCAGTCCTCTGAGGACAAAGATAAGATTCAGGATCAAGACCAGAAGGGCCACTCCTGAGAGGAGGACAGAGCCTGAGAGATCAGAGACAACCTCACTACGAACTGCTTTCAGAATGCCTGAGCTGGATTCAGAAATCTTTTGTTTGTCATCATGGCAGAGAATAGGCACATCTTTTAGATGGGGTTGAGCAGATGTCTGGTCTTCAGCAGTCCTCTGAGTGACAGAGACTTTGGAAGCTTCTTCCTTCACCAGCTGTGGACACAAGTCAGTGATGTGCTTATCAGAATGTGCCCTGAATCTAATCTAGACAGAATATGTACCGAGATGAAGTCGCCATCCTTGTAGAGGGTACAGGAAACATCTTGCTTGTGTATACTTTGAGGTTGCACAGGCCTCCTCATCAGAGGTGGAATTGTTGCTGAGGGGTTCAGGTTGTTACTTGCAGTACTCCTTTGGGGCTGTTAGTGTCTGCTGAAGAGAAGAGAGGGAATTATTTGAAGAATGGTAAGCTGTGTGCAGAGCTAAGAGCTGGTAGTAACAGGAGAGGAGCATAGCATAATGGATCTTACAGGATTGGATTCCCATTGTTGTGTCAGAACATGAATGGTTTTGGTCTTCTGCAACTACTCAACTGTCTTTTTATCACAGAAAGTGAGGGGCACAATGTTTGCCATTCTCCTGTCTGTCTTGGACCTCTTGGCTCTTTTATGGACCAGTCTTTGTGTAATGAGAGAAAGAGAAGGATTGAGTATGATGGAAGTGAATGCAAAAGCAATTCAAGATCATGCATGAGCAGAAGAGGTAGTGAATTGTGCCCGGTCAGTAGGAAGCACAGAAGCCAGGAAAGATTACTTATTGTAGAGGGTAAGGTGGTTGTGAACCCCTGGGTAAACTTTGTGCATGTGATGCAAAGATTTGCAGTCCATCAGCCTTGTACGATACATCTGCAGTGGCAAGCTAGAGTGAGTATTAGGCCTTTGAGTGTAAGTTAGCTGAGAGAGATGGTGCCACTCACCCTGTGAAATTTCTTGTAGGCTGGTTTGCCATCCATTTAGCTGATGGAAACAGCACTGACCTGCTGCTGCTATCTCTGTTCACATTGGAAGTGTGGTTGGATGGCCTCTTGTTGCCAGGAAAAGGACTGAACTTCTCTCTGTCACCCATCCACCAGTGCTTTGAGATCTTTCTCCATGAAGTGGGAAGATACTGCTGAAAAAACACTGTGTGTGAGACTTTAGCGATGAGCTCTGCAGTGCTGGGTAGTTCCTGGCTTGCAGCATTTGAAGTGGCGTCCAGCTACATTTTAATATGGCACCAGAGCCTTAGAAGCGAGAGGTCCTGACAGTGATGAGCACTTCAGTCTTTCTCAGCATTTCGTTCTCCAAGAAATGTTCCCCAACACCTTGCATTCATAAATAATGAGTGGTTGATGGGATAATCTGACCTGAGCCAGGGCAGAACTGACATCATGCAAATTGCTCATCTCATCTGGAAAATCCCAATCTTTGTTTCCCAGATAGAATTTCAAAGCTTGAATTAATTCACAAGTTTATTTTGATTTTTTATCTTGACTTCAACAAAAAGCAAATTTAAGGCCTCACCTGCTCTCAGTAAACTCTGGCATACATTGACCTTGAGTTTAATAGCTTCCTTGTTGCATTTCTTTCAGGAAAATGCAAACGGGAATTAAGCAAAAACATTTACAAGTGTCGCTGAGCCATGAAACAGATGTCACAATAGAGCCTATGAACTTGATATAGTAGTTATGAGTCTAGTAAATTAAAAATAGTCTCAGCTTGGAATACTGAATAGATATTTAGGAAATTAATTGCAATCCCATGATATCGTATGACTAGTCATTGTTGGGTTGTTGGATGAATTCTATTCAGTGGCTCTCATTTCAGATATAATGGGATGAATTCTGAATATAGTAGCATCTGTTTGTTGTAGAAATGAATGCTGACTTCAATCCCATGAGATTTTTTAAAAATGCATTTAACCAAATGTTCACATTAATAAAGACAGGGATCAGACAAAGCAAAACATCCATTTGTAAAAATCTTTGTGGAAAGTATGCTATTTTTGGAGACATTTAAAACAATTTTTTACACTATTAGAATCAAAATCTTTTTTGTAAACATGATTAGATGACAAATAGGTTAAAGTAATTATGATTTGTTTCATTTCGTATTTCTGCTGTTTAAATAGAAGCCATAATGGTCTTTGTCCCATGCAAACATGAACCTGGAAGAATTTTATCATTACTTTCCAATCTTTATACTTTTAACCTTTTTATTCCTTCTATAAGTAAACCCCTAACTGACTTATTTATCTTATTTTTGATCTCACTGAAAACTGGATAGAAATAGTGCTTTGCATTTGTCAGTGTTCTTTTCTGTTCAAGGTATATGGCTTAGATTTTCCAACTCTATCAGAGTCAAGATTACATGCTCTCCGTTTAGAGGAGTTCATCACATGAATTTCCTGGCCAGGAGTCTTCTCATCCAAGAATCCACGAATTCAGGAGTACAAAGATTCAGCAATGGAACTCACACTCCTTTTCTCGGCTGTAAGTGCCATATTCAGTGGTTTAAAAATTGTGGAGCCACTTTTAAAGCTACTTAGAGAAGGAAGTGTATAAGGAAGTTTGGGGCATGAGTAGCAAGCAAGTAAGTAGGATTTAGTAGGTTGTCATCGAGCTGAAGGGTGGAGATAAGGTGACAGGTTAGTGAGAGAGTGGGTGGGTAGGGTCAAGCCATCTTAGTCTTACCAGACCATAGGGCTGCTCTCTCATTAAAGACAGACGACTAGTGGTGATTTTACCTGAGGCCCCACCACACCTCAGGTGAGGTGAGAGGTTGAGAAGGAGAGTCCGTCATGGTAAGCTCAGCTGACATCAAGATTGGACCCATGCTGTTGGCATCACATTGCTTCGCAAACAACCATCCAGCCAACTGAGCTAAATCGATCCAGAAAATGTGTAGGGAAGTCAGTATGAGAGGAATTGATAGATAGGTGAGGGGATGGGTGGTAGATGGATGAGGATTACAGGTGCCAGGTAGATAATGAGGTAAGGGATCAGATGGGTGACAGGCATATGTACTAAGTAAGTGAATAAGTG
Organism: Hemiscyllium ocellatum; assembly: GCF_020745735.1. NCBI lineage: Eukaryota > Metazoa > Chordata > Chondrichthyes > Orectolobiformes > Hemiscylliidae > Hemiscyllium > Hemiscyllium ocellatum. The sequence continues at coordinate 43,731,668 of NC_083413.1, read as the reverse complement.
CTTTTGTAGGTCAAGGTACCAGGCTAGGAATAGAGGGGTGTTGGAGCTATTGGGGCATGACTGGTCAGTTTGGGTCATAGTTTGGCGGTCAGATCTGGGGTTGTTCAAATTGAGATGTAATGTTGGGTTGGATTTGATTTTGATTTGATTTGTTATTGTCACATGTACCAAGATACAGTGAAAATTATCATTTTTGTATGCTAACCTGACAAATCATACCTGACATAAGTACACCAGAATAATGGAACAGAATGCAGAATAGTGTTATAGCTACAGAGAAGAGGTTGAGAAAGATTAATTTTAATGTATGAGAGGTCTCTTCTTAAGTCTGATAACAGCATAGAGTCATAGAGATGTACAGCATGGAAACAGACCCTTTGGTCCAACCCGTCCATGCTGACCAGATATCCCAACCCAATCTAGTCCCACCTGCCAGCACCCGGCCCATATCCCTCCAAACCCTTCCTATTCATATACCCATCCAAATGCCTCTTAAGTGTTGCAATTTTACCAGCCTCCACCACATCCTCTGGCAGCTCATTCCATACACATAACACCTTGTGTGTGAAAAAGCTGCCCCGTAGATCTCTTTTATATATTTCCCACTCACCCTAAACCTATGCCCTCTAGTTCTGGACTCCCCGACCCCAGGGAAAAGACTTTGTCTATTTACCCTATGCATGCCCCTCATAAATTTGTAAACCTCTATAAGGTCACCCCTCAGCTTCCAACGCTCCAGGGAAAACAGCCCCGGCCTGTTCAGCCTCTCCCTATAGCTCAAATCCTCCAATCCTGGCAACATCTTTGTAAATCTTTTCTGAACCTTTTCAAGTTTCACAGCAGGGAGAAGCTGTTCTTGAATGTGTTGATATGTGTTTACAAGCATTTGTATCTACTGCCTGATGGAAGAATTTGGAAGAAAGTATAACTGGAGTGAAACGGGCCTTTGATTATATTGGCTGCTTTCCTGAGGCAGCACAAAGAATAGACAGAGTCAATGGAAGGAAGTCTCGTTTTCATGATGGACTGGTCTACGTTCACTACTCTCTGTATTTTCTTGCGGTCTTGGGCAAAACATTTGCCTTGCCAAGCAGTGATGCATCTGGATAGGATGTTTTCTGTGGTGCAGCTATTAAAAGTTGGTAACAATCATGCGGACAGACCAAATTTCCTTAGCTTTCTGAGGAAGTAGTAGCATTGTTGTGCTTTCTTGACTGTCGTGTTAATGATTGGGCTAGGACCGATCATTGGTGATATTTATTCCGATGAACTTGAAACTCTTGATCACCTCCACCTCAGCACCTTTGATATAGACAGGTACATGTCCTCCACACTGCTTGCTGAAATTGATGACCATCTCCTTTGTTTCACCGTCATTGAGGGAGAGATTGTTGTCTTTACACCATGTCACTAAGCTGTCTTCCTCCTTCCTACACTCTATCTCATCGTTGTTTGAGATCCAACCCATTACTGTGATGTCATCAGCAAATTTGTATGTGATCAGCAGTCATTCAGATTGCAGGGGTGTGGAAGTGTTGGATTGAAAGGCCTGTAATCAGGTCTGATGGTGTTGGGGTGTAGATGTTTCAGTCATGGGCTTGGGAATTGGGTGTTGCATCAGAGCAGTGTCAGGTTTGGTGGAGTAGGGTTTGTGGTAGTTGGCTGGAATCTCTCAGGTTTTGCAGGGTGTGGACGGGAAAATGTCAAGACAAGAGCTGCTGGGACCAAGGGTACCAGAGATTAGGAGATGTAGTTGCTGGGAGGCAGGGTCAGTTGTGGGTTAGGTGTTTGGTTTATTTGTTTGGCAGGAATTGGAACAGGTTTAGTCCTCTAATGTTTCCTAATCAGCCTAAGTCAGTTTGAACCCTCTGAAGTCTCTGACTCTAACTCAGAGTTGGTGACTTTTGGGGAGAGTTCAAGTGCTCGATATTAGCTCTCAATGAAATTCCCACTTCCCACAAAATTCCCACGGAGCCAGCTGCATCAAAATTTCCGCGCAATCCTAAGAGGAAGTTCAGTCCACTATAAACTGTTGCAACTATTGTCTTCTTGTTGGAAAATCTGGGTTGGATTTTACAAACAGAGTGTAGTCTACCTCTGTTTAAATATTGCTGTTCACCAAAATTAATATACAAAAACCAAAACTTGAAGTTAAGCAGTCAATTAAGTCATTGCACTTTGCTAGAACTGTATGGTTTTGAGGAGCTTAATTTATCTGCTACATAGATTGTACTTCAAAAGCCAAAATCACACTCTGCAATGATAATAAAGAGTCATCCTGGACATGAAATGTTCATTCTGTTTTTTTTCTCCACAGATGCTGAAAGATCTGCTGCAGTTCTCCAGCTTTCTTGGTATTTATTTCAGATTTTCAACATCCATATTATTTTGCTTTTATCTCTGTTTATTCTGTTATTTCTACTCTTAGATCCTGGTGCCAGCAACAAAGAACCTTGGGGAAAAAATTAGTTGCTATTTAAGTTTGCTCTTCCATTTTGTTTGCTTTTAGCCATGTAATCTTAACTCCTTTTTGTTTTCCTGGATTCTTTAGTACCCTTGCAATATATCGGTTTTTGTCAACAATATCTTACGGTATTAGTTTCTTTTAAAAAGGTGCAGCTAGAACAGTAGTACACTGTTCAAGACATTATGATCAAATTGAGTATCATCCTGGGTGGGTCAAGTCTTCTCCAAAACTGATTATCAACACAATTGAAATAATGGTGGATAAAAGGAAAGCAAATAACAGAGGAAAAGAAGGCTCCATGAAATTTTCCATGTTTAATAATGACAGAATGTGAATACAAGGACAAGGCTGGAAAGCTGTCTCTCATCTTTGATGAGAGATGCTAAGTGGATGATGCTTCTTGTCTCCTCTTCAGTCTTCACCTTCGCAGATGGTAATCTTGGAGGAGAAAGTGAGGTCTGCAGATGCTGGAGTATCAGAGCTGAAAATGTGTTGCTGGAAAAGCGCAGCAGGTCAGGCAGCATCCAAGAAACAGGAAATTCGACGTTTCGGGCATAAGCCCTTCATCAGGAATGAGGAAAGTGTTTCCTCATTCCTGATGAAGGGCTTATGCCCGAAATATCGAATTTCCTGTTCCTTGGATGCTGCCTGACCTGCTGCGCTTTTCCAGCAACACATTTTCAGCTCAGATGGTAATCTTGGGCTAGTTAAGTTCAATCTGTATGACATTACAAAACAAATGAGTGTAAAGGATACTGTAAAGGCTAAGAATTCTGGTAATATTGTGGTTGAAATGCTGAGTGTTCTCAGTGGAGCCTCAGTTAATTGTCCTGACATAACTGTAACAGTGAAATTCTCCTAACAATGTGGAAAACTGTTCAGATTCTTGTTCATGAAAAAGGACACATTCAACCTGGTCAATTTCTTTCCAACAGGCTAAGCTTCAATCACCAGAAATCCAGTAGAAGAAGTCATTAGCAGTGTTATGGAGTTGGACTTACTTATCATTGCTCATATTAAGTTCTGCCTGCAAGTCAGTACTTTAGAGGCACCTAAATGAAATGCAGAAATGGCATGTTGAAGGTCAGTACTGCTGAAGTTGGGGCTAAGATGCTGCATGAGGAATGCCTACAGTGATTTCATTGGGCTGAGATTATTGACGTCCAACACTCAGAACCATCTTCTTAATGTGCCAATAAACATTTGGTCACTGGAGGCCTTTCTCTGTTCCCTATTTATTTGAGTGTTCCTGGGACTCCAAGAGGACATACTTTGTTGAATACTGTCTTGATGTCAAGGTTAACTACTTACAACTCACTTCTAGAATGCAAATTGGATGTCCAAAATTAGATTAAGGCTGCATGAGACTACAATCCATTTGAGAAGCTAATCTCATGCCATTCTTGGCTTTGTTCTCATAACCTTTTATAGTATTCTTTAACAGTTTGATTAAATGCAACAATTAATTTATCATCAACACCACTTATCATCAAGTATGTCACTACTATATAATTGAATAAAACAATGCTTCTGATTGTTTCTAGTTCTCATTTTGGTCACAATCTCTTCTCTTCAATTTACCCACGAGTAAGGGCTATGTGAGACATAACCCAGTCTTTGATTTTACCTTCCCACTTCAAACATTCACTTTTGTGTTGTGCTTTTCTCACAAGACCAGGGACTCATAATCGAGAGAACAAGGGAAGCAACTTCCATAAAGAATGCAAGAGAATAACTGGGACTGGGGACTGTAGTCTGGTGACTGGGCTCTGAGGGCTTGGGCTGAGTGCTGAGGTCGAAAGTCCTGGAGCTGGCTTCAGGTGCTGGGGACTAGGGTCCAAGGACTAGACTCTGTGGTCCAGGGACTGGAAGTAGGGTTGGTGGCTGGTGGCTAGAGCCTGGAAATCTCTGTGAAGAGATTGCCATGAGAGCAAATTATTAAAGTACAGATGGCAAGACAGATGGTATGCCATGACTACAGGATGTGGGAGCTTCTTGACACCAAGATGAGCAAACACATCTGCGGCAAGGCAGCAGCTTGGGTTTGTAATTAGATTAGATTACTTACAGTGTGGAAACAGGCCCTTCGGCCCAACAAGTCCACACCGACCCGCCGAAGCGCAACCCACCCAGACCCCTACATTTACCCCTTACCTAACACTACGGGCAATTTAGCACGGCCAATTCACCTGACCCTCACATCTTTGTGACTGTGGGAGGAAACCGGAGCACCCGGAACCCACGCAGACACGGGGAGAACGTGCAAACTCCACACAGTCAGTCGCCTGAGTCGGGAATTGAACCCGGGTCTCAGGCGCTGTGAGACAGCAGTGCTAACCACTGTGCCACCGTGCCGCCCACTAATCTGGACATCAAGTTGCAGACACAGCAACATATCAGATATGAGTAACGTTACCTGGTTGTTTTATTCCAAGAAACAGGAATACATCTTAAAACAGAGTTTTATGATTTGATCAGTGATCAGGGACAGGTCTGTGTGACTACCACTGAGGTAGGTAAGATGATCGAGAAGGTGGAAATGGAGGAGTCTTAGCTTTTGCAATTGTCCAATATACTTGGGGTTCTTGCAGTCTGCATGAATGAAATAGGGGCTGCAGAGTGTTTGAATAAACTGATCATGGCGCTTGGTATAGGAAACCATTCAGGCAGGGAGAGTTTTTAGGAATGTAATAGCAGTAGAGGACACCATATTCAGGAGGATAGATATGATTCTTTGCAGCAAAGAACAGGAGTTTAGATGATTGTGTCACTTGGTTTGTGCCAGGATTTCAGGTCATCTGCTTGTGCTGACTGAAAAGGTTTGTTGAGTGGGAAGGTGAATTTCAATTGGTCATAGTCCAAGTAGTAACCAATGACATATGTAGATCTAAAAAAGTAGTATCAGTACTCTGAGGCAGTGTCAGTAGTTGTGGGCTGAACTAACAAAGCAGAACCTCAAAGGTAGTAATATTTGCATTTTTGCCTGAAACAAATTAATTTTTACATACGGTATGTAAAATTAAAAAAGACAAATGCATGGCTTAAAGACGAATGTGGGAAGAATAGGTTTTGATTCCTGGGTCACTGACCTGAGTTCTGGTAAAGTGATATTTGTACTGTTGGAGAGACTTCATCTGACACATGCTGGAACAGGGTTCTAGCTAATCATATAACTACAGTGATAAAATGGGCTTTAATCAAAATAGAAGTGAAGAAGGAGAAGTGTTTGGGCAGTTTCAATAGATTAAGTAGAGAAGATGCTCAGTAAGACAGCAATATGGAGAATGATGTTCAGAACATGATAGGAAGAGAAAGAATGTCCAGACTTAGGCATGCAACAGTAAATTGGGTTATAGTTCAAGAAAATAGTGACAAGACATAACTATGTGTTTGAACATATGCACCATGAATCACAAAAGAGATGAATTAACAATGTAAATAGAAATAAATATTTATGATCTGATAATCAAGACAGACAAGAGTGGCTCATGAATATTCAAAGGTTCATAATATCAATGATTGACAAGAACTTGGTAAAAGTGAGGGATAGCTCTATTAATTAAAGCTTGTATCCTTTCAATAGAAAGACATGACTATAGTTTTAAGGATGAGAGTGAGGAAGCTGTTTCAATTAAGGTGATAAGTAGTAAAGTTAAGAAGTCACTTGTTGTTTCTAGCTCTTCTGAAAGGAACCAGACTTGGGAAATTGGTCACTTTTGCTGCTCACTGTGGAGGCTGGCGTACATGGATGAAGTGAGTTGGGGCCCTTAACTGGTCAATAATTAAATGTTAATTGCTGCTAAGTTGAAAAAATTGACCATGGAGCTCCTTGTCTGGAATTTAAAAGGAGAGATATTATAAGAAGGGTTTCTCTCTCGGGCCAACTCATCTAATTAAATTTCTTTTCTCTAGTCTCTTTGAGGGAGGGAACATTCTGCCCATTATAGGTTGATTACCATAGTATCTATTACAGGAAATTGTTAATTTATGTTAAAATGATAAGGCATATAGAAAATCTTACTGTAATCAGATATATTCAATGTGGTTTTGTAAAAGTGAAGCTATGTTTGACTAATTTATTAAAGTTCTTTGAGGTTTGTGGAAAGCAACATAGGTAAAGGGGAACCACTGAATTTATGGTACTTAGTCTCTCAAAGAAATTTGTCAAGTTGCCAAATTGAAAATAAGAGCTCATCATGTAGGGGATAATATTAGCATAGGTAAAAGATTGCTTCCCATTGGTCATCCAGAGTTTAGGCAGAAACTGGTCATTTTTGATCCGGCAATATATGACAAGTGGTGTGTCACAGGAGTCTGTGTTAGGGCTTCCATTAGTTAAAATCTACATAAACTGAATAAAATCTGTTTTAACCAGGATTATGCTTTAATTTACTATTAGGCAAAAGTGCGGGCTGGAGATCAGAGTTTAGATTAGAATAGTGGTGGAAAAACATAGCAGGTCAGGCAGCATCTGAGGAGCAGGAATAGTGATGTTTTGGGCAAAAGCCCTTCATCAGGAATAAATGCTGATCTGCTGTGCTTTTCCAGCACTACTCTAATCTAGACTTTAACTCGCTATTGTCAAAATAATGTCTAATGTGATATTGCTTGAAATTTTGGATAACACTCACTAGTGCAATTAATTAACTGGAAAGTGGAAAAACTGAATTGCACTTCCAAGTGAAGAGCCACCCACTGCTCAAAATTTGTTTGAATTTCACTTAATTGAGACTATTGCAAACAAACAATCCTTCAAAGCTTACATGAGCTTCAAATCAAGTCAAGTTAATTTGAGCAAATCTTAATCTCTGCAGCAGCAGCTGGATGCATTCTGCAGGGTAACAAATTTTCAGACTGTGAAAGCCACTGCAATGAGCAGACCAATCACCTTCAAGGCTTTTTCTCAAATGATTAGCATCATAAAGGCCACTGCTGAATTTTAGCTCAACAGACTTATTGTTGAAGTTATGTACCTGAAGCACAAATTATCCACATGTGGCTGTTACAAACTTAGTAAGCTGGTTGCTATATTTGTAATATGCTTAAGAGAGGACTTGAGGGGCTCTTGTGGTATTCCTTAGTTCTGTGTCAGGTAAGCCTAGATTGATGTTGTATCTGCTCCAAAGCTGTGTCATAACATCACTGATCAGGCTGATTAAAATATCTAGAATGGATTTGAGGAGCTCTTGTGGCATAGTAGTAGTGTCCTTCTCTTTGAGTCAAAAGGTCTGTCTTCAGATCCCATCTGCTCCAGAGGTATGTCATTATATCTCTGCAAAAACAAATCTGAAAGAACTATGGATGCTGGAAAACACAAATTGCTGGAAAAAAATTCAGTAGGTCTTGAATCAGTGAAGAGAATCAGCATTAATGTCTTGAGTCAAGTGAGCCCCCCCTCAGAAGTGTGTATGCATAATATCTCTGAACAGATTGTTCAGAAATATCTGGAATAGATTTGAAATAATTTGGATTACTAAAAAAAGGATATATAGGGGAAGTAATTTCAATGTTGAAATTAGTTAAAACTTGAGTAAAAGTCTGTTACTTTTGTAGGAGGTATTATAATCTTTGATATTACTGTAAAGTCCCTATGGAGGTCTACTATTACTAGGATAATTCATCAGGGAACCACTTTGCTAAAGTTGCTTTATTAGAAATTTGTTAGATAATGAAAGCTGAAAATTGGAATGCAGGACCAGTCTGGATATTTTATCCAGAGTTCTGGAAAGATTTGTAACAAAGGAACCACTCAGCCAATATTCTCATTGAGCAAATAAAACTTCCCTTAGATCATGGTTGTTTTCTTATGGTAATTTTTTTGACAGTCTTGTCCTGATGTATGTGAAAACACTTGCTTGTACAAGTTCAGTATGAAATATCTGTTTTTTATTGGTCAAGCAGTACAGAAAATTGGGATATATCCTTCCTACAATCGAATTTTTAACCAAATCTTGTGGTATACTGCCAATAGAGATAATATCTGATACTAAAAAGTAACTTTAACTGCTATCATTTATAAACATCCTGCAATTTAAAAAATAATTTTGCATTTGGGTTTTTTTTTTACTGTGTGCTATCTTATGTACTCTTAGATGTTGAAAATTTGTATCTTTTCAATGTTTTTTTCTTGACTTACTGAGTTTTATAAAATTACTTTAATAAAACAGTACAAAGTCTCTTCATAGAATCCCTACTGTGTGGAAGCAGACCATTCAGTCCCTTGAGTCCATACTGATCCCTATGCTATCCATGTAACTCTGTATTTACCATGGCTAATCCACTTAGCCTTCACATTCCTCAACACTATGGGCAATTTTGCATTGCCAATCCACCTAACCTGCATGTCTTTGGACAGTGGGAGGAAACCAGAACACCTAGAGGAAACCCATGTAGACAAGGGGAGAATATGTGTTCCCCATGTAGACAGTTACCTAAGGCTGGAATACTGATAATGTTGTGAAATCAGGGACGTGTGTCTCTGTGGTTTGTACATTCTGCTGCTGAAGAAAAGACAGGCTTTAGGTCCTTGTGGTTTGGATGGATGCATAGATCAGTAAGACAGACAATTGGTCAATAATGGGCTGATTTGTTGATATGTTACAGTCTGAAAAATGTTTGCAACGTCTAGATCAATTGTAATTACATCTTGGAAGACAGACAAAGTGAAATTTTTTTTGTTTGTTTGTTCAAACAAAACATGCCAAAAAAAAATGAAGTTATGGAGGAATCAACCTGCCCACCAGATGGGGAAAGCTCTCGGGTGTAACATACATTTAATCATTGCACATAATTATATCAAAGATACCCAACATTGGCTAGCAGTTAGGGAGAAACAAACATGGAATGTTGAAGAAACTCCGTAAGCTTGGTAGCATCTTTGTGGGGCAGGGGAAAACGGAGAGAAAAACAGTTAACATCAGTGGGTTCTGATATCCGTGTGGAACCCTCACACAATTGCTGAGATACATTGCAGTGTCTGCCATGAATTGACCCAAATCCTAATCGAACAAACGATTGACCTGTTAAAGCTACCATTCCATTGACTAGACTGCTACTGTGATGTGTTGCAAGTTGTCAATGCAAAATTTTCTAAGGTCTGTGCTCTTGACATGGCACAACAAAAATCAATAGAGAGGAGGTCTGCACAGCTGTGGAGAAAGGCATATGGGAGACCCACAACAATCTTGATCACACTCACTTGGTATAACATCCTTCTGATGCCTTTTGCGTGAGATTTCCAACTCCCTTTTGCATTACATCTAATCACACTTAGAATTGAAAAAGTTGTCTTTACTCCTGTGATTAAAAGGTTATGGACAATAGTAACACTAAACTGTAATAGTACAATGGGGGGAGGGAATACCTTATCTTCTTTCTTAAAGGTTTCTCTATTCTACTTTTAATAGTACATCTTTGTGAAAATAAAATGAAATCAGAATCATCTATCAATGGATGGAAAATATCTGACCAAGCAATTAGCTTCCTTCCCATCAAAATATGTAAATCCAGGTGCCTTTATGATCACTGGTACCTCTGACACATTTTCATCTCAATTTTTTGAAAATGAGCAAAATATAAAGGTCACGTTTTATACCACCTATTTGACCTTCTTGCTATTTCTTGTTTGTAGAAATTCAAATGTGGAATGAGTAATCACCTAGATGAATTAAAATTGTTGTATGTGCTCTGGCTTAATGAAATCCTTTGACTCATCTATTGGCACGAACCATGTATCAAGACAGTTTTTTTTTGTTTTCACTGGTTCTGCTGAAGTGCAAATGTTAAATGCTCTACTTGCAGTTAAGGCCAATAAGTTTTGCATTTAAACTAAAACAGTTGAATCTACATTTCTTAGCAAATGAGAAAAATAACAGCAATTGCTTTCAAAGCTTTCAGGAAAATATGAGTGAGCTGGTTCTATGTAGCGGGGTGACTTACTATTGTAACATGTTAAGAATGTGTTGTTTTGGAAACAGGTGTTAACCATAATTTGGCAGCTTCATAGATCAAGCTTGCAAAAGGGGTAAGGAGCAGATGCAACGACAATATTTACAAATCTTTCTAAATCTGTAACCTCTACCACTTAAGTGGGCAAGTACAACAGATGCAGGGCAACACTACAGCCCCTGCAAACCTAAGCCACACAGTGTACTGACATTCCTGATGAAGAGCTTTTGCCCGAAAAGTCAATATTTTTCCCCCTCTGTTCCTTGGATGCTGCCTGACTTGCTGTGCTTTTCCAGCACCACATTCTTCAAAATATTTCACCCTTCCCTCATAGTTTCTGGGTCCAAATCCAAAAAACTCCCTTCTTTCACAGCACTTTGGGTGTTCTGAAATCTCAAGGATTGTGGCAGTTCAATGAGGCAGCACACCACCACTTTCATGAAGGCAATTAGGGTTGGGTGATAAATGCTGATCTTGCCAGTGATGCCCATAGCATATGAAAAAATAAAATATTCTATGCTAAGAAAAATAAATTGCATTGGCAACTGGCTCCACAAAGAATGTGAGTGTTTGGCCTAGGCTAGATACTGAAGCATAGCTGGTATGTTTTCACATCTAGAGACTAACAAGAAAGAAAACGGTAAATGATTTTATTGCATGTGTTTAAAAAAAAATCCATAGTCAAAGTTTTTCTTTCAGAAAGACTTTAATGGGAAATGGAAATTGAGAAAGGAAACCACTCTCCCCTTCACTAAGGAAATGAATACTGACACTGAAAATCAAAACTTTTGTTTGAAACTATGTTTAAAAAAAGTCTTCGGTGCTCTGTAACTGAAGATGATGAGTCCATTGGAGCAGTATAGGCAAGTTGATATGATTAGATTCCCTACAGTGTGGAAATAGGCACTTTGGCCCAACAGGTCCACCTCCGAAGAGTAACCCACCCAGACCCATTTCCCTCCAACTAATGCACCTAACACAATGGGAAATTTAGCAATGGCAATTCACCTGACCGGCACATCTTTGGGCTGTGGGAGGAAACCCATGCAGACACAGGGAGAATGTGTAAACTCCACATAGACAGTCACCCGAGGCTAGAATAGAATCTGGTACCCGGGTGCTGTGAGGCAGCGGTGTTAACCACTGAGCCACCGTGCTACCTATTGACATGAGGGAGATTAGATCCAAAATCTGAGAATATGCAAATATATAGTTGCTCTTGCTCTCTGTGATTTAAGGATAATATTGGTGGATCTATGCTGTCTCAATCATTGCAAGCAGAGTTGAGGAGGTTCTATAGGTCAGAGTAATTTTCGTGAAGACCATGGGTAGCTGTGCTCTGCTATTGGCTGAGGATCAATTTAAATCCTAGAAGGTTCTAGGGAGTGTTGCTGAACAAAGAGACCTTGGAGTGCAGCTTCATAACTCCTTGAAAATGGAGTCACAGGTAGATAGGATAGTGAAGAAGGTGTTTGGTATGCTTTCCTTTTTTTTTGGCTCGAGTATTGAGTACATGAGTTGGGAGGTCATGTTGTGGCTGTACATAACATTGGTTAAGCCACTTTTGAAATATTGCATGCAATTCTGGTCTCCTTCCCCTCCAAAGGATGCTGTGAAACTTGTTAATCTTTTCTGAACCCTTTCAAGGATATTGCCAGAGTTGGAGAATTTGAGCTACAGGGAGAGGTTGAATAGGCTGGGGCTGTTTTCCCTGGAGTGTCAGAGACAAGGGTGACCTTACAGAGGTTTGTAAAATCATGTTGGGAATTGATAGGGAAGAGACTTTGTCTATTTATCCTAGGGTGGAGTAAGTCCAGAACTAGAGGGCATAGATTTAGGGTGAGAGGGGAAAGATATAAAAGAGACCTAAGGGGCAATTTTTTCATGCAGAGGGTGGTATGTGTATGGAATGAGCTGCCAGAGGAAGTACAATTGCAACATTTAAAAGGCAATGGATAGGTATGTGAATAGGAAGGGTTTGGAGGGATTTGGGTAGGTGCTGGCAGGTGGGAATAGATTAGGTTGGGATACCTGGTCAACATGGACGAGTTGGACTGAAGGGTCTGTTTCTGTGCTGTACATCTCTCTGACTGTATGACTAAAATATGTTTGATTTTTTTTCCCTGAAGAAGGACATTGTGACTGAGACTTTTGACCTACATTCTGAATGGAAGGCTATGTCAGTTATTGCAATCCACTTTCATTGTATCTGCCATTTACGGCACAATTTTATAGTTGACAATCAATCGCTATTTGCCTCAATTTATGTTTGCATTACATTGATTATGGATTTTAGAACGTGGGTGGATATTAAAGGTAATGTTTCAGGTTTGCTGTATTTTGTTATTGTACCGTTTTTTAAAAAAAATAAGTTCAACACACCACCCTGTTCCCTGACCAACATCTCTGTCTCAGGCTTGCTGCAGTCTCCAGTGAAGCTCAGTGCAAGTTGGAAGAACAGCATCTCATTTTCCATTAGGGGACCCTACAGCCCTCTGGACTCGATATCAAGTTCAATAACTTTAACTTTAGGGCTTGAGCTTTCCTACGACATTCCCCCAAACCCCACAAATGAGATCGCCTTATCACCTAGTCTGCTATTACACACCACCCATTGTTAGTCATTAATAGAAGCACATTTAATAGCTATTCACCCTCCTAGCCAGATTGTCATCCACTCCTTTATCTGTCCAACTGTTTTTCTCTCTTTTGGCTCTCTCCCACCTATCATTTTTTCCTTACCCCCCCTACCCCTACTCTACCCTCAGCCAGGAAAATGTCAGTTTATATGCAATCATCAGTTCTGAGGAAGGGTCACTTGACCCAAAACATTAACACTGATTTCTCCATGGACTCTGCCAGAGCTTTTCCAGCAATTTCTGTTTTTGTCTCAAGTTGGTTGCCTATTGATTCTGATGTTGTTAGAATTGGTTGAAAGTTTGAATTATAAATTAAAGTTGCTGAAGTCTCTATAAGGTATGGATTGATCCACCTGAAAGCAAGTGTTCTCACTTCAGATGTTCTGATCAGGTTACTGGGATGGTAATTTCTAATCTTGGTTTGCAATATTTATAGAAGAATTACCAGAGGCAACATAGAGGAGAACAGGCTGCTCAAAATCTGAGAAGATTACTGTCAGTAGAATGTATTCACTCAGTTTTTCCAGGAGCAATTCTATCTCAACCTCAGTAAGAAACACCAGTTGTGGTAGCTCCATTTGACTAAGTAGGTGTTCACAGAAACGTTCTCCCTCTTCCAGGGAGAACTGGATCTTCTAAGCAAGGCATGGACATCACAACCAGTGGCTGCAGAAGTGACCATAGAGCCATACAGATGTACAGCACGGAAACAGACCTTTCGGTCAAACTCGTCCATGCCAACCAGATATCCCAAACCAATTTAGTCCCACCTGCCAGCACCCAACACATTTCCCTCCAAACCCTTCCTGTTCATATACCAATCCAGATGCCTTCTTAAAATATATTTTCATTGAAAAATAGATTTTTTAATATTACAACAAATACTAAATGATACAATTCAAAACACAAAGAAAGAACACAAAGTAATAAAAACCCAACCTGCCCTCATGTAAAATCTATAAATATATAGAAAAATATATATTAAAAAATCCCCAACTAACTATTTAACAAAATAAATAATAACCGACAACAAGTTAATAAATAGTAATAACTCAACAAAACACTCATATGTTTGCAGTTTGTCCTCCCTGGATACTGGACTCAAAACACAATAGTTGCAGCTATATAAAAGCCCTTATTAGTGTTGCAGATAAATCTGTGTCCTGGTATTCCAAAAAGGTCGCCATGTCTTATAGAAATTCTCAATTTTATGGTGTACCATACTTGTGAGAAAATCTAAGGGGATAAACTCCATAGCAACCTTCTGCCAACTTAACAGGCCCAGAGGGTTTTCCGATACCCAACCTAGCAAGATATTCTTTCTTGCACAGAAAGTGATGATGTTGAAAAGTTTTTTTTTCTTATGCACATCTACAGGGAACACAGTGGGCAGGCCAAGAAGAGGGGAGGTCAGGTCCTTCTCTACCCTTCCACCCGAAATCCCCTCTACTTCACCCGCCAAAGCGCTCCAGTATGTTTGGTCCTGTGGTTCAGAGACAATGGGTAAGAGTGCCTGTACAAACTTAGCGCTTGGGACATGTTGAAGATACCCCTTGTTTAAATTTTGACAAACGGTTCAGAGCCAAGTGGATCCTGTGGAGAATCTTCAACTATAAAGCATGGGTCTATTGCAAATTGATATCTTTCTTGCGTTTTCCCAAACATCTTTCCATGCCTCTGAGGAGACCTCCATGCCTTGCTCTCTCTTCCACACCCTGTAGAGTCGATCGATCTCATCTGAGGGGGCACCCCCCAATTGATGATACAAAGTGCTGACAGAAAGTGTACTCTTAGCACTGACAACCCTCCTGTCTCTGTCGGATTTGTAGGGATCAGCCAAAAGTGTAATTTGTTTTTGAATAAAATCCTTACCTTGAAATAAATGAAAGAGAACCCTGTTAGCTCGTATTTCTGTGCTAACTGATCAAAGGACATTATTGTGTCTCCCTCAAACAAATCGCCCATGCAAGGGGCAGCACGGTGGCACAGTGGTTAGCACCGCTGCCTCACAGCACCCGAGACCTAGGCTCAATTCCCGTCTCGGGCAACTGTCTGTGTGGGGTTTGCACATTCTCCCCGTGTCTACGTGGGATTCCTCCAGCTGCTCTGGTTTCCTCCCACAGTCCAAAGATGTGCAGGTTAGGTGAATGAGCCATGCTAAATGGCCTGTAGTGTAGGGTGAAGGGGTAAATTTAGGGGAATGGGTCTGGTGGGTTGCTCTTTGGAGGGTCCGTGTGGACTTGTTAGGCCGAAAGGTCTGTTTCCACACGGTAAGTAATGTAATCTAAAAAGGCACACCTTTGGCTGCCCAATGTTTGAATCCTGAATCTATCATCCCTGGTTGAAAATCTGGCATATCCACTATAAGTGGAAGAAAAGATGTTTGCCAATATTGCCTTCCCTCTGCTGAATTGCCCTCCATCCTTTAACAGTATTGAAAACTATTAGGTTATGACAATATACCCTAGCGTCCTCATTTTATCCAAAAACACCAAGCTAGTAAGGGGACACCCTACCTGGGAGGTTTCAATATCTAACTACATTGAAAGAGAATCCCCACAAATCCAGTCACTTATGTAGGATAAAAGTGAGCTTAGTTGGTAGCTTTTAATGTCTGGGACATCCACTCTCCCTAATCTGAGGCAATTGCAGTTTAGCTAATTTATTAAGGGGCCACTTATAATACCAAATAAAAGAACTGAACCAGCCATTCAGTCCCCTGAGTGTTTGCTTACTGAAAATCAGGAGGAGCATCCATTTATGGTACAACAAACAGGGGGAGAACATTCATTTTAATAAGCACTATCTGACCCAACCAAGAGACCAGAAGCGCCTCCCATCTTTGAGGGTCTTGTTTGATTTTGTCAATTCTTTGAACAAACGTAGCTTTGAACAACAGATTGAGAACTGGAGTAATAAATATGCCCAAATACACACAACCCCCTTTAAATGGGAATTGATATTCACCCTCAACACCTCGCACGTTTGTAAGGCCACCCACAGGCATAGCCTCTGATTTTGCAAGATTAACCTTGAACCCAGAAAAGGCGCCAAATGCACTGATGTATTGTATCAGGTAAGGCACCAAAACTGCTGGATTTGACAAAAAATAAGGCACTGTCCACATACAATGAAATCTTATACAATTTTGACCCCACTCTGGAGCTGATTTATTGGGATCCCTATGAATGGCCTCCGCCAATGGTTCAATCAACAATGTAAAAAAGCAGTGGCGAAAGGGGACAGCCCTGCCCGCTGCCCCTAAAAATGTTAAAATAGCTGGATTGCACCTCACTAGTGATGACTGTCATGAGCGGGTCACTGTAAAGAATCATTACCCATCTTATAACGACTTTGCCCAAGCCAAACTGCTGCTGAGTATAGAAAATGTATGGCCACTCAACTTGGTCAAAAGCCTTCTCTGCATCTAGAGAAATCGCCAATCCATGTATTGACAGTTGTTGACATACTTGAATTACATTAAGCAGCCTCCAAGCATTATTGGAGGATCTGTGGCTCTTTATAAAGGCTGTCTGGTCCTCTTTCACAATAGAAAGTAACACAGTCTCCAGCCTTAATGCAAGAATCTTAGAGAGGATTTTAAAGTTCATATTGAAGAGTGAAATAGGCCTGTATGAAGCACAGTCCTCCCTTTTTTTAAGAATAAGTGAAATATTGGTCTCTCTGAGATGATGGGGCACAATCATGGCTGTATGAGTCATTAAACATGTTGAACATCGGGCCTGACAATATGTTTATAAATTCCTTTATAGAATTCGCTAGGAAGTCCGTTAGGATCAGGTGCCTTTCCACTGCTTCAATCTCCTGCACTTCTTGCTCTGATAAGGGGACATTAAGAAAAGACTCTTGTTCGGGGGTCACACCTGGGAGCTCCAGATCCTTAAACAGACTCCATTTTGGCCCGGCCCCCCTCACAACCCTCAGATTGGTATAACTTTGAGTAAAATCTCTGGAATGCCACAATCTTCTTGGAGTCGCATGTTAGGATCCCAGGCCCTTCCCTAATAGCTGTAATGGCTTGAGGGGCTCTCCTTTTCCTGGCGAGATAAGCTAAGTATTTGCCTAGCCTGTTGCCATGCTCCTATAATGTTTGCTTTGCAAAAGTAAACTCCTTCTTTGCTGTCTGCATAAGTACAGAATTCAACGCAAACCGCAATGCCGTAATCCTCTGTCGTTTGACCAATGAAGGCCTGTCAAAGTAAGCCTTTTCGCTGCCTTCAATCATGAAGGATTCCAGGAGATGTTGCTGCTCACCCTTCTGTCACTTCCTACTAGCAGAGTAAGTGATAACTAACCCCCTGGCATAGGCTTTGGCAGTTTCCCAAATGACAGATGGGCTATTAACCAAGCCTGAGTTAATGTCTAGGACTGCCTGAAATTGCCTAGAGAAGTACTCCACAAACTTATTATCCTTGAGGATAAAGGGCTCCATTTGCCAGTGCCTCGGACTCACTGTAACATATTTAATCTCAACCAACAGGTACACTGGAGCATGATCAGAGATGGTAATGTTATCAATTGTACACAATGCCACCAAGTCCAGGGTTGCATGGGGTCAGAAAAACATCAATCCTGGTGTGACATCTGTGTGGATTGCAAAAATCCCTGCCTGTAGGGTGGGGACACCTCCAGACGTCCACCAACCCTAACACCAAACACAGATCCACTAATTGTTTAGTTTGTACAGAGGGTATCGGGGTGCCTTTAGGCAACCTGTCTACTGAAGGATCCATGAGACAGTTAAAATCTCCCCTATTTAACAACATGTCGGGACTCAAAACTGATCAGTTTAGAGAATGCACCTATGAGAAATTTGAGGGCATGGGCCGGAGGGCAATAAACATTTAAAACACCATATTTTTCCCTGTTTATCAGAGCTTTGAGAATTACAAACCTCCCATGTGTGTCTTTAACACACTCTAGTAACTTAAATGGGAGATTTCTTCTAGCCAATATAGCCACTCCCCTACTTCTGGTATTAAAAGATGAAAAGTAAACCCGATCAAAGCCATTCTGCTGTAGTTTCAAATGCTCCTATCATCCGAGTGTGTCTCTTGTAACAAAGCAATATCCACCTTCTCCCTTCTAAGACTAAAAAGTACCTTCTTCCTCTTAATTGGTAAGTGACTCCCCTTGATGTTCCAGGTACATCATTTAATGAAGTCATTAGCCATAGCCTTCTGCAGTAATATTTAAACTCCAGAGAGGAGGAACTCAAACCACGAATTGCCGAGTCTTGGCGTCACAAGATGCAATGAACATAAAAACTACATAAACTAAAACCACTACAGTTAACAAACTTACAAAGCTATCAAAGATTATGAACGTAGAACATAGAAAAGTGTAGCACAGAACAGGCCCTTTGGCCTACAGTGTTGTGCTGAGGATTAATCCTAATGTAAAATAAAATAATGTAACCTATGCACCCCTCAACTCACTGCTATCCATGTGCATGTTCAGCAGTCGCTTAAATGTCCCTAATGACTCTGCTTCCACTACCACTGTTGACAATGCATTCCATGCATTCACAACTCTCTGCGTAAAGAACCTTCCTCTGGCATCCCCTTTGTACGTTTCTCCTAATACCTTAAAACTATTACCCCTTGTGCCAGTCAATCCTGTCCTGGGGAAAAGTCTCTGGCTACTGACTCTATCCATGCTTCTCATTATCTTGTATACCTCGATCAGTTCACCTCTCTTCCTCTTCTCCAGAGAGAAAAGTCTGAGTTTAGTCAACCTTTCTTCATAAGGCAAGCCTTCCAATTCAGGCAGCCTCCCGGTAAACCTTCTTTGCACCCTCTTTAAAGCCTCTGTGTCTTTCCTATAGTAGGCAGCCAGAACTGGACACAATATTCCAAGTGTGGTCTCACCAGGGACTTGTAGAGCTGTAGCAAAACCTCGAGGCTCTTAAATTCGATCTCCTTGTTAATGAAAGCCAAAACACCATATGCTTTCTTAACAACCTTGTCCATTTGGGTGGCAACTATGAGGGATCTATGTGCTTGAACACCAAGATCCCTCTGTTCCTCCACACTGCCAAGAATCCTGTCTTTAATCCTATATTCAGCATTCAGGTTCGACCTTCCAAAATGCATCACTTCGCATTTATCCAGGTTTAACTCCATCGGCCACTTCTCGGCCAAGCTCTGCATTCTGTCTATGTCACGCTACAGCCTGCAATAGCCCTTGAAACTATCAACGGGACCTCCAATCTTTGTGTCATCTGCAAATTTACTAACCCACCCCACAAACTCCTCATCCGAGTCATTTATAAAAACTACAAAGAGCAGAGGCCCAAGAACAGAGTCCTGCGGGACCCCACTCAACAGGGACCACCAGGCAGAATATTTTCCATCTGCAACCACTCTCTGCCTTCTTTCAGCCAACCAATTCTGAATCCAGATAGCCAAATCTCCCTGTATCCCATACCTCCTGTCTTTATGAATGAGCCTGATCAAATGCCTTGCTGAAGTCCACATTCACCACATCCATTGTTTGACCTTCGTCGACCTGTCTAGTTACCTCCTCAATGGACTCCCTAAGATTTGTGAGGCATGACCTGCCCCTCACAAAACCATGTTGACTGCCTTTAATCATGTTATGCTTTTTCAACAAAAAGCGCACCAACAATGCTGAATTGGGGAACTCACCCCCTGCCCAGAGGGGGCAACTAACCATCCCAAAACCCAATTTCACATCTTAATGCCCAGGCTGCAGTCTTGGCAGCTAAATACCTGAACCAGGTATAAACTGCCCATAATTAGTCAACTAGCCATCCTAACCATTTTCCTTTCTCCTTGCTAGAGCCGCACCCACAAACATGAGCAGAAAAGAAAGAAAATACACTATGGAATTCCAATGTGATTTTAAAGAAATTTTTATTTTTTAAAAAAAAGGGGTAAACACTCCATGTATCGTTGGGTATAGCTTAACTTAGAACTTGAAAGTACACATCTCAACTACAGCCAAACATAGTTTAAACCAGATTATTACCAATTTAAATAAAAGGAAAAGAAAGCACCAACCAGACTTTTTTTTTAAAATAGAAAAACAGACATACCCAAACAACACTACTACTATTGTACATTCTAAGTTGTTCAGATAGTTAATTTGTCCACAAAGTCTCTTGTCTTCTCCAGCGTGTCAGATGTATGGGTCCATCTAAGGTGAGTCAAAGCACTGCCTGATACTCGGAGACCACTGGATCCCAAGCTCCCTCAGTCTTCTCTTGATGTGGTCATAAGATTTTCTTTTCTGCACCACCACAGCTGAGAAGTCCTGGAAGAACATGATCTTAGAGCCCTCGTAAATTAGGGCCTACAGATCCTTCCCTGGATTCTGGAAGTTTCAACGATTCTCTCCTTATCTCTATAATGATGAAACCGCACCAAGAGAGGACAAGGATGTTGACCCAGACCTGACCTCTACGCCGTGACCCGGTGAGGCCTCTCGATCTTTAAGCCTCTCATGCCAGCCTCCGTTAAGGAATTTTGGCAACCAGTCCTCAATAAATTCCACCTGCCACTTAGCCTTCCTAACCCCCTGGCACACCAACGATTGGAATATTATTTCTCCTGCCCATGTTCTCGAGATCATCCACTTGGTCATGCAAATTATGAATCTGCGTCTCCAGGGCTTGGATCCTATCCTTGGAGAAACTAATATCAGACTCTGTGCTCAATCTCATCCACCCTTTTTTTTTCAGGTGTCCCAGCTGCTGTTCATGCTTCTGCAGCATGATAGAGATCAGGGCCAGCTTCTCCTCTATCTGCTTATCCAACATCTCGTTAGATTTTGCGAGCTCCTTCAACAGGGCCTGGTAACGAAGAGTCAGAGGATCCTGCAGGCTGGACTACGGCTCCAGACTTGGACGGTCATCCTCCCTTCTTTGGCATCCATGGACGACGGAAACGCAGGTAAATTGATTTTCCACAATTTCCTGGGACTCCACAACCTTTCCAGAATCCCAGGATATCACAAGGGTCCATGTTCGTGGGTTAGACATTTGTCTTGCTTGTGTTGCAGTGCAGAAGTCTGTAGTGTGATCCTCCTAGATCGCTGCCATCTTGGATCCTCCCCATCCTTTTTTAAATGTTGCAGTTGTACCAGCCTCCACCAGTTCCTCTGGCAGCTCATTCCATACACATATCACCCTCTGCGTGAAAAAATTGCCCCTCAGGTCTCTTTTATATCTTTTCCCTCTCACCCTAAAGCTATACCCTCTAGTTTTGGGCTCCCCACCCACACACACACACACACACCAGGGAAAAGGCTTTGACTATTTATCCTATCCATGCCCCTCATAATTTTGTAAACCTCTATTAGGTCACCCCTCAGTCTCCGACACTCCAGGGAAAACAGCCCCAGTCTGTTCAACCTCTCCCTATAGCTCAAATCCTCCAACCCTGGCAACGTCCTTGTAAATCTTTACTGAACTCTTTCATGTTTCACAAAATTCTTCCGATATGAAGGAGACTAGAATTACATGCAATATTCAAAAGTGGCCTAGCTAATGTCCTGTACAGCTGCAATGTGACCTCCTAACTCTTGTACTCAATACTCTGACCAATAAAGGAAAGCATACCAAACATCTTCTTCACTATCCTATCTACTTTCAAGGAACCAAGAACCTGCACTGCAAGTTCTCTTTGTTCAGCAACACTTGCTAGGATCTTATCATGAAGTGTATAAGTCCTGCAAAGATTTGCTTTTCCAAAATGCAGCACCTCGCATTTATCTGAATTAAACTCCACCTGCCACTTCTCAGCCCATTGGCCCATCTGGTCCAGATCCTGTTGTAATCTGAGGTAACCCTCTTTGCTGTCCACTACACCTCCAATTTTGGTGTCATCTGCAAACTTACTAACTGTACCTCTTATGCTCACATCAAAATCATTTATGTAAATGACAAAAAGTAGAGGATTCAGCACCGATCCTTGTGGCACTTCACTAGTCACAGGCCTCCAGTCTGAAAACAACCCTCCACCACCACCCTTTGTCTTCTACCATGAGCCAGTTCTGTATCCAAATGGCTAGTTATCCCTGTATTTCATGAGATCTAACCTTGCTAATCAGTCTCCCATGGGGAACCTCGTTGAATGCCTTACTGAAGTCCATATAGATCACTTCTACCATTCTGCCCTCATCAATCCTCTTTGCTACTTCCTCAAAAAACTCATTCAAGTTTGTAAGATATTGATTTCCCACGCACAAAGCCATGTTGATTATCGCTAATCAGTCCTTGCCTTTTCAAATACATGTACATCCTGTCCCCCAGGATTTCTTCCAATAACTTGCCCACCACCGATGTCCGGTTTACTGGTCCATAGTTCCCTGGCCTGTTCTTACCACCTTTCTTAGATAGTGGCACCACATTAACCAACCTCCAGTCTTCCAGCACCTCACCTGTGACTATCAACGATACAAATATCACCGCAAGGGCCCAGCAATCACTTTCTTAGCTTCCCACAGAATTCTATGGTACACCTGATCAGATTCTGGGAATTTATCCACCTTTATGCATTTCAAGACATCCAGCACTTCCTCCTCTGTAATATGGACATTTTTCAGGATATCCCCATCTATTTCCCTACATTCTACATCTTCCATGTCCTTTTCCACAGTAAACACTGGTGCAAAATATTTGTTTAGTATCTTCCCCAATCCCCTGTGGCTCTACACAAAAGCTGTCTTGCTGATCTTTGAGGGGCCCTATTGTCTCCCTCATTACCCTTTTATCCTTAATGTATTTGTAAAAACCCTTTGGATTCTCCTTAACTCTACTTGCCAAATCTATCTCCTGACCCCTTTTTGCCCTCCTGATTTCCCTCTTAAATATACTCTTACTGCTTTTATACTCTTCTAAAGATTCACTTGATCTATCCTGTCTATACTTGACATATGTAACCACAAGCATATTCCTATGTGCCTGGTATGACTCCAACCAGCAAAGAGTTTGATGCCCAACAGATTCTAATTTTGCTAGGGGTCCTTGATGCCATACTCTGTCAAGTGCTTTCAGTCTCACCTCACATCTGGAATTCAGCTTTTTTGTTCAGGTTTGGCTGTAAGGACGTCATGGTTAGAAACATTATGGTTCAGCTCCTTCCAGGTCAGAACAGGTGACAGCTCAAATTTTTCAATTTGCTATTGGGGAATGATTGAGAATGATATTCACACTCTGTATTCGTCTCTATTTGCATACAATCTTTTCTCAGAGGGAAGCATGAGCTGAAAATTTGTTGCTGGAAAGGCTCAGCAGGTCAGGCAGCATCCAAGGAGCAGGGGAATCGAGGTTTCGGGCATGAGCCCTTCTTTTTTTCTCAGGGGGAAGCATGCCAAGTGTCTCATTGACTGCAGACATGTCCCTTTTGAAGGCACAATATGTAAATTTATGATTCCTATTGTTAAAGTTCACTTGAGAATGTAATTTTTAAAAAAGTTCTAGGATTTGCATATGAAAGAACTGAAACCAATACAGTCAATCTAAAATGATGAGACTTAACAAAAAATCCAGGTCTTTTTCAAGACATAATTTCAGTAAACAGTGTTTACTGTTTACTTTTGTTATAGATTCTGTGCCTTACGATCTTATACTCCACAACCATCTGATGAAGGAGCAGCGTACGAAAGCTCGTGCTTTGAAATAAACCTGTTGGACTATAACTTGGTGTTGTGTGATGTTTAAAGTGGACCTGATTGAACTTCTCTTCTTCTTCTTTACATCTCACCACAACTCACGTCACTCAGATCCCCATAAGATTCCACCCATCGTGAGCTCTTTAAAGCTGACTTCTCTCGATGCACATTCTTTGGTGATCCTCAGCAGATCTGAAAGTGTTGAGGATAAGAAAGTATTCATAACTAATCCTGCTCTTTATACCCCACTTCATCTCAGTCTCTTCTGATGTTCAAGCTGCAAATTGTTAATGTATACACTTCTTGCTTTCAGTTTTTCCCCTGACTGAAGTACCCTTGTGTTATTTTTAACTGTGTATATACAACACCATGTAGTTTAAGAATGTGCCTGCTGCCTTGCCGTATATAGATTCTGCTTAGAGGCTACACTCTCTCTAAAGCACATTCAGTGCCGGTATTTGAGTTGGTGGCTGCAATTTTGGGAACAGCTAATGGTATTGTTTCATCAGTCTCCTTCCTTTTTCCATTTTTTGTTTGCTTTACAAGATGCCTAGCCAGGGTGCACTTTTGGGGTATCTGCAACAAGAGTACAAGGGTATTTCAGTCAGGGGAGCAACTGAAAGCAAGAAGTGTATGCATTAACAATTTGTAGCTTGAACATCGGAAGGGACTGAGATGAAGTGGGGTATAAAGAGCAGGATTAGTTATGCACACTTTCTTATCCTCAACGATTTCAGATCTGCTGAGGGTCACCGAAGAACGTGCGGCTAGAGAAGTCAGCTTTAAAGAGCTCACAATGGGTGGGCTCTTATGGAGATCTGAGTGACGTTCGCAATGGTGAAATTTGAAGAAGTGAGTTCAATCAGGCCAACATCACACAACATCCGGTTATAGTCCAACAGGTTTATTTGGAAGCACTAGCTTTCGAAATGCTACTCCTTCATCAGATGGTTGTGAAGCAGGACCATAAGACATAGAATGTAGAGCAAAAGCTTACGGTGATACAATGATGCATTTAACAAACCTAGATCAAGTCTTTCATGTTTATAATGGATTTGCTGGTTTTGGTTCTTCAATATCTAAATCCCAGAATTTCTTTTAACTTTGTTCACCCCAGTCCAACATCAGCTCTTTCAAATCGGGCCCGTTTTAGCACTGGAAGCATCTTGCTCCACTTTCATGATTTTAACAAGTTTTGTTTCTCACTAGGCAGCAACTGGTTGCCAATTAAGGGATCATTGCTTATTAAAGGTCTGTTAACAGACCAAGTCACCTCCCTAGTGTTCAGTTTTTTTCCCCAAATGTGCTAAACAAATAACCGTCAAGAATTTTCAAGATCTAAGTGAGAGTAGGTACCTGGCATTGTTAGTCTGTCTTTTGCTCTGAAGAAGCTGGATATTGTGTAGGACCAAACAGCATTACTAGGGCATGATCCAGGGCCCGACAGCTCATCCACAGATATATTGGCAGATGCTGGATGCCATACAACCCAACACAGCACCACGTTGATACACGGGCAGGATGTTCTGAAAGCACCGACTTGCATTGTGTGGTGCACTGGCAATGAGCATTGAAAGGCTGCAGTAGGGACATTTTGAGAGACCAGCGTCTAGCTGATGATTTGGACAAGACTCTATCCTAATGCTGCATACTTGTTTTCTTAATGCTTGCTAATGGAGCACCTATATGCATGCGCATGTCATCCATGCCTTGCCTTGCTATTCATTTACACACTTATACAGCTTGCCTTGCCTACTGCAGTCCTCAATTAAGGGAGCAGACATCTTGCTCTATGACAAGTGTTATATCAATTGCACATCTACATGATGTGCTGAACATCAGGGAGGTGACTTGGTCTGTTACAAGACTTTTAATAAGCAATGTCAAACACATTGCATATGCCGTAAGCATACAGCCATGTCTGAAAATATTAAGGTAATAAGTCTTCATCAAAACCCATGCAGGCACATGTTGGTCAGGGGCATCCTGTCACAAAAGGCAATACCAACCTCTTATATCAGTCCAGAGGAATGACCAAGGTCAGCTCAGTGTCCACTCAGTATGATCTCAGTCAGGGGTCCATGCCTCAGTAGTTCATGGAGAGGGTCCCATTTAGTCCTGTGGCTCCATTCCAGGCTGCTCGGGAGTAGGGAGCTGCACAGCTAACAGTTAGGACTCTGGGCACTTTTCACCTAGAGCTGCCTGGTTAGATTACTCAAGGCCGTGGGCCACAGTCAATACATTGGGTCCATCCACAGAAAGCAAGGGCTTGCAGGCTGGACATGGGGAAAAATGATAGCTGCTGAATGGCTTATAGCTTTGGATTGGAAGCTGCAAACTGGGATAAAGAGGGAAAGCTGGTAAAGAATGACAATGCAGATAATGTTGCTTCCATTTTTTTACCCAAAGTGGGAAATGATGAGGCATGATGGGAAAGAGGTCATGCAGGAGGGAAATTTGTCCATAGTCAGGCGTGTACTAGCTTTAACGTGGAGGGAAATATTAAACAATACTTGGTATTGTCACCTCGTGCCAAGGGCTGATGGGAAAGCTGGGTAGATGAAAGCTCACGTAGACACCTTGAGTAGAGCTTGGGAGGTGTGAAGTCAAGGGGGTTATGGAAGGGGATTTGGATATTTGGGGGCTCATGAAGACCCAGGAGATGGGCTGAAAAACACTGGCTGAGGAGCATTCGATGTCACCTGCCATCTTGTTGGAAATTGAGAGTAGCCAATGGGGAAGAAATAGCTGTGACAATAATTGGAGTGGGTGGGGTCAAGGATTCCATCTGAGGGAACAAGGCTGTGTGACTTGCTGATATTGGGCTTTTAAAAGGAAATAATATTACATACACACCCAGACACTGTATTGGACACAGACTGTGAGGTCCCTATTTTTTTTTTGCCCATCCTTAATACATTGCCCCATTTACTGTGCATTTCCCTGCCCCAGATATCATGGACCAACTCATTCACACCAATGCTTTTCGATACAAACACCAATGTCGCAATGGTGTAGAATGTGGGTCAAAGCAGCCCTGTGTCAGCAGCCACAATTGCCCTCTTAAACGTCTAGTGTCTCTTGTTTCAAAATGATGTGGTAGACTTGAAATACAGACCTCCATGCGTACTGACTAGGTGTGGCCATGAATTTATACCTCATGCTCAAACTGTTACATCTGGTTGTCTCTGTGTAGCTCATACTATATGGTAAAAGCAGTGACACTAGTATTAAAAATTGCAAAATAGCAAACAGTATATGAGCATATATTCCACCAAATTATCTTCCAATATTCTTTTCTTCTTCCTTTCCTTCTCATAAGCTTTCAAGTACTCCGGGTTCTAATGCTGGGGTAGAGAGAATCCGCTCAGCAGTGGAGCCGAATTGGCTCTGGAGATTTCATCAGGAGATTCTTCTGTTGCAATAGGCCAGACACGTTCAGGGATGACTTGTCAATGCAATTTGACCCTCGTTGGTGTGAAACTCTAAGGGTTGGAGAGGGTAGACAGCATAGCCACCTCTAGAATGGCCTCACAAGACTCTTCTGAGGATCTGATGTGATTAATCCTTTAGCTGGGTGTCTCCTGGCACCACTCTGACATCTTGGAGGAGAGGGCACCCATAACACATGCAAGCTCCCTACTCCCATTTTGACATGCCTATAGTCCTGAAGACTGGTGGCTGGGCTGTTGAAGTGCAGGCATGTGCACTGCTCCAGTAAACTCTGACATCACTGAATCTGGCTCTCCACGCTAACCTGTCCATGGAGGATCCAAATGGTGCTGGACCTCAATCCACTGCTACAGCATCTGGACAATGTCTATCTGCCATTCCCATTCCTCCCTGTACATGTGGGTGAAGTCCCTGATTGATGACACCACTGGGTCCTTTCCTGCCTTGGTTGACTGGGTACCTGGTCTCTAACAGTCCTCTGAGTGCCATCAATCTGGGAAATATCTTTCTCTGCCAGCTGTGGAGCTGTTGCAGTGCACTGATCATCAGATTATACTTCCAAACAATTGAAGTCTCACATTCCCACTAAGGTGTCACTGCCTGAGCCGGTGGCACATGCAGAAGACAGCTGCGATGATGCTTCATCTGAAGCAACGAAAACAGGACCTGCTGGAAAATCTCAACAGGTCTGGCAGCATTTGTGGAGAGAAATCAGTTAACGTTTCAGGTCCAGTGACCCTTCCTCAGAACAAGGCCTTTGTACTATTGGCCTCAGAGGTTCAGAAAGTGGCTTCTGGAGAAATGAGCTGTTTCACCATGAAGGTAGATGACATGCTGGTTATGCATGCAAGACAAAAGAGTGCAAGCATTGCAGTCGGAGGTTGGAAATGGTGAACAAAGGATGGCAGTGACGGGAGGGTTAACATGAGAGTTACAGTGGAATGATGAGTGGCACTTACACTCTTTTTGGAACATGGACGTCCCAGCCTTCCTGCAAGAGATGGCCTGATCTTTTCCTGCAATTGTGAGGGTTCTCTCTTCTTAAGGGGCCTAACAGTATGGCCCCACTGTTCCAGTGCCTTTTGCACTGTTATGGGTTGTTTTTCCTGAAATGAAAGGGAGGGAATTGGGTGAGATGGAAATGGGTGGTACAGATAAGTGAAAACTAGTGAGGTGTTCAGGTGCAACAGCAGTGAAGATGGCATGCAGGGTTAGTGGTGTCATAGTTAGGTAGGAGACCACAAGTGAGAGAAGATGATGCATCCAATAATGAGAGTGGCAGAGCATGAGCCTTAATAAAAGATGGATACAGAAGAAGAGATAGAGCAATTGTGATGTGCCAGAGAAAAAGAGTGCATCATTTACCCTGGTGCAGAGGAAAAGTCATTGACACTGCAAGCTGTTATTCTAATCCAAAGATACAGTGCTGACCCATATAATGATTTCAGACCAAGATGCTAGGGTCTGGTGGCTCTGCAGGTTTTCTGGGAAGATGACACCTCTCCTTTGCATCACCCACTCAGCCAACCCTCCAGGTCCTGTCAGATACCAACTTCTCCTTCTCTGATATCTTCTGCAAATATTCTTGACCAAGCAGGGCACCTTCAGCATGCCAGAGTTTTCCTGGGTGCACAGTAACCTTTTTAAGGATGGCATGACCTTAAGGGATGCCAACTATTTGATGTTTATCCACTGAATAGAAATTTTTTCCAAGAATGATTGCTGGGCCTCTTGCTGAGATATTTGTATCATCGATAGTCACAGGTAAGGTGCAGAAAGATTGGAAGTTGGCAAATGTGGTGCCACTGTTTAAGAAGGGCGGTAAGGACAAGCCAGGGGACTATAAATCAGTGAGCCTGACCTCAGTGGTGGGCAAGTTGTTGGAGAGAATCCTGAGGGACAGGATGTACTTATATTTGGAAAGGCAAGGACTGATTCGGGATAGTCAACATGGCTTAGTGCGTGAGAAATCATGTCTCACAAACTTGATTGAGTTTTTTGAAGAAGTGACAAAGTAGATTGATGAGGGCAGAGTGGTAGATGTGATCTATATGGACTACAGTAAGGCATTTGACAAGGTTCCCCATGGGAGACTGATTAGCAAGGTTAGATCTCATGGAATAAAGGGAGAAGTAGCCATTTGGTTACAGAACTGGCTCAAAAGGTAGAAGACAGAGGGTGGTGGTGGAGAATTGTTTTTCAGACTGGAGGCCTGTGACCAGTGGAGTGCGACAAGGATCGGTGCTGGGTCCTCTACTTTTTATCATAAATGATTTGGATGCGAGTATAAGAGGTACAGTTAGTAAGTTTGCAGATGACACCAAATTTGTAGTGGATAGCGAAGAGGGTTACCTCAGATTACAACAGGATCTGGACCAGATGGGCCAATGGGCTGAGAAGTGGCAGATGAAGTTTAATTCAGATAAATGCGAGGTGCTGCATTTTGGGAAAGCAAATCTTAGCAAGACTTATACACTTAATGGTAAGGTCCTAGGGAGTGTTGCTGAACAAAGAGACTTTGGAATGCAGGTTCATAGCTCCTTGAAAGTGGAGTCACAGGTAGATAGGATAGTGAAGAAGGCGTTTGGTATGCTTTCCTTTATTGGTCAGAGTATTGAGTACAGGAGTTGGGAAGTCATGTTGCGGCTGTACAGGACATTGATTAGGCCGCTGTTGGAATATTGTGTGCAATTCTGGTCTCCTTTCTATCTGAAAGATGTTGTGAAACTTGAAAGGGTTCAGAAAAGATGTACAAGGATGTTGCCTGGGTTGGAGGATTTGAGCTACAGGGAGAGGCTGAACAGGCTGGGGCTGTTTTCCCTGGCGTGTCAGAGGCTGAGGGGAGGCCTTATAGAGGTTTACAAAATTATGAGGTGCATGGATAGGATAAATAGACAAAGTCTTTTCCCTGGGATTGAGGTGTCCAGAACTAGAGGGCATAGGCTTAGATTGAGAGGGGAGAGAGATAAAAAAGACCTAAGGGGCAACTTTTTCACACAGAGGGTGGTACGTATGGAATGAGCTGCCAGAGGATGTGGTGGAGGCTGGTGCAACTGCAACATTTAAGAGGCATTTGGATGGGTATATGAATAGGAAGGGTTTGGAGGGATATGGGCCAGGTGCTGGAAGGTGGGACTAGATTGGATTGGGATATCTGGTCAGCATGGACAGGTTGGACCGAAGAGTCTGTTTCCATGCTGTACATCTCTATGACTCCATGACTCTAATGGAGTGTGGAAAGTTTGGAATCAGATGTGACAGATAGCAGAGATGAGATAGGTAGTTAAGAGGGTGATTTTAATATGATGCAATGAGAAAGGTCAGTATAGCACACAGCATAAGTCCTTCCAAAACACTTAACACAATTCTGATGTAATCAAAATAAGTAAGACTCAGCCCAATGTTGTTTTCAGTATGGTTGTCATTGTGTTGGTTTATTGCAGAGTTTTCACAACTTGTCATGTGTTTTAATGTTCTACATAAAC
Organism: Hemiscyllium ocellatum; assembly: GCF_020745735.1. NCBI lineage: Eukaryota > Metazoa > Chordata > Chondrichthyes > Orectolobiformes > Hemiscylliidae > Hemiscyllium > Hemiscyllium ocellatum. The sequence goes on along the minus strand of NC_083413.1, from coordinate 43,701,018 downwards.
ACCCACTGAGTTAATCAATCCATGATGAGTGTTTGTTTGTTAGATCATTATCCTTAAGGACATAGCCTCCCCTCAGCATTTGGAGATGCCAGTGTTGGACTGAGGTGTACAAAGTTAAAAATCACACAACACCAGGTTATAGTCCAACAGGTTTAATTGCTTTCAGAGCGCCGCCCTTCAGCATGGCATTTCCAGTGAGGCAGGCAACGCCTTTTCTACTGGAGTGAGAACATTCAGCCATGCTGGTCCCTGTCAGTTATCTGCCATCTTGGCTCTCCACAGAAAGGGAAGTGCATTACTGCATGTTTTCAAAGTTGCTTGGAGTCATGAATTGTTGGCACAGAGCAATGTGTGAGGTGTGAGTATACAGCTTGCGGGAATGCTTTGGATATGCATTCACTGTCCCTGACCACCAGTGTGAGGAAATTCAATTTCTTGCAACGTTGCTGTCATTATTTGCTCCCACTTCCTTTTCAGTGTACACGTGAAAACCCTCCTGATCCCCTCTGGATATTTGCCTCTCACCTCCTGAACCAAGGTCATCTGTGATACTTCAGAGGACCTTGCTGTGTGCTCTCTGGTGATTGAAATGGCTTTTCAAAGTCAACCTCACTCCCACGATATTTCGGCACTATTCCAATCAAAAGGTACCTCCCTTTTAAGTAGTGCAGACTTGTTTGAACGTGTGCTCACCTCATATAAAGTGCTGCCTGCATTGGAAGAAAACGGAGAGAATGAATTGCATTTTGTAATGCCTGTGCCCATTTCAGGTGCTATCAAATTTTGCCCCCAAGAAGGTTCTTTATTTTAAATTAGGAAATATTATCTTGTTCAGTCCTGAAATAAAAACAGTTTCTCGAATTTGCATTGACCTCATTTTGCAAATATGCATCTGCTTCACCGCCCACACGATTGATGAAAGGCATGCATGAAGGATATAGTGTCTAGGTCTTATGACAATGTAGATTTATTAGTAAATTCTCTAGGTTTCAATTCCATATAAGTAAATATTGTGCAATGTGTGTTCACTTCAGGACACGGGACACAGCATCTTCTTACACTAAAGTGTCATTAATCCTAAGAGAATAGCTGCAACAAATCTGAAGTATTTATTGTGATGAAAGATCAATTTTGTTATTACTTTTAATCAATCTGATTTCGATACATGCAGAAATCCCTCACCATGTTTGTGTATCTAATACAAGCTAAGAAATTCAGACCAACCTGCCTGCAGCACCTTTAGAAAACATGAATGCAGCCATATTTGTAGTGATATGATCAACTAGGCTTTGTAATGCAGAGTCCAGTTTCTGCTTCAAATTATTCATCAAGGCTGGTTTTCTCTGCCTCATATTCCATAGAGATGGATCCTGACTATGGTCTCGTTCTCCAAGCCCTAGGGATGCCCTGGTGGATTTTTAGAGGGCATCAGACCAATCAGTTAATGGCATCAGACCAGAAGAGAATTTTTGACCGTAATTGACATAAGTGTTCATCCTTGCAGATGACTGCAAACCACCGATCCATCTTCCTGATGCTCCTCCTGGCTCCATGATCTACCTTTTGCTGCAGCTCTAAGTTGTCTGCAATAGGCTTTGAGCATTGCTATAAATATCCTGTGATCTTGCCTGACAGCGCTCTCTCTCTCTCTCTCTCTGCAGTTAGTGTTACAGAATGCAGGGTAGTTGATGAGCAGCTGTCAGATTTTACTTTATTCTACTTAAAACTGCTGAGGAAATCAATGTCCATCTCGTCTACACTTGAGTCTGTGCTATCGGCAACAACACAGCAACACTGATCTAGCTCCAGTCTTATATTCAGAAAGATCCCTGAATTCCTCACTGCTTGAAAGTATCTATACAGAACATTAAACAAAAAGGTTCTGGAAATTGCTTTCTGGAAAAGCTTGTTATTTTCTAAGAAAGCATTTCACAAAATTCTAATTCAAAACCTATTAGTTTTGCAGAACAGTACAGCTTTTAAAGCATATCTTTTGATAGTGTTGTGTGTTCCCCTCCCACTTTTTTTGGTTTTTCTACAAGTAAAAATGTTACAAAATTCATTTTCCAAATGTGAATTCCTGTGTTCTGTTTATTTTCAATGAAGTGCTGAAACCCTACTATCAACAAGTGTTCTGCTTAATGTAAAACTAACTTTAAAGGAGAATCCTGACTCAAAATGCTGACAGTGGTAAAGGTAGGTGGAGCAACATCATTCTGACTTTACACAAGTAGTAATAAAGTGAATAATTAAAGGTGAACAGATGACAATCTTGAAAGAACAGTTCAAAGTATACCTATTTGTTTGAAATGTGACCTGTGTATACCTGGCTGAACTGATGCTGGCAGTTCACTTTTAATGAGATTCTTTCTTATCTTCATATTCATTGTATCAAAAGCAGCACTGTAGCCAAGAATATTGGAATAAATGGACATGTGTGCCAACTGTTACAATACTAATCTTTGTTTTAGTTCTTGGACAAATATGAGAGTCATTATGCCATAGATTTATCAATGGCAAATGTATATCCTACTCCAAACTTATATTGGCTTGTGATGTGGAAAATGTCAAAAATATATTTGCTTTTATATGAGTAATGTTTTTATAATGTGCTACTGCAGATCTGACACCAGCTCCTTAATTGGCAGGTATGTCTGTGCACTTAACAAAAGTGACTTAGCTTAAAAGAGGTAATTAACTGGCCTGAGAAGTGCTTTGGGGTACACCAGAGAATGTGAAAGATCCTGTGCAAATGCAGGTTTGTTGTTTCTTTGCATTGAATGTTAGTGCTGGTGCCTTGGCAAAACATAGCCTTCTGAAAGAAGTAGAAGACTTTTCTTTGTAGTGAGTACGATGGTGAGAACATATCCGCCTTGTGTTTGACCAGCTGCCTTTGACACTCCCACTAATCTCTACTGTAGCACAAGTATGTCTTTTGTACATTAATTGAAAGGGCATTACAGAGTGTATCAGGAGTGTCTTTGTAAGGCAATAACTCAGCAAGTTGTACAAGTAATATATTATTGTATTATAAAATGTTTTATCCAAGTATTTCTTCTGATATCAAAGTGCCAGGAATTATGTGATTTCTATCATCAATCCTACAATTAAGTATTTTAAAGTAAATCATTTCATCTTAGTTTTGTTTCATGTGGAATTCATAGGAAGGTATGCACAAGCCAGTTTATCTGAGTTTCTATTTTTGCTTTAGATCAGATTGTGCAGCAGATGCTGAGCTTCAACTTCAATAAGCTAGGAGATATATTTCAAATTCCAATATCTCTATCCAATAACACCTTCTGAGAAATGTTGAATTAATGTTTCTGAGAAGATTTGTAGCTCAGGTTGAGGCTCTGGATGTAGATTTGCTCGCTGAGCTGCAAAGTTCATTTTCAGATATTTCAGATACTAGGTGAAGTATTTGGCTTGTGATACTTCACCACTCATCTTCACTGAGCCTCTGGATGAAATGCTGCTGATGATACCTGCTTTCTATTTATATGTTTGAGTTTCTTTGGGTTGGTGATGTCATTTCCTGTGTTGATGTTATTTCCTCTTTTTTTTCTCAAGGAGTGGTAAATCTAGTCCAAATCAATGTGCTCGTTGATAGAGTTCTGCTTGAAATGCCATGCTTCTAGGAATTCTCATGCATGTCTTTGTTTGCCTTGTCCTAGGATGGATGTGTTGTCCCAGTCAAAATGGTGTCCTTTCTCATTTGTATGTAAGAATACCATCAGTGAGATAGGGTCATGTCGTTTTGTGGCTAGTTGATGTTCATGTATTCTGGTGGCTAATTTTCTGCCTGTTTGTCCAATGTAGTGTTTGTTACATTCCTTGTGTGGTATTTTGTAAATGACATTAGTTTTGCTTGTTGGCTGTATAGGGTCTTTCAAGTTCATTTGCTGCTGTTTTAATGTGTTGGTGGATGCCAAGATGTCCGAGTAGTCTGGCAGTCATTTCTGAGATGTCTTTGATGTAGGGGAGAGCAGCTAGGGTTTCTGGACGCGTTTTGTCTGCTTGCTTGGATTTGTTGCTGAGAAATCTGTGGACTGTGTTCATTGGGTACCCATTCTTTTTGAATACACGGTATAGGTGATTTTCCTCTGCTCTGCGTAGTTCCTCTGTGCTGCAGTGCATGGTGGCTCATTGAAATAATGTTTGAATGCAGCTTTGTTTGTGTGTGTTGGGATGATTGCTTCTGTAGTTCAACACATACTGACCAAGTACTGTTTTCCTGTAGATGCTGGTTTGAAGTTCCCCATTGGCTGTTTGCTCTACTGAGACATTTAGGAATAGCAGTTTGTTGTTGTTGTTTTACTCCTCTTTAGTGAATTTTATGCCAGAAAGGTTATTATTGATGGTCTTGAAGGTTTCCTCTAATTTGTTTTGATTATTAATGACAAAGGTGTCATCCACGTAGCGACCCAAAGTTTGGGTTGGATGGTTGGCAGAGCTATTTGTTCGAGTCTCTGCTTTACTGTCTCTGTTAAGAACCCTAATATCAGAGATCCCATTGGTGTTCTGTTGGTTTGTCTGTAAGTTTTGTTATTTGAAGGTGAAGAAGTGGGTGGTAAGGCATAGGTCCACTAGCTTGATGATACTGTCCTTGCTGATGAAGTTGGTGGTGTTTGGTGTATGTGTCTTTGGATCTTCTAATAATGTAGTCAGTGTTTCCTTGGCCAGGTTGATGTTGATTGATGTGAACAGGGCTGTTACATCAAAGAAGACCATAATTTCATCCTCTTCTATCTCAGTGTTTTTGGTCTTCAGGAATTCTTGGGTGGAGTGGATGGAGTGGCATGAGTCTTCTAAGTGTTTTGGTCTTTGGTTTAGCTCCTTGGCCAATCTGTAAGTTGGTGTTCCAGGTAGCAAGACTATGGGTCTGAGGGGGGCTCCTGGTTTGGGAATTTTGGGTAATCCGTAGAAGCGTGGTGTGCTGGATCATCTGATTTCATTTTTTGGAAGTCGGTCTTATTTATTTCTCCATATTTCTGAAGTTTAGTGTACCTGTTATATATTTTTATGCAAATCACATTAGAATTTGGCATATCTGTTAACAAATTTTAAACTTCTTGGTTCCATTTAGCAACGGCCATCTTTATATTTTTTCCTGTTGATTCAATGTCTCCAAACACTTTATAAAGAGAAGAAAATAGTTATAGAATGAGACAGAGAACTGATTTTTAAAATGTAATATCTAGGGTTAGGATATTGTTGTCCAGACTGATATCGACGGATTTTGAGGTGCTCAGGAAACCAAGGGATATTAGGATAAGCAAGAAAGTGGAATTGATGTTAGGGTTCAGCATAATCTTACTGAGTGATGGAACAAGGACAAGGAGCCAAAATCCTGTTTCTGTTGTTCTAAATAATTTGTGCTAATCTTGCTGTAACCACTGACTGTGCAATATTCCTGCGTTGTACTACATCCATAGATTCTGCCTACCATGGGGTAAAATGGAGTTGGGTGTCTGTGCTACACTCTTAAGGCTACTTTATCAAGTTAGACAAAGAATCAGAACAGACTTTCTTTACTTAAACGTGATCATTGCTGACCCTCCGCAGTTTCAATGAAACCGGAGTGTCCTTGAACACTGGTTGTTGAAAGTAAACCTGTAGGTACAACAGGCAGCGAAGAAGGCAAATGTTATGTTAGCCTTCATTGGGTAAGGATTCGAATACAGAAGCAGAAATAATCTAATTAGTAACTTGTATAACTTTATCAAGTCCTCCTTTATATTTAATACTCTTTTCCTTTTGAAATAAAGGCAAACAGTCCATTTGTCTCCCCTAATTCCTGTGCTTGAGATCGATGCATCTACAAATATACCTGATGAGGGAGCAGCGCTCTGAAAGTTAATGTTTCCAATTAAACCTGCTGAACTATAACCTGGTGTTGTGTGATTTTTAACTTTGTACACCCCTGTCCAACACTGGCATTTCCAAATCATCTTATTTTTAGCTCTTTCTTTCTCTAATAAGTCATTATTACCCATCCCAACTCACTACTACCTCACTCTCACTGCTGCGGAAACTCTTATCTTTGGTCCCTGATGGTTTCATTTTATGTTTACCCTAATATGTTTAATATTATCAGAACCTATTTCCTTTTTTTGTCTTTCTATGACTCCTTTCTTTGTGATATACTGCCAGTTTGCAATTTGAAACAATGTAGTGTTTAAATCAAAAGTGCCAAATACAAAATTCAGCAAGCAGTCAATTTTAAATAAGACACCAAATTGAAATATTATTTGTATCATTATTACTGCTCTGTAGAAGGTACTGACAATCGTTTCACTTCAAAACATGCACATTTGATTTATACGGTTCACTCTAAAATGGAAAACTGCAAACTTGCTAAATGTCTTGCAGAATTAATGAGAGTCATTTACCTACAGTCTAGCATTGGTGGTAAATGTACAAGAATTGCATTGAATCCAACATTCTTTGTCATACAGTTCATCTTTTAACTGCAAGTTGTGCACCACAAAGTCTTTAGGAGATCTTGTATTTTTATTATCATAATCCGAGAAACAAAAGTGTCCCACATCTCTCTCTCTCTGACCACGTAATGCAACATATCAATCTTTGTCTCTACCTTTTGTATTTGTTCAGCTTAATATGCTATGGTTTAAGTTAGAACATAGAACATAGAAGTTGTCACGAAGATTCTTAGCATTTAGGTCTTGTTATAAAGGATTATTTATAGTCTGTTTTGATATCTTGCGTTGCTATCTTTACAGGCAATGCCCTAGAGCTAATGAAAAGAATACATTTTGTTTTTAATATGACTTGCCAAGTAGTGTAGAGATTTTAAATAACAAGTTCAAACTCTTCCTTTGTCAACATTTACCTGCATGGTTAAATTTATGAATCTTGCAAATAGTTGTTTTTGAATATCATTAGGCTATGAAAACAAATGAGAAATGTGGATTTATATTTTAAAGAATTGTAGAATGATACAGCATAGAAGGGGTTATTCTGTCCATCGTTTCTGTATTGGCTTCTTAAAAGAGCTTTCTAATTTTTTTTGTACCTATTCCCTCATCATTTAGTTTACTTCAAAGGGGAAATAGATAAATACTTAAAGAAATCTGTAAATCTGCTTTCAGCATTGTTTCGCCATGATTTCATAACTCTAAACATCTTTGCACACTAAAAGCTTATTAATTAATGTAGGGTAAAGATGGAGTCAAAGAACTGTGATTGAGAAATTACCAAGTTGTTTATAAGCTGAAAGGCCAATTAGTTGCTGTTCTCTAACAGCAACAGAATCGGGTCAGTGGATAGAAATATTAATGTTTTCGTGTTTCTGCCTGTAGCTTACGAAAATTCTCAAAGACAGACCGGAACTCGAACTGGACTGACACATGTATTGTACTCCTACCTGGATCAACCAACCGTTTTCAGTCATTGCATGTATTCAACAGCTACCATAACCTTTTGAACTCTACAGCCTTTTCCTCTCTCCTCCAAGACCATTTTAAAACCCCTACCCTTTGATCAAGCTTTTGTTCACGTTTCTAATTTTTTTTTCTTTGCTTCAGCATCTGTTTATACTTACTCCTCTGTGAATCATGATGGGAAATGTTTCTATATTGAAGAACTATGTGGGTAACCTTTAAACTATATAAGGAGTGGAAACTGGCAGTACTGATCCTTATACATCTGCACAAATACCATTCTCACTGACTTCAACTAAAATGAAAATAAAGCTGGGTGAACAATGGACAGCTAATGTAATATTGTCAGCCCTTTTTCTCCATTGACATCGGAAGATAGCTATTATATAATTGCAAGTCGGTTGTTTTTACAGATGATTAAAAAGGCTTTGACACCCAAAGGTACGAATGGATTTAGATGGTGTTGCAATGGTAATATCATTGGACTGGTAATCCAAGTGATCTGGGTTTATACACTGGGAATAAGGGTTCAAATCCCACAACGGTGGAAACAATCTGGAGGAATTTAAATTCACTGATGTATCTGGAATATCAAGGTGGTCTCAGGCTATGACAAATATCATTTCCCATCCAACTTCTTTTGTTTCAAACAGTGAATGAAATTTTAAATGTCTACAAGTGACTCCAGAACCACCACAAGTTTGTTGACTATAAAAAGCATACTGAAATGGTCTAGTAAGCTACTTCGTTTAAAAGAAGTTAAGGATGGACAACAAGTGCTGGCTTTAAATTTTCTGGACCCAACCCAGTTTGGAAGTGGATTTGGTTTGGGCCTAACAAGAGCACCCACATGCCATGAATGAATATTTATTAAAAATGGTGAACTCACTGAAGAGTGAGAGCATGCATGCAGACACTTGAACATTGAATTGGAATGTCAACAGGAGCAGAACTTTATTCTGCAATGACTTCTCAGAAGCTATAATAGATATAATGGTGATGAAGTTAAGACAAAGATCTTTTAGCAGCCAGGAATCATACCTAAAGTAGATAGATATGCAGTCAGGAGAGAGAGAAGGTACTGCTATCAGTGACAACTCTGCTGTCCAACAAAAGGTTATTCATTGCCATATTGAAAGACCCATGCAGATGCTTGCACCATGATTGGAATTGCAATCTCTTTGATACTAATCAAAATCCCAATTAGAAAAAAAAGGAATGATGCCAGTCCCTCATGAATAATTACCATTTCTCCTGTTCCAAATCACATTTTCTGGAATATTTCATCATGAAATTCTGAACCTACTGCATTATTTGTTTACAACTGATTAATGTGATCACAAAGGAATATTTGCAGATATGGGGACGGGAGAAACATAATTAATTAGCCAGTAGCATGTTGAAATTGTTGCTCTTTGAAAGGAGAATCAGGCTTTCAACTAATGGAAAAAATGTCAGAGATGGAGGAATGATTCTCCTCCGTAAGAGGAGAAATAATCTAGAACACCTTGGAAGGCACTTTGGGTATCTGTGGCAGATGTGAAATTTGGAAAACAAGCCAATTCATGTTAGTATAGAGAACAAAGCATTTACACAATACTCTGAGCTTTCAGTCAGAAAAGTGTACAAAACGTTGATACCATCAAACCTTGTTTACATAACATTTCTTGAGGAGAAATCTGAGTTGAGTGGTCTTGCTCTTATTCACATTGAATATATTATCAACATTTATAAGAAAACAAATTCCATACTTGTCGGCAAATGGAATTGAACCATGCATCAACAGATTATTTAGCATTGCAATATCAGCGACTCAGCAACAAACAAGGCAACTGGAAGCTTGCTCAAATAATCAATGAACCTCTAAAACTAAGTGTAAATATCTTGAGGATATTTACATAGCAAGCATCATTACCTGAGAATGTATACTATTTGGAGCTAGATTTTAAACTTTGCAAATCAATTTTAATATGTTTTTAGGACCCATTGGCTGAAAATATACAAATTGTGTTCGCATTTAACCAGATTATGTGACTCTCTGCATTATGTTTTTGCCGGGTAGGCAGGAAATCAAAGCCATGTTTATGTTTGGGTCTAAAACCTGCCACTGATTAAAGTTAAGATGTTCACATGGCTAATCCCTGAATTGGCATGGTGTTTGATTTGCTGCCCATTGATGGGCTGTAGTGGGTTCTGCATGGCCCATTCCACCCTGATCTTAAATTCACCTGGACTATCTCTGACGCCTTCCTCCCCTTCCTGGACCTCTCCATCTCCATTAATGACAACTGACTTGACACCGACATTTTTTACAAATGCCTGACTCCCACAGTTACCTGGATTACACCTCTTCCCACCCTACCTCCTGCAAAAATGCCATCCCGTATTCCCAATTCCTCCGCCTCCGCTCTATCTGCTCCCAGGAGGAACAGTTCCACCACAGTACACACCAGATGGCCTCCTTCTTTAGAGACCGCAGTTTCCCTTCCCACATGGTTAAAGATGCCCTCCAACGCATCTCGTCCACATCCCACACCTCTGTCCTCATACCCCAACCCTCCAACCGTAACAAGGACAGAACGCCCCTGGTGCTCACCTTCCACCCTACCAACCTTCGCATAAACCAAATCACCCGCCGACATTTCCGCCACCTCCAAACGGACCACACCACCGGGGATATAGTTCCCTCCCCACCCCCCCCACCCCCCCTTTCTGCCTTCCGCAAACACTGTTCTCTCTCTGTGACTACCTGGTCAAGTCCACACCCCTCCAACAACCACCCCCCCCATCCTGACACCTTTCCCTGCCACCGCAACAATTACAAAACCTGTGCTCATACCTCCTCCCTCATCTCCATCCAAGGCCCTAAAGGAGCATTCCACATCCATCAAAGTTTTACCTGCACATCCACCAATACCATTTATTGTATCCGTTACTCCCAATGTGGTCTCCTCTACACTGGGGAGACTGGATGCCTCCTAGCAGAGCACTTTAGGGAACACCTCTAGGACACCCGCACCAATCAATCACACCGCCCTGTGGCCCAACATTTCACATCCCCCTCCCACTCAGCCAAGCACATGGAGGTCCTGGGCCTCCTTCACTGCTGCTCCCTCACCACCAGATGCCTGGAGGAAGAACGCCTCATCTTCCGCCTTGGAACACTTCAACCCCAGAGCATCAATGTGGACTTCAACAGTTTCCTCATTTCCCCTGGTTTCCAGCATCTGCAGTCATTGTTTTTACCGAGTTGGAAGGTAAGCCTGTCTTCAGAGAAGTGAAAGTGAGGACTGCAGATGCTGGAGATCAGAGCTGAAAATGTGTTGGAGATCCATGGATATCAGAGCTGAAAGAAGGGGTCATGCCCGAAACGTCGATTCTCCTGCTCGTTGGATGCTGCCTGACCTGCTGCGCTTTTCCAGCAACACATTTTCAGCTCTGTCTTCAGAGAAGCACCTAGCTACAACAAGCTGAGGGGCTAAATAGGCACTTCAACAAGAAAGTGTCTTCATAGTCACTTACTGTAAAAATTGGTATTAAATCATTGAATAAAATAAGCATCCAGGCCACCCCTCTGGGAGTTGTGGGTAGGGTGCAGGGTTTTTGTTGGGATATGAGCCAGTGCTGGGGTTGTTGTCAGGGTGAACCTTGCAATGGAATAATCTTTGGCTGTATCTTGAGATAAGTAGGCAAGGGAGTCCAGTAGGCTGGTCTGGAGCATAGCAGTCCAGCCAATATTTGGGTCCCTGTCTCCAGACAATAGAACTGTTTCCTCTGTTGGACCACTCCCACCCCTCAGCCAGGTCAAATTACCTACCCTGATTTGAACAGATGGCTTCTCTGGACCTAAACTCACCTCCCCAAAATGGCCAGGCTGGTACAGGACTGTAGGTCATGCCAACCTCTGCTGGCATTTTTGGGCCCAATCCAAGTACCATTTCTGACTTGATGGTGTCCAGAAAATTGAGCACCCTGTATAAGTGTCAATTTGTACATTGTAAGTAGTTTATGTCATGATAATTTTTTTCTCCTAACATAATAAACATGTTGGCAGCACAAGTAAATTGCAGCAAAAGTGTCAGTCCCAAAGCAGCAGGGCATGTGGGTAAATGCGTTGGAATAGAAAGGATGCCAAGAATGTTTTGCATTCTGATCTGGTAAAGCTGCACTAAGTTGAAATTCAAAGCTTGGTGTCATTCATCCTATCTGAAAATGTGTTGCTGGTTAAAGCGCAGCAGGTCAGGCAGCATCCAAGGAACAGGAAATTCGACGTTTCGGGCAAAAGCCCTTCATCAGGAAGATTCCTGATGAAGGGCTTTTGCCCGAAACGTCGAATTTCCTGTTCCTTGGGTGCTGCCTGACCTGCTGCGCTTCAACCAGCAACACATTTTCAGCTCTGATCTCCAGCATCTGCAGACCTCACTTTTTACTCGAAGTCATTCATCCTATCATCTACAAAAGGTAGGCATACAATAATTATCGTTTCATTGACAATTCTCCCAAATCAAGGAAATGTATCTTGTCTCTGTTTCCATGTCCCATGAACATGAGGAATTGCAAATATCCTTTTCATTACCACTATCCAGATATTTCTAACATTTGGACCAAGTGCAAAGTGCTAGCAACTTGCTTACTGCATTCAGTGCAATTCCTCCACATCAGCCCTTTGCACAGAGTGCATTTGATTATTATTAAAATGAGCTGACCTCATAATTAAACACACCACTTTTCTGTGCCTTGCACGCAATGTGTTAATGCATTCTGATCTGCCAACGCTGTGGCTAGACTGACTAATCAGCCAGAAGGAGCAATGGGATCTGTATCCTTGAAATGTCTCCAGTGAGGAAGGGGCATTTCCAAGATAAATAAAAGTGAAGTCATTCTTGCCTTGGAGTGAAAAGATATAAAGCCATATTTCCCAAATGTTTTATGAAGTATTTTTGTTTGAATTCTCACTTGGGTCAAAAAGGTTTAATTAAATAGAACTGAAGTGTAATCACCATCATCCAACTGCTTTGCCAAATGGCATAGCTGACCATGGTCTGTCAAACATTCTGATCACAGCAACTGGGGATGGCCATGTTTAGTTTCAGAGTTCTGGTTTAATCAGTCTTTACTGCTTTCTAGCTGCTTCCTTTGCTGTTGACTGCCTGCTGGAGATACTAGAATCAATTTTGACACTAATTTCTAAGTGAAATGAAATTTTTAAAGAGAACTGGAGGATTGCATCTAAAGAAGATAGAAAGTTACTGACAATGCAAAAATGCAGAAACATTAGGGAATGAGAGTCTTGGCTGTGAGAAGTTTTAGGATTAACTTTCCTTTGCTGGATAGGCTGTTCTGAGCAACATGATATTTGAGAAGAATGTTCAATTAAACCAAAGCAAATAACAATCCAGCAGTATATAAAATTTAGGCCATTTGGGGTGAACAAGTTTCTATTTTTTCTTCGCCAATTCCAACAATTTAATTTATGATTTTATTCCTTTAATAGCATTTCTTTTATAAATACGTCATACAGCTCTGAAGTGTTACACAGGCATTTTCTATCTGTACTTCATTGGAAGTGCTGAATAAATGGGGCATTAGTAACAGCACAAGGTGAATTTACCAACTCTTGTATGGAAAGTTGGCTCAGTCTCCCATTCCTGATGATTATCCACTGTCTGTGCCTAAGAGTGTGCGTGCAGGTGTCAGTTGAGAACAGGATTATTTTCTGCTGTAATATAAAAGCTTGCCAATGTTTGTTATTGAGGACACGCACACATGAGATATCAAATAGAACCTTGCCCCAAGATGAAGTCAATATATTAAAGAATGGAGAAAAATCGCCAGGATTCAAAGAGTGTTGAGTTCTTGAGCTCTCAAATTATGGCAGGTTATTTGAACAGCCATCTGTCTGTTCTTCATCAGCTGAGGACTCCTCAGCACTGTTTATAGGGCTCTCAACTGGGTCCAACCCATCTTCTGCAATTCCACCCTCACCCCCTCTCTTCCACAACAGTGACAAGATTCCCCTTGTCCTTACCTACTATCCCACCAGCATCCACATCCAGAAGATCATCAGCTGCCATTTATGCCGCCTCCAGTGAAATGCTGTCATGAGACACACATTCCCCTCTCCTCTCCTCCCTTGTCCACCTTCTGCAAGGACCATTCCCTCCGGGACACACTCTTCTGCCTAACATGCGCTCCGCACATCTCCAGAATACATTCCCCCGCAATCACCAAAGGTGTAACACCTACCAATTTACCTGCACCTTCCTGAATCCTACAATGTAAACATACCTTCCAGGTGAACAGCGCTTTATCTGCACTTCTCACAATCTAGTCTACTACATTCTGTGCTCACAATGTGGTCTCCTCTACGTTGGGGAAATGAAGCATAGACTGAATTACCAATTTACAGAACATCTACATTTTGTCTGCTTAAAAAAAAAGAGCCTAAGCTTTCAATTGCCTGTCACTTTTTAACACGCCATCCTATTTCCTGGCCAACATCCCTGTCTCAGGCTTGCTCAGTGAAATCTGGAAGAACAATACCTCATTTTCTGCTTGGGAACCCCGCAGCCCTTTGGAATCAATACTGAGTTCAATAATTTTAGGTCCTGAACTGTCCAAGTGGTCATACCCAACCTCACACACCAGTCCTTGTTATCACGTGGTCTGCCATTACATACCATCTATTATTAGCCACCAACCAAGTCCATCTATCAGCTATTCAGTCTCCTAGTCAGATTATTACACTCTTTTGTCTGTTCAACTGTTATTCTGTCTTTGGGCTGTATCTCCACCTATCGTTTACTTCTTACCCCCCTGTCCTCTGCATATAAATCGATATTTCCCTAGCTACATCAGTTCTGAGGAAGGATCACGGAACCCAAAATATTAATTTGTTTCTCTGCACAGATTGTTGGTGCACTGTAGCGCTGGAAAAGGCACAGGAGTTCAGGCAGCATCTGAAGAGCAAGTGAGTCAATGTTTCGGACAGGACCCTTTTTGAAATGCTGGCTCCCTTGCTCCTTGGATGCTGCCTGATCTGTTGTGCCTTTTCCAGATTCACGTTTTACCAACTCTGACTTTCCAGTATCTCTAGTCCTCACTTTCTCTTCAGACGCTACCAGACCTGCTGAGCTTTTCCAGCAACTTCAGTTTTTGTGTCAGTTTTTTACTATGCATTTTTGTTTTGGTGCACCTGAGTTAAAGTTTATATGCTGCCTTTATAGAATAAGTTGATGGTTAAATTGTTGAAATAGCCAATGAGTAAAGTATCTTATTTGCTCATAACCATTTTCCAAATAGTATTCTAGCTCCTATTGAAAAGCTTCCAATATGATTGTCCATAGCACAGGCTGAGGAGAGACTTGATGAGAGTCTATAGAATTGAGATGCATAGATAGGGTTGATGTTCAGAATCTTTTTCCCAGAGTTGAAATGCCTAAAACTAGGAGGCATGCATTTCTGGTGAGGGGGAATGTTCAAAGGAGATGAAGGGTCAAGTTTTTTTTACATGGAGAGTGAAAAGCACTACCAGGAGTGGTGGTCGAGACAAATACGATTGAGGCGAGGGACTTATAGATGAGCACATGAATGTGTAAAGAATAAAGGGACCAAGGGCAGGCATAAGGGATGAGTTTAATTTGGCACCATGTTTGGCACAGCATTGTGGGCTGAAGGGCCTGTTCCTGTTCTATGTTCTATATTGTACATATCTTGTGACCACTATCATTATTAACACAGCTCTACAATTTTCCAGCATGATTACATATTATTCAGGGTCAGGATTGTTGCTAATTCAAATTAACATGACAGGAGTGTAGGGGTAATATTCAACTTTGGCAAGATTGCAATGTGAAAAGGATATTTGGGCGTTGTATGTAGCAGCTCAACTATGTGCTTTACATTCCACTAAAGTTGAATTTTATTCCTGTGTGCTGTTACCATTACTGTAAGAGGCTATTGGATGTAATCAAACTTTATATTCCATTTATTAGTTTGTTTAAATTTAACATTCTTTAAGAAAAAAATGTGAATATCATTTTACTCAACCCCTCAATTTAATTTTGATTTGGATCACTAAAGAAACTTAAGCATTATATTTACATAACTTTTCTGATTTTTGATCAATAACATAGATTTTTAGATGTACCGATATGGAATATAGTACAATACAGAACAGGCCCTTTGGCCCATCATGTCTGCCGGTGATGTTGCTATTCTAAGCTAAACCCACCTGTCTGTGCATGATCTTACCCTTCCATTCTTTTCTTGTTTATTTGTCTGTCTAAATGACTCTTAAGTTCCTATCCAATCTGTTTCTACCATTCTCCCCAGGCAACGTGCTCCAGGCACCTGTAACTCTCTGTTTTTAAAACAAAACTTGCCTTGCACACTTTTTTTCTTCAAACTTTTCCCTCTCTCACCTAAACCTACCCTCGCATTTGACATTTCCACCTTGGGAAAAAGACTACTCAACTTATCTATGCCACTCATAATTTCATAAACTTCTATCATGTTACCCCCACCCTCCCCCCAACACAGTGAAAATAATCCAAGTTTGTCCAACCTCTCCTTTTAGCTAATATGCTCTAATCCAAGCATCACCCTGGTAAACCTCTCTTGCACCCTCTGCAAAGCCACCACATACTTACAATGTAGCAATCTCAATATTCCAAATCTGGCCTGACTGAAGTTTTATCCAGCTGCGACAAGACTTGCCAACTTTTATGCTCATGCCCAGACTAACTAGGCAAGCACACCACATGCTGCCTTTACCACCTTATCCATTTGTTTTGCCACTTTCATGGAGTTATGGACTTGCACCCCAAATCCTTCTGCATATCAATGTTCCTGAGGGTCCTGTCATTTACTGTTCACTTTCCTGTTGCGTTTGATCTCCTATAATGAATCATCTCACACTTGTTCAGATTAAACTCCAATTGTCTTTTCTGAACCCAATTGTCCAACTGAGCTATTTCTTGTTGTATCCTTTAATTAACTTTCTCACTATCCACAACTCCTCCAATTTTTGTGTTGTCTGCTAATTTACTAAACAGGCCACCTACATTTTCATTCAAATTATTATATATATAATTAGAAACCGAGGTCCTGGAGCTGATCCTTGTGGAACACTATTAATCACAGATCTGCAGTCAGAAAAGCACCCCTCCACAATTACCCTACGAGTTGTATGACCAAGCCAATTTTGTATCCAATTGTCCAATTTATCATGGATACATGTGACCTAATTTTCAGGATCAACCTACCTTGTCAAATGCTTTAGTAAAGTCCATGTAGACACCAACCACTGCCCTACCTTCATCAATCCTCTTCATCACATCCTTAAAAAACACTCAATCAAATTTGAGAGACAAGATCTTCCCCATACAAAGTCATGTTGACTGTTCTTTTCCAAATGTGAGTAAATCGTGCCGCTAAGAATCTTCTCCAAAAATTTCCCTAATACTGATGTAAGGCTCACCAACCTATAATTTCCAGGATTATCCCTGTTGCCCTTCTTAAACAAAGGAACAACACTAGCTATTGTCCATCTGCGGTTAGAGAGGATACAAAGATCTGTGCCAAGGCCCCAGCAATCTCCTCCCTTGCCTCCCTCAGCATCCCTGGATAGATCCCATCAGGCCTGGGGATTTATTTATCTTAATGTTTTTCAAGACACTCAGCATTGATATGCCTTAGAATATTAACACACCTTTCTCTTAACCAATCATCATCCATGACTTTCTCCTTGGTGAATACTGATGTGAGTACTCAGTAAAGATCTCACCTTCAAGCATAAATTCCCTCCTTTGACATTGAGTGGACCTACCATTTCCCTTGGTATCTCCTTGCCCCTAATATATATAAATACCTTGGGATTTTCCTTAACCCTATTTGCCAACTGATCACAGCCCCTTTTAAACCTCTTAATTCCTTGTTTACGTTCTTAAAACTAAACTGAATGAGAAACCTGAAAAGCAGGTTCCCACCTTACCTCTCACATTCAAAATGCTGGTGACTCCTCCCTTCTTCTTAGCACCACCTACCCTCCTGACTCAGTAGCTGAACTGGGAGGGGTGGAATTAAGCACTGAACTGAGGGTCAATGCTGACGTTGCAGTGTTCTGACCTTCATTTCCTTTTGCTGGTAAACTGTCACTAGGATACCTATGAGAAGTTCACAATTTGCTGGATCCATGATAATAAGTCCAAATCTTAAAAAAGAAAACAGGTGGAGGGTTGGCTGTCAGGAACAGAGATTAAACTCTGTGTGCCCAATACTTGAATTTAGAGACAATATTTGCCTTGTCAATACCATTCCCTAAAAGGACACTTTATACCCAAGAAATCAAAATGTGGGAAGTGAATGGTTTTAAACGATGGAGTAGAAAGCATGTAACTAACCTGAAAAAGTATTTGCATTTTTAGTCCATTTGTACTGAACCTTTTTGCAGTCAGATGATGAGTCTGTTGTTGACTAAAATAAACAAAACCTGCATTGACCATTTATTATTTTATAGCACTAATCAACCCTAAGTTGTGATTTTCTGCAAGACAGCATGGGACATTAGGTGTTAAATCTTTAGCACCAATCATACTTACCTGTTTAGAAGGATACAACTCATTAAACAACAAGTGTTTGCTTCATAGCAACAAAGCACACATGCTTACATGTTGATTTGTTTGCTCAATATCTTGATTATTTTCAGATCCTCTTTATGGCAGCCTAGTCTTCAGTTCCTCATTCTAAAGTAAATAGGGCTTGAGCCAAGGTGGATTAACAGTTCATTATCCCTGTTCTTTGAAAATCAGTAGGGGCAAGAAGGGGCTGATTTTTACCAAATTTTTCTAAGTGTTAATTTTGGGGAGTGACATGGAAGGTTCATTCTGAGAGCTCTAGCAAGTTATCTCACACAAGTTGACATTGCTCAACATACCACACTTCAATTGTGTCATGCTATTTGTGTGCTCAACAGTGGCGATAATACTCACCATTACTGGATCAGCTGGGATTTGCACCATCAGTCCATATTTAAAGCCCAGCCGTGCACAAGGTCAATCACTGCCACCACCAATAGCTTTTGACAATGCAAAAAGGGAGAGGGAAATGAAAAATTACAGCTTCAGAAGGCACATAGGTTGCATGGGTGACATTTCATTGCACACAGAATATCACAATCCAAAATGTTTTAAAACTTTTACTGAGATTGTAACTGGCACTATGAGAGTCCAGCTACACTAAGGATATGATTTGGAGATGCAAGTGTTGGACTGGGGTGTACAAAGTTAACAACACACACAAACAATAACTGCCAAACCTCAAACAGATCATTGTTCGTAGCAAGCTGCCCGGCCTTCAGGACAACTCCATACAACTCTGTCATGGTAGGCGCTGCAAGACGTGATAGAGTGTGGACATGGATACCACCATTACACATGAGGACACCTCCCTAGTACATGGCTAACGTTGTCTATCTTATACGTTGCGGGCAAGGATGTCCTGAGGTATGGTACATTGGGGAAACTGAGCAAAGGCTACAACAACGGATGAATGGACACCACACAACAATCACCAGACAGGAGTGTTCTCTCCCAGTTGGGGAACATTTCAGCCGTCCAGGACATTCAAACTCGGACCTTCGGGTGACCATCCTCCAAGGCAGACTTCGGGACAGGCAGCAACGAAAAGTGGCCGAGCAGAGGCTGATAGCTAAGTTCCGTACCCATAGGATGGGCCTCAACCAGGACCTTGGGTTCATGCCACATTACAGATGGCCACCATTGCACTATACACACATACACGCTGATACATGGACACACATACACAGACACGCTCACAGACATTCACACACACACCCTTACAGACACACACACTCCCACACTCTCACATGCACCCTGTCACAAACTTAGACCACTCTACACTCACGCACACACATATACACTCTGTCTCACAGACACTCACAAACCCCTACCCCAGACACACACACTCCTACACTCACACATGCACCCCCTCTCAGACTTAGACACTCTACACTCACATACACACACATATACACTCTCTCTCACACTCACAACCACCCACCCCAGATAGACAGACAGGCGCACGCACACACACACACACACATATACGTTTGTGGGGTGAATTTGTACTTGCAGAGTTACATTGTGCTTTGCTCAAAAACTGCTTGAATTCATGCAAGACTCTGTTAACTCACTTTTTAGATTAGGATCAATCGAAACATTATGGTACAGACAAAGAACACAGGGGGCTAACACTTTAAAAATATTGTCTGGCTGACACCAATTATGACAGTTAACCTGAGAATGTAACTTCTAAAAAAATGTTTTATGATTTACCTATGAAAGAAGTGAAACTATCATGGTATTCGAATAGATGAAAGACTCAACAAACAATCAAGGTATTTTTCAATGTATAATTTCAGTTACATCACACTGTCAACTTTTGCTATAAATTCTGTGTCTTACAATTGTGTCCTCCAAGACCACCGGATGAAGGAGCAGTGCTCCAAAAGCTAGTGCTTCCAATTAAACCTGTTGGACTATAACCTGGTGTTGTGTGATTTTTAACTTTGTACATGAAGGATATGTGGTGTTATATCAGATTAGAATCCTGTCTGAAGAACTACGACTCTTTCCCTAATACCCAGTGCAGGAAAACATCTTGTCATTATTCAATGTGGGATCATCACATGTTGGAAACCTTCAAGTAGTTGGAACCATTAACCTTTATTCAATACCAGTAAAAATGAAGAAAAACTAAACAATAAGCACAACATTTGCTCCTGGGAACAAACAGGGACTGCTTGCTTTTTGAGCAAAATCAATAAAGTCCCGGTCTGGCTTATTGTACCCAATACTGCTGTGGGTTATCATGGTGAAAGTGATATCTTTGTCATTCAATATCTTCATCTTCCTCCTCCAGAAGACGGATGTCACTCTCCTATCTCCAGTGTCCATCACATCCCATCACATCTCCTCTCTTGGCTCTGAGCTTCCACATATTCCAACACAACTCTTTCCTTTACTTTGTAAGCTCCCAGCATTACCGCTTAAGCCCCAACATCTTAGTCATGTCTACCATTGTGATCTACTGTTGTATGGTGGTGGTGACTATCTTTGAGCACCACCCTTTACTCCCGTGTAATCTATTTCTTAGTATACTATCATCTCCCAGACTTAAATGTTCAGTTGCCTCAACACGATAACTGACCCCTTATTATTCTGCATCCATACCCCATATTTGACTCCGCCAACATCTATACTAGAGCATTGGGTCTTTAATATTCCCCTTCAAATTCAAGTGAGTTAACTCTGAGGATTAGCCCTGACCCAGTCCCCTGATCGATTTGGATGGGGAGCTTTAACTGACAGATGACCAGATCATTATCTGACCTCTGCATCCCTGACTCTTTTTAGCACAAATCCATGAAATGATTGCTTTGGACTTAATCGAGTGACCCTGGCTTTTGGATTGTAGTGATAAGAAACCTCTGACCTTGACTGTCCCAAGCAGCCAACTGGATATGTCCAAGCTCCTGAGACATCCAAGACTGAGATGACTGACAACAGTACCCCTTGAATTGACTGAGAACTACTGTCCTTCAACATGGAGACCTGGCCATTTGGCTAAAGCATGCAATGGCAGTATGTTTGCCAAATAAGCTACCGGCTCGCTATGTCGGCCTAATGTTGTAGAAACACTGTGTTGTGCAGCCACGTGTACGCTCCCTTGAATGATCACTGCTGAAAACCAGAAAAACTGTTTGACTGTGTCTGAGCTAATCAGCAAGGCAAAATAGAAAAGCTATGAGCCAGTAAGTTCTGAACGAAGTGGCAAAACAAAAAAACTGGAAGGCAAGACAGAGATGCTGTGAGCATTCAAGTAGTGAATGAGTGAGAAGAGAGCAAGCTAAGGGCCCTGAGATGCATGAGACAGGTGCCTGTCCCTTTGTGCAAAATGCCTTGATGATAACATTGGAACGTAAGGAGTGATGTGTGTTCGAGAGTGCAGCATTGTGGTGGTGATCAAAATTCAAATTTAAACCAAAATTTGTAAGGGTGATTTGGTGAGGCTGGTGCGTATCCAAAATAGTCCACTGTGGACCTGGGAGGGAGGAGGGGTAGGGGCAGGGATTAACTGCTCATGGAGTGCACAATGAGATGTTGGGGACTGCTGGGAGGACCAAGAGACAGACTGGAGTCCCCCCACAAATATTCATCTTGGGAATTGTTGGTGTTTAGTTTGTCTGTTGTGTGGAAGATTTTTTTTATTTGTTCACAGGATGTGAGCATTGCAAGCATTTGTTATCCATCCTTTATTGCCTAGCGGGCATTTAATTGTCAACCATATTACTGTGGACTTGGAGTTACATGTAGGCCAGACCAAGTGAGGATGGCAAATTTCTTTCCCTGAAAGGCATTAGTGAGCCAGATGGCTTTTCCCTCCAATTGACACGTTTTGTGGTAGCCATTAGACCATTAATTTCAGATATTCAATTGAATCCAAATTCCATCTGCCATGTGGGATACAAACCCAGGTCCCAGATTGTTACTGCAGTCTCTGAATTATTATTAATATAGTATATTAGGACAAGAAATTACATAAAAATTAGGCAAGATTTAGTACTAATTTGATGTGATGCATTCAAATAGATCTCTTGCTACTTACTAACGAGACTCTCATCATGTAGTTCAAACTTTAGGTGCAAATTTGGATCTTTTTTGAGAATTTAAACTTTCAAATTTCACCATTTTTCCTAACTGACTTGACATTGTTCAGGTTTTTCAGAGGACTTAAAATTCTACTCAGTGATTCTTTTTTAATGAGAAATGTTGTTATCTAGATTCTGTTGTACTGGTATTTTTATCCAGTGGCTTCTAGCACAGATCTGGTATTGCTAAATGGGTTCATTAGATGTTTAAAATGAGAGGGAGTTGGAATTAGAAAGTTTAAAAATTCAAATCTACAATGTCAGACTTGGTAATAAATATTACCCTCAGGGTACCTCTTATGGCATTGCAGCTGCCCAGCCTTGTATGCTCATGTGTAATATTTTGATGACTTTGACCCTATGACTCTAATTACCATTGACAGGGATGTACAGCACAGAAAAATGGACTCTTCAGCCCAACTTATCCATGCTGAATAGATATCCTGAATTAATCTAGTCCCATTTGCTAGCACTTGGCCCATGTGTCTTTAAAACCCTTCCTATTCATATACCCATCCAATTGACTTTTTAAATGTACTAGCCTCCACTTCCTCTCGCAGCTCATTCCTGATGAAGGACTTATGCCCGAAACATTGATTTTCCTGCTCCTTGGATGCTGCCTGACCTGCTGTACTTTTCCAGCACCACGCTCTCAACTCTAATGTCCAGCATCTGCAGACCTCTTTCATCCAGTTCATTCCATACACTCACCACCCAGTCCAAAAGAAAAAAAAGGTGTTCTGATCAAAAAAGAGAGTATTTAATTATGTTTCCTAAAACAATCAACTTCCATTTCTGTGTTCTTTTCCAGACGTCTATTTTAGACCATAATATGTGAATGGAATCAAGAATGCAAATACAATTGATATACAATTTATGAACCCCATTTTTGCACTGTGACATTTAGCTATTATGTAAAATATATATCACAACACTGATCAGAAATTTGTACTTTCCACCCCATGTGCAATATTACAATATCAATATAGTTTAATATGTCATCTTATCTAAAGAAGACATAAAACACTGAAGGTATAGATTTTATTTCAAGAGTATCAATTTTGTGCACTTTCAAATAACAACATTCACTCTCTATCTCATTTTATGGAGAAATTCAAATTGGTTGAGTGAAATTTCATTCTCACTTTATCCCTGTAAAACAGGAATATTGCCAGGATATAGTGTTTTTGGAATCAAATAAGGTTTATTGAATTCACTGCAATCATGGTGTCACATTGCACTTAATAGTAAATACATCAAATTTAATTTCTCTGTAAAGGGACTCACCAGTGCCTTGGCCAAGGTGTAGGTAGACCAGAGGGTGATGTTTGATGATTGAGCATAGGACTGAATGAGACAGTAGAATCTATTACAAATTGTAAAATTGTTAATGATTTTTTTAATGGAAGGTGTAAAATGATGGCTGGTCAAGATCGTATTTAAATAGTTGAGTTTAGATGCAGCTGCAAATGTGTTGCTGGTCAAAGCACAGCAGGTTAGGCAGCATCTCAGGAATAGAGAATTCGACGTTTCGAGCATAAGCCCTTCATCAGGAATAAGAGAGAGAGAGCCAAGCAGGCTGAGATAAAAGGTAGGGAGGAGGGACTAGGGGGAGGGGCGATGGAGGTGGGATAGGTGGAAGGAGGTCAAGGTGAGGGTGATAGGCCGGAGTGGGGTGGGGGCGGAGAGGTCAGGAAGAGGATTGCAGGTTAGGAGGGCGGTGCTGAGTTGAGGGAACCGACTGAGACAAGGTGGGGGCAGGGGAAATGAGGAAGCTGGAGAAATCTGAATTCATACCTTGTGGTTGGAGGGTTCCCAGGCGGAAGATGAGGCGCTCCTCCTCCAGCCGTCGTGTAGTTGTGTTCTGCCGGTGGAGGAGTCCAAGGACCTGCATGTCCTCGGTGGAGTGGGAGGGGGAGTTAAAGTGTTGAGCCACGGGGTGATTGGGTTGGTTGGTTCGGGCGGCCCAGAGGTGTTCTCTGAAGCGTTCCGCAAGTAAGCGGCCTGTCTCACCAATATAGAGGAGGCCACATCGGGTGCAGCGGATGCAATAGATGATGTGTGTGGAGGTACAGGTGAACTTGTGGCGGATATGGAAGGATCCCTTGGGGCCTTGGAGGGAAGTGAGTGTGGAGGTGTGGGCGCAAGTTTTACATTTCCTGCGGTTGCAGGGGAAGGTGCCGGGGGTGGAGGTTGGGTTGGTGGGGGGTGTGGATCTGACAAGGGAGTCACGAAGGGAGTGGTCCTTGCGGAACGCTGATAGGGGAGGGGAGGGAAATATATCCTTGGTGGTGGGGTCCGTTTGGAGGTGGCGGAAATGGCGGCGGATAATACGTTGTATGCGCAGGTTGGTGGGGTGGTAGGTGAGAACCAGTGGGGTTCTGTCTTGGTGGCGGTTGGAGGAGCGGGGCTCAAGGGCGGAGGAGCGGGAAGTGGAGGAGATGCGGTGGAGGGCATCGTCGATCACGTCTGGGGGGAATCTGCGGTCCTTGAAGAAGGAGGCCATCTGGGTTGTGCGGTGTTGGAATTGGTCCTCCTGGGAGCAGATGCGGCGGAGACGAAGGAATTGGGAATATGGGATGGCGTTTTTACAGGGGGCAGGGTGGGAGGAGGTGTAGTCCAGGTAGCTGTGGGAGTCAGTCGGTTTATAATAGATGTCTGTGTTGAGTCGGTCGCCCGAGATAGAAATGGAAAGGTCTAGGAAGGGGAGGGAGGAGTCTGAGACAGTCCAGGTGAATTTCAGGTCGGGATGGAAGGTGTTAGTAAAGTTGATGAACTGTTCAACCTCCTCGTGGGAGCACGAGGCAGCGCCGATACAGTCATCGATGTAGCGGAGGAAAAGGTGGGGGGTGGTGCCAGTGTAGTTGCGGAAGATGGACTGTTCCACATATCCTACGAAGAGGCAGGCATAGCTGGGGCCCATGCGGGTGCCCATGGCAACTCCTTTAGTTTGGAGGAACATATCCTACGAAGAGGCAGGCATAGCTGGGGCCCATGCGGGTGCCATAGACAAGAGAATCAGCAGCTGATGAATTGAGGCCATGAAGGAGATGGGCAATGTTACAAAGAAGGAAGTAGGTTGCTCTTTATGAAGCAGAAAGCGGGTTTGAGGTTCGAAACTCACCTCTGGGCCAATTAGAATACTGATATTACAAATAGTCTGGTTGAGTCTGAGATATCAATCTATGAAAGGAATGGAATTACTGATGAGATAATGGAGTTTGTAGAGGGAACATTAAACAATGAATTAGTCCTCTCACTATTTTATTGAAAGAAATTGCACCTTGCAGTTGGATTGTTGACTGATTGTTGAATAAGTGGTGTGATAACACAGAAGCTATGGTTAGTACGGAGAAGAGCTGCTGAGATAGAGATAAGATCTGTCATTGTTTAGGATATAGATGAAGTTTGTATGTCAATATCATCCATTGCTATCATTCAATGCATATTGATAAGAAAAATCTTTCTATGTATATAAAAGTATAATCACTCAAACACAACATCCTCAAATCTGAGGCTGTGTTAAATTTTGAATCCTTCTGAATTCCAGTTCAGACCATGGGCTGCTTGGGTTAGGCTGGCAAGAATGGACTGAAGAGCTGCTTGGGTGTAGGATAAAGCAAGTAATGAAAAATAGTGTTCCTTGTCCTATTATAAACTCTTAATCTTAATTTTTTCTTGTTCTCAGTAATTCCAATACAATTATATACAGTTATGTGAAAGTTTCTTTCTTCTAGTTGTTCACACAATGTGAGCATCACTGGCTCGGCCAACATTTATCGGCAGCTACATTTCTGTGCCTGAAGTGAATTGTGGCCCCGAAAAGGCATTACTGAACTAGGTGGATTTGATAACAATCAACAAAGCTCATCATTAGGACCTGCTCATTTTACTCCAGATTTTATTGTATTCAAATGTCACCCCCTCTGCCATGGTCTGTGGTTCTGGATTATTAATCCAGTGACAATACCACTACACCACAACATCTCTGTGTATTTATTAACTGACAAAAGTACATTACTTACAATGCTGAAACAGCAATGGTTTTAATCATTAGTAAGTCAATGATGTGTAGCTCAGGTCAGCTTGTAACAAAAGCAATGATAAAATGCTGCTGCAACATCTCAATGATGGTAATGCATGAAGTTCAAAATATATGAAGGTGAATGAATTTCTGTGAAAGACAGTTTATTTAATTTAGCATCTCTAGTATTGTACTGTTTATTACTGTACCTTTATTCACCGCCTGCCAAATTAAAACATTGCAAACTAGTCTCTGTTTCAGATAATTTCCATGAAATTAGTGGAAAACAAAGTCTGCAATCATATTTCCAGAATTTTCTCCATGCAGCACAGTATCAGTCTTATGGTATCAGGATAGTTTCATTAAAGTAAATGTGTTAAGTGTTTAAAACATAGGAAAAGGTGCTACATGTAGTCCAACATGTATGAAATAATGAATAGCTGCTAATATACCTCGTAATTTTTGTTGTCATAAAACTAAGATTAAACAGTGACGTGCGGGAAAAGCACAGCAGGTCAGGCAGCATCTGAGGAGCAGGATGTTTCGGGTTCCTGATGTAGGGCTTTTGCCCAAATTGTCGATTTTCCTTCTTCTTGGATGCTGTCTGACCTACTGTGCTTTTCCAGTACCACACTCTTGACTCTAATCTCCAGCATCTGTAGTCCTCACTTTCACCTATAAAACTAAGATTGCTTAGTGTACCTATTGGACTGATGTGATTTCCAACAGGCAGGCTCTAAGTGTCACTGTTAAAATATCTTCCATGTCATCACAGATTACTGCTAATTTTCTTGGCCCTGAAGACATCCATGACTAACTCACCTATTTCTGGACAATGGAGACTATTCAGGTAGGTAAAAACAATGACTGCAGATGCTGGAAACCAGGTTCTGGATTAGTGGTGCTGGAAAAGCACAACAGTTCAGGCAGCATCCAAGGAGCAGTAAAATCGACGTTTCGGGCAAAAGCCCTTCATCAGGAATACAGGCAGAGAGCCTGAAGGGTGGAGAGATAAATGAGAGGAGGGTGGGGGTGAGAAGAAAGTAGCATAGAGTACAATAGGTGAGTGGGGGAGGGGATGAAGATGACAGGTCAGGGAGGAGGGTGGAGTGAATAGGTGGAAAAGAAGATAGACAGGTAGGACAAGTCCTGGGGACAGTGCTGAGCTGGAAGTTTGGAACTGGGGTGAGGTGGGGGAAGGGGAAATGAGGAAACTTTTGAAGTCCACATTGATGCTCTGGGGTTGAATTGTTCCGAGGCAGAAGATGAGGCGTTCTTCCTCCAGGCATCTGGTGGTGAGGGAGTGGTGGTGAAGGAGGCCCAGGACCTCCATGTCCTCGGCTGAGTGGGAGGGGGAGTTGAAATGTTGGGCCACAGGGCGGTGTGGTTGAGTGTTGCGGGTATCCCAGAGATGTTTCCTAAAGCGCTCTGCTAGGAGGCGTCCAGTCTCCCCAATGTAGAGGAGACCGCATCGGGAACAACGGATACAATAAATGATATTAGTGGATGTACAGGTAAAACTTTGATAGATGTGGAAGGCTCCTTTAGGGCCTTAGATGGAGGTGAGGGAGGAGGTGTGGGTGCAGGTTTTGCAATTGCTGCATTGGCAGGGGAAGGTGCCAGGATGGGAGGGTGAGTTGTAGGGGGGCGTGGACCTGACACAGGTAGTCACGGAGGGAATGGTCTTTGCGGGAGGCGGAAAGGGGTGAGGAGGGAAATATATCCCTGGTGGTGGGGTCCGTTTGAAGGTGGTGAAAATGTCGGCAGATGATTTGGTTTATGCGAAGGTTGGTAGGGTGGAAGGTGAGCACCAGGGGCGTTCTGTCCTTGTTACGGTTGAAGGGGTGGGGTCTGAGGGTGGAGGTGTGGGATGTGCATGAGATTCGTTTGAGGGCATCTTTAACCATGTGGAAAGGGAAATTGCGATCTCTAAAGAAGGAGGCTATCTGGTGTGTTCTGTGGTGAAACTGGTCCTTCTGGGAGCAGATACGGCGGAGGTGGAGGAATTGGGATTACGGAATGGCATTTTTGCAGGATGTAGGGTGGGAAGAGGTGTAATCCAGGTAGCTGTGGGAGTCGGATGGAGACTATACAGCCTGGCCAATCTACCTCACACATACATCCTTGCACTGTAGGAGAAACCAGAGCACCTGGAGTAAACCCACGCTGACACAGGGAGAATGTGCAAACTCCACAGTCACCTCAAGGTGGAATTAAACTTGTGTCCCTGGTGCAGTGAGACAGGAGTGCTAACCACTGTGCTGCCCATGGAATTCTTTATAGTAGAAGGCAATATTTCATTCAAACTACCAGTCCAGTTTGGCATGTAAAGTTGGCATAGCCCTGCTCCTTAGCAAGATGACCAGTAGTGAGTTTAACCTGAGGGTCACCTTTACTCAAGGGAGGGGTGAGGTTGAAAAGTCAGGACCTTCACGGCAACCTGACCTGGTGCAGGAATTGAATTTGCACTATTGACAGTACTCTGCATCGCAAGCCAGCCATCCAGTTTACCAGTGATGCAGTGAGCCGGACTGCATAGGTTCAATTCCTGTGCAAGCTGAAGTTATCATGAAGGACTCTCCTCCTCAGTCTTTCCATGTGCATGAGGCATAGTGATGGACAGGTTAAATCTCCACCAGTCATCTCGCTCTAATCAGATACTACTTACATTATGATTTAACAGGAACACTCAGAAGGGGGCTTGGACAGCTTATACAAATTAAATTATCTTGTGATCGCAAGTTTCATTTGGAGAATTTATCCAAATTGTAGAAGCTAATGTACTGCAAAAAACCTACAATGACATAA
Organism: Hemiscyllium ocellatum; assembly: GCF_020745735.1. NCBI lineage: Eukaryota > Metazoa > Chordata > Chondrichthyes > Orectolobiformes > Hemiscylliidae > Hemiscyllium > Hemiscyllium ocellatum. The sequence continues at coordinate 43,672,052 of NC_083413.1, read as the reverse complement.
TTTTAATTGGTTTCTTCTGCACATTTGGCTCATGTTAGTGCACACATTGGAACTGAAACAGTAAATTTTTTGTATGCCTTCTGGCTGTGTACCCATTGCTTGTGAGTCTCCATCAATGATTATCAACTACGCTTGATGCTGTGTGTAGTTGTCATAGGAACTGGTACCAGAATTTAGAATAAATGGAAGAAATTCCAAGCTTTTGGAGATTGGGAGAAGTGGGAGGTTTCAAAAATAACTCAAAGCAAATAGATTTAATGTTGAAAAAGTGAGATTGCTTTTCTAAGTCATTCTATTATAGAGTTTTGAATTATCAGAACATGAGTTGACATTGCACAAGGCAAAAGGTTAAATCATAAAATTTATTGCATTTACTTGACGTTATTGACTGAAGGTATAAGCGATTGTGGAGAGAATCAGTTTCACAAAGGTTTGCAGAATGATGTTGAAATTGTTCAAGACCTATTCTCTATTTTGGCTGGAGCAGACGCAGAGAGCGGAATGACTTCCTTGTGTGCCAAACACTTTTCTTTATTTTTATGTTTGACATTTATGTGATGGGTTATATGTGATTTAAAGAATCCAATTGAATATGTGGAGATAAAATGATAAAACAGGCATATGAAATTGATATTTAAGGTTAAAAGGTATAAGAGATCTGACTCCAATATCTCAATAATGTATTATATGTGAAGACACTTAGCAGCTTACAAAGAGTTGCTAAATAGGGAGCCTTTATAAAATAGTGAGCAAGACTTGATTCTGGTCTTCCCAAACACATCCCCAGTTATGGCAATTTTCTTTAGCATGAAATTAAGGTATGGGTAGCAACACGTAGGAACTGCCCATGCCAGTACCACTGAGGACATGGGCAGTTTAATTCTTCCTCTACAATTTTAGTGGAGTCAGGACCCTTCAGTAGGGTGGGCATTATTCCCAGCAGCTCAGAGGAAGCTCCAGTCACAAGTGGGGAACCAAAGCAGGACACAAACTTGTTCCTGTAATTAGTTCTGACCTGTTTTGAAATACTAAAGAAAAGCTGTTTCAGATTCAATATTTAGATGTTTATTTAATTTGCTTTTGTGGTATGGATGCAGCTGGTTAAGTCAGAATTTATTGCTTGTCCTTAAATATCTTCGGGAAGGTGGAGGTGTGATGCCAATTTGAACTCTTGCAGTCCTTCAGCTGAAAAGACATCCATTATGCAGTTTAGAAGGGAATTCCAGGATTTTGACCCAACAATATATTTCCAAGTCAACAAGGTGGGTAGCTTGGATGGGAGCTTGCAAGTGGTGGTGGTCACATGGATTTACTGCCCTTGTTCTCCTCGATGATAGGTTTGAATGGCACTTCCAAAGGTGTCTTAGTCAGTTAATGCAGATCATTTTGTAGAAGCTATCATGATCATGCATCAGTCATCGAGAGAGTGACTGCTGAACTTGATGATAGAGTGCCAGTCAAGCAGGCTTCTTTATCTTGGATGATGTTAAGCATTCTTATTGTTTTTGGAACTTTGTTCATCCAGCTAAATGAAGAGTATTTCATCACATGCATGACTTCTGCCTTGGAGATGGTGGGCAGGTATTGGAAACTGAGTTATTTGCTGCAGAATTCCTAACCACTGACTTGGTTTTGTAGCCACAGGACTTTTATGTGGCTGGTCCAGTTCAATTTCTGGTCAATGTTAATCCATGGGGATTTCAGCAATGGTAATGGCATTAAATATCAAGGACAATGTTTAGATTCTCTTTTTGTTAAAGATGGTTATTGCTTGGCACTTCTGTTGCTTACATCTCACCACTGACTGGAGATTATCAAGGCCTTGCTGCACATGAACACCAGATGCTTCGGTATCAAGGCACTGTGAATGGTGCTGAACATTATGCAAACACAAGTGGAAATCCCCATTTCTGATTATATGATAGAAGGAAGGTCTTTGATGGAACAGCTGAACATAATTGGGCCAAAGGGTCTACTCAGAAGAATTACTTATTGATATCATGGGGCTAAGATGATTGACATCCAACAGCCGCAACCATCTTCCTTTGTGCCAGAAATGCCTCAAACCAGTGAAGTGTTTTACCCTATTATTGCTGACACCCATATCTTCAGCTATTCCTTGGTATCACATGGAGTGAATCAGATTGGTTGAAGACAGCATTTATTATATTGGGGATCTCAGGAGGAGGCTGAAATGAATCATCCAGTTAGCATTTCTCTCTGAAGATGAATGCAGATGCTTCTGCCTTGTCCTTTTTGCAATAATTTGCTAATTACCCCATTATTGAGAGTGGGGATATTAGTGGAACCTGCATCAATATTCAAGACTGGGTGTGGTTGAATTGCAAAGCTTTGATCAGACCTGTTGATTGCAGGTTCACTTATTCTGCCTATTATTAGCTGTTTTTGCTGTTTCACATGCAGTACACCTGTGTTGTAGCTTCATCTGGTTGATATCCCCTTTTTAGGTATACCTTATGCTGCTCTTGGCTTGCATTCTTGTGCTCTTCTTTGAATCAGGGTACATCTGACTTGATGATAATGCTGGAGATGTTTAGAATTTTGCAGGTTTATGAATTTAAACATTCAAGTTGAATACAATTCTGCTGAAGGCTACACACCTCCCTAAGTGTCCAGTTTTGAGTTGATAGATCTATTTGAAGTTTATCCCATTTAGCATGGTGGCCGAGGCGTTAATGCAATGTATCCTCATCGTAAAGACTGGGTCTTTTCTCCACAAGGAAAGTGCATTGATCACTCCTTCTGATATAGTCATGAATGGCTGCATTGGCAATGAATAGACTGGCAGAGATGAAGTCAAGTGGATATTTTCTTTGTGTTAGTTCCCTCATGATCTGTTGCAGACCCACTGTCATGGGATATGTTTTTTAGGACTTGGTCATGCTACTGATCCACTCTTAATAATGGACATTGAAATCCCCATTGTGTGCTATTGATATCCTCACTTCTTATTAACTTGATTTTTTTTAACACATCTCTCAGGGTTTATCATTATAGTTGAACTCTATTGAAATACAGTCAAGTAATCACAATGTTCTAAACACTTATCTTTTGTGGGGAGTTGTGTTCACCTTGAGGTGGTTAGTGAAATGCTATTTGTTTACTTAAAGCAATCACAACTTGAGAGAATTTCCAAATATATTTTAAGAATGTGATTCTTTTGATTGGCAAATATGTTTAAGTGAAGGCTCTATTACCTTTGTTGTTCATTCCTATTTGAAAGACATGGCTCCTGAAGTTCACCTGTAGTGGATCTTGAGTGACTGGCTATGGAGGATGTACAATGGACATGGAGGGCCATGACACACATGGAGAAAATGACTGTGAGAAGAAATGGAGGGCTTAGAGAGTGTGAAGGGCATGGAGGGGTGGGTGTGTGGTAGGGTTTAATGAATGATGTTTGAATATTTAATAACATTCCTCACCAAAATTTTGTTGATTTTCCAGTAAATAGAGGAGGGCATTGCAGCCTGTTAGCCTTGCCATCCACCCATACTGTTGCAAACTTAGATTTGCTTTCTGAGGCTGTGAACCTGACTATCATACCTACACCTCCCTGACATGAAAATATAGCCTGGCTAGGGCCTTTATAAAGGTGATTGGTCTGTCAGATTCCCAATACAATCTCATTGCCTCCTCCATAAAACTCCAGCCCTTAAATCTCAATCATCTTGTGTTGAGTATATTTCAAGTATGTGGTTTGAAAACAAAATCCTCTTTATTCAATTCAGGAGAATAGTTCACTTAAATGATGGATATTCGTTATGATGTTCCTATTGAAGTGTTAAAAGGTTCAGTGATAAATTGAAATCCTATATGACAATAAGCATCTGTACAGGATTGAGCAATATCTCTTCTCCTATTTGCATTCAGAAATAGGTTGAAGGTTTGTAGGCCAGCATCAACAAGAGAGGCCTGCTAGATGCTGTTTAGATAACAATCTAATAATCATAAATCAGGAAAGGAGCACTTGAGAACAGTAGAGGAAGTTCTGACTTCCTTGAAAAAACAATATATCTGGATAAGTTGTTCAGGGTATTATGATTTCCCAAGCAGAATGTTATATGCTGGATGCATTTCTGCAGGACTAATAGACCAAATTGCAGAAAGCAGCCAAAATGACACAAACAGTGAACGTAACCAAACTCACCTTTTGTTGGGCTTCTTAAACAAGGAAATGTCCCTGCAGTGACTCCATGAGAAAATTAACAAAAATCAGAAATGGTCAGCAACGAATGAAGTAGCAATCAATAAGTAGCTTAAAGGTGTTTATTCCACTGAATGAAAAATGATATGCAGCACTGTATGGTATGTGCATCAAAGTGTTTGAGTGGCATATATGCATACTGTGTAGTATTTCGGGGGAACCATGTATGAAGCAAAGTTCCTGTGGTCCTGAAGTGAACATATCCCCACCAAGAATTAGCTGGGTAACACGTGCAAGCAATATCATTCAAATAGATAAGAAATGAGAAAAAATTGAAGCAGGGAAGGATATTTGGATTTGATAAGAAAACAGAACTATTGATGTCAGATCTGCATCCTTGTTTATATCATAGTCATTATATATTAATTTCTTTTGTGGATGAATCCTCAGCACGTTTCATTCTGGTGTCAGATCTATTTGATTGGTTTGCTACCATTATTGTCTTTGGGGACCGATAGGAACTGTTTGGTCTCTAATGGTGAAGGAAATCTGAGAGTTGAACAAGAAGGGGGTCTTGTCTTAAACAAGATGTAGTTTCTTGTTTGATAGCATTGGTATTATAGACATTGTTACTGAGTCTATGAGGGAGGCCACCAATGTCAATTCTTATTCCTTCAATATCCAAAGCTATCGCTGTCAAAATGTCCAAATTCATGTGATGTCATCATACTTGGCAATCCTTAATGCACTCCTCAGAATTAACACTTTTAGACATTTATGCCCTTATGCAACAATTCTCCATTATTCAATAAACTGTAAAGCTACTGAAGGACATATTCGCCCCAGAGGGCATGCAGCATGGTTCAGTAGACTCATTCACAGAGTTTGGGGATTGTTCTATGATAAGAGATTGAGTATACTGGCCATATATTCCCTGGATTATAGAAGAATGAGGTGTGATCTAATTGAAAGACAAAATTCTTGATAAGGCAGAGGCTGAAAAAATGTTTTGACTGGCTAGGCTATCTAAAACATAAGGTGAAAGTAAGGACTGCAGATGCTGGAGAGTAGAGTCAATATTAGAGTAAGTGCTGGAAAAACACAGCCGGTCAGGCAGCATCCAAGGAGCCAGAAAATTGACGTTTCGGCAAGAGCCCTTCATCAGGAACATAACTAGAACATAAGTTCACAGTCTCAAAAGAAGGAATTACCCATCAGGATTAAGCTAAAAAGTAATTTTGTCACTTAGAGCGTTGTGAATCTTAGCGTCTTGCTAAACGCACTCACCCCACCCCTCACCAGGAGCTGTGGATGTTCAATGGTTGTGTATATTCCTGGCAGCGTTTGGCATTTTACCTTATTTTCAAAAATCTAAGGAATGTATTAAAAATTTAAAAAGGTGGATTTGAGGTACAGTACCAACTATGGTCTTGTTGAATGACGGAGAAGTCTCAAATGAACAATTGGCCTTATGCTGCTCCTATTTCCTATATGAACTTAACCAGAACACAAGTTTTTCGGTCTTATAATGCTCAGTTTCGTAATTGACAATGGGTAGTGTCAGATAGGCCATCCCCAGTTTTATTGGATCAGGAATATGAAGCTGTTGTTCAGCCATATTACAGACTGTGAATGGTTAAACACTCTGACAAGGCAAAGAGCATGCTGATTGACTTGCAAAAAAAAACTAATCGCCTTTTTGCATTGAAATAGGACTGTGGGGTGTCAATATTCATCAGGTTAAAATGAAAATGCATGATAGTTTTGAAAATAAATCTGTTCTATTTCTTCAAGGTACTTGGCCAAAAATGGTTTTGGGCACATTAGCTCAACAGTTATAATGAGAATGGCCTACTGAAGTATACACAGTCGATTCTGCTTTAATGCATGTTTCTTCAACACAAATTCGCTGTAACGCGATTGAAGAATATATTTGTAGAATGTAAACTTCCTTATATGTATTGTCCGTAATGTGATCCTGGCCCCATTGGTTTAAATGGTGCTGCTGTTCCGTGCTTTTCTTATAACACAGGATCACACGGGAAGGGAACTATTGCGTTAGATCAGAACAGACTGTAATTCTTTTCCATCCAGACCAAGAAGATAAGTGAAACTGAAGGCCAAATAGGATGATTGAGCTACCATGTTAACTTGCAAACCTAAGGTTGAAGATTGAAATACAAAAGGCCTGCAAAGCTAAGAGTTATGAATATGAGCTACAACTTTATTATTGGGAACTGAGATATTTTCCCTTGCAAATGCTTGAATAAAATCTTTGCTTCCTTGACTCATGTAATGGTCATTATTCACTACAGCAGTACATTGTGTTGAGTTATCCTGTTAATGTTACAATGACTCAATGGTAACACACTTGCCTTAGAGGTAGAACTTATCCTGTATGGCCTGTTTTGGAATCCAAATCACAGCAATGCCTTTAACCCTTAACTTTCCCCTAAAGTGGTTTAACAAGCCACCCATTTGTCAAGAAGGTAACTTTCTACTACCTTTTCCAGATCAGTTAGGAATGAGCAATAGATGCTTGTCTTGCCAGTGATGCCCGCCCACACTGAGTGAATGAATTTTAAAAATCAGATTTTGATGATGGTGTCAATCATAAGTTATTAGACTTATTGAATTATGTTTCATGGCTTGTCGCTGTGCTATTTGAATAGAAAACCTTTGGTTTCATAAATATTGCAAAACTGTACACAAGTTTTGCACTTGGTTTATAAAAACTTTAAAACACATGATTTTCAAACAGCGAAGCATTCATAAATTGTCTTAGTTATCAAAGTTAAACATGCCTTTTGCACAGTAAATGCCCTAAAATGAGTTTGCAATTACAGAAAGAACAGGGACTGAAAAGATTATGTACTTAAAGTCAATCTACATGTAAAGCTAAAATGAAAGCTTTATTTAGTTTAAAAAAAAGATTATTTGCCCTGGATCAAAGAAATGAAAGTTTTACTTTTGAGTTTTTATATTCTAATCACTATTTGATTTATGATTATGCTAATATATGCTTGAATAGTACTGCAAGAAGAAATAAAATGCAATTTTGTCCTATGTGTAGTCATCATTTTACCTTATCAACACATTAAATGGAGCTGTGAGACAAGATTAATGTCATAAAAACTCTTCTGGAATATGATCTACTTGGGTGGAGCCAAGATTTCACAGGGACCATTTTGTAAAACTGGAAACTAAAAGTAATCACCACCCTTTGCAGCAAGTATGTTTGTCGAAAGTGGGGGAGGTGTGAAAACCTTGCAAAATTATGTATCGTGTAACTCTAATTTCTCTATTACTGGTTTGAATGTTGGAATGTGATTTAATACCTTTTTGAACAAAAGTTCTGGTTGAGTGCATTAAGACATCTCCTGTTCAGTTGTACCTTAAATTGAAAACAAAATCAATCCACCAAAGTAGTATTTAAGTCCTATTTATGGTTAGTAATAGAGATTCATGTTCCTGTAATTCAATTCTTTGCGAAGTTTAATTTGTGAATGGAGTGCAATGAGTTATTTGTACCTTTCGTGACATTATTTGAATGCTTAATTGCATTATTCAGCGATGTTTCCTGTTCCATGTGTTCATAGTGCTTAGCAGCAGAATTTCACTTCAAAATTTCTATTCTTGTTCAGTACTCAGAACAGCTAGTTTCAGTAAATTACTTTACCAGATCTCCATGTTGAAATGTTGTTGAAAACTTGATTTTATGCGTCCTCAAGCTGTGTAAATTGTGATCCACCACCGTATGTGTGGTCTGTCTCCATTCAGACATGTCCCCCCCGCCCCACCACTGATGGCATGTCCCCAAATATACTGTTGAGGTCATCCTATAAAGCAAAAACATTAATCCAGTGCATTTTTTTAGAAATCAGTTGGATGTCAAATGATCATTATGTTTATATCAAATATGCATTTTAGTCTATCACTGACAATGATTGACACACTATGGAGATCACTTCTGCATATGAATATTATCAACTTGCTTTTATTCAAGTTTGACATTCAGACTGCACAAGGCCATGGCTGAGGTGGTCTGTGCTGGAAGGTATTTTGGGACAGATAGTAGCAGGGATCCTGGAAGTCTCCAAATAACGACATTAATCAGTATGAAACCCTGATTTAATTCTGATGAGGAGGTGCTGGTGATGGATTGGTGTGGACGAAGTTTAAAAATCACACAAACCCAGGTTATAGTCCAACAAGTTTATTTGGAAATACTAGCTTTCAGACTGCTGCTCCTTTGGTAGCTAGCGTTTGGACTATAACCTGACATTGTGGGACTTCTAACTTTGATTTAATTCTGGCCGTGTTATTGTTGATGCTCTGTTTTCAATATGCACAGGTGAACATGCATTCAACAGCAATAAGTACCTCCCACCAGCACGATGTATAGAGATCACTTACACTCTCTCGTGTTAGTTGTTGATTAATTTCTCCTGGCTTTCTGAGTTTTGCGTGTTTCGTGATTTCCAGAATTGTTTGCAGTTTGTGACTGTGGGCAGTGCTGACATGGAAAAGGTCTTGGTGCTGATTTCAAGGATTCAGATCAGGCTACTTGTTCTCACGCAATCTTGGTGTCACACTTATCTAATTATATGGTTACCGTTCCCTGCTCTGAAGAAAAGTCACATTGATTTGAAATACTAACTCTATTACTAACTCCCTCCAAAAATGCCACAGGACTTAGAGAGTACTTCTGTTTTTAACACATCCACTGTGTTTTGCTTTCCTTCAGGAGAGGTAGTTCTTGTTTAAAGTCTCCCTATTGGGCACTGTTTTGATTTAACATTTTTTTAAAATAGTATAAATCTATTTGATTAAGTCTCCTTTCCTTTTTAACTTCTTTCAGTTCATAGTCATGTCATCACGTGAATGGTGGCAGCCAACACTGTGATTGCGTTGGCAATGTTGAGCCCCATAATTGAGTTGGTGCCAATGTGTCTGCACCCTGTAGATGAGAAGCATTGTTTTAGTTAATCTGTGTTCCATAAGGATATACAGACGCTGAAGTAAACATCAACTTTTAAAGTTTCCTGCTGTTGGTATCTGCCGAGGAGCAATTGCTGTGTCTTTTTTTGAGTTTGCAGCCATACAATATAATAGCTGAGAAACTAAACTTGTTTTTAAAGTTCCCTTTACCTGTGGTTAAGGTATCACTGCAAACTTCGATTTTTTTAGAGTACTTATGGTTGACAAATTAAACTTCATTTTTAAAGCATTTTCTGCTATGCTTATATGTTACAAGTTCACAATGCAAACATACTGTCTCCTATAGAGTTTGTTATTGAACTGATTGTAAGATGGATACCTCATAGAGAGTACTTTGGTAGGGGTCACATGGCAATAGCAAGGCAGGAGTGACATTGGCATATTATGCATTTCTATCCAAGTGTCCCCTTTTCATACCAAAGAATGGCATGTATTATAATGTACATTGTAAGTTACTCAACTCATCCACTATGTCAACAGTTATAATCATGGCTTTGCAGTATGTTATTATCAAATTCTACACCTACATTGCACACAAAGTGTAAGTCACTTTTGTCTCTGAATGATATGGATACACATTGTCAATCTCAGTAATTTTCCTTATCCCAGGAATGTCGTTCCTGTGGCCATTGTTGTTGCCTGGTCTCTGTTGTACTTCCATGTCTGTTGCTGGGTCTTGTGCATCTACGGGATTGATGGTTAATGTAGATGGTGAATTCACATCTTTGTGCTTGCAATTTCAAAGGTATATCTGCTGATTCACTTCCACAGCTTACAATTGAAGAAACAACTGTGGTATGTAGCTGTCAAGTTGCCACTTAGGCCAGCATTTGTTTAAAGGCTTGTATCCTGACTCACTCCAATGCTCAACTCTGATGCTGGTTTAGCAGTCTTGTCAAATGAAATTAGAGTTTCTACTAATTCAATTTGATTTTGTCACTCGTGCTTGTTACTGCTTCTGGCTTTTGTGATATTGGAAAAACGTTTGGGTGCAGTGTGACATTTAGTCTTTGTACTGCACTTCTTTCTTCAAGAGATATGTTTCTCCACTTGAGAATTTCCTTGAGTACGTCTATGCTGAACTTGCTTAACCTTTTTAGTGAATTTCACTGCTGGCTCAGTTTTTCCATTCAGCTCTGGATGGTGTGGAGAGATGATGTATGGCGTTGAATTTCCCAATTCATTTTAAAATAGCTAAATTCTTCACTTGTGCACTGAGGGCCATTATTGCTCATACAATGTCCAGAATGCTGCAACAACCAAAGTTTTTTTTTGTGGGCATTCCGCAGTCACACTAGTTGCCATTGAAGTCAACTGCTCCATCCCATATTAATTAGAATAGTAGCCCACAGTGACAATATGATCAGTTTCGGCAGGAGTAACAAGATTTACTCCAAACTTAATGCACGAATTATCTGAGATGTATGTCTCATCAGTAGCTCTTTGGCTTATTTTACCTGGTACTCATTATGATCTGCAATGGCTGAAGTAGTCCTTGGTTTTATTGCTCATGCTTGATCAATGTAGCGGAGAAGCTAGTGTTGGACTGAGGTGGACAAAGTTTAAAAATCACACAACACTGGGTTTTAATCCAGCAAGTTGATTTGGAAGTGCTAGTTTTTGGACCACTGCTCCTTTATCAGGTAGCTGTGGAACAGGATCATAAGAATCCGAATTTATAGTAGAACATCACAACACCGTGCAACTGATATGACATATTAAATGTATAATGTGTCAGTTTCATGACACTGATATTTTGTTATGAATTCGGTGTCTTGTGATCCTGCAGCTATCTGATGAGGGAGTAGCATTCCGAAAGTTAGTACTTTCAAATAAATCTGTTGGACAATAACCTGGTGTTGTGTGATTTTTAACTTTAATCAATTTAGCATTTCTGTGGCCTTCCTCAGACTTTGCTTAATTCTTTGGTGGCTTACATAGTTGCACTTCAGTATCTTTCTTCTCAAATGCTTTGGAGGAAACATGCTATTTCCTTTTGTGCAATATGCCATCATGGGCTGTCAATTATGTCTCTATATTTAATAACCGTTGTGACCACAGGAGTGCCCTTGATGCTATCAGGCCTTCCTTTTATCATTCTGGAATGTTGTATCTTTTTTTTGGAAAGTTTGCTTGGATTCAATTACTCTACTGGTTGATTTGCTTCCACAGCAGATGACACACTTTCTCTGAGCATTCCTTACTTTCTTCATAGGGATAGCTGATCTCAAGAGCATACTAACCATATATATATATATATATATTCCCCCGTTTTGTATCATGTCTGGATCATATTTCTGTAACCAAATAATATTCTTTACAGTTGGTTTGGAGCAGATGGAAGCTTCTGAGGAAGATGCTTTGAAGTGGCTGATGGTTGAACAAGACTGTCATTTCTTCTCTCCCAAGTAGATGCTGAGTAAATTGTTCACAAACAAAGACAATGATCAGACATTGTTTCTCAGTCTGGGTGTAGCTTCATATCATAAAAACATGCAGTTGTCTTGCTGTGTTCGAGTTACTTCTGTCTTATTGGCATCACCTTTGCAGGGTGACTTCATCATTAGCATTGCTGTAAGTAGCTGCTTGATTTTAATCAAGCTTGCTTCTTTTAAAAGGAACTAACTTAATCAGACAGTTTTGATTTAACTAAAAGGCTGTGTTTATTAATTACAACACTTGAGAAGAAATACAAATAACACAAAGAAGAAAATAAATAATTCCAACAAGTCAAAAGTTTGGAAAAAAAACATCGACATGCAAGTGAGATTTTGAGTAGCTCATGAAGAGTGATTAGTTGAACATTACAGGCATTATAGTAAAGGTTACCAGTAGCATTTGGCATTTGTAGTTGACTATTTCAGTTGCATTATCTTTAATTTTACAGATTGACACTTTATGATTCTGATTCATTTTGAGCATGATTGAATTCCAAAATTCAACATGTGAAAGAATATTTTTGATATCTGATTTTACTTTCATCCAGTTAGCAGCACTCAAAATGAGAGAGAGTCTTCCTTTACTTGCAATACTAGGAGATAATTCTTCAACTGTGATCTTCAAAGTATAGTAAAATTCAACCTCATACTGGTATACATGAGCATGTTCAATCCCATTAGTATTCTCCAGTAGAGTTCAACTTAGCTTTTTTAAACTCGTTCTTTACATATTCTGCAAAGGGAAAAGATAAGCAAAATGTGTCTGCAGTTTGAGACATAACTCACAAAGAGTCGTTTAGTTTGCGCAGGTGCTGTAAGCCTGTCACTTTTTTTAATAATCACAAAAAAATCAGCCTAGTTTGGAACAAAAGCAGAAAAATCTCAGCAGGTCTGGCAGCTTCTGTGGAGAGAAAGCTTCAGGTCCAATGTCCGCTGTTCAGAACTCAGGGTTGTGAAGAATGGTCACTAGCTTTAAACATTAACTCTGCTTTCTCTCCACATATGCAGTCAGGCCTGCTGAGCTTTTCCAACAATTTCTTCTTTTGTCTGTAGCTGGATATATTGGCCTTGTTTCTGCTGCCATTTAGTTAAGTGTGGGGTGACCTTCTTGGATATAGAAAATCCTGATGGTTGACAAGCTGGATGTTAAAAGGATGTAGGTGAGTTCAGGGATAGGTGTAACTATTTAACATGAGAGGTTGCCTTCTGACAGAGATGATAAGACATACCAAGAGAATTGTGTGATTTTGGCTCACAGTATCTGAGGCAGAGGGTTTCACAACAGTTGAATAGTTTTAAGGTGGAGGTGGATAATTGCCAGGCAAATGTATCAGATGTTCTTGGCGGTAGATCTGAGTGTGGAATTCTGCATGCAGACAGATCAGCGAGGATTTTATTGAATGATGGAGCATGCTAGAGGGGCCATATGGCATCCTTCAGCTCCTAATTCATGTGATTACATGTAAAGAAGAAACAGCTTTCCAACTCATGGATGGAGGTGTTGGAAATCTTCAGGGACCTCAAATAAGCATGCTGTGCCAGAGTGAAGACAGTGGACAATGAATCCTTTAATGTTGCAGGGCCCATCTACTGGGAAAAACAAAAAAAAAACTGGCCTATTTTCCTGGATAATTTTTTTGGCAAACCTGATTAGTGATCCTGACCTTGATCTCATTGATTCCACCAGCACCTTGGTGTTACAAGTTAACTTCAATGAGTCTTCAAACAATCCTCAAGTCCAGTTGCAAGACAGGCAGTGCAACAATGCAATAACAAGGCCTTCCCCACCGACTCTTAGCAGTAGTAGGTCCGGAGCCTGGAATCGTAGCAGTGACAGCGAGGTAGCAGCAGAGCCAGGGTCACCTGGGGCATCAGCATCGACATTGCTGCTCCTGGAGTGAGACTCCTTGAGCATCAACCACCTTGCAGAGACCTTTCAGAAGCCCTGGAGTCTTCCTTGCAATCCCAATTTGAATAGAAGATGAACTCTTATTTAATTAATTTATTTTTCTCCCTATTGTACTTCAATAAGACACCAGATTGTGGTAACAAAATTCTTTTTGCTGTATCTTCAAGAAATATGTGACAATAAATATATAAATCAGCCAGTCATTCATTGAAACCACAATGTGCAGCATCTGGACTCAATTATTCAAGGTTACTGAAAAATCTCCACATGAACTCAATATTTTATTGACACTAATTCAGCTCTGTCAGAGCCAGCTCTGAGTGACAGGATTTCGGACATTCATGTTCTTATCTGTCAGCCAAGGCTCCCTGATTAGACCAGATTAACAGCCCCAGTTAGGAAATTCATTTTTTGAGGTCCACCTGGCTGGCCGTGTTACAATCATGATAGTTACCTTCACTGAAATACTTTAGTGATGACCTCCAGCATCTTTAGCAACTTATAATGATTGTCCAAAATAGGAGAAATGTTCATTTGGGAAGGCACAATACACAATCACTGACCAAGCAACATCTGCCCACACGTCAGAGTCTGTAGACTGTGCACTGAGTTTATTAATGATCTCAAAATCCATCAACCTGAGCAGAAGCAAGTCATTGCTGAGCCATAGATACTGCTTACTGCTTAAAAGAAGTTGATGAGTGCTGTCTAATTTGTATTTATGCAATACTTCTGTTATATTCAATGACTTATTTTAGTATTGTACTTGTTTGTGTACGATTGTACACTGCTTGTGTACGATACAGTAGTTCATCTTGTACATTAGTCTTTCTAGGAAAATAAATGTCTGTAGGAATCTAGTTCTGACTTTAACATTACTTGCTGTGGGGAAACTGCAATTCACTTCAAGTCATTTCACTTTTCAAGATTATCAGAAATGCAGCCATAGTACTGTGGAGGCGTTCTGCAGTATTCCCAGTCTGAGTTGTGGTTCTTTGTGGTTTACTGTGCCCTGTCTAACCATTGCATCATGTGGGTCTATCCTTTGCCATCAGTGGTACAGTGACCAGCTCAGGAGGAAGAGGACGAGCAGGAGAAAGTGTGAATGTGACCAAAATATTTACCTTTCCAGTGGTCTGTCCCTCATCACCTCAACTGACAACAGTTCTATTTAACCCCAAGTTCACGTTCCCCTGGAATCACATTCCCCTTTTCTTCAGTTACTGTGCATCTCAGTATTCTCCTGGTGATGATGCTAAAATGAACTCCACCACAAAACAACAGTTCCAGACAAAGCTTCTCAAACATGGCATCCAATAGAATAAAACTCCAGTGGTTGTAGCATGGCTAGTGGAAGAGTGCAGACATTTAGTGGGGGAGACTACAAGTGGACATTGAGTAGCTCTAAGCCTTAAATATCTGGCTTCAAAGTCCATGGCTTATCTTGATATTGGTGGTTGTAGTCAGGCCTGAGAGGTTGGTGGACAACAGCAAGGAAAGTGGCAGAGTGCCAGTATTGAGCAGATGACACTGCTATCCTGAGAAATGATGGCAGATTCATACTTTATGAGCCATTGGTGTCTTGCTTGAGCAGTACCTCCAGAGATCCTGATACTGTGGTTTGTTGGACTACAGTGAGTCTCTTTGAGCACGTGCATCTGTAGCCATGCTGCCATCAATCTGAATCTACAAAGCAGTGATCTCTGGTTTCATGTTCTCAGTCTGAGCTTGCTATGTCACCCTCAAATGATTTTCACTTAACTTGAAGTGAAAGCTGAGGCCATCAGATGCTGCATCGTTGTTAAGTTGATGGAATTTGTCAACATTTGTAAGCAGAGAAAATAGTCTCTAAACTCCATGCCAAGTCCTGTGCAAAGTTGCTGTCATTTCCCCATGGCCCTTGAGCATGATAGCAGGTTCTCTTGCACGCTTTCTAATACATTAAATATTTCATTATTCCCGTCACCCTTTTTCTGTAAAGCTTGTTCCTTTAAAGTTCTCACGTCAGTACGTAGACCTCCCAGATTTAAATTAGCCCTCTGGGAAACTGACTCATATGCTGGCCTTTTCTATGCTCTGCTGACAGACTTAAAATGTGCATGTTCTGCTCCTATGCGAAAACAAGTATGTGATCTATTGGTTGTAGATGTAAGGTTCAGCGATTATGTTTGACACTTATTTATTGGCAGCTCTTGAATTGAGAGACATAATATTAGGATTATAGTGAAGGAAGTGAGGAAAGATAAAACACAAACTATTGGCTGCTTATAAAGTAGAAGACATAATAAAATAAGATGTGAGTAGGGTGTGAGAAGGTGAATTAGGTTGAAACATACCACTTTCTTCAATTCTTTCAGCTTCGCTAGTAGTTGTGGTTTCATTAATGGCTGCTCCAGTGATGGCCAACATGAATCCTATAAGGAGATAAGGAAATGCAATGGTCGCTGTTCCCGATGTTTTTGTATTACTGCTCATGGTTCTGCGGTAACTTGTCCCGAAAGAGCGAGAAAATGTGGATCAGGTGATTGTGGTGCAATATCTTTTGGAGGAAGTGCCTGTCATAGGTGGATAGCTGGGCAGTGGGCAGAGAGGTTATTCATAGAACTGTATAAAATGTTAAACAAGAACAGAAGTTGCTAGAAAGTCCCAACTGGAGTGGCAGCATCTATGGAGAGAAATCAGAGTTAACGTTTTCGGTCCAGTGAAACTTCTTCAACATCCGAGCATCTGCAGTTCTTCCAGGTTTTTTTGTATGAAATATTGTTGGGCGTCTGCTAGAGTATTGTATGCAGTTCTGGAATTCACATTACAGGAGGAATGTGATCGCACTGGAGAGGGTACAGAGGAGATTTACTAGGATGTTGCCGAGGATGGAGAGTTTCAGTTATGAAGAGAGGTTGGACAGACTGGGGTGGTTTTCCATGAAGCAGAGGAGATTGAGAGGGGCCGTGATTGAGATGTATAAAATTATGATATTTTTAGGATAGACAGGAAGGAACATTTCCCCTTGGTGAGGCATTCAATGACCAGAGCACATATTTAAGTTAAGGGGCAGAAAGTTTAGAGGAATTTAAGGAAACTCCCTTCACCCTGAGTATGGTATGAATCTGGAAGTCACTGCCTGTCAGGGTGGCAGAGGCAGACACTCTCAGAACTCAGTATTCAGGTGAAAGTGAAGTCACAATACTTCAAAAGGACCATAGGGGTGCTCTCTCATTAAAGAGAGATGGCTTGTGATGCTTTAAAATGAGGATCACCACACTGCAGGGGACAAGAAGGTATTGGTGATCTTAGCTGGTTTTGGAATTGAACCCATGCTGTTGGTCCTCACCCTCAACAACTTCTCCTCCTTCAAAACACTAAACAACCCCACAGCCCTGACCACTTCAACTCCCCCTCCCGTTCCCCCAAGGATATGCAAGTCCTGGGCCATCTCCACTGCCAAATCCTAGCCATCTGACAACTGGAGGAAGAGCGCCTCATCTTCCACCTTGGGACCCTTCAATCACGTGGCATCAACATTGACTCCACTAGTTTCCAAATCACCCTCCCTCACCTCATCCCAGATTCAACCTTCCAACTCAACACCGCCCTCTTGACCTGCCCTACCTGTCCGTCTTCCTTCCCACCTATCTGCTCCACCCTCCCCTTTGACCTATCACTATTACCCCTCTTCCTCAACTCTGTATTTATCTCTCTGCCCTTTTCTGTTCCATATTCCTGTTGAAGGGCTTGTGCCTGAAACATAGACTCTCCTGCACTTCAGATGCTGCCTGACCTGCTGTGCTTTTCCAGCACCACACTTTTCGCCTCTGACTGTCCAGCATCTGCAGTCCTCACTTTTCCCTGTTGCCATCACTGCATTACAAACTGCATCCAGCCAACTGAGCTGACAGACTCCAAAGAAATACTTAGATGTGCACATGCAGTGTCAAGGCAGACGATGCTATTGGCCAAGTACTGGAAAATTGGATGAGAATAGTTAGATTGTTGTTTTTGACAATAGGCGAAAGGACCTTTCTCTCTGCTGTAGTTCTCTGAGTCCATGAAAACTATGTGAAAGCTGTGACCTGTGGAGGATGAGAGTGAGATGAAGTGAGCTTTGGAAATTTGAGTAATATTTGATAGAGAATGTTGTAACAAAGTGAAGGTCGTTGGATGACTCAAGCAGTGTGCAAGGCTTGTGTACTTGTAAAGATATGGCATTTTGTGGTGCTTTCATTTCCATAAACCGCTCCTATAAGCTCATTGAACTTGTTTCCTGCATTGCATGGGACTTGGCTCTTGCCTTGACAGTGATGCGTCTGGTTGCATTATGGCACACTTTCCAGAACATACATGCATTTTGTACCTTTTTTTAGAAAATTCCACAACTTCATAACGTGACTTTCTGGAATAAAGATACCTAATTCATCTTCATTCATCCTTTCAGAATGGAGTCAGTGTAATTGGTCACTTGTGTCAATGTGTAATGTTCAGTGACATTAGTGAGGTCAGAACCCAGATTTAGTGTTTATTATAGCTTTGCAAATTGTGTTGCGAATAAGATACAAGCTGGGTAGCATGGTGACTCAGTGGTTCACACTGCTGCCATAACGCCAAGGGTGTGGGTTCGATTCCACCCTCAGGTGAATGTGTGTGGAGTTTGCACATTCCCCCTGTGTCTGTTTGGGTTTCGTTCGAGTGCTCCGGTTTCCTCCGACAGTTCAAAGATGTGCTAGTTAGGTGAATTGGCCATGCTGAATTGCCTATAGTGTCCAGGAGTGTGAAGGCTAGATGGGTTAGCCACGGAGAATGTAGGGTTGTCAAAGCATGGGTCTGGGTGACATGCTCCTTGGAGGCTCAGTATGGGCTGAATGTCCTGCTTCCAAGCTGTGGGGATTCTATGATTGACGATCTCTGAACTGAAACCGAACCAAATTATTTGTAGTACTTAGCACTCAGGCTAGTTTATACAATAAACTACAAATGACATCAACAATCTACCCTCCCTGCTTTTTCAGTGTCTGCCTGGAGGGTCTGCTGACCTCTGTGGATAGTGGACATGTATCTTTCTGTATCCTTCCTGAACCAAGACCTCCAGAAAATCTTGATGTTTGTTCGTTCTCCTCTTGTTCCATAATCACTCCTTTTGATGGTAAAACTCTCTCTTTCCCCGACAAGTATAAACATCTTACTTTTCAGAAATGCTTGCTTCTTCTCAGTGTAGGAGACAGTAAGGACTGCCGATGCTGGAGATCAGAGCTGAAAATGTGTTGCTGGAAAAGCACAGCAGGTTAGGCAGCATCCAGGGAGCAGAAGAATTGACGTTTCGTGCATGAGCCCTTTTTCAGGAATGAGGAAAGTGTGCCAAGCAGGCTAAGATAAAAGGTAGGGAGGAGGGACTTGGGGGAGGGGTATTGGAAATGCGATAGGTAGAAGGAGGTTAAGGTGAGGGTGATAGGCCGGAGTGGGGGTGGGGCAGAGAGGTTAGGAAGAAGATTGCAGGTTAGGAAGGTGGTGCTGAGTTCGAGGGTTGGGACTGAGACAAGGTGGGGGGGAGGGGAAATGCGGAAACTGGAGAAGTCTGAGTTCATCCCCTGTGGTTGGAGGGTTCCTAGGTGGAAGATGAGGTGCTCTTCCTCCAGCCGTCGTATTGCTATAGTCTGTCGATGGAGGAGTCCAAGGACCTGCATGTCCTTGGTGGAGTGAGAGGGGGAATTGAAATGTTGAGCCACGGGTTGGTTGGGTTGGTTGGTCAGGGTGTCTCTGAAATGTTCTGCAAGTAGGCGGCCTGTCTCCCCAATATAGACAAAGCCACATCGGGTGCAGCGGATGCAGTAAATGATGTGTGTGGAGGTGCAAGTGAATTTATGGCGGATATGGAAGGATCCCTTGGGGCCTTGGAGGGAAGTAAGGGGGGAGGCATGGGCGCAAGTTTTGCATTTCTTGTGGTTGCAGGAGAAGGTGCAGGGGGTGGAGGTTGGGTTGGTGGGGGGTGTGGACCTGACGAGGGAGTCACGGAGGGAGTGGTCTTTGCGGAATGCTGATAGGGGAGGGGAGGGAAATATATCCCTGGTGGTGGGGTCCGTTTGAAGGTGGCGGAAATGGCAACGGATGATACGATGTATATGGAGGTTGTTGGGGTGGTAGGTGAGGACCAGTGGGGTTCTGTCCTGGTGGCGATTGGAGGCGACGATGCTCTCCACCACATCTCCTCCACTTGCCACTCCTCCGCCTTGAGCCCTGCCCCTCCAATTGCCACCAGGACGCCCTGACCAACCAACCCAACCAACCCATGGCTCAACACTTCAACTCCCCCTCCCACTCCACCAAGGACATGCAGGTCCTTGGACTTCTCCATCGCCAGACCATAGCAACATGATGGCTGGAGGAAGAGCGCCTCATCTTCTGCCTAGGAACCCTCCAACCACAAGGGATGAACTCAGATTTCTCCAGTTTCCTCATTTCCCCTCCCCCCCTCCTTGTCTCAGTCCCAACCCTCGAACTCAGCACCACCTTCCTAACCTGCAATCTTCTTCCTGACCTCTCCGCCCCCCCATCTCCACTCCGGCCAGTCACCCTCACCTTAACCTCCTTCCACCTATTGCATTTCCAACGCCCTCTCCCAAGTCCCTCCTCCCTACCTCTTTTCTTAGCCCGCTTGGCACACTTTCCTCATTCCTGAAGAAGGGCTCATGTCCGAAACGTCAATTCTCCTGCTCCTTGGATGCTGCCTGACCTGCTGCGCTTTTCCAGCAACACATTTTCAGCTCTTATTCTAAGTGTAGCTTGCCACAAATGAATCTAGCCCTTCCTGAGAGGTGCTCTCACTTGGCACTTTGGTTCGAGTTGTGCTTTGCCTTTGGCCTCTTGTAATTCCATCTACCTTCCAACCCTTATGTTTCCATTGTAAAATTCCAAAAATCATTTTGGTAAATAGTCTGGGTTTTATTATATTCAATAAGTTATCTTTGAAGTACTTGAAGTATGTTGTATGATGCACATAATGATCAGAAAATCTACATTTTAAATTTGCAAATTAGAATTGAGTGTCAACCCAACAATGAAGAGTTACTATTTTGTCAGTGTTGACAAGGAAAGAATTTGGCTCATACATTTGTATTTCTCTATTTTGATAATTCAAATTATTTTCTGGCTCGCAATGGGAAGTTATATTTTAATAATCTCTTTGTGGGGATTTACACCAACCCCCAGAGAACTTGTTCATAAAATATTTGAATCTCATTGTTAGTGTCTGACAGATTTTCTGGGAACCTAGTTGCATAAACAATCATAGTTCTGAGTTCATCCATTTAAAAGATTCATCAAAGTTAACATTAACAAATACAATAGGTACTGATTTAAATTTTAAATGAGATTTGTCAGGAACAAATTTCCAGCACCAATGGTAAAATGCTAAGAACCCGAGTAGAGATTTGCCCTTGGGTGCCTATGTTGTAATGAATTGTATTGCCAGCACTTGTATGTCATACCTGTCTATCCACTGTAAGCAAATATATGAAGCTGACAAGCAAAGATATTTCAGACTGGTTGCTGTCAGTCCAGTTTGGAGTTCCATGTAAAAGTAATGAGGACTGAAATTGAAGATTCATTTAGTGTTGATATCACTTTGGCATTAGACCTGAAAACAATAATAACTATACAGTATACTCACTGTGGTTCTGTCATATGACAGGAACTTTACAAAGAGAACTCCTTATTGATTAAGCTTTATTAACAGCACTTCATTACTGAGGCTTGTCTGTGCAAGTACGTTGTATTCTATCATATTGTTTTTGTCATTTCTCTTTCTCTGTTATGAAGGCATCATTGTAATTGGCATTAAAAGAACTAATTTCCTCCATGGAATGTCAGAATGTTCTTTTACTAATACAGGGATAAAAATACAAACTAGCAATTTCAGTGACTTTTTTTGATGCTATTTTCTTTTATTGGTGACTATCCCATTCTTAATATATTGAAAGAAAATGAGTCAATGATATCAGCTCATGTTCTGGGACTGATTTTCTCCCTAATGGGAACAATCAGTAGCTTTTTTTTATACCTCCATAGGATGAGAGTTCCCGGCAAAGGCAGTATTTATTAACCATCTCAAATTTCCCTTGGTAAAGTGACGGTGAGTTCCTTCCTTGAACTGATAAAGTCCAAATGGTTTGGGTCATGTAGTAGTTCCAGGATTTTGAGTCCATTATGATAAAAGAACAATATGGGGGGAGGTCAGAGGAGAGCTTGTAAGTGGTGATGGTCCCAGGTGCTTTCTACCTTTCTCCTCCTGTTTAGAAGGTATCAACCCAAACTTAGAATCCTTAGCTTCTCTAACCTTGGTACTTGTCAACATCTCATCCATGTGTTTTCTCTGAGCTCCTTTTAAACTTTTTCAGGTTCCACATTTGACCTGTTCTCATTGTCCTCAATTCCATCCCTGAAATGTTTCTCTCAGCATCCAAATCTAATTGGAAAAAATATCTAATCCATTGAGAGTTTGTTTTTACACAATAGAGAATGTCCCAAAACATTTACAGCCAACCCAAAAGGATAGGAAAGAATGAGGACAAAGAGGAGAGAATGTAGATTGTGGTGGTGGAAGAGGATTAGAGGAAGTGGAAGGAAGTTATGGGGGTAGGGAGTGGGGAGGAGATGGTCTATAAATGACTGAAGAGGGGAAGAACATTGAAGACAGACCAATGGAGAGCAAATAGACAATGACTGAAGTGAATTTTGATTTGTCCATACATTTGTTTTCATTCAATCTTGGAATGCAGTGGACATTTTTGGGGAATTTTGTTATCAAAATTGGATGAATAACGCCTTTCCCCTTCTCACTTAGCCAATCTTTTGCATTTGTGCTCCTCTAGTGCACACTAAATCAGGTTTGAATAAGCTTTCACAGACAGGATCACCAAGCAATCTTTCTTCACTTGTGAGCTTCAGCAATATGGAATCGATGGGATATCTGAGTGCAACCATGACATCTGATTGTCTGTCCTTATCTACACCCTGCTGTGAATCACATCTAGACTTGCAGTAGAGACCTCCGTCTAAAAAAGTCACAAAGACATGTCCTTACTAGCTTAGATTGACGAATTTATCAGGGATAAAACTGAGAGCTGTCTGGTTTGGTTATTGCTCAGCACAAATACATTTATTATAGTAGCTTGTGTAACCATGGAGACAGATGTCTATTTCTCAACATAGGTTGTTTGCATTCAAGTATTCTGTATGTAAGATTTAAAATGATTATATATAATGGATGAATACATATCAATGTACTTCTCAAGAAGAAACTACCAAGGTGACTGCCTGTTGAAATAAGCATTCCATCTAGTGCGATAGCTTTATGAAAATATTTCACTGTTCTTAAAAAGGAGGCAATCTGTTTCTTTGTGGAACATTTTAGGCTTGATTTAGTTCATACATAGTGAAGGAAGGATTTGTTGCTAAGGATTGGTAAAGGTTAGTGTTGGTCTTTACTCCATGGTTCACTTGGTGGTCAGGACTGAATGTTGATATATATGAGCTGGATTGAAAAGTAACTGCATAGTCAGGCCAAATCATTGATTGGAGAACAATGAACAGATTAAATAACTGCTGCACACACGCAAAGCCTAGTAACAATCAGAGAAAAATAATTGTTGGGAAGTTTTTTCTTTTGTAGTATTGTTCCCAGTAATTTAATTGAGGTAAAAAAACATTTTTAGTTTTTTGAAAGACTGCCTCTTGAAATCATTTTGAAAGATTAAAGGAGATTGCACAATCATACATTTCTTTAAACATGCAAACAAATTGAGTCAAGATCAATATTTAAATGTCTATTTTAATTTGCAATTTTAAAAATTCCATTTTCCTTTATATACATCCAAGGAATTTTCTTTCTCAGACTAAAGCACTAACAGCTGAAGGGTCAAACAGTTAACATGTGATAAACCTGCTGACCTGCTATTTGGAAGGTATGTGAAAAAATGACAGTGTCTTTTTATTCACTTATGAGAGGTGGACATTGCTGACTGGCCAGCATTTTGTATTGCCCATTCCTAGTTGTCATGAGAAGGTAGTGATGAGCTGCCTTTTTGAATCACTTGAATATATCTGCTGTTGGTTGATACACAATGCCGTTAGGGAAAGAATTCCATGATTTTGACCCAGTGACAGTGAAAGAATGTCAATATATTTCCAAGTCAGGATGGTGAGTGGCTTGGAGGGGAACTTGAAGGTGGTGGTGTTCCTATGTATCTGCTGCCCTTGTCCTTCTAGGTGGAAGTGGTTGTGCGTTTGGAAAGTGCTGTCTGAGGATCTTTGATAAATTTCTGCAGTGCATCTTGTAGATAGTACACACTCCTGCTTCTGAGTGTCAGTCATATAGAGAATGGATGCTTGTGAATATGGTGCCAAGCAAGCAGATTGCTGTGTCCTGGATGGTGTCAAGCTTCTTCAGTGTTGTTGGAGCTGCACCAATCCAGGCAAGTGTTGAGTATTCCATCACATCCCTGCCTTGTAGATGGTGAACAGAAGGTTTTGGGAGTCAGGAGATGAGTTATTCCCTGCAGTATTCCTAGCCACAGTGTTTATGTGTCAAGTCCAGTTGAGCCCAATATGATTCTGGTCAATGATAACCCTCAGTATGTTGATAGTGGGGATTCAGTGATGGTAACACCATTGAATGCTCAGGGATGATGGTTGGGAACTTTTTTTTTCTAAATCTATTCAAAGTGTGGGGGATATTGATTTGTCATTATTTGTGATTCAAAGCTAAAAGATAATGAAGTGGAAGAGCACTATACTGGGTTATCCCTGACAATAGTTGACAAAAAACATTAGGGCATGTTGATATACTTATAAATGATTTAAAATTTAGTGAATTATTTTTTAACTAAGATCAGAAGGACTATATTGAATTACAAAATACTTTACATGACCCCAATCATTCCCCAAGCATGCACTTGCTTTAATCACAAAAAATACACATTCATTTGGTATCTTTCCCTAAATTGTTGTGCAAATTAATGAAAAGTTCCAGCTGTTTGTTATGTAGTGAGAGACTTTCTGCAGAAGTTTTCCACTTCAGGACCAGAACTTTGTCACAGCGGTGGAAGGATCTAGTGACTGATTTAAAAGTTGTGGGGAATGTCCAGCTGGATTTTCTTTTTTTTTGGTAATTACTTAATGGCTGAATGGCTCCCCACCCCTTTTTAAAGATTGTTGTCTAACCCGCTGCAGTTGCTGACAGGTTGTCTTACTCTGTCTCAGCAGTGCCATTAGGAATTCTGGCCATTGCTGGAACTGCAGCAGGGAGGATATCATGGGAGCAAGGCGACCTTGCCATGGATAACTATGCTTTGGTTATTGAGGAAGTGGTATGATTGTTGATGAGGCAGAGGTAGGGTATATTGGCATGTGGAGGACCTCTGTGGGTCATAGAGTGACCTTTAGAAATGCACTAGAGCCTCTAGAAAGGATGTCTGTGTTTGCTAAATGTGACAGAAAATGTACCTGTTGTTGATGAAATAAAAACCACACAGGAAGAGATCTTTAATCAAATCCTTAAGCTGTTCTCCGGTTTCCCCACAGCTGATAAAATGCAATGGATCTGAGTCAGAATTGTGATATACACTCCACTCGCACTTCCCCTAACCATGATATAGCTTCCCCTTCCAATCCCATATGAACCAATCAGATTAAGGAATTAATAAGGAAGAAGAATCATATTGGGCTCAAAACATTGACTCTGTTTCTCTCTCCACAGATGCTGCTAACATTCTCTGTTTTAGATTAAAGAACAGTGCAAAGTCTGAAGCAGGAAAGGATAAAACAGAATATTCTATTCAGTTGTGCAGAAAATAGAATAGAGGCAAAAAAAAGGGATTAAGTGAGAAATAAGAGGCAGAAAGAAAACATTTGAAATGTTTAATCCACCTTTTCTTTAAAAAGAACTCCAGTCATAGCTATGATTTTGAAGGGACAATCATCTACATTCCAAGTTAATTTTCAGTGCTAGAAAGGAGGTTTATAATCAGGATTTTTAACAGGACAAAAATAAAATTTTATTGGAAAGGAGATGCCTTACTATTTTTGACAAGTTTAGGTTGTATCTATTCTACAAAAGTACTGTATGTTTGAGTCACTCCACATCCGTTACTGTTATGCTCCTTGCCTAGGTACCTGTACAGTATCATTGCTGGAGTAGGGGAACTGCAACAGCAATTTGCTGTCTTCCGAATTTAATAATATATGTGCAATTGCTGAAAGTTGATGTCAGATTTACTCTTCAATTCTGCATGCTGTTAACCTCACAGGATTTTCTTTATGCATTATC
The DNA here is from genome assembly GCF_020745735.1 of Hemiscyllium ocellatum. Lineage (NCBI taxonomy): Eukaryota > Metazoa > Chordata > Chondrichthyes > Orectolobiformes > Hemiscylliidae > Hemiscyllium > Hemiscyllium ocellatum. The sequence continues at coordinate 43,646,223 of NC_083413.1, read as the reverse complement.
AAGACTTATGAAATTAAATTTGTTAATCCAATACCACTAATCTGTGATTAGATTATCTGAGTTTGTGAGGCTTACAGTAGGATTTAATTTTAAGAAATCAACGGAATCTTTGTTTGTGTTATTAGTATACTGCTGTTTTAATATGAGAAGTTACATATGTATATTTGTTTTAAATCAAAGATTTTAGTTTAAAAAATAATATGAATTAAACATGAAAAGAAAGTCTAAATTCATTTGTAGTTTAGTTGCAAGGTTCAATGCAGATTTAACATTTTAAAAATTGTAATCGCCAGGATTTACAGCATAATGTTCCACAAATCTAATCCATGATTTACGTGTTGATGTGTGCCAATTACTATCCAGTGGAGATTTCCATCCAGTGTGCTCATGTCCCTGCAATGCAGCCGACTGGACAAAATAATAATATGTGGAGTACTTGCTCAACACCAAGTCTTTCATATCAGCTTTATCCATAATGCTCAGATACACAAGTTATTCAAATTCATCGACTGCAAACCTTTGATGCACAGCTTTTGAAGTTCTAGATATTTCAAGTTTGAAGGGAGGCCATTCTGTGCATGCCATCCCTGGATGCCAATTTGATGAAGTTGTTAGCATAGCCTCTGGCAATTCTCTACCACAGGTTTCTGTGGATGCTCAGTCTTTGAATATGTTTAAAGTAGGGATCGATAGATTTATGGTAATCAATGACATAGGGGCTCATGGAGATAGTGTGGGTAAAAGGCATTGAAGTTATTGATAAGCAATCGTTGTATTGAATGGTGGGCAGGCTTGACAGCTGAATAACCTACTTCTGTTCCTATATTCCTGTAAATAAGTCTTTGAAATGTGCGACATAGGCAGAACAAATGAATTCTCAACTACTTTTCATGTTTGTCTTCAGGTTGGTTGATAAGCAATATTGGCAAGGCCAGCATTTCTTGTCCATCCCTAACTGCCCTTAAACTGATAGCTTGCTAGGCCATTATGAAGTGAGTTAAACGTCAGTCACATTGCTGTGGCTCTGTGTGCTTTATCCCAGTGAGAAGTTGGCACTTAGAGTCATAGAGATGTACAGCATGGGAGCAGATCCTTCGGTCAAACTCACCCATGCCAACCAAATATCTTAACTTAATCTAGATTTGGAGATGCTGGTGTTGTACTGGGGTGTACGAAGTTAAAAATCACACAACACCAGGTTATAGTCTAACAGGTTTAATTGGAAGCACACTAGCTTTCGGAGCGTCGCTCCTTCATCAGGTGGTAGTGGAGGGCTGAATCCTAACACATAGAATTTATAGCAAAAATTTACAGTGTGATGTAACTGAAATTATACATTGAAAAATTGATTGTCTGTTAAGCCTTTCATCTTTAAGAATACCATGACAGTTTCACTTCTTTCATGTGTAAATCACAAATCTTTTTTTAAAAGTTGCATTCCCAGGTTAGCTGTTAACAATGGTGATAGCTGGACAATATGTTGAAGGTGTTAGCTCCCTTTGTTCTCTGTCTATGCCATGATGTTTAGATTGATTCTAATCTAAAAAGTGAGATAACGGAGACCAGAATTGCACAATAATGAGACCAGAATTGCACACAATATTCCAACAGTGGCCTAACCAATGTCCTGTACACTTACAACATGTCCTCCTAACTTCTATACTCAATGCTCTGTCCAATAAAGGAAAGCATACTAAATGCCTTCTTCACAATCCTATCTACATGAGACTCCACTTTCAAGGAACTATGAACCTGCACTCCAAGGTCTCTTTGTTCTGCAACACTCCCCAGGAGCTTACCATTAAGGATATAAGTCCTGCTCTGTTTTGATTTTCTGAAATGCAGCACCTCACATTCATGATGAATTAAACTCCATCTGCCACTCCTTAGCCCGTTGGCCCATCTGATCAAGAGCCTGTTGTAATGTGAAGTATCCTTCTTCGCTGTCCACTACACCTCCAATTTTGGTGTCATCTACAAACTTACTAACTATTCCTCTTATGCTCACATCCAAATCATTTATATAAATGACGAAAAGTAGTGGACCCAGCATCGATCCTTGTGGCACTCCACTGGTCACAGGCTTCCAGTCTGATAATCAACCCTCCACCACCACTCTTTGTCTTCTATCTTTGAGCCAGTTCTGTATCCAAATGGCTAGTTCTCCCTGTATTCCATGAGATCTAATCTTGCTAACCAATCTACCATGAGGAACCTTGTCGAACGCCTTACTGAAGTCTATATAGACCACGTCCACCACTCTGCCCTCATCAATCCTCTTTGTTACTTCTTCAAAAATTCAATCAATTTAGTGAGACATAATTTGCCACACACAAAACCATGTTGACTATCCCTAATCAGTCCTTGCCTTTCCAAATAAATGTACATCCTGTCCCCCAGGAATCCCTTCAACAACTTGCCCACGACCGATGTCTTGGGCCATTCTTTCTCCCTGCATTGGCAGATCCGTTCTGTCCAATATCTCACCACATACAGTTCTCTCCAATCTGTTACCCTCTAAAGTATGTACAGTGTCAGTATCTAAGCTTTTTTTTTGCATTTATTGCTTTGGCCCCAGTGCCTGGCCTCTGTTGCATTCTTGAGTACCCATAAAAGAAAAGGTACAAGAGAAAGGTTCCAGTGATGAAAGGAACGGAAAGCAAGAGTTAGATTTTTCAGCCATTCTCATTGGCTAAGTGAGAAATGATGTTGAGTGGAGTGGGGTGGATAAAGTTAAATCACAGAACATCAGGTTACATTCCAACAGGTTTATTTGGAAGTAGTAGATTTCAGCGCATTCTCCTCCATCAGGTAACTAGTAGGACAGTATCATATGATACAGCGTTTATAGCAAAAGATCACAGTATCATTCAAGTACCCATGAGGAACCGAGGAGGATGGCCTCAACTGGGACCTGGGATTCATGTCACACTGCAGTTGACCCCACTACTTTATATACACACAGACACACCCTCGCACAGGCTTAAACTCCATCATACTCATGCATGCATGCAAAGACAAACACTCTTAAGCATACTCTCACGCATGCACGCACTCGCATGCATCTTTGTCTCTTTGTCTCGCTCTGCATCTCCCTCCCTCACATGTGTGCGCACACACACACACACGCACACTAACACACATAAGTCTCTGGGGTGAATTTGCGTTTGCAGAATTGTCTTCACAGATACACTCTATTTTTGCTCAATCAGCACAAAAACCTGCAGGGAGTCAATGCAGGCAGTCAATCCAAATAACATTTTATAAATTCTTACATTGGAAATAAAACCAATCTGACTCAGGTTTGGGATTCAGACAGACTCTAACATCACGCCTTTAATTCATTGTCTGAGCTGAGATGTCATTTTTTAAAAAATAAAACCTTATGTTATCTCGAAAATGTAACTTAAAAGATGTTCTGGGATTTACATATTAATGAGCTGAAACCTGCAACCCATTCTAAAAGATGGAGGACTTAACAGCAATTTAGATGTGTTCTATATAACACATCAGTCACGTGACACTATGATCATTTGCCATAAATTCCCTGTTTTATGATCCTGCCCCACTAGTTAATTGATGAAGGAGCAGCACTCTGAAAGCTAGTACTCCCAAATAAACCTGTTGGTCTATAACCTGGTGTTGTGTGATTTTTAACTAAGTCAGAAGAGATCATGGGTGAGGCAATTTTGGGACAGAAGAAAAGAGTTAAACATTAATGTACCATCATCTTCAATGGTTTCAGTCCTGCAATTTGCTGTGGTCTCAGTCATAACTGCTCCAGTATTAACCAGCAAAGTCTGCGCCACTGGGATGAGAATCTGCAACTGTGTCTCTTCACAGCTGGTTAGCCCACCTTGGCTTCAGTTGTGTACCTGCAAGAAAAGGAAAATGCACCAATGTACATGGTGCAATATGTTTGGCTGGTGTCGTTGTCATAATTGAGTAGCTAGCATTGTTTGCAAGCTGAGATGTGGGCCCGAGGTATTTTTGTGAGGATGATGTGAAGATGTGAATGTAAGGAATGAGTCATGGTCGATGTACATTGGTAAATGAGTGAAGTAGTATTGTGAATGAAGTACAGTGTGAGGCTGTAAGGACAGATGTCAGTTGTAAGAATGTGAAATTAGAAGTTAAACTCTGTGACCAAGACTACTTAAGTGAGATATTTGTACTTCTGTCAGAATTGGATCCAGCCTCTTGGGACAATATTGCATGCATTAACAGATATAGTGATCTGCTTTGATTTTATTCACAATGTTTGTCCCAATGACCCCTGGCCCACATTGAGTAAACCGCATCCCCTGCTGTCCATCTCCTCCTTTAATGCCCTCTGTGTTGCCTGAGAGAATCTTGGACAATGCCTTCTGCCTATTCACTCTGTTTGTGAGGGTTAGAGACTCTTCCCCAGACATGACCAACACCCACTGAAGCAAAAAAGGCACCTCTTCCATGATAGTGAATGCAATTCGTTTTCTCCTTGCATCAGAAGGAACAAGGATTGGTGAATCACACATTGAGATTCCTTCACCCATTTTCAGAGGTTCACAAATTTTGGTTCATGATTTCTGTACAATTGTAGCCAGACATCATTAAACATTAAGCATGAGAGTCTTTGTATTTTGTTTCAAAACTTTAAGTACTGCAGATGTATTTTTAGTTTCATATCTGTATGATAAAAGATCTTAACAGAAGTATACACCTCTCTTCCAATATCCGCACTCCCATGGGTTGTCAGAATATTAAGCACACTGTTTGAATATTGAATGAGTTCTTGAATTTGTTGTATTTGAATGAAATCTTCATTTGGAACTGGTGAAAACTAAGCTTGTAGCAACTTCAGTGAAGAATCATCGTCATAATGTTGTCCTTTCATAAATACAGTCCATACATGAGTGACATAAATCAAGTTATGATATGTAAGAGATGTGGCTCCTGAGACCAAATAGTGCAAATGTCACTCAACATTTCTGTCAGTACTTTAAAGGTGCATTCAAACTCAAAACAGAATATAATTAAGTGATGTATATTTTATTTTGATATAATCTTCCCAGAATCTTGGGTTTGCTTTGTTTTAATTTGGGTGAATTTTCATAGATTCCCTACAGTGTGGAAACAGGCCCTTCAGCCCAACAAGTCCACACTGACCCTCTGAAAAGTAACCCACCCAGACCCATTCCTCTACACCAAAATTTCCCCCTGACTAATGCACCTGACCTACACATCCCTGAACACTCTGGACAATTTAGCATGGCCAATTCACCCTAATCTGCACATCTTTGGATTATGGGAAGAAACCAGAGCACCCAGAGGGTGCCCACACAGACAAGGGGAGAATGTGTAAACTCCACACAGACAGTTGCCTGAGGCGGGAATCAAACCTGGGTCCCTGGTGCTGTGAGGCAGCAGTGCTAACCACTGAGCCACCGTGCCGCCCCAGATACGTCTATCCACCATGTCTGGATCTAAAGCCAGTGACAAAGCTCAGTAAAACCCAACTCCAAAAGGGGTTCACACTGGGGCTTACTGTATCAGCTGCATCTACCCCCAACCCCTCACTGACCTCACCCTCCCCTCCTCCTTCTTTTCAAAAACAAAAACAGAAGTTGCTGGAAAAGCTCAGCAGGTCTGGCAGCATCTGTGAAGAGAAATCAGAGTTAATGTTTCAGGTCAGGTAACCCTTCCTCACAACAATTTTGTCTGTCAGACAGCTAATTACTTCAGCATGTGGCTAAGCATGGTTATGACTTGAAGTGCAGTACTTTGGGGATAGGACATTCTTTTTCAAAGCGATGTTTCCACTTCAGGCGTCCCTCTTCAGGGACCACATAAGAAAAGGTTCAGTTCCTATGTCAAGACTTGAGCACAAGACCTTGGCTGACATAATGTGCAGAAGGAGGGCTTGAATTGTTTGTCCCTGTCTGTACAGATGGATATGCAAGATCCTATGATGCTATTTAAAGACAAATTTGGAATTGTCCTGGTATCCTGACTGACATTCTTTACTCAACTGACATCACCAAAAATAGATAAAGGGGTCATTCATTACAAAACTGTGACCTTGAGGTGTGCATTTTCTAAATGACAATTCAAAATGTAACTTCTTGTTTCTGAAATGTTTCATGTTGTTCTAAATATTTGATACAGCTATAGAATAACAATGAGCTAAAATTATTCAGGAGGTTTACTTCAAAACTATCCAAAACTGGATAGTTCTTAGAAATGTTTTATTTTGGCAATAAATATTTATGTATGGCATTATGGACTATTTTAGGGTTGCAAGTTACAGATCTGGGTTTCAACTCTTCAGTCTGAAAATTTGATTCCATAACCTGAGGAAATTCTTTGGCATGGGGTTCCATGCTAACTTCTCCTAAATAACTGTGGTGTGTGGGTTTGATTGAGTTGGAAAGCACCCAATTTTCAAAAAAAAACATGAGACACGAGATATTTTAACTTCCAGCTTCATTTAATGGCTGCCAGCTGACATACCATCTGCCCACCAAGAGGTGACAAACAGGGCATTTTTTAAACTATCAAGAATCAAGTAGTAACCAGAACCTTTTTTTCAGTTGAATAATGGGTAAACAAAGGTTATCCTATTTAAGGATCAGAAGACCGTAAAAAGTATGAACAGGAGTAGGCCATTTGGCCCCTTGAGTCTTCTCCACTATTCAATCGGATCATGGTTAATCTCACATTCCTCATATCCACTTTCCTTCCATTTTCCCCATTATCCATGATTCCCCTACTGATCAAGAATTTATCTATCTCAGCTTAAATATACAAAACAACTCTGCCCCCACAGCCTTCTGGGGCAAAGATTTCCAAAGACACTCACTGTCTGTGGGAAGAAATTCCTCCTCGTTAAAGAATTAAATTGGTGCCCCTTTATTCTGAGTCAATGCTCTTTGATCCTAGACTGTCCCGTGTGGGGAACACATTTACCCTGTTAAACCCGTTAAGAATCCAATTTGTTCTAATGCAATCACCTTTCATTCTTCTAAACACTAAATGAGTAGAGTCACAAACTGTTTAATCTTTGCTACATAAGACAAGCCCTTTACAGTAGGGATCTTCCAACTGGATTTTCTCTAAATTGTCTTCAGTGAAATGATATCCTTTCTTAAATAATGGGATCAAAACTGTTCACAATACTCCAGATACTGATGTCATCAGCTCCCTGGATAGTTGCAGTCAGACTTCCCTCCTCTCATACTCCAATCCTTTTTATGCCAATCATGGTCAGTGGAAAGAATTTTGAGGCCATTGGGTGCCTTATGCTGCCTGAAGTGCTTCCCTAATCCCTTCAGTGTGAATAGAAAGCAAAATTAAATGTTGATAAAACTCAGCATGTCTGCAGAGAAAAACAGAGTCAATACCTCAAGTCAGTCACATTTGTCAGAGCAGTCATTGATCTGTTCAATAGAATATTTCCAACATTTCTGTTTCTACTTTTAGTTGTCTGGCATCTGCAATATTTTGCTTATTAGTATTCAAATCAATTTATCCTATTTTTTAGGCTGTTGCTTCTTGAGACCATGTGATCATGTTGCTCTGATGCTGGGCTCCAAATGGGATTGTTCAGAGCCAAAATGTTATTGCAGCCTGACTTTTCAAGCCTAGGCGTAAATTGGAATGAGACCCTGGTTTGCCTGCACTGAAGACTATCCTGACAAACCTAAAGTTAAGGCCTGTAAGGATCCAGGTACTACAAGAATGACCCATATTTCCTGGCATGGTGTATGTTAAAAACCAGGCTCTGTGTGATCTAAAGTAATATTGCATCCAATCATATCCAAAAAAAATGTGTAATTCTTGCAATTTTTCACTTCAAATATCAATTATGTAATTGCACTCCCCTGATTAAAAATAGCTCCAAAATATGAGGTGCCTGTTTCTTTTTCTTGCAAGAAAGATGTGTGGAAATGAATGCAAAGTGTAGATGTGAAGACTGTGCATCTGTGCACAACCAGCTTTTACATTGCAGTACATTCTGGTTAACTCAACCTTATGTGTAATGGGGACAAATTTGAGGAAACAATTCAACTAATTGCAAATTTTAAGAATCCGAGTTCAGGGACAGCACTTGAGAAGCAGAAAACCAGTTATCACTGATATATTAATATAATTATATTTGCAGTTCAGTTTCACAATTAGCAACAATTTAGACTAATTCATTAATATTGAATTTTCAACTGTCATTTAAATCTAACTTTAATTTCAATTAATTTCAGTTCCCAAAGATGGAAAACCTAGGTGTGGGAGGTGGTGACATCTCCGTACTAATAATCCACTAATGTACTAGGGACATGGTTTCACGTCTCAGCACAGCAGCTGGCAGAACTCCTGTCCTCCACATCAAGGCAGTATTTGAACAAGTATAATGTCAGACATCCATGAGAGCCACCCTGGGAGTTAGTGAGAGAATTCTTCAAAAGTTGGACTCATTCCTTGTACAAAGGAAGATAGTTGTAGTTGTAGGGGGACATTCATCTCAGTCCTGGGACATTATTGCAGGAGTTCTTCAGGTTATTATCTTAGGTCCAACCAATACAGCTGCTTATTCAAAGACCTTCCATTCTAAAGTCTGATGTTCACTGATTGTGCTGTGTTCAGTATCTTCATGGCTCCTCATATACTGTAAACAGTGCATGTTCATATCTCCCAAGACCAGAAAAACTTCAACACAAATAATGACCACCTCCAACAAGAGAGAATCTAACCATATCCAATTGATATTTGATGTATTACAATTGTTGAATCTTCAACTGTTAACACCTGACCAACATTGATAATTAGTTATGATTTGGAGATGCTGGTGTTGGACTGGGGTGTGCAAAGTTAAAAATCACACAACACCAGGTTATAGTGTAACAGGTTTAATTGGAAGCACTAGCTTTTAGAGCACTGCTCCTTCATCAGGTAGTTTTCACCAACCACCTAATGAGGGACCAGTACTCCGAAAGCTAGTGCTTCCAATTAAATCTGTCGGACTGTAACCTGGTGTTGTGTGATTTTTAACATTCATAAGAAACTGGATTGGATCTGCTATATAAATGGTGTGGCTAATAGAGCAGGTTGGATGCCAGGTATTCCAAGGTAAATACGTCCTCTCCCAATATTGCAAAGCCTGCTGCAAGACACAAGTTAGGAATGTGATGGAATAGAGACTGTCCATTTGCTTGGATGAGGTCAAACTCCAGTAACATAAAATAAGCTTCATAACACCAAACAGGGAGGGAGCTTACTTGATTGATAACCCATTTACCGTCTTCAATATTTTAACCCTCTACTACCAATGCACAATTGCAGCACAGTGTACAATCCATAAGGTTGACTGCAACAATTCACCAAGGCTCTTTGACAGCACTTTCCAAATCTACAATTTCTACCTGAGATTTTTGGAATCCTCTTCCTCACAGCATCAGGGGTACACCTATCCATTATGAAATGCAGCAGTTCAAGAAAGCAGCTCATCAATGCCTCCCTCAAGGGCAGTGGTGGATGGGCAGCAAATGTTAATCAAGCCAATGATATCCGCATTAAGTTCATTGGTAAGCCTGCCAGTCAGCTTTCTTTCACTGCTAAGAAGCATGGAGGAGTCTGGCTCTGACCTTGTTGAAATATCATGCAGAACATTCCTTCTCTGAGCCTTTGCTTCATCACCCTGTCATTCTGCTGGCCAGTAAGCATTGCAACTGCTAGCTTCATAACTGCTGCAGTCCCTTATTGGGCAGGTCATGAAATCATCTGCCATCCTAATCCATGTATATAAGTGTTCTTCTGCTAAATTCTACATCTCACCAGGAGACCTTCAAAGGCACTCCAGATTAATTCCATCGTCTTTGAGAGGGCAAAAGTTATTCTACATTTCCTCCAGGTTGTGTGCATGCTAATTTTAATATTACTAATGTTAGTTCTCTCTTGCAATTGAACATGTCTCTTAGAGAGTGATAAGGACTCTTATGGCCAAAGTCTATAAATAGGACTGCATTAATTCAGAGGCTCATGCTGCATATAATGGCCACCTTCGTGAGTTCCCTTGTCTATGATGTGCCAGGGGAGATGAGGGAAGGCATAGTATACTGCACTTGGAGGGCTTCTGCCTTTCATAACACTGGTTCCAGTAGCACGATGGATCTTCATTTTGCACCCATTATTTCTGAGCTAATATTTCTGCCAGTTGCATTAGAAGAATGTAAATCTATGGCTAAATCCCTCCAGGATGTGCAATGGGGATTGCCTTTTAAAGAGAGATTAGCTGAAGCATTTTTAAAAATTGAGCAAACGCAATGGACTAAAAAATGGAACTGCTGTTCAAAATAATTTTCAAAGTGAAATTTGGACTTAATGGATAAGACAGGATAAGAAGTTATTTGCAGTGTGGAAAATGAACCGGACTTGGTTTAGAATCAGCTGTTTTATTTGTTCAGATGTTCCATACAGTCAGACTTTTCCCAAATCCTTTAAATCCTGAATCTGTCTGAACTCTTAAAGTGTTGGCTTTGCTTCAAATCTGTACCATTCCTTTTATTTTGATCACAGAATTTCTCAGACAATGAACGCTTTTATCATCATAGACTTGCAGCTTTCGTTAAATATACACGTAAAAATTTTGTTTATAATTGCAAAAGTTTGCACTAGTTTCTGCTTTCTAATTTTGAATTAACTGGGAATGTTGCTTTCTGTAATGTGACCATGTCGCATCTATAATTAATCCCAAGGAATACTTCAACAAATTACATCAACTGGCAGTTTGCTTTTGTCAACCACAATCTAGTGAAGTGTGAGGGATAAACATATTGAAAGTAGGAAGAAGGAGACCGCATACTCCTTTTGGAAAATAAGCATCTTAATGCATTAGCAAAGTAAGCTGATTTAGAAAAACACATACACATACTATTGAAAGGAACAATACAGGTAAACAAGTGCTGCATATACTTTTGAGTGGCATCGAATTGAAAAGCACTGATGTATTGTTAAACTTATAGAAGCTTGGTTTGATCAAACTGTGGAATTGTGTGTAGAGATATACATTTGGGATTTTTCTGATTTTGGGAGGATTTTGGGGGGATGGGGTGGGAAACTGTTTCTGGACAGTTCCTTGACAGAGTCATGTCATCAGGCGCACTTTACAGTTGCAGGAGTGGCAGTGCTATGGCTGTTCACCCGCTAGAGGTGGGTATTCAATATCAATCATTAAAGATCCAATTAAGGAACATTTTTAAAGATTGCCAGCTTTTGACAGGGGCAGAGTAGCCATCAACTCAAGGAGAGGCTACCTGCAGCTCCTTGATGGTAGAAGAGGCCATTGGATAAAGAGGCGTCATGGCACAAAGAGGTTATGGTTATGGTAAAGGCTGCTAATATGCTTTGATGCTGTTACTGGAGATTGCCTTTCAGTTCCAGGGACTGTCCGCTTATCTCCAGGAAATAACTGAGTTCTGAAGATGAATCGTATTAGATATGAAACATTTAACCCCACTTCTATCTCCATGGGTGTTGCCAAAGCTGCAAAGTTCTCCAGTACTTTGTTTCTAAGTCAGACCAGTTTATTTATTTGCAAGTCTTACTGATTTTGCCTTGGGCTTATGCAGTTGTTCCATCTCTCTGGCGGGGCTGCAAAGCTGCTGCTTCTTCATTGGCCCATCAGAATAGAAGGCCCACTGCCAATTTTATTTGGCCACCTGCCATCTGCCAGGCTTGGCTGCCTGTTCTTGTCAATATTATAGGATAAGCTGGCCTCCATCCCAAGCTTGTTGGCCACCAATTAGGCTACCCTGAGTAACTGGAATGTCATGATTTGGAAGAGCTGGTGTTGGACTTGGGTGGACCAAGTTAAAAATCACATAACACTACGTTATTGTCCAACAGGTTTATTTGGAGGCACTAGCTTTCAGAGCACTGCTCCTTCAGGTAATTGTTAAGTGCAACCTTCATAAAATTACTCAAGTATAGGGCACAAACAGGGCATATGGCCTTACTAGTTTATATTGGTGCCTTTACTTCAGATGAGTCATCTATCATTCCAGCTATTTTACCTCTGCATTGCAGCATTTGTTATATTGCTTTATCTCTCAACTGCTCCATTTATAATTTTGTGTTTTTGGGCGGGTCAAACCCTACTGACATCCCAAGATGTTAGACCATGTAATATATACCATGAAGATTGTTCTTATTGAGATAGATGTTTTGAATGTTATCAACTATGCCATCTGTTTACACTGTTATAAAATCTCAGGCTTACATAATCTGGATTCTATGCTGAATGATGTTAGGGATCTAATTTGTGACTGTAACACTACAAAGTTGACTGCAATGATTATACGCTACACTGACTCAATTATGCTGTGCCCTCACCGTCAATCGTTGTCAACAGATTTTATACTGGGAAACAGTTGGGAAAATATGACAAAATTGGAAAATTAGATTCATGCATTGAGAAACAGAAGTCTGATTTTTGCAGCAAAGTTTGAATGGTGGGATTAGAATCTTGCTAGTGAACAGTGTGTGTGAATGCATTAACATCTCATTACCTATTCCTACCTCATTTATAAGCAGTCTTCCATTCTCCCACACAAGAGAAAGAAAGTAGATGATGACAATTCCTGACATGAATGTTAGAGAGAGTAGCTGGAGGCTCCAGGTTGGCCAACAGTGCTGAACTGCTCAGGACATGTACCATGGCTAGTGACCACTTACACTCCACTCCCTGTTGACAGAGGTAGGCAGCAGACATACACCAGCTGCAACTCTTCAGCATTGCACATCTCTCACTCAAATAAAATATAGTTATCCATTTTAGTATTACTTTGGAGAGTAAAGACAATGCTCAATGAAATGCTACTGCCAGTCCACTTGATGCACAGGTACAGGCATCAATCTAACTCAGCAGAGCAGGGATCTATAAAAGCTTCTTTACTTTGATCCTCAGCATTCACACACTTTCTACCTTATGGTTTCTCTGCCTTGCTGTTTTACCCTTTGACACCTGATTCAGAACTTACAAGCTCGCAAAACTTCTGCCTTGCCCTGCTGTCTAGCACAGACAAAGACCAGACAGCTTGTCAGCAATCAGTCAAGAAGTTGAATCTGTTACTGCAAAGCACAATGTTATATCAATATCGTATCGACAGACTATGCTGTCAGTTTATCAGGCAAATATTCTGCCCACACTTCAACTACATAACCATGTCTCAAAGTCTAGATTACTTGAGTTATTTACCTGTTAACCTGGTCCAAATTGCTTTTGCCTGACAAGCAGTCAGTGAGGCAAATGAATCATTTTAATTGGTTTAATTGGTTATTTAACATGTGGTTTTGGAATAGTGGAGCTCATGAGTAGGATATTCATTAAAGGGCGGTGTTTACTCTCAGTCCATGGAAACTGTTCTTTAGCCACTTGGGTCAGTCATGGTCATGGGCCAGTATCATTACGGTCCAGGGAGTGGCCGCAGTCAGTCCTGCAGGTCTAATGCTACTAGTCTGGGATGAGCAGTAAATCAGTTAGGGAGCTGTACAGAGATGAGTCAGGGATCTGGACAGTAATCAGTTGAGATTATTTTCCAAGTCAGTTAGGGAGGTAGGCTGCAGTCAGTTCTAGGTGTCTGGCCACTGAAAGTCAAGGAACTATCAGGGCTATTAGCGAAGTTGGGAAACACAATTCTGGGAGTAGGAACCAGCCTGTTGAAATGCTGCAACAGCAGTGAAGGGGGGGAATCTCAACATCCTAGCATAGGGGAATGTTAGCGAATTGTAGAACATGGTTTACTGTTCGAAGGAAGGTCATGATATCATTATGATACATAATTGCTATAATGATATCATTAGGCATTAGTAATTGATTGTAGTTATCTCCAAAACAAAAGTCATTTCAAGAGTTGGTTGTGGGCCACAGCTCAAGGGGCCAATGTAAGAACTCACAATGTACTCATGACGTGTAGCTTTCACATTGAACCATTAACGTTTACCATATGTTCTGATATGCATGTTAATGTCAGTGCTGCAGCTGAGGCAGTGGGCTTTGCCAATGTAGAGTCACAGAGATGTACAACACAGAAACAGACCCTTTGGTTCAACGCATCCATGCCGACCAGATATCCTAACCTAATCTAGTCCTATTTGCCAGCACTTGGCCCATTATCTCTCTGAATCCTTCCTATTCATATACCCATCCAGAAGCCTTTTAAATGCTGTAATTTGACCAGCCTCCACCACTTCCTCTGGCAGCTCATTCCATACATGCAGCACCCTCTCTGTGAAAAAGTTGCCCCTTAGGTCCCTTTTATATCTTTTTTTACTTTCAACCCAAGCCTATGCCCTCTAATTCTGGACTCCCTCACCCCAGGAAAAATACCTTGTCTATTTATCCTATCCATGCTCCTCATGATTTTATAAACCTCTTTAAGGTCACCCCTCAGCCTCCAAAGACCCAGGGAAAGCAACCCAGCCTATTCATCCTCTCCCTGTAGCTCAAATGCTTCAACCCTGACAATACCCTTGTAAATCTTTTCTGAATGCTTTTGAGTTTCACAACATGCTTCTGATAGGAAGGAGACCAGAATTGCACACATTCCAAAAGTGGCCAAACCAAAGTCTCATAGAGCCAGAACATGACCCTCCCAACTCTTATACTCAATTCTCTGGCCAATAAAGGAAAGCATACTAAATGCCTTCTTCACTATCCTATGTACCTGTGACTGTACTCTCCAGGAACTATGAATCTGTACTCCAAGGTCTCTTTGTTTAGCAACACTCCCCAAGACCTTATTATCAAGTGTATAAGTTCTGCCCTGATTTGCTTTCCCAAAATGCAGCACCTTGCATTGATCTAAATTCAAATCCATCTACCACTCCTTAGCACATTGGCCCATCCGATCAAGATCCTGTTGTATTCTGAAGTAATATTTGCTGTCCACTGCCCCTCCGTTTTTGGTTTCATCTGCAAACTTACTAACACTAACTCTTAAGCTCACATCCAAATCATTTATATAAATGATGAAAATCACTGTTCCTTGTGGCACTCTACTGGTCAAAGGCCTCCAGTCTAAAGAGCAACCCTCCACCACTACCCTTTGTCTTCCAGCTTTGAGCCAGTTCTGCATCCAAATGGCTAGTTCTCCCTGTATTCCATGAGATTAAACCTTGCTAACCATTCTCCCAGGGAGAACCTTGTCGAGCACCTTACTGAAGTCCATATAGATAATGTCTACCACTCTGCCCTCATCAATCTTTGTTGTTACTGCTTCAAAAAACTCAATCAAGTTTGTGAGAGATGATTTCCCATGAACAAAGCCATGTTGACTAGCCCTAATCAGTCCTTGCCTTTCCGAATACATGTAAATTCTGACTTCAGGATGCCCTTCAACAACTTTCCCACCACTGATGTCAGGCCCATCAGTCTATAATTCCCTGGCTTTTCCTTACCATCTTTCTTAAATAGTAGTATCACATTAGTCAGCCTCCAGTCTTCAGGCACCTCACCTGTGACTATCAATGATGCAAATATCTTGGCACAGGGCCCAGTAATCACTTCCCTAGCTTCCCACAGAGGTCTAGGGTACACCTGACCAGGTCATGAGGATTCATCCACTCTTATACCTTTCAAGACATCCAGCACCTCCTCCTCTGTAATATGAAAATTTTTCAAGATGTCACCATCTATTTCCCTACATTAGATATCTTCCATGTCCTTGTCCACAATTAACACTGATGCAAAATACTCGGTTAATACCTCCCCCATCTCTTGTGGCTCGACAAATTAGATGCCTTGCTGATCTTTGAGAGGCCTTATTCTCTCCCTATTTACCCTTTTGTCCTTAATGTATTTATAAAATCACTCTGGATCCTCGTTATCCTTTCATGTTGAAGGCTTCCCAATTCCTAGCTATCCATTTACCTGTGAACATTTGACCCTAATCAGCTTTTGAAAGTTCTTGCCTAATACCATCAAAATTAGCCTTCCTCCAATTTAGAATTTCAACTTTTAGATCTGGTCTATCATTGTCCATCACTATTTTAAAAATAATAGAATTATGGTCGCTGGCCCAAAGGTGCTCCCCCACTGACACCTCAGTCACCTGCCCTGCCTTACTTCCCAAGAGTAGGTCAAGTTTTGCACCATCTCTTGTAGGTACATCCACACACGGAATCAGAAAATTTTCTTCTTTTCCCTTAACAAATTCCTTTCCATCTAACCCTTATCACTATGGCAGTCCCAGTCTATGTTTGGAAAGTTAAAATCCCCTACCATAACCACCCTATTATTCTTCCAGATAGCTCCTTACAAACTTGTTTCTCAATTTCCCTATGACAATTAGGGGGTCTATAATACAATCCTAATAAGGTAATCATCCCTTTCTTATTTCTCAGTTCCACCAAAATAGCTTCCCTGTATGTATTCTCAGGAATATCCTCCCTAGGTACAGCAGTAATGTTATACCTTATCAAAAAAACCACTCCCTCTCCTCTCTTGTCTCCCTTTCTGTCCTTCCTATAACATTTCTATCCTGGAACATTAAGCTGCCACTCCTGTCCATCCTTGAGCCATGTTTCTGTAATTGCTATGAGATCCCAGTCCCATGTTCCTCACCATGCCCTAAGTTCATCTGCCTCCCTGTTAGGCCTCTTGCATTGAAGTAAATGCAGTTTAATTTATCAGTCCTACCTTGTTCTCTGCTTTGTTCTTGCCCACCCTGACTCTTTGACTTCCTCCTTTTCCCACTGTACCAGTCTCAGATTGATCTCTTTCCTCACTACTTCCTTGGATCCCACCCCCCAAATTTACTAGTTTAAATCCTCCTGAGCAGCTCTAGCAAATCTCTGTGCCAGTATATTAGGCCCCTTCCAATTCCAGTACAATGCATCCTTTTTGTACAGGTTGCATCTATCCCAGAAGAGATTCCCATGATGCAAATCTTCTCTGCACCAGCTCCTCAGTCATACGTTTGTCTGCTCTATCCTCCAATTACTACCCTCACTCGCTTGTAGCACCTGGAGTAATTCAGATATTACTATCCTTAAGAATTTCCTTTTTAAATTCCTGCATAACTTTGTTTATACTCATTTCAGAATCTCATCCTTTTCCTTTCCTATGTAGTCGGTTCCAAAGTGTACAATGACCTCCTCTGGTCCCTCTCCCTTTTGAGAACATTCTGCACAGTCACTGAGACATCCTTGATTCTGACACAGGAAGGCAACACACCATTCTGATTTTTCGCAGCTGGCTGCAGAAATGTCTCTCTGTGCCCCGACTAGAGAGTCCCCTATCACAATTGATTGCTTGGAACCCAATGTACCCCTCGTTACATTAGAGCTCGTCTCGATACCAGAAACTTGGCTTTTCATGCTACATTATCCTGAGAATCCATCACCCCCTATATTTTGCAAAACACCATACTTGCTTGAAATGGGGACAGCCACAGAAGACTTTTGCACTATCTGCTTACCCTTCAAACCTTTCCTGGAATTAACCCATCTATCTGACTCTATCTGCGGCTTTGTGGGTGGCATGGTGGCACAGTGGTTAGCACTGCTGCCTCACAGTGCCAGAGACCTGGGTTCAATTCTCGACTCAGACGACTGACTGTGTGGAGTTTGCACGTTCTCCCCGTGTCTGCATGGGT
Organism: Hemiscyllium ocellatum; assembly: GCF_020745735.1. Lineage (NCBI taxonomy): Eukaryota > Metazoa > Chordata > Chondrichthyes > Orectolobiformes > Hemiscylliidae > Hemiscyllium > Hemiscyllium ocellatum. Next base: position 43,628,596 of record NC_083413.1, on the reverse strand, counting down.
TTCCTCCAGGTGCTCCGGTTTCCTCCCACACTCCAAACATGTGCGGGTCAGGTGAATTGGCCATGCTAAATTGCCCATAGTGTTAGGTAAGGGGTAAATGTAGGGGTATGGGTGGGTTGCACTTCGACGGGTCGGTGTGGACTTGTTGGGCCGAAGGGCCTGTTTCCACACTGTAAGTAATCTAATCTAATTTTCTCCCTTCATATAACTGCCATCCATCACACCCCTTAGCTCTTGTAAATTCCTTTATTGTCTTTAACTGTCACTCCAACCAATCCATGTGATCTGATAGGAATCACAACCAAAGACACTTCCTGCAGACATATTCATTAGTAAGATAGAAACTCTCCCTGAACTTTCATATCCTTTATTCCCCAAAGTTCCAAAACAACACAAGATCTTATAAAACAATAATTGCTGTTCCTGGAATTCGAGGAAACCATCTTCGACACCTAAAATACCTCAAAAAAGGAGCACCGGTCCTAGAGCCACAATTCTTTTCCCATCCTCTGTCTTGGATTACCCAGAAGAAGTGGCTTCCCAAGGCAGACAGTGTGGAAGACTGCACACATTCCATAATATGACTGACTTCATTAACAGAAAAGACGTCAATTCCATCAAGGTACAAACCATGGTCATCAGTCCCACATTATAGACATGTGCGCCAGGTACCCTAAAGGCTGCCATGATGCCTATACGTCCACAACTGATGAAACAGCTATCCTCCTGAGGTTGAATGTAGATATGATGTTGCTTATTTTTCCATCAGAGTTATCATGAAGCAAATGATAGGCCTCTTGAAAATCAGGTTGGCTTTGGAGGGTCTTGCAGTTCTGATGCGATTAGATTAGTTTAAAATCCCTACAGTGTGGATACAGGTCCTTCAGCCCAACCAGTCCACACCGACCCTCCGAAGAGTAACCCACCCAGACCCATTTCACTCTGATTAATGCCCTTAACACTATGGGCAATTTACCATGGCCAATTCACCTGACCTGCACATCTTTGGACTGTGGGCAGAAACCAGAGTACCCAGAGGAAACCCACGCAGACACAGGGAGAATGTGCAAACTCCACACAGATAGTCACCCGAGGCTGGAATCGAACCTGGGACCCTGATGCTGTGAGGCAGCAGTGCTAACCACTGAGCCACTGTGCCACTCATGTGACACTTACTTCTGCACAGCTAGTGTATGCAGAGGGGATGTGCTGGATGTTAAAGAATTGGGAGAGCAGTCTTTTGAAGAGCAAAATGTAGGAGGAACACCACCTTCAACATGACAGAGCAGTACAGTGGTAGGCACAACAGGCCAAAATGGTCTTAATTGACACCCAGTTCCAGTAGACATGAGTTAGGTGAAGTAATCATTCATTAACTGTAAATACGTTGCTGCTAAAAAGGCAAGCAGTCCCTATTCTTCCCAGAAACAAATGCAGTGTGTTTTTCTTTGCTTTTTCTTTACTTTCTCCGACATTCAATAAAACTGAATATTTCTATGTCTTTTAACGCTTTCCAGCATGTGATGTTCTGACAATGAATAATGGCAAGAGATTATGCTAAATTGAGTGTGTGTTCGTGAAAGAGTAGCACCCCTTCCCAGAAAGGAATCAAATTTGCTATGATGCCAAGTGTGGGTCACATAAGCAGTTTCATTCTTGCAGCTGCGATTAGAATGACAGCTAATATAAAGTCATATGTGATAATATAAAGTCAAAACACATTTATGAATGTGAGATTCCATTTCCAATAAAGTCTTAACTATGCCACTTACGTACTGTCAAAAGCTGTTCTTTTTAATTTCACTCCTACAATAATCGGAAGGACATTTTGCAACTTAAAAGGGTTCAGAAAGGATTTACAAGGATGTTGCCTGGGTTGGAGGATTTGAGTTATACGGAGAGGCTGAATAAGCTGGGGCTGTTTTCCCTGGAGCATTGGTGGCTGAGGGGTGACCTTATGGAGGTTCATAAAGTCATGAGGGGCATGGATAGGATAAACAGACAAGGTTATTTTTTCCCTGAGGTGGGGGAGTCCAGAACTAGAGGGCATAGGTTTAGGGTGAGAGGAAAAGATGTAAAAGTGACCTAAGGGGCAACTTTTTCAGAGAGAGGGGGTGCATGTTTAGAATAAGCTGCCAGAGGAATTGTTGGCAGCCTGTACAATTGCAGTATTTCAAAGGCATCTGGATGGGTATATGAATAGGAATGGTTTAGAGGGATAAGAGCCAAGTGCTGGCAAATGGGACCAGGTTAGGTTAGGACGTCTGGTTGGCATGGATGAGTTGGACCGAAGGGTCTGTTTCCATGCTGTACATCTCTATGACTCTATATGCTGTGAAAAGCTATTAGTGGCAGGGAACAAAATGACCTCGTGCACCTTGGCTTTAAATTTGGAGCTGGCAGCAGCAACCCTGACAATATCCAGTCTTTCTGTTGCTGGTGGACGCAAGGCAGTGTGAACGGAGTGCCAAAGTGACATGATGAATACATAATGAGTTGAGCAAGAGAGAACTGTGTGAGCTCACAGCAAGAAACCCTCCAGTAAACTCACTGAATTTGACACTTAGCCAATTTTTGACATAGTAGTTCTCAACCAAATTCCAGCTGTATTATAATTTTTAATTGCTTTGCTAATAGTAATGCTGTTTTAATTGATTTGATTACTTACTAAAACAGGGAAAAATTGAGGTAAAGAACATAAATACTTGCTGTTGTAGATTCTGTATTATTACTGATTACTGAGTTGAAGAAGTTTGCTCCTTAACAAATTTCTTATCTTTCTTGATGATGCTAAATGCTCAGACTTGATAACAACCTTCCTTGCACTTTGTTCCTATTTGTAATTTTGGGATCAGAACTATACCTACTACTTCAAGCAGTATCAAACAAAATTTCTGTACAAGTTTAGCATATCTTCACTTCCTTTCAAACAATTCATCTGGAAATTGACCTGAGTGTTTTGTTTCCATTTTTATGGTTTTATTACTTGCGTTGTAACACTGAATTGATGTGAATGGGTAATGCAAAATTCGTTTTGTTCACTAACTCATTTTGACCCTTATTTTCAATTGGCATTTTCTTGGAACAGAAATAGGCCATTCAGTCTCTTGAGCCTGTTCTACTAATCAATGGGATCATGGCTGATCTGTGGCCTAACTCCATATAGAGCCAGAGAGAAATACAGCACAGAAACAGACCCTTCAATCCACTTCATCTATGCCGGCCAGATATCCTGAATAAATCTTGTCCCATTTGCCAGCATTTGGCTCATATCCATCTTAACCCTTCCTATTCATACACCTATCCAGATGCCTTTTAAATGTTATAATTGTACCAGCATCCTCCACTTCTCTGGCAGCTTATTCTATACACGCACCACCCTCTGTGAGAAAAAAACTTGCCTCTTAGGTCACTGCCCTTTGTCTGTCTTCCTTTTTTTTTAAGAGTGCTGTTTTGATTTTGTTTTCACAATGCAACAGCTTATAAATCAGTAATTACTGCTAGAATTCAAGGAAATCAGCTCCAACACTGAAAATACCTCAAAAAAAAGGAACAGCTCTTGCAGCCACAATTTTTTCCCGTCCTTCCACCTCTGATTAACCAGAATCCTTGTTTATGCCTGCCTTTGGCCCATATACCTGTCTTTGGCATTTCACTTAATTTACTTAATGAGAATGGGTTTATGAGCATACCCATAGAATGTCATAGGTTTTGATTAATTTCTAATAACATGCGAAATAAGTTTTAATCACCTTGTATGAACAGTATTTCAACTCAATAATTGAATGTACTTAACTGTTGCTGTCTGTGATTTCAGCATAAAAACAAACCAAAAACATAAAATTTTATGTGTTATCATGTTGACGTTAAATATATACTATGTCTAAAACATGTCACAAATTCTAGACTGCAATTACAAGGCGGTAACTTCATCTCTAGGTTCAAATAATTACAAACCCCGCAAGTCTCTCATTCAAATGTTTTTATTATTGCAAAATCAGTCACTCATCATGATATTCTTTTGTCTGAGTTTTAGCATTCCTTTATATTCAAGTATCAAGTATTCACTACTGTATCTTTCTATTGATTAAGATGTTTAGAAAAAAAACATCAAGTGGTAGGCTAAAGGATTTAATGGTTAATAAATACAGACAGTTATGTCTCAATGAAATATTGAAACATGGCATTGGGGTGACAATTGTCTTCTTTTGGGCTACATGTATTGGATCACTAAGGAAAGTACCTTTGCCAGTGAAGGATGAAAACAAAATAGAAGAAACCTTATTTAGAAGCATAATTTTCAACAAAAATGCAGTCAAATCAAAAATCTAACACATTTGCATCTGCAAAATATTTATTTCCTTTTTTATGTCGTTTCAATGACCTATAATTCTCCACTAAAATCTGATGTATGATTTTTACTTGATGGCTGAGCTGGCAGTTCCCCTGTTCTTTGCTTCTTTTTGATGACACACTTGTAGAATTGGGCTATTAATCACAGCGCTGCTACCAGATAATAAGAACACTGCATTAATTTACAGTGAATGTGAACTGCAAATCTCCTATATGTCAAGAGTTTGCAGTCATTCCATAGAAATGCAAACTATTTATTTCAGTAAAAAGCAATATCAGTTAATATTTATATCTTCGATAGCTATTTTCCAACGGATTCACAGTAACCTCATCTAAGCATACATCAAAGAGGGTTTTGCTATTGCTGTCCTATATTTTTACACACCAATGTTTCATGAAATATTTATGGGAGATATGTTGCATTTAAGCTAAGAATTGTAAGCTATTTTAAATCTGGGTTCTCATTAACTTATATTTTGAATTGTTTAATTGGTTCTGAATAATGCCTATTACATGACACTTTTACCCTTTCAAGCTTGTGTTTTGTTCAATTATTGTGCATTCTGGGAGAGAATGTAGAAAACCCTATGGTTTCTGTTCTGTGTGATGATTTACTGAACACAACAGATAGTATAATAAATCAGTAGGATAGAGAGCATACATCAATAGTTGGGTTCATTTCTGGCTACAGGAGGTATCTGATATGCAGTGAAGCATTTCAACAGAGCAAATAATGTAATTCTATGTTTCACAGAGAGAGTGAAAGAATCTAGCATGGGATAGCAGTACAGCAAGTGAAAGTATATAGAACACAGTACAGTCCAGCACAGTACAGGCCCTTCAGCCCTCGATACTGTGCCGACCTTTTTCCTGCTCTAAGATCAGACTAAACAACATGCCTTCATTGTACTATCTCCCACGTGTCTATTCAAGAGTCACTTAAATGTCCTTAATGTATCCGACTCTACCACGACTGCCAGCAGTGCATTCCATGCATCCACTACTCTGTCTAAAGATCCTATCTCTGACATTTCCCCTAAACCTTTCTCCAATCACCTTGAAATTAAGCCCCATTATGATAGACATTTTTGCCATGGGAAACAATCTCTGGCTATCTACTCGATCTAACTTTGTGCACACCAGTCCAACACCAGCATCTCCAGATCATCACTCTATCTATGTCTCTTAAGGTCTTGGACATCTCTATCAAGTCAACTCTCATCCTTCTTCGTTCCAATGAGAAAAGCCCTAGCTCCCTCAACACTTCTTCAGATGACATGCCCTCCACTCCAGGCAACATCCTAGTAAATCTCCTCTGTATCCTCTCTAAAGCTTCCACCATCCTTTCTAAAGAGGGCAACCAGAACTGAACATAATATTCCAAGTGCGGTTGAACAAGGGCTCTATAGAGCTGCAGCGTAACCTCGTAGCCCTTAAACTCAATCCCCCTGCTAATGAAAGCCAATACACCATATGCCTTTTTAACAATCCTGTCAACCTGGGTGGCAACTTTGAGGAATCAATGGGCATGGACCCCAAGATCCCACTGTTCCTCTCCACTGCCAAGAATTCTGCCTTTAACCCTGCATTCTGATTCAAATTCAATTTTCCAAAGTGAATGATTTCACTCTTCTCCAAATTGAACTCCATCTGCCACTTCTCAACCCCATTCTGCATCCTGTCAATGTCCCATTGCAACCTACAACAGCCCTCCACACTATCCACAACTCCACAAACCTTCATGTCATTGGCAAAGTTACTAACTCACCCTTCCACTTCCTCATTCAAGTCATTCATAAAACTCACAAAGAGCAGAGGTACCAGAACAGATCCCTGTGGAACACCATATGTCACCGAGCTCCAGTCTGAATACTATCACCAATCTGTCTTTTATGGGCCAGCCAGTTCTGTACCCAGATGGCTAGATTTCTCTGTATCCTATGCCTCCTTACTTTCGGATTGAGCTTAGCATGGGGAACCTTATCAAATGGGTTGCTAAAATCAATGTACACCACATCCACTGCTCTAACTTCATCAACAAGTTTTGTCACATCCTCAAAGAATTCAATAAGGCTTCTGAGGCAAGCTGCATTAGAACATTATTTCAAAGAGCCACCACACAGTCCAGCCCAGAAGAACTATGAAGAGCAGAGGAAAACCATCTATAAAGCGTATTCAAGAAGATACCCAATGAACACAGTCCCCTGATTTCTCAGCAATAAAAACCAAACTGTCAGACCAAACACCCCCAGAAACCTTAGCCACTCTCCCCTACCTCATAGACATCTCAGAAATGACTGCCAGACTACTCAGACCTCTTGGCATTATGGTAGCTCACAAACACACCAACATACTAAAACAGCTACTAATGAATTTGAAAGACCCTATACAGACAACAAGCAAAACTAACATTATTTACAAAATACCTTGAAAGAGTTGTAGCAAACACTACATTGGACAAATAAGAAAAAAAGCAGCCACCAGGATTCATGAACTCAATTAGCCACAAAAAGACATGACCCGCTATCACTAGTGTCATTACATACAGATGAGGAAGGACACCACTTGAACACCATCCTAGGACAAGCCAAACAGAGGTATGCATGGGAATTCCTAGAAGCATGGCATTCTAACTAGAACTCTATCAATAGATTTGAACCTCATCTACCACCCTCTGAGAAAAAGACCATGAAATGACATCACCAATACAAGAAATGACATCACAGAAAATGATATCACCAATCCAAGCAAACCTAAACACATAAATAGAAAGCGAGTCATAACATCAGTGTTTCACTGATGATGTTACCTAGTATGCTGATGAAACATCTGAAAATTAACCTTCCAGCCCAGAGGGCAAACTTGCATCCAAAACCTCAACCTGAGCTACAGATCAAAACTTGCTACCCACATGTTCCCCTTGTCCCTCCTCTGCCTCAATCAAAAGTAGAAAAAAAGCACCATACTCCAACCCTTTCAGTTCTAAAAAGAAGTCATATCATACTCCAAACATTTACTCATTTTTCCTCTCCACAAATTATAACAGACCTACTGAGTTTCTCCATTTTGTTGGTTTTTTTTCAGATTATCAGTGTCTACAGTATTTTGCTTTTTGGAATACTTTGTCAAGGCCAAGCAATACTCCCTGCTAAATTTGCTAACTTTACAGAATTCCACCAAATACTTTGTGCTTCTATAAACTTGTCAATACAAAAACAACAAATCTGCTATTTGAACGATAGATCATTTTAAGAGAGTCCTGATTGCTGTTCTCTTGAGCTGCTGACTGCACAGGAGAGACCATCTTTAGAGTAGCAAAGTCAAAAATGACAGGGTGACCATGAAATCAGCTTTAATGCCAATTGATGTCACAATCTGTCTATATTGCACACTTCTGGTACACAGATGTAATGCCCGAGGTATCAACTTCATTGACAGAGTAAGTACAGGAAATGGAGTGGATGCTATTTCCACCTAAACCAGCATCCATATTGCCAAATAAACATGTTTTGAGACTTAGATTCTTTTAGTAATTGCAAAGGAAAATAATCTAGCCTGATGAATTCTATAGTTTGATTCATGTCAACTATCATCAGCAAACAAAAAAAAACAAGACGTGGAATCTGCTAATCTCACCTTCACAAACTTGCACTCAACAGTATATTAATACAATAGATATTCTGTTTGCTTCTGAGGTTCTGTTTGAAAATGAATACTTTTGTATGGATTAATCAGACAGTGTGGTTAACGCTCAGCAACACTGAAATTCAATACAAGACCCATTGAGAAATCAAGCTTTATATACTGGTGTGTATACTCCTGTTTAAACAAGAAAAGTCCTGAATACTTTTTTTCATACATTACCGCAATTTAAAGGAGAGCACATTATAACCCCTAAAATATGTGATGGACACCTGTACAAGGCAAAGCAAAATTGTGTTTTCCTTTATTCAAAAATGAAATATCTATACTACAACACTATTCCATTTTTGTTTTTAAATAATCATTTTAGTTTTCAATCTAAATCATTATGTTTCTATTCTTATGCATCTATAATATTACTATATTGAAAATTCCAAGTATTGTCCACATAATGGCCTTGTTCTTCCTTTGTAATAGGAATAAAAGAACTTTGACATTTTCTAAAAACCATAAGATCATAAGATATAGGAACAAAAGTAGGTCATTTGATCGATCAAGTTTATTGCACCAATCAATGAGATCATGGCAAATCCAATAATCCTCAACTCCATTTTCCGGCTTTTCCCTATAACCCATACTTCTCTCATTGATCAATTCTCAGGCTTGAATATACTTAGCCACGCAGACTTTATAGCCCCGAGCAGTAAGGAATTCCACAGATTGTATGACTCTATGTGGCCTTTACCGTCACATAGCTATACAGCATGGAAACAGACCCTTCAGTTCAACTCGTCCATGCCAATCAGATATCCTAAATCAATTTAGTCCTATTTGCCAGCATTTGGCCTATATGTGTCTCAACTCTTCCTAATTACATATTCATTCAAATACCTTTCAAAATGTGATAATTGTACCAGCCTCCATCATTTCCTCTGGCAGCTCATTCCGTTCACGCACCATCTGCTTCGTGAAAAAGTTGTCCCTTAGATCCCTTTTAAATTTGTCCCCTCTCACCTTAAACCTATGCCCTCAAAACTTGGGAAAAAGACCTTGTATATTTGCCCTATCCATGCTCCTCATGGTTTTATAAACCCTCAGCCTATGACCCTCCATGAAAAATAGTCCCAGCCTATTCAACCTCTCCCTATATCACAAATCCTCCAAACCTGGCAACATCCTTGTGAATCTTTTCTACATTCTTTCAAGTTTCACAACATTCTTCCTATAACAGTGGGACCAGAATTGAGTATCATAGTCTAAAGATGGACTAACCAATATACATTACAGCCACAATGTAAAATTCCAACTCCTATGCTCCAGGTACTGACCAATGAAGGCATCTTTTAATCTTTCTGTACTTTTGATTAAAATAAGAAAAGCACTGTTTACAAATCAAAGATTGTGGAAGGAAAAATAACACTTTTTTTAAAAAGCAAGTCACTGAACCTTATTATAAATTGTGTTTTGAGCAGTGAGGGTGGCTCATTGTACATGCTTCCAGCGTGTCCTGTCTACAATATGAAATTTGGCTGAGAACAGGCTACTATTTAATTTGTGGAATCATAACCAATTGTGGATGACAAAGGCCATAATTCTGATAATAGGTCTGTGGCTCCTGGGTAACTGAACAGCTTGTGGGTGTGAACATTACTGACTGAGGCCTTCAGAGTGTTGTAAGGGCCAGCTGGTGTATTGTAAGGACTTCATTTTGATTTTTTTTGATTGCAGTCCAAACTGGGAAAGGAACTACTTGTAAAGCTGATGGACTGTTGATGGATTGCCATATGTTTTAAAAGCGAGTTACCCTCAACTGATTGGAAGTGCTGTTTACACAGCTATTTGTTCAAGCAGTGGAGGAAGTTTAGTTACTGATGAGCTGGAGCCAAGGGTGTATATATATTTGAAAGAGAATCCATTGGATCTTTGAAAAGGATAAAGTTGTCCCTTTTCTCCAGGGTAAAGGAAGGCCTCAAACTCCAAATTATTTTTCCCTTCTTAACTGCTGTAAAGTATGGTTCTTAATGAATAAATCTTGGTCTTTATCAATGTGAACCAGCTACCCTCTGTCCTTACAAGCGAGTGACAGTACCCAGAGCAGGCAGATTAAGGAGCAGCATTCTGACAAGCAAGACGTAACATCTCAGTGAACCCTGGTTGCAGAGATGATTGAACAAAGTTTCCAATTTTTCCTTCCACTCATAACTCCCCTGTGTTTTTGTCTGTGTTTGTCTGCATTAGTGCACATAGGGGAACTTTATAAAAGAGTTAGAGTTTTAACTAGTGGAGTTACATGTTGGTTCATTATTGTTTATCTACAGTTAGAATCCATCTATTTGTGAAATTCATATTAAGTACAGAAACTTGGTCTGTGAGCTCAGTTGACCTGTGTCTCAAAGATAAATATATTGAGGTATTCTATCTAACTTTTTAAAAATCTTTTACTTTTGTAATGACTTCAGGAATAGCATGGTCTGAATTCCATGGAGGTGTAATGATGTCTGTTCAGTAAAATATCTAAAGCCTGAAGACAGCCAGTTACAGGAAGCAGTGGTCTTTAATTAGTAAGTGAGAGTTTTTGCTGTTATTCTACCAAACACTTTGTGCCTCTTGCAAAGAAATGAAAAGAACATGGACAAAAGAGAGTAAAGAATAAAAAAAATCCAAGGAAGTCAAAGAGTAATCTCAGAGAACCATGTGTAGTGGGGCCATTGAACTGCTTCTCAGTTACCTTTCTCCCTCCAACCATAACACCAATTTTTTTTTGATTTTGTATTTGTCGGGGCAGAGAGCATAGAGTTTTAATTAGAAGAGGTATATGTCTACAGTTCATCACCGTTTATCTGTGGTGAGAATCTATGCATTTGTCATAAATAGTGGTTCATGTTATGTACAGAAACCTGATCTGTGTTGTCTGTCAGCCTACATTTATTCCACAGGGAAATTAGGGATTTTTGTAATGACTGTAGGAATAGCAGGGGTTGACTTACAGAGCACTAGCCCAGTGAGATTCACCATCTTCTCAGAAGAAATTTCTCCTCATCTCATTGCTGGGTGACTCTTTATTCTGAAATTATTCCCTCTTGAAAAGGAGGGCATGAGGGGAAACAACATTTCCACATCTCTTCTGTCAAGCCTCAAGCATCTTCCATAAGGTCATCGAGTCTTACAGCACTGAAAGAGGCCTGTCAGCCTACTGAGTCTACACCAGTCATCAACCACCTCTTTATTTTAATCTCATCACCCAGCACTTGATCCACAGCCTTATATTTTATAACATCACAAGTTAAGCTACTTAAATATTGTAATGGTTCCCATCTTTACCAACGTTTCGAGCAGTAAGTTCCAAGCACCCAATGCTGGAAATTTCTTTTTGAATCACCTTTCATTCTTCTAAACGCTCATGATTACACATCCAACTTATCCAAATTCTCCTCATGAGAAAATCCCTGCAGGTCCAGGATCAACCTAGTGAACTTTGTCTAAATATCCTCCAATACCTTTTCTTAATTAAGCAAAACAAGATTGTTCACAGTTTTCTAGGTGTGGTCAGATTAGTGTCTTATATAATTATGGCAAAACTTCCCTGTTTTTATACTCCATTCCCTTTGAAATAAAGGCCAACATTCCTTTTGCCTTCCATATTACCTGCTGAACTTGTATGCCAGCTTTTCTGTGCTTCATATGCTGAGACTCCACAATCTTTCTGTTCTGCAGGTTTCTAAAATAATTTTCTCCATTTAAATTGAAGTCAGCTCCTCTGTCCTTCCTGTCAAATTGCATAACCACACAATTTTCAACGTTATATTCCATCTGCTGATTTTTGCCCACTCCATTAACCAATCTATATCACTCTGTATTCTATATCACTCTATATACCGTTATGTCATCCTCATCACTTGCCCTGTATGTATTGTAAATAATTGTGGCCAGTGCACTGTCTCTGTGGCTCACCACAAGTTCCAAGTTGCCATCATAAATTCCCCCACTTATCCCAACTCTCTGATTTTGTTAACCAATCCCCTATCCATGCAAATGTACTACCTTCAACACCGTAGGTTCTGACCTTATTAAGGACAGTAACATATAGTACTTCACTAAGTACCTTCTAAAAATCCAAATACATTACACATACTGGTTTTCCTTTATTTATACTGCATGTTACCTCTTCAGAGTATTGTAATAAATTTGTCAGGCCTGATTTCTTCTTCATAAAGCCATGCTGACTCTGGTTACATTGTGCATTTCTAAATGTTCTGATCATAAATCCTTTATATTAGATACTAATATATTAGATACTAACATTTTCCCCAAAACAGATGTTAAGCTAACGGATCTATATTTACATGTTTTTGTGTCTCCCTTTTTGAATAAGTGTGTTACAATGGCAATTTTTCAATACACTGGGACTTTTCCAAATGCAAGAATTCCTCGAAGATCACAACCAATGCATCCACTATCTTTGTAGTTACTTCCTTTTAATACCCCATGATATATCCCATCAAGTCCAGTGGTTGCCAGGTTTGGAGATTTTGAGCTATAGGAAGAGCTGAATAGGCTGGGGCTGTTTTCCCTAGAGTGTCGGAGGCTGAGGGATGACCTTATACAGGGTTATAAAATCATGAGGGGCATGGATAGGATATATAGACAAAGTCTTTTTCCTGGGGTGGGGGAGTCCAGAACTAGAGGGCATAAGTTGAGGGTTAGAGGGGAAAAATTTAAAAGGAACCTAAGGGACAACATTTTCTAACAGAGGGTGGAGTGTGTATGGAATGAGTTGGCAGAGGACGTGGTGGAGGCAATTGCAGCATTTATAAGGCATTTGGATTCTATATGAATAGAAAAGGTTTAGATGGAAATGGGACTAGATTAGGTTAGGATATTAGTTGGCGTGGACAAGTTTGACTGAAGGGTCCGTTTCCGTACTGTACATCTCGATGACTCTTACTTGTCAGCTTTTAGCCCTATTAGTTACCCTGGTTCTTTTTCTGTTGTGATAGATATTGAATTTATTTCCCTACGTGCAAGTAACTGGCAGCTTTGTGCAGAGTCTTCATGTTACTCAGCACAAAGCAGCATCTCAGGGCATGATCCATAGATGCCTGCCTTATCTACTTCTCCAGCTTTGTTGTAGGATGCTTAGGAACCACAGACCTGTATTGGAGGGCACATTAGCAACTAGCTTTGATAGGCTGCTGTAGGGGCATCTTACTGCAGACAGGCACCTGACTCAGAGATTAGACCAGGCTGCATGTCAGGCTGCTCACTTGCCCTTTTAGCATTATTCACATCACACTAACATGCATGCTTGCACCTTCCATGCCTTACCTTGCTTTGCCAATTAGCAAACTACAAAGCAAGCTTGCTTTACTAGCCATCTGTCCTCAGTCAAGGGGGGTGTACATCTTCTGAATGTGGAGACTGCACTGACCACAGGTGGTGACTTTGGACCAGATGAACAAGGTCTGGTCCCTCCTCCATTATCCCTCCAAGAATGGGACATCCATGCTCTGCACTACCCTGTTGAGGATTTCCAGGTTTCTGTTGTGGAATCATGGAGCTATCTTCAACTTCGCTGACTTCTGATTGAATGTTCATGACCAAGCAGGGCAGCTTCATGATGGTGTTTGCCAGAATCTTGGACTATACCATAAAAATGGAGCCTTTACTTTGGGAAATAATTTTTAATAGTTTCTTATAAAAGGCAGTTTCTTATTGTATTAGGATGGACTCCACTACTCTCCAGCCAACAATCTCCACCTGTCTTGTTGCCCTGATTTAAATGGCGGCCTCTAGATGTTCTCTGATGTCCAAGCATACTATTACGATGTCGAGCAGGAGATACCTGTACTTTTGCCTGGCTAATATAGAAAATTACAAGCAGAGGCATTTCAGTATACACATTGCTGTGCATTTTTGGACACTGTGGATTTTTGGGACACATTTATCTTTCTCGAATAAAATGTCTATACAGGATAAATAACACTAATAAACTACAAACCGCTGCACATATCTAGCTTCCATCTCTTATTAATTGATTTGCTTGCTGAGAAAAATCAGTAATATTGATTGCACTAAAGGGAACAGCTAATCTATTTTGTTGTCAGTTGTCAGTATTTAAAGATCAGATATGGAAGATATGGAAAGAACGAACTTCTGTTCATATTGCATCTTGCCTCAGTCCATCCCAAAATACCTTGCAGGTGATGAAACACCTTAAGTACAATCACTTTTCTAACAGAGGTAAACCAGCAGCCATTTCGTTTGAAACAAAACCAGAAAGTGTTAGAGAAACTCAGCAGACCTGGCAGCATCTGTGGAGAAAGAAACAAAGTTAATAGTTTGAGTCCATGACCCTCCTTCAGATCTGAAAGCAGCTGGAAAATTGAAGAATAAATAATGTATTAAAAGACCAGGGATTTCTTTTGCTCCATTGTGAATGATGATAGTAACATTATTCCTCTGCTTGAGAGGGAAGATAGTGCCTTAGTCTTCTTTGTATTTCAAAAATATACTTCATTCATTAAATAATTTTATTTATTTTATTATTTATTTACATACATAGTCACTAAGGTGATTTGGTTCTGCACAGTCGCAGATGAAGAAGGAAACAAAGTGGAGTTTGACTAACACACCACAGGCATCTCGTATTTGTACAAGACTATAATTACATGCATTTGACACATTGGGGTGCCTGATAATTGAGCAAAGGTGAGGACTGCAGATGCTGGAGATCAGAGTTTAGATTAGAGTGATGCTGGAAAAGCACAGTAGGTCAGGCAGCATCCAAGGAGCAGCAAAATCGACATTTCAGGCAAAAGTCCTTCATCAGGAATGAGGCAGAAAGCCTCCAGGTTGAATAGATAAATGGGAGGGGGGTGGGACTGAGAAGAAGGTAGCCAAGAGTACAATAGGTGGATGGAGGTGGGGGTGAAGGTGATAAGTCGGAGAGGAAGGTTGGGTGGATAGGTGGGAAGGAAGATTGGCAGGCATGACAGGTCATGAGGATGGTGCTAAACTGGCAGGTTGGAACTGGGGTAAGGTGGGAGGAGGGGAAATGAGGAATCTGGTGAAGTCCACATTGATGCCCTGGGGTTGAAGTGTTCTGAGGCGGAAGATGAGGCGTTCTTCCTCCAGGAGTCAGGTGATAAGGGAGTGGCAATGGAGGAGGTCGAGGACTTGCATGTCATCGGCAGAATGGGGGGGAGTTGAAATGTTCGGCCACGGGGTGGTGGAGTTGATTGGTGCAGTGTTCCGGAGATGTTCCCTAAAGTGGTCTGCGAGAACGCATCCAATCTCCAGTTCTGCACCCCCCCATTGCCGTATTCATCACCACTTCCACACAATCTCCCCCCCCCCCCCCAACTGCTGTGTTCGTCACCACTTCCGCCCCCACCAACGCCACTCACCTGCATGCTGCCGACACCCCCCCATGGATCCCACTGTCACCATCCCTGCCCCTAGAACCCTGACGGGAATATCACCCCTGCTTATGACTCCACCACCATTCCCAGTTCTATACCTACACGAGGTCCTAGCTCCTAGCCCTGCCGAGTTTTCACCATCCCCACAGACCTCCCCCTTACTGAGGACGAATAATCAATCTTCAACAAAGGCCTCACCTTCATCCTACTCTGTCCACGCATCAGTGAATTTAATACGCATCGTGATGTCGACACTTCTTCCGCCGCCTCCGTCTCTGAGCTTACTTTTTCAATCAGGACTCCCGCCCACCTTCCGAGGACCCCATCACCCACCTCCAATATACTCCATCCACCTGGACGCCCCGTGCTGGGCTATTACCCGCTCTCGATCTCTTCATTTCCAACTTCTGCCGGGATGTCAACCTGTCTACCCCCCCTCCCACACTCCAACCTCTCACACTCACAACATGCAGCCCTCCACTCCCTCTGCTCCAATCCCAACATCACCATCAAACCAATGGATAAAGGGAGTGCAGTGGTGGCTCACTGACTTCTACACCGCTGAAGCCAGGTGCCAACTGGAAGACACCCCCTCCTACTGCGCCCTTGACCATGACCCTAACCCCCCCCCATCACCAAGCCATCATCTCCCAGACCGTACACAACCTCATCACCTCAGGAGATCTCTCACCCACAACTTCCAAACTCATAGTCCAGGAACCCTGCACCACCCGATTCTATCTCCTTCCCAAGTTCCACAAGCCTGACTACCCCAGCCAACCCATTGTCTCAGCCTGCTCGTGTTCCACCGAACTCATCTCCACCTACCTAGATACTGTCCTATCCCTGGATTAGTGGTGCTGGAAAAGCACAGCAGTTCAGGCAGCATCCAAGGAGCAGTAAAATCGATGTTTCAGGCAAAAGCCCTTCATCAGGAATAAAGGCAGAGAGCCTGAAGGGTGGAGAGATAAGTTAGAGGAGGGTGGGGGTGGGGAGAAAGTAGCATAGCCTGGGAGTTGCAGTGGGAGAGGAACTTCCTGAGATTCTTGTACAGAGAGGAGGAAAACTTCTTCAAGGCAGGCATCCTTGCAAGAGGATCTGCAATCATTGTTTTTACCTACTGTCCTATTCCCCCTAGTCCAGGAACTCCCCATATATGTTCGAGACACCACCCACATCCTCCGCCTCTTCCAAGACTTCCGTTTCCCCAGCTTCATCTTCACCATGGACACCCTCTACACCTCCATCCGCCATGACCAGGGCCTCCAAGCCCTCCATTTCTTCCTCTCCCAATGTCTCCACCAGTACCCTTCCACTGACACTTTCATTCGTTTGATTGAACTGATCCTCACCCTTAACAATTTCTCCTTCGAATCCTCCCACTTCCTCCAGATGAAAAGAGTAGCCATGGGCATCCGCATGGGCCCCAGCTATGCCTGTCTCTTTGTTGGCTATGTAGAACAGTCCATCCGAACCAGAGGACACAGCTTAAAAATACGGGGTAGACCATTTAGGACAGAGATGAGGAGAAACTTCTTCACCCAGAGAGTGGTGGCTGTGTGGAATGCTCTGCCCCAGAGGACAGTGGAGGCCCAGTCTCTGGATTCATTTAAGAAAGAGTGGATAGAGCTCTCAAAGATAGTGGAATCAAGGGTTATGGAGATAAGGTAGGAACAGGATACTGATTAAGGATGATCAGCCATGATCATTTTGAATGGTGGTGCAGGCTCGAAGGGCAGAATGGCCTACTCCTGCACCTATTGTCTATTGTCTATTGTCTATTATCTTCCATAGTTAAACAGTCACCACTCCTGCCTCTTCTTCCGCCACATTGATGACTGCATTGGTGCCACCTTGTGCTCCCACGAGGAGGTTGCGGAGTTCACCAACTTCACCAACACATTCCACCCCAACCTTAAATTCACCTGGACCATCTCTGACACCTCCCTCCCCTTCCTGGACCTCTCTATCTTCATCAATGACGACCGACTTAACACTGACATTTTGTACAAACCCACCAACTCCCACAGCTACCTGGATTACACCTCATCCCACCCTATCTCCTACAAAAATGCTATCCCGTATTGCCAATTCCAACACCTCCACCACATCTGCTCCTAGGAGGACCAGTTCCACCACAGAATACACCTGATGGTCTCCTTTGTTAAAGGCCTAAATTTCCCTTCCCACGTGGTTGAAGATACCCTCCAACGCATCTCATCCACATCCCACATGTCTGGCCGCAAACCCCACCCCTCCAACCGCAATAAAGACATAACCCCCAGTCCTCACCTTCCACCCGACCAAACTCCACATAAACTGCATCATCCGCCAACATTTACGCCACCTCCAAACGGACTACGCCACAAGGGATATATCTCCCTCCCCAACCCTTTCCACTTTCTGCAAAGACCGTTCCCTCCATGACTACCTGGTCAGGTCCACGGCCCCCAACAACCCACCATCCCGTCCTGGCACCTTCCCCTGCCACTGTAGGAGTTGCAAAACCTGCGCCCACACCGCCTCCCTCACCTCCATGCAAGGCCCCAAAGGAGCCTTCCACATCCATCAAGGTTTCACCTACACATCCACCAATGCCATTTATTGTGTCCATTGCTCCCGATGTGGTCTCCTTTACTTTGGGGAGACTGGACGCCTCCTCACAGAACACTTTAGGGAACATCTCCGGGTCACCCGCACCAATCAACCCCACTACCCTGTGACCAAACATTTCAGCTCTCCCTCCCACTATCCACCCCGGAGGCTCCCTGCCTCATTCCTGATGAAGGGCTTTTGCCTGAAACATCAATTTTCCTGCCCCACGGATGCAGCCTGACCTTTTGTGCTTTTCCAGCACCACTCTAATCTTGTCTGATAATTGAACAGAGCCCTTTTAACTTCGGCGGAAAGACCTTACATGGTGGTCTTTCCTCACCGTGTCTTGGTGGCAGCTGCCCCAAGCCTTAGTGTATCCTTCAGCACATTTTCCTGCACCTTGGAATGTGCCAGTCTGCAACACTTGACTGAGGTTGAGTCCTTGCTCTGGAAGACCAACAAGTCCAAGGGCAACCAAGGAGTATATTCCACCAAGTTGATGTTCTTCAATGTGCAGTTGATGTTTGACTTGGTGTGTGCGCCGGGGAACAGACCGTAAAGTACAGGGTCCTGTGTCATGGAAATGCTTGGGATGTACCTTGACAAAAACCACTGCAGCTTTTTTGAGAATTCCTTTGTAAATGCACATTCCAGTAGGAGATGTGTGATAGTCTCTATCCCCCTACAGCTGCTTCAAGGGCAGCGTGCATGGGCACAGAGTTTGTGCAAACATGAAATTTCTCACAGTTAGTGCCCTTCTTACCACCAGTCAAGCGATGTCTTGTTCTGGTGGGGACACCTCCCACCATGTATGTGGCAGGTACTCATGTGACTCAGCAAATGTTGGCTTTCTTATATGTTGCAGGCAAGGATGCCCTGAGGCATGGTACATTGGGGAAACCAAGCAAAGGCTACGACAATGGAGGAATGGGCACTGCACAACAATCAACAGACAGCAGTGTTCCTTCCCAGTTGGGGAACACTTCAGTGATCCAGGACATTCGACCTCGAACCTTCGGGGGACCATCCTCCAAGGCGGACTTTGGGACAGGTAGCAGCGAAACGTGGCCGAGCAGAAGCTGATAGCTAAGTTCCATACCCATAGGGATGGCCTCAACCGTGACCTTGGGTTCATGTCACACTACAGGTGACCACAATTGCACTATACACACACACACACACTCCTATACACACACATAAACAACATATACACAGACACACACACACCCTTATAGACACACACACTCCCACACTCACACATGCAACCCTCACAGACTTAAGACACTCTACACTCACATACACACATATATATACACTCTCTCTCACACTCACAACCCGCCCCCACCAACCCAGACAGACAGACCCACACACAGACACAAAGACCCGCATGCACACACATACATATACATTTGTGGGGTGAATTTGTACTTGCAGAGTTACATTCTACTTTGCAGAGTTACAGAGTTACATTCCACCCTGATCTTAAATTTACCTGGACCATCTCTGACACCTCCCTCCCCTCCCTGGACCTTTCCATCTCCATTAATGACGACCGACTTGACACTGACATTTTTTACAAACCCACCGACTCCCACAGCTACGTGGATTACACCTCTTGCCACCCCACTTCTTGCAAAAATGCCATCCTGTATTCCCAATTCCTCCGCCTCCGCCTTATCTGCTGCCAGGAGGACCAGTTCCACCACAGAACACACCAGATGGCCTCCTTCTTTAGAGACCGCAATTTCCCTTCCCATGTGGTTAAAGATGCCCTCCAACGCATCTCGTCCACATCCCGCACCTCCGCCCTCAGACCCCACTCCTCCAACTGCAACAAGAACAGAACGCCCCTGGTGCTCACCTTCCACCCTACCAACCTTCGCATAAACCAAATCATCCGCCGACATTTCCGCCACCTCCAAAAAGACCCCACCACCAAAGATGCATTTCCCTCCCCACCCCTTTCCACCTTCACAAAAACCGTTCCCTCCGTGACTATCTGGTTAGGTCTACGCCCCCCCTACAACACACTCTCCTATCCTGGCACCTTCCCCTGCCATCGCAGGAATTGTAAAACCTGCGCCCACACCTCCTCCCTCACCTCCAACCAAGGCCCTAAAGGAGCCTTCCACATCCATCAAAATTTTACCTGCACATCTACTAATATCATTTATTGTATCCGTTGCTCCCGATGTGGTCTCCTCTATATTGGGGAGACTGGACACCTCCTCGCAGAGCGCTTTAGGGAACATTTCCCCACCGCCTTGTGGCCCAACATTTCAACTCCCCCTCCCACTCTGCCGAGGACATGGAAGTCCTGGCCCTCCTTCACCGCCGTTCCCTCACCACCAGACGCCTGGAGGAAGAACGCCTCATCTTCCGCCTCGGAACACTTCAACCTCAGGGCATCAATGTGGACTTCAACAGTTTCCTCATTTCCCCTTCCCCCACCTCACCCTAGTTCCAAATTTCCAGCCCAGCACTGTCTCTATGACTTGTCCTACCTGCCTATCTTCTTTTCCACCTATCCATTCCACCCTCCCCCCGTCCCCGACCTATCACCTTCATCCCCTCCCCCACTCACCTATTGTACTCTGTGCTACTTTCTCCCCACCCCCACCCTCCTCTTATCTCTCCATGCTTCAGGCTCTCTGCCTTTATTCCTGATGAAGGGCTTTTGCCCGAAACATCGATTTTGCTTCCTCTCGGATGCTATCTCACATTTTAGATTAGAATCAATCTCAGCATCATGGCATAGACAGAGAACTCTGTGCCTTACAATTATGTCCTCCACAACCACCTGATGAAGGAGCGGCGCTCTGAAAGCTAATGTGCTTCCAATTAAACCTGTTGGACTATAACCTGGTGTTGTGTGATTTTTAACTTTGTTCTGGTGATGAGGCATTCTGCCAAATGACTTTGTCAGTCTGTTCAGGGAACATCCCTGACAAGGGTCCACCCTCTCTTTTTTCCCCGCAGGATCTCAAGGTCATTACACGTTGACCGCTTCCTTGTAGACTTGCGGTCAAAGATTTTTTTCTTTTCAAATTTCTTCACAAAGGACAGCTGATACAGAACGGTCAAAGATGATGCCTCAGTTTGTCTCTCCCAAAGAAGGAAGCTCTGCTAGTGCAGCATTTTCTCTGTGCTCACATTCTGGAGTGCAGTTTGGACCCTTTAGCTTCTCATTCAAAATGACTGTACCACCACTGACTTAAGTCTAACAATCCAAAGCACAGAGACATTAAGAAATAAGTCAGTTATACCTTGAGCCCAAGAGACTTTTGTAAAAGAAAATCCAAATCCAAATGGCACTTACTCTGTGACACTGGTTAACTTTGTACCTTTGGACATTCTAATGGATCATCTGAAGTAGTTTGCCAATTATGGAGAATTGTGGTCATTTCTGCAATATGGACCATTTTCTTTAGGATTGTGGATTTTCTAAGCTCATTACAGTAATAAAAAATTAAATTTGACAAAGAGTACACTAAATCAGTCAGTCAGAGATGAAAGAACAGGCTGCTAATCTAGTGTACAGTTATATCCACCTTGTGGATATTTTATAGTCACCTCAAAGAACTTGCAAATAGTACTGAATTCATTTGTCCAATTTATAAACAAGAATAACTTTTCACTCCAAAGGTAATTATATTAATTTCCAATGTCACATTCTTACTAGAATCCATTAGCACTCTTGCATTGAATGCTGTCAATATTTTTCATATTCCTCATTCTGGTCAGAATCAGCTATTCCTTGTGTGGTATAAGCACCTGAAACTGAAAAAAAGGTCTGTTTTACTTTGGTTGAGAGTCACAAACTTTTGCAAGTATCGCTATCCTCTGGTTATTATATTGCTAGCTTTGTGCATAATTTTACAAAAATTAAAGTTAACGTAGTCATTAAAATGCCAGAGCTGAAATCAAATGATAGCAATACCACATTTCCATTGTGTCTATGAATAAATTATAGATAAGGGCAGAGCAAAATAAAATTAGGCATGCTATTTCTGAGGAACTTGACATCTTTCATCTTTCACCAATTATTTTCCTTCCTACCGTCATACTGTCCACTGTATTTGCAACATTAGGGTTTTGTGCCACAGTATTAAGTATATAAATGTAACAATGCTTTTTCATAAAAAAGAATTCTGAAGATAAAGCTTTCACACTTGTCCTCCCAACTAGAGCTGACATAC
Source organism: Hemiscyllium ocellatum (assembly GCF_020745735.1). Lineage (NCBI taxonomy): Eukaryota > Metazoa > Chordata > Chondrichthyes > Orectolobiformes > Hemiscylliidae > Hemiscyllium > Hemiscyllium ocellatum. Next base: position 43,606,386 of record NC_083413.1, on the reverse strand, counting down.
TAAGGATGTCACAGTGCCTCAGCTAATATTCATAGCCTGCCTCAAACACTCAAGAAAACCTGCCTGAATATTCTCTGGACTTTTCCCTAGCCCCCTGCCTAATTTATGCAGGAAATTGGAAAAAAAACCATGGAATTTCATGGTCTTGGTATTTGCAAGTGTTAATGTATAATATGAGATTGGAAAGACAGCCATGAGTGATTTAAGAAAGAACTTTTAAAAGAAAAATAAATGAGAACATCTGGGTTGTGTTTTTATAAGGCCTTTGTACTACCCTAGTTTGAAGTATGCTTTTATGGTCTGTTGGTGTTTTATGGAAAGTGAAATAACCAAACTCCTGTAACTTCTTCATGCAATTTTGAGTAAAAAGCTGGATTGACAAATTTCATGTCACAATGTTTTAGGCAATTGCACAACATACCTCCATGCATTGTTCTTACATTAACCCATTTATTTTTATTTATCAGTTAATTCCAGGGTGAAAATAGGAATATTTCAGGATTATAAGGATGCATGTCAGGCATTCATATTTAAGTTCACTGCTTGGATCACTTTCCTTTTATCTTCTTCTACTGTCTCATTTTCTCTTTCTTATTTAAAGGCTCGACCGAATTCTGGGGTGTGGTTCCATGAGCAAAGACAATCCACTGACATTGTATGCGAGTGATCATTCACCACCATGTGTGAACCTGTACGAAGAGTGCTGATGAGCTATTTGATGATAAGAAGTATTATAGCTAAGTCTGTTTTATGTCCTCATCTGCCACTCAGACACATTTTTCCAGCATGGATCACTGGAGATTGATTAGATGCATCTCTTACCTCTCCTTAGCCTGGGGACATTGAGATCATACCATACTCCCTAACATTGATATCCTAGATCAAATAACTCCAAATAGCACCAGGATTGAATATAGAATCTTCCTGCCTTGTGCAGCCACAGGTTCATCTAGAAAAGGGCATGATTTAGAGTAATCGTTTTGCTGTGGCAGCAATGTTGTGCCCATTAGAGTGTGGATTTAATCCATGGAATACATAAAACTTGAAGGTTGAAAATCACAAAATTTGCTGAGTTCTGACTTCTTCCTGACTATTCCATTTACAGCGGATAAAACCCATATGCATTAACATTCACATTAACAACTATCGCACCGCAGTTTGACAAAGGCATCCCAACATCTGTCTCCAGTTTACTTTGTGGAAGCACCAGTTAGGTAGCTTGCATTTCTTCAAAAATGATGGCACTGATGTTTGTGCACAGAGCACTTCAGTTTATTTGTTAAAGTGTGTATATTCCCCTCCAGATAAATACCATATTATGCTGTGGTCAAAATAACTTAACTGAAGAATGCAATGATTTTGCATTCAGTTGGCCAGACTTCAGCAATATGTTGGAAATGAGTTAACACAAACAAGATGAAAGGTCAAATTTTTTGCAAGGGATGGAGGGTTAATATTTTGTTGATTTTAATGGGACTGTATAACAGATGGTCCACTTTGTACCAACCAAAATGACTTTCTACCCTATCTTGATTATATCATTGTAAATTTGTCTATTGCTGAGAATAGCTCAGAAATGTAAGCAAGCTTTACATTTTGCAAAGACACCACATTAGCAAACATACAGGGAATTGTGTTTGCCTTATAAACATTGTGCGGAATCTATTGAATCATATGAGACAATTAGGAGGTGCATGATGCTCATTAGTTCTATAAAACAGGACAAACATATTTCATTTCTTGATAGTTGTATAAATGTGCTGAATTATCACCATTTCTGAAAATTGTTTTTATTCAGCTAGTAAAATGCTGAGATTTATTGCTAACACAGTGAATTACAATTTTATAAGTGTTACACTTAGATATTACAATGGTGAATCAGACCTCATTTAGAATATTGTGTTCAATTCTGGGCAAAAAAAAATGGATATTTCATTGGGGACTATGTGCAGAGAAAAGCTTCAAGATGATTCTGACTCTAAATTGAATGGATTACAGGGAAATCTGCAGAGTCTGTAAAAATAGGAAGTACATAATTAGCTTCAATGAGCAAAATGGTTGTTTGACATTTCTATTGAAAAATTGCAGATGCTGGATACCAAAAACACATACTGAAAAATGGTTAAACACTCAGTAGGCCAGGAAGCATCTGTGGTTAAAGGTGAAGAAAGCTTAACATTTCGGATTGAATCTTAAAATGCCTACAGTGTGGAAGCAGGCCACTTGGCCCAGCAAGTCCACACTGACCCATCAAAGAGCATCCCATCCAGTCTTTGTAACCCTGCATTTCCCATGGCTAACACACATATCCTTGGACACTATCGGATGGCCAATCCATCTAACATGCATGCATTTGGACTGTGGGAGGGAACTGGTGCAAATCCAGGGAGAATGTGCAAACACCATGCAGAGTCACCCGAGGCCAGTATCAAACCTGGGTCCCTGGCGCTGTGAGGTAGCAGTGCTAGCCACTGTGCCACCCAAATGTGTCTGGCCTTTTGGATATACTGGTATTTTGCTGAACCATTTTTTTAAAGTTACTTCAAAGGTAACAATCTTTTCTCGAAATACATGTGCACTGCAGTGGGGGCTAGGTAGCTCAGTTGGCTGGACAGCTGATTTTTGATACAGAATGATGTCAACAGTACAGCTTCAATTCCCATGCTAGCTAAAATTACTGTGACAGTCCCTCCCTCTGAGACATGGTAACTCTCAGGTTTAGCCGTAGCCAGTCATTTCTTCCCAATGAGAGACTGGGACTATGGCTGCTTTATCGTAGTAGTTATTTAAGATGTTCTCACTCTTGTCATAGTGCATTGAAGATAGCTATTCATTTCGCATTTTATTTGAAACTGCCTTCTGTCACTGTCTGGTGAAGTCTTCTGGTTTGAAAAGTAACAGTTTTTAAAAAGGAATTACAGCTGTCATGTTCCCAAATGTAGAATTCAGTCACTGTCCTACTATGTTGTACTTATTTTCTGTTACTGTCCTGCAGTATATTCCAGAATAGTTACAATGGGTTCTTTCAAATTCGAACCTATTGTACTGACCTTAGTCCAGATTTTTAACCACCTAAAACTAATTAGATTCTACAGTTGCTTATAATCCACTGTTGGGAGATATAAATTTTATCATTTATGGGATTTTTTTAGAGAAATTGGTTCCAAATTGTAATAATCTACACAAAAACATTGTGAACATTGTTCAATCCTGAGCTCCCCACCCACCTACTAGTGTTGAACTGGGTGGATTATATTGGGTATCAGATGGAACTGCAACAGAAAACCTATTTGCAGGTGGTGATTATATGATCTGCTTACATGGAGGAAACAACTATGCATTGGATTTCTAATGATTTATTACTGCACTTTAACCCTTCCCAAGTTTCTGCCATCCTTTGTTCACTGGTTGGCACATATTTTCGGGATAAATTTTATCTGATAAGGCAGAAAAATGATATGAATTCTCATGAGCTAAGTATAACAAAGTGCTTACTATACACAGGACATTAAGTCAAAGCGCCTGGACAGTAGATTTAACATTCTAATATAATGCTGAGATTTTTATCCATTGTTTCAGGGTGTACATAATGAATTGCCAGTTTGTGGTTTGTCCTTTTAGTATCTTGTTGAACATAGGAACATAGAAACAAAAGTTGGTCATTCAGCCTGTTGACGCTGCCCCACCATACAATGCAATAGCTGATCAAACACTTCAATGCCTTTTGCTCATCCTATTCCCATGACCCTGCACGCCACTGGTAGTCAGAAGTCTATCAATTTCTACACTGAACATGCTGTAGAACATCCTATACAGCCCGCCATGGTAGTGAATTCCAAAGGTGAAAGATCCTCTGAATAAAAAAATTCTCTGCATCTCTAATCTATGTAGCACCCTCTTTATGTTGAAATCATTCCCAGTGCTTCAACACTCCCAAAATAGGGAAATCTTCTTACCTGCAACTACCATGTCCAGCCTTTAAGTCTTTTGACAGTTTCAGTGAAAACACATTTCTTTCCTCAAAATTCTAGAGACGCCAGGCCAAATTTGTCCAATCTCTAGTCATAGGACAGTTCTGGCAAAAATCTGGTGACAATATTTTTATTCCAATTCTGAATCAAAGACTGTGTCAGCACTCTGAAAATTGGTGGATTTTATTCTTTGCCTGATTCTGCCCTTTCCCTGAATAGCTATTTGACAAAGCTAATCCCTTTATGTATGTTGTATCAATGCCAAACCTTGAACAATAGGGTCTGAATTGGACCGGTTAAGTTAGCTCACCTCTGGGCTGATATAACAATGTTTCTAATCTGAATAGATGCCAGCCTGTCAGCAGTTTGCATGCAGAAAGAACCTGGTGTAGCCTGACCAAACTTGATTCCATTAAATCTTTCAATGATTTTCAAACAAATATAATGAATTAAACGTGAGAGAACAAAAGAACTGCTTTGTGTTGCATGATCCATATGACAGGCAAATGAGCCCGAAGTTCGACCCATTTCAAGGTGATACGTTGTGACATTTCGGTTAAACCATTGAGCCGATATCTGACTACATCAGTTGAGGATAGGATCAAACTCTTCAATGAGACCACTGTCCCCTCTTCCCCCTACTGTCCCCACAACAGTTGAAATGTTTATGAACTGAGAAATGTTAATTTGGAAATAGTATTAAAGGCTGCTGCCCCTTGAAGGCTCCAGCATGAGTCACTGCCTTCAGAAAGGAAATGTTGAAAGGAGAAAATTAGGAACAAAAAGGAAAACAGATTAACGTTAATTGCTAACATGATCTGGGATTGCTTGACTGAGAAAAGATTAGATGGGATGGAGCTTTCAAAGTGCACCAAGAGAGCTTTTTGTGCCAGTATGTAGTTGAAATGGGACAGCGCTAAATCTAATCCTAATGAATGAAGTCGATCAAGTGGTTGAAGTGTCAGTGAGTAAACATTTTGGGGATAGTAACCATAACACTAGGTTTCAAAGTCATTATGGAAAGGGATGAGGATCATGCAGAAGTTGTCTAAACTGCATTCCTGGTAAACCATTTCTTATCCTCTCCAAAGCCTACACTTTCTTCTAGTGACCAGAACTGGATGCAATATTCTAAATGTGGTCTAATTAAATTTCTATACCATTGCAACACGACTTGCCAATTTTTATACTCTATGCCTTGATTGATGAAGGCAAGCATGCCATATACCTCCTTGACCAACCTATTCACATGTGTTGCCATTTTCAGGGAACTGTGGACCTGGAAGCCTAGATTCTTTGATATGATGATGCTACTAAGGGTTCTGCCATTTACTGTATACTTCTTTCTTGCATTAGCTCTTCCAAATGCAGTACTTGCATTTGTGGTTTCCATGTGACTTATCTTTTGTATCAGTCTGCCATGGGGCACCTTGTCCAAGGCCTAGATAAAGTCCATGTAGACAATATCGACCTCCCTGCCCTCATCAGTCATGTTTCAATTCATCAAAAATCTCAATCAAATTGGTGAGACACAACTTTCCCCACAAAACTTCACCCTGGCTTTTGCTAATGAGTCCATATTTTTTCCAAATGTGAATTAATCCTATCCCTAAGAATCTTCTCAATTAATTTCTGTCCCACTCATATCAGCATTACCAGTTGTAATTTCATAGATTATCTCTATTGCCCTTCTTAAACAAAAGATCAACAATGGCTATTCTCTAGTTCTCTGGAACCTCTCCTGTGACCAAAGCAGATACAAAGATTTTGTACAAGGCCCCAACGATTTCCTCACCTCCTTCCCTCAGCATTCTGGGATAGATCCCACCAGAAGCAAATACAGAAATTGTTGCAGATGTTCAATAGGTCTGGCAGCATCAGTGGAAAGAAATCAACGTTAATGTTTCGATCCAGTGACCATTCCTCAGAACTTGTTAGATTTGGATCCCATTAGAACCTGGAGACTTGTCTACCTTAATGCTTTTCAAAACACCTGGCAAGTTATCCTTTTCTATATTGACATGGCCTAGAATATCAATATATCCCTCCCAAGATTCACCATCCACTATGTAATTCTCCTTTGGTTTAATTTACAAATTTCCTCCTCTCAGCTGACCTACCCTTTTCTCTGGTCTCCTTCCTATTGGAAAGTTGTTGTGAACTTGAAAGGGTTCAGAAAGATTTACAAGGATGTTGCCAGGGTTGGAAGATTTAAGCTATAGGGAGAGGCTGAACAGGCTGGGGCTGTTTTTCCTGGAGCGTCGGAGGTTGAGGGGTGACCTTATAGAGGTTTACAAAATCATGAGGGACGTGGATAGGATAAATAGACAAAGTCTTTTCCCAGGGGTGAGGGAATCCCGAACTAGAAGGCATAGGTTTAGGGTGGGAAGGGAAAGATATAAAAAACACCTAAGGGGCAACTTTTTCACGCAGGGGGTTGTACGTGTATGGAATGAGCTGCCAGAGGAAGATGTAGAGGCTGGTACAATTGCAACATTTAAGTGGCATTTGGATGGGTATATGAATAGGAAGGGTTTGGAGTAACATGGGCTGGGTGCTGGCAGGTGGAACTAGATTGGGTTGGGACATCTGGTCAGCATGGACAGGTTGGACTGAAGGGTCTGTTTCCATGTTGTACATCTCTATGACTCTGTGACTCTAGCTACTTTCTTGCTCCTAATGTATGTATAAAATGCCTTGGGATTTTCTTAATGATATTTGTGAAAGACATTTCATAGCCCCATTTAGCCCTCCTAATTCCTTGATGGAGTTCTTTCCTGCTATCTTTGCATTCTTCACAGACTGTCTGCTTTCAGTCTCCTAAATCTTACATATAGGCCTCCTTTTTCTTTTTTTGTAACTGGATCTGGCAAACATAGACTGGGAGCAGCTACTTGCAGTAAGTCCATATTTGGAAAGTGGAAGTCTTTTTAAAGTAGTATAGTAATACTTCAGGGCCAGTGTAGTCCTTTAAGAGTGAAGGGCAAGGACAGCAAGTCCAGATAATCCTGGATATCAAGGGATATTGAGAGTTTGTTAAAGAAAAGAAAGGAAGCATCTCTTAAGTACAGATCATTAAGAACAGGGGAGGCCCTACAGGAGTATAGAGAGTGTAGAGGGTGCTTAAGAAGAAGGGCAAAGAGAGTTCATAAAATTTCTTTGGCGGATATGATTAAGGAAAATCCCAAGGTATTTTATAAGTAAACCAAGTGCACGAGGATTGCCAGGGAAAGAGTGGGACATCTTAGAGACCAAAGAGGTAATGTGTATATCTATAATGGAGAAAGATGTAGTTGGAGATTTCAGCTGGTGAGAGTGTAGAGTATGTTAAGATTAATAAGGGGGAGAAGGAATTACATGGTTTGGAATGTATAAAGGTGCATAAATCCCCAGGGCCTGATGAAATGTATCCCAGCCTGCTGTCAGAGGCAAGGGAGGAGATTGATGGGGCCCTGGCCGTGATTATTTAATTATTTGGCCACCAGATGATTGTAAGATAGCTTATAGGGTTCCTTACTTCAAGAAGTGCAGGAGGGTAATTACAGACCAGTTAGTCTGAAGTCGTTGGTAGGGAAATTACTGGAGAGAATTCTGAGGGGCAGGATTAATCAACACTTGGAAAGGCAGGGATTAATCAGGAATAGTCAGCATGGATTTGTTGGAGGATGATCCTGTACGACTAATTTAATGGAGGTTTATAAAAGGTGGCTAAGTATATTGATGAGGGTAAAGCAGTTGATGTGATTTACATAGATTTCACTAAGGCCTTTGACAAAGTCCCATATGGAAGGCTGGGTCTAAAAGGTAAGAGCCCATGGAATCCAATGCAAGTTGGCAAACTGGATGTAAAATTGGCTTACAAAATAGGAGACAAAAGTGATTGTGGAGGGTTGTTTTTGTGATTGGAAGCCTATGGCCAGCTGTGTACCACAGGAATTGGTATTGGGGGGACCATTGCTGTTTGTTATGTACATTAACAACTCGGATGTGAATGTAGAAGTTAGTGGTCATGTTGCTAGTGAGGAGGATGGTCTCAGACTACAATCTGATATTGATCAGCTGGAAAATTGGACAAAACAATGGCGGATGGAATTTAAACCTGATAAGTGTGAGGTGATGCATTTTGGGAGATCTAATAGGAAAAGGATATACATAATGAATTGTAGGTCCCCAAGGAGTTCAAGGGAACAAAGGGACCTTGGTGAATAAGTCCACAGAGCTCTGAAGGTATCAGCACAGTCAACTATAATGGTGAAGAAGGCATAAGGAATGCTTGCCTTTTTTAGGCAGGGTGTAGAATATAGGAGCAAGGAAGTCTTGATACAAATTTACAAAACATTGGTTAGACCAAAGACGGATCACTGTGCGCAGTTCTGTTTGCCATACTGTTGGAAGGATGTAATTGTGCTGGAGAGGTTGTGGAGGAGATTCGCCAGGATATTGCCTGGATGGAAAATCTCAGTTATGAGGAGAGACTGGATAGCCTGGCTTTGTTCTCCCTGGAGCAGAGGAGGCTGAGGGGAAATCTGATTGGCATATACAAAATGATGAGAGGTGTAGATTGAGTATATTGTGAGAATCCTTTCCCCTTGGCAGATGTATCTAAGACCAGAGCCTTTAAATTTAAGGTGAGGAATGAATGGTTCAGAGGGGTTTTGAAGAAAACTTTTTATCCAGAGGATGGTAGAAATAAGGAACCTGCTGCCTAAGAAGGTAGTGAACAAACTTGGTTAGAGATGAAAAAGAAATTGCAGATGCTGAAATCCAAAGTAGACAGGCAAAAGGCTGGAAGAACACAGCAAGCCGGGCAGCATCAGGAAGTGTAGGAGTCGACATTTTGGGTGTAATCCTTCTTCAGGACACCCGAAATGTCAACCCCTAAACCTTCTGATGCTGCCTGGCTAGTAATTCCATTTGCTTGTAAATGCATATAGAGGTATGCAGGAGGTTGAGGGGTGACCTGATAGAAGTTTATAAGATTGTGAATGGCATGGATAGAGTAGAAATATGAGGCTTTTTCCCAGTGTGGAGGGATCAATGCTAGCAGACACAGGTTCGAGGTGTGGAGGGAAGATTATAAGAGATGTGTGAGACAAGTTTTTCACACCAAAGGGTGGTGAGTACCTGGACCTCGTTACCAGAGGAGATGGTGGAAGCAGCCACCAATAGCAGCATTCAAGAAGCACCTGGATGAATAAGTAAATAGGAAGGGAATAGAGGGATACGAAACCTGTAGGTTAAGACAGTTTTAGTATGGAAGGGCAAAATGTGTTGCAAGCTTGGAGAGCCGAAGGGCCTCTTTCTGTGCTGTTTTGTTCTTTGACATAATACCCAGTTTATAAGCTTGGTAGAACTGACTTCCAGAAACAATTGATGAATGGTATCAAGCTGAATACTTACTCCTCTGTTTGACAACACTGTTGCAAGAACTTAAGAAATCCACCTGTCCAGGTCAAAAGTGATTGTAGAGATTGACTTTGGCAGGCTGTTTCAACTGTGAAAATCAAATGCATGTTTTATATCGTGATCATATAAATTGCAGTGGTTTGACATATTTAGTGATTGCAGGGATGCTGCTTAGAATAGTAGAGGAAACTGCATATCTTTGGTGATGTTAAACACTAGCCTTAGGATATAATGAATAAGTAGTGCAGGGTAGGCTAATTCTATCCACAATGCATAAATAACATTCTGCACTGCAAGAAAATCCACATTTGCATTTTATAGTTTTAAGAAGAGTTTGACTTAAGTGCATCAAGACTTTAATGTAACATCTGTTTCGACCACATAAGCACCTGGAAGTACTTTCTTTCCACTAATTCTTGCTTTTCATTTCACTCCCTTGCTCCGCCTGAAGGTGTTGTCTCATCCCAGAAAAAAGCTTTCCACCGAACTTCAACTTGGAATTAAACTTAATCGTTGTTCATACGGATAAGCTTTATCCCCATTTCATATTGGAATGTGGGATTAGTGGCAGACAAATGGCACAGCCCCAATCACAGAGGACCACTCATTGGTAAGCTGCCTGTCAACACTGGCATCACACTGATATTATTGGAATGAGGCCTGATCATGAAAATGGTTAGGCCTCATGCTGACATCACTAGCTAGGTAGTTCAATAACAGTGTTATCACAGCTGGTCCAGTGAATGCTGACTTTGAATACCAGTCCCAATTTACTTAGTATTTAAGATGTGAGGCTAAGTACTGTGAAGTACCCATGCCACCATCAGAACCTCACTTGGCGTCAACACACAGAATATAATACTGGGCTTGCTGCCTGCAATTCTCCATTGATTGTTCACTCTGTGTGAGGTCCCTCCTGCTGTGTGCCTTACATAATTTACATTATAAAGGACAATTTTGGAAGAAAATTGTTTGTAAAAGGTTTGAAGATGACATAGAATCATAGAATTGTTATGCCACAGTAGAAGGCCATTCAGCCCTTCATGCTTGCTCTGTCTGTTCAAATGAGCATCCTGACTTTAGTACTAATCTCCAACTTCTTCCTCATAACTTCATGTATTCTTTGTACTTAAATAATCATCTAATACTGATCAGAATACCTCATTTGAACCTGTCTCTACAATAGATCCAGGCAGGGCTTTCCTGACCTGAACTATTATCTGTGTGAGAACATTTCTTCTCACATCACAACTGCTTATTTTGCAAAATACTTTAAACTTACGTTGTTTTGTTCTTGAGCCACTTATGCATGGGAGTGGTTTAGAATATAAAATATAGAATAGTACGTGTCAGAACAGGCTTTTCAGTCCATTATGCGTGTGCCTCCCCAATCTAATTTCTCCATAGAACATAGAACATTACAGCGCAGTACAGGCCCTTCTGCCCTCAATGCTGCCCCAACCTGCGAAACCAATCTGAAGCCCATCTAACAGACCATTCTGGTCCATATGTCTATCCAATTACCATTTAAATGCCCTTAAAGTTGGCAAGTCTATTACTGTTACAGGCAGTGCATTCCACGCCCCAACTACTCTGAGTACAGAAACTACCTCTGACATCAGTCCTATGTGTATCACCCCTCAATTTAAAGCTATGGCCCCTCGTGCTAGCCATTGCCATCCAAGGAGAAAAAGCTCTCATTCTCCACCCGATCTAACCCTCTGATTATTTTATATGTCTCAATTAAGTCACCTCTCAACCTTCTCTCAAATAAAACCAGCCTCAAATCCCTCAACCTTTCCTCTTAAGACCTTCCCTCCATACCAGGCAACATCCTAGTAAATCTCCTCTGCATCATTTCCAAAGCTTCCAATCTTTCTTATAATGCAATACTCCAAGTGTGGCCTTACCAATGTCTCGTACAGCTGCAGAATGATCTCATGTTTCTGAAACTCAGTCCCTCTACCAACAACAGCTAACACACCATGTGCCTTCTTAACAACTCTATCAACCTGGGTGGCAACTTTCCAGGATCTGTGTACATGGACACCGGGATCCCTCTGCTCATCTGCCAAGAATCTTACCATTAGCCCAGTACTTTACATTCCTGTTACTCCTTCCAAAGTGAATAACCTCACACATTTCTGCATTAAACTCCATTTGCCATCTCTCAGCCCAGCTCTGCAGCTTATCTTTGTTCCTCTGTAATCTACAACATCCTTCATCACCATCGACAACTCTACTGACCTTAGTGTCATCTGTAAATTTACTAACCCATCCTTCTATACCCTCATCCAGGTCATTTAAAAAAAAATGACAAATAACAGTGGACCCAAAACAGATCCTTGAAGTTCACCACAAGGAACTGAACTCCAGGATGAATATTTTCCATCAACTACCACCCTCTTTCTTCTTTCAGCTAGCCAATTTCTGATCCAAACTACTAAATCACCCTCAATCTCATGTCTCTGTATTTTGTGCTATAGGCTACTATGTGGAACCTTATGAAACACTTTACTGAAATCCATATATACTACATCAATGGCATACCCTCATCCACCTATTTGGTCACCTTCTCAAAGAACTCAGTAAGATTTATGAGGCACGATCTACTCTTCACAAAACCACATTAACTATCCTTAATCAACGTATTCCTATCAAGCTGATTATAAATCCGATCTCTTATAACCTTTTCCAACACTTTACCCACAACTGAAATAAGGCTCAAAGTTATAATTCCCAGGGCTATCTCTACTCCCCTACTTGAACAAGGGGACAACATCCTACAGTCCTATAGTCCTCTGGCTCTATTCCTGTAGACAATGGCAAAGGCTTGGCAATCTCTTCCCTGGCTTCCCAGAGAATCCTAGGATAAATCCCATCTTGCCCAGGGGACTTGTCTATTTTAACACTTTCCAGAATTGCTAATGCCTCTTCCTTGTGAACCTCAATCCCATCGAGTCTAATACCTGTATCTCAGTATTCTCCTCGGCCTCATTGTCGTCTTCTCGTGTGAATATGATGAAAAGTATTCATTTAGCGCTTCCCCTATTTCTAACTCCATACACAACTTCCCACTACTATCCTTGATTGGCCCTAATTTTACTCTAGTCATTCTTTTATTCCTTTTATACCTATAGAAAGCTTTAGGGTTTTCTTTGATTCTATCCACTAATGACTTCTCATGTCCCCTCCTGGCTCATCTTAGCTCTCTCTTTAGGTCTTTCCTGGCTAACTTGTAACTCTCAAGAGCCCTAACTGAGCCATCACATCTCATCCTAACATAAGCCTCCTTCTTCTTCTTGACAAGAGATTCAACTTTCTTAGTAAACAACAGCTCCTTTGCTCGACTGCTTCCTCCTTGCCTCACAGGTACATACTTATCAAGCACCGGCAGTAGCTGGTCCTTGAATAAACTCCACATTTCAATTGTGCCCATCCCCTGCGATTTCCTTCCCTATCATAAGCATCCTAAAACCTGCCTAATCACATTGTAAATGCCTTTTCCCCCAGTGATAACTCTTGCTCTATGATATATACCTATCCCTTTCCATCGCTAAAGTAAACGTAACCAAATTGTGGTCACTATCACCAAAGTGCTCATCTATTTCCAAACCTAATACCTGGCTGGGTTCATTACCCAGTAAAAAGTGAGGTCTGCAGATGCTGGAGATCAGAGCTGAAAATGTGTTGCTGGTTAAAGCACAGCAGGTTAGGCAGCATCCAAGGAACAGGAAATTCGACGGTTCGGGCCCGAGCCCTTCATCAGGAATGAAGGGCTCTGGCCCGAAACGCCGAATTTCCTGTTCCTTGGATGCTGCCTAACCTGCTGTGCTTTAACCAGCAACACATTTTCAGCTGGGTTCATTACCCAGTACCAAATCCAATGTGGCCTCACCCTTTGTTATCCTGTCTACATACTGGTCGGGAAACCCTCCTGCACACATTGGACAAAACCCATCTAGAATACTTGCATTATAGTATTCCCAGTCAATATTTGGAAAGTTAAAGATCCCCCATAACAACTACTCTGTTATTCTCACTCCTATTAAGGATCCTTTCTCTGGAACTATTCGGAGGCCTAGAGAAAACTCCCAACAAGGTAAAATCTCCTTTCCTATTTCTAATCTCAGCCCATACTACTTCAATAGATGAGTCCTCAAACATCCTTTCAGCAACCATAATACTGTCCTTGACTAACAATGCCACACCATCCCTTCTTTTACCATTTTCCCTGTTCTTACTAAAACATCTAAATCTTGGAACCTGCAACAACCATTCCTGTCCCTGCCATGTCTCTGTAATGGCCACAACATCGAAATCCAAACTGATTCTGCAAGTTCACTCACCATATTCTGGATGCTCCTGGCATTGAAGTAAACTCCTATGTCATTGGTCCCTATGTGGACCATGACACGGGGCTACTCCCCCTCCTCAAGGATCCCAAAAACACGATCAGAGGAATCGTGAACCCTGGGAGGCAACACACCAACTGTGAGTCTCTCTCATTCCTACAGAACCTCCTATCTGTCCACTAACTATGGAGTCCCCAGTGATTAATGCTCTACTCCTCTTCCTCCTTCCGTTCTGAGCAATAGGGACAGACTCTATGCCAGATACCTATGCCCCAATGATTACCCCTGGTAAATCGCCCCCCCCCCCCTCCCAACTGTATCCAAAACAGTATACTTGTTGTTGAGGGGAATGGCCACAGAGGATCCCTGCACTGCCTTTCAGTTCCCTTTCCTTTCCATAACAGTAACCCATCTGTCTTCTTCTTGCACCTGAGGAGTGATTACCTCCTTATAACTCCTCTCAATAACCCCTCCACCTTCTGAAGGATCCAAAGTTCATCCAGCTCCAGCTCCAGTTCCATAACGCAGTTTTCAAAGAGCTGGAGTTGAATGCACTTCCCACAGATGCAGTCAGCAGGGATCCTAGTGGTGACCTTTACCTCCCACATTCTGCAGGAGGAACGTTTAATTGCCCTAACCTCCATTCCCACTATTCTAAATTCCCAATGAGACTACTGAAAAACTAAACAGAAAATAAAGAATCTTGTCACCTTGCCAATCCGGCACACGGAACTTTTCTTTTGTTTAGAGGAGGAGGATGGGTGGGAGACACTACCCGAGTAGTGTTTCAGATAATGCAACCACACAAATATAAAGCCTCATTTACCCAGCAGTCCCATGTCCACTCCTGCTCATGTGCGCTCTGCCTATTTATGAGGTAAGCTTTTATATATTGTTATGACACTGGGTAAACCCTCCTGCTGTGCTTTGACCAGCAACACATTTGCAGCCTCCTGCTTAATTTAAAACCAACAACACAGAAAAGATTTATCCTGTGCAGTAATCTGTAAAAGTCTAAGTGACCAAGAACTATTTCATGTAAAAATTAACAACTTTATGTCTTAAAGTATAACAAAGAATAATTAACTAACAACTATTTACAATTTCTTCCTCTAACCTGCCTTTTATCTTCCCTTCTATAATACTATCCAATAAAATCAATTAAGATTAACAAAACCACACTTCTTATCTAAAAACCATGACTGGGAGATGCCAGTGTTGGACGGGGTGTATAAAGTTAAAAATCACACAACACCAGGTTATTGTCCAATAGGTTTATTTGGAAGCACTAGCTTTTGGAGCGGTGCTCCTTCAGCATATGGTTGTGCCTCCTGATGAAGGAGCAGTGCATGTGTCTTCTTTGCTTCTTCTTCAGAATTTCTGTGTCACAGGTTATTGATCAAAAAGGTACCTTGAAGATAGCTATTTTCATGCAGTCTGTTTACATGCTGGGCTTGGCAGTTCTCCTCTGAACTGTTCAATTTTCCCGGTTTTATACCCTCAAGTCATCAGACTGTGTCATTGGCTTTTAAGATTGTCAATATTCTCAATTCAAACTGGATTGGAGTTTGATATTTTTGGGAGTATAATTTAAACTGATTGGCTGAATTTGAATTTGTGTTTTTGTCTCCTAGCAACTCAGCGAGTGCTGTTTGTTCTGAATCAAATGTTACTTTGTAAATTCTCCAGCACTCGCCGTACTTGCCAAGTTCTTCACTCTCATAAAGGTACACCCACATCTTCATTACAATATATTACCTTCTTGTCAGGCCTCTAGTCCTCACTGTTGCTCCTTCCATTCCAACTGCTGCTCAAAACTCCTCCAGTTCCTTCCTAATACTGTTATAAGTAGCCTTTCCTCGATTTACCATTTTTACCTGAGCACCAGCCTTATGCTTATCCATAGGTAAAAACAATGACTGCAGATGCCGGAAACCAGATTCTGGATTAGAGGTGCTGG
Organism: Hemiscyllium ocellatum; assembly: GCF_020745735.1. NCBI lineage: Eukaryota > Metazoa > Chordata > Chondrichthyes > Orectolobiformes > Hemiscylliidae > Hemiscyllium > Hemiscyllium ocellatum. The sequence goes on along the minus strand of NC_083413.1, from coordinate 43,590,694 downwards.
AACAGCACAGCAGTTCAGGCAGCATCCGAGGAGCCCTGCTTTATTTCCCAAGAGTAGGTCAAGGTTAGCACCTTCTTTAGTAGATAATCCACATACTGAATCAGAAAGTTTTCTTGTACACATTTAACAAATACCACTCCATCTAAACCCTTAACACTATGGCAGTCCCAGTCGATGTTTGGAAAACTAAAATCCCCTGCCATAACCACCCTATTATTCTTACAGATAACTGAGATCTCCTTACAAGTTTGTTTCTCAATTTCCCTCTGACTATTAGGGGGTCTATAATACAATCCCAATCAGGTGATTATCCCTTTCTTATTTCTTGGTTCCACCCAAATAACTTCCTGGGATGTATTTCCGGGAATATCCTCCCTCAGTAAAGCTGTAATGCTATCCCTGATCAAAAATGCCATTCCCCTTCCTCTCTTGCCTCCCTTTCTATCCTTCCTGTAGCATTTGTATCCTTGAACATTAAGCTGCCAGTCCTGTCCATACATGAGCCACGTTTCTGTAATTGCTATGGTATCCCAGTCCCATGTTCCTAACCATGCCCTGAGTTAATCTGCCTTCCCTGTTCGGCCCCTTGCATTGAAATAAATGCAGTTTAATTTATTAGTCCTACCTTGTCCCTGCCTGCCCTGACTGCTTGACTTGCTTCTGTTCTCAACTGTACCAGTCTCAGATTGATCTCTTTCCTCACTATCTCCCTGGGTCCTCCCACCCCTCCCCATCCCCCCCCTCCCCTCTATATATATTATATATATATACACGCACATATACACACACACAAAACTAGGTTAAATCCTCCCAAGCAGTTCTAGCAAATTTCCCTGCCAGTATATTAGTCCCCTTCCAGTTTAGGTGCAATCCATCCTTCTTGTACAGGTCACTTCTACCCCAGAAGAGATTCCAATGATCCAAAAATGTAAATCCTTCTCCCATTCACCAGCTCCTCATCTCCTCTACCCTCCTATTCCTGCCCTCACTACCTAGTAGCACCGGGAGTAATCCAGATATTATTATCGAGGACCTCCTTCTTTAAATTCCTGCCTAACTCTCTGTAATCTCCCTTCAGAATCTCAACCTTTTCCTTTCCTATGTCATTAATTCCAATGTGGACAATAACCTCCTGCTGGCCCCTCTCCCCCATGAGAACATTCCGCACCCTCACAAGACATCCTTGATCCTGGCACCAGGGAAGCAACACACCATTCTGACTTTTCTCTGCTGGCCACAGAAATGTCTGTCTGTACCTCGGACTAGAGAGTCCCCGAACACAATTGATCTCTTGGAACCCGATCTGCCTTTCATTGCATTGGAACCAGACTCAAAAGCAGAAACTTGGTTATTCATGCTACGTTCCCTTGTTAATCAATCACCCCCTACATTTTCCAAAACAGCATACTTGTTTGAAATGGGGATAGCCACAGGTGACTTGTGAAAACAAAATCGCTGCACTGTCTATGCTTCTATTGGTCTGGGCTCTCAGAAGAAAATAATGCATCATGAGGACACATGGATAGGCAGACAGCAGGGCACCTGCCCTGACACTTTCATAAAGCTGTAAGATCTTCAGCTTTGCTTCCTGAAGAACATTATCTATTTGGTGCTTTTTGTTTCCCTCAGTGGCTCCATTGCTTGCTATTATTGGTGAGTGAAAGGGCAAATGCATATCTGATGCAGTACAATGTGGATAAATGAGTGGTTATCCACTTTGGGAGCAGAAATGGGAAGGCAGGTTATTATCTGAATAGCTATAAATTGACAGAGGGGTGTATGTATTGAGACCTGGGAGTCTTCATACACCAGTCACTGAAGCTAAGCATGCAGGTGCAGCAGGCAGTCAAGAAGCCAAATGGTATGTTGGCCTTCAGCGCGAGAGAATTTGTTTACAGGAAAAGGGATGTCTTACTGCAATTAGACAGGGCTTTGGTGAGATCACACCTGGACTATTGTGTCCAGTTTTGGTCTCCTCATCTGAGGAGCCTGAGGAAGGATGTTCTTGCTGTAGAGGGACTGTCACAAAGGTTTACCAGACAGATTCCTGGAATAGCGGGACTGACATATGAGGAGAAGCTGAACCTATTAGCATTATATTCACTGGTGTTTAGAACCTACAAAATTCTGACAGGACTAGACAAGGAAGATGCAGAAAGGATGTTCCCAATAACAAGGGAGAACAGAAACAGGGGTCACAGTCGAAAGTGGAAACCACTTAGGACTGTGATGAGGTATGGGACAGCAGGTGCATCCTTATTTATTCTGTGACTGGCAACATGCCATGTTAAATATGTGAATCCTAGTATTGAGTTCCTGACCCCATGAAAATCTGGCCCTTGAACTTAGCCTTGTGCAGCAATTTTATCCAGTCCTGACTTGAACATTATTTGTACAGTGGATGGTGGGGAAGATCAGCCCATTCTAAAGATCAATTTGTGTCCAGAAGCATAAGAGGAATATTACACTGGGGAGAAGGACTGTAAACGTGGTTGCAGCCTTTAAAACATGAAAATCGGCTGAAGATTGCAGCAGTGGGACAGGGGAGCAGCAGGTTAGAAAGAATTTATCTTGACTCATTAAATTGCCTATAAATTCCAAGAAGGCCAAAGAAGCTGTAGAAACTCGATAAAGCAGATACTATTTTGGACAACTCCCTCAATTTTCAGGTCTGAAAATCCTGTTGTACCAATTCCTCAGCCCTGTAAAGCTTCCACTTTATTACTTGTAATTCTTCATTTACATATTGATTTATTTAATGATTTATTAACACTGGATTACTAAACCACTGGATTAATGAACCAAAGAAGAGTTTATGCCCGAAATGTCGATTCTCCTGCTCCTCGGATGCTGCCTGTCCTGCTGTGTTTTTCCAGCACCACATTTTTCAACACTAATAAACCAAAGGTCTCGTCTAATACTCTCGACACGCAGGTTCAAATCCCACAATGCGATCTGATGGAACTTAAGTAAATAAACATTGTATTAAAAGTTAGTCTCATAGCAACAATGAACCATTGTTGATTGTCACAAAAACTCACCTGGTTCACCCTTAGGGAAGGAAACGTGTTCTTATTTGATCTGATAACAATTGACTCCAGAACCACAGCAACGTGGCTGATTCTTAAATACTCTCTGAAATAGGCTAGTGAGCTATTCATCTGTATGAGTCTACTAAACTAAGCAGGGCACAAAGCATCAATTGAATGCTGGAAAAGGCGATAGCTAACCCAGCTTTGTGAAGTCCTCCTTCATAGCTAGTGCCACAATTGGAAGCTATTCCTCAGACTAGTCAAGCAACAGTCTGACAGTGTCATAGCTGCATAACCACACCTTCCAGATAATGTCCCAGGCACCACCATTGTGAGACTCTCTATGTTCTGTCTTAGTGAGAGAGCAGAACCATGACAGTGGGCACAACAATGGCAGTACAATGGTATACTAATTTGAAAGACTTTCCCTGGAGTCCTCAACATTGACTTCAGACACATGACATCAGGTCAAATGTAGACAAGAAAACCTCCTACTGAATACAAATCACGCCCCCTGCACCCCTCCACACCCTCCACCAACCCCACTCCCTCCCCATGGCTGAATCCTTCTATGTTAAAACAAAATGATAGAAACACTGAGATCGTCAAGGACGTAGAACATACTCTTGGTGAGAGACTTCAATGTTAATCACTAAATATACCTTGGTAGCCCCAGTGCTGATAAAGCTGGCCAAGTCCTAAGGGATATAGCCCTAGCCTGAGTCTGCAACAGACAGTGAATGAGCCACGAGAGGAAAAAGATTCCTTGACATCATCCTCATCAATCTTTCTGCACAGATTCATCTCTGCTTGACAGTATTGTCATGACAGCTCACCAGACAATCCCTGTGGAGATGAATTCCCATCTTCGCATGGAGAATATCTACTATCACTTTGTTCATCGTATAGATTTCAAAAAGATGTAGAAATTCAACTAGGCATCCAGGAGAATTCTGAGATATAAGTAGCAAAGTTGTAATCAACAATAATCTGGCATGTTCCTCAGCCTACCATTACCATCGAGCTGGGAGATCAATACTGTTTCATGAAGAGTGCAAGTCATGCCAAGAGCAGAACCAGACATACTTAAAATGGAGTTGTCAACCTAATGAAGCTACAGCACAGAATAGTATTATTTTCAAGTGTACAGCACACCTCAAGGACTATACTGAAGTGATCTTATGATATCTGCCTACAGAGTTGGAGGAGACGGTGTTAGACTGGGGTGGACAAAGTTAAAAATCACACAACAGTAGGTTATAGTCCAACAGGTTTATTTGGAAGCACTAGCTTTCGAAGTGCTGTTCCTTCATCAGCTGATTGTGTGACTTTTGACTTTGCCAACAGAACATATACCTCATGGCAGAGATTACATGACTACAACAGACCATGACAATTGTACACGATTGCATTTCAATCCAGATATCCCAATATTTATAGAAAAAAAATCCCATGCATTTTAAGTTATCAAAGTTATTAAATATATGCATTGCTGTGCTCATAACTTGGCAGATAGTTGTTCCCATCAGTCAATTTATATGGTTTGCATACATTGTCCTTAAATCATCATGCATACTTATTGTTACTATTGGTCGTTTATCTGTATGTTGTAGCTTCCCCAAGGAGTGTCATTTCTGTATTATTTGTTGTTGTTGCAGTTGTGATACCATTTCAGTTGTTGAGTTGCTATGACCCTCTGTCTGATGTATGTTCTGGGCATGTGGTGCAATCACCTCTTCCTAACCAGCCCCTTGCAACTGAGGAACAGCTTCTCCAGTTGGGTAAATATACCATGGCTGCAATGTCATATCTGGTCATTTCCTTCCATTGTGTAGAAGCACTAGTGTTGGACTGGGGTGGACAAAGTCAGAAGTCTCACAATGATAAGTTATAGTCCAACAGGTTTATTTGAAATCACAAGCTTCTGGCGTGCTGCCCCTCGATCAGGTGAAGTGAGGAGAAGACACACAGGCACAGATTTATGATCAGGGAGATCAAAAGATTATACAAATGGTGTGAGTGGAATGTCAACAGGCTGAATAATAAGTCTCTGCAGGTGGTCAAGAGTGTCAGATGATGTGAGTAAAATGTTAGCAGCTGAATAACAAGTGAAGAGATGACTTACAGTCTGATTAATTAAGGCTGACAGATAATTACAACAAAAAAAATGGTGCTGGCGACAAACCAAATGACTGGAATAACATGATGGATATGTTGAGGGTCTAACCAAAGTAATAAGCAAGCCAAAACTGTCCAAACTAATTAAGGTAGAGGGATCATAAACTATCAAACAGGACAGTAAGGAAGATTTTACTGATACAGAACAATATAGTGGGTTTACATATAGCATGACATGAACCCGCAATCACAGTTGAGGCCATCTAAATAGGTACAGAACTTGGTTATAAGTTTCTGCTTAGTGATCCTGCATTATTGTGTATCTCGAAGGCTGAAGATCAGAGAATGAAGGTTCTTGTCTGCTGAACTGTTAGCCAACTTTGAGGGAACATTTCTGTTTGGTGATTGTTGTGCAGTGTCCATTCATCCATTGTAGCATCTGCAGGGCATCCTTGCCTGCAACTTATGAATTAGACAACGTTAGCCAAAACTAGTGAAGTTTGGGAGGGGGGTCAGTGTTGGGACCACAACTATTCATGTTACACATTAATGATTTGGGTGAAGGAACTGAGGACATTGTTGCTAAATTTGCAGATGACACAAAGATTGGTGGACAGACAGGTAGTGTTGAGGAAGTGCCAGGCTGCAGAAGGACTAGGATGGGATGGGAGAATGGGAAAAGAAGTGGTAGATGGAATACAATGTGGGAAATTTGACAGGGAGAATAGAACTGCAGACAATTTTCTGAATGCTGTAAATCTTTGGAAATCTGAAGCAAGAAGGGACTCTGGAATGCTGGTTCTAAATTCTCTTAAAATTAACATCCAGGTTCACTTGACAGTTCAGAAGGCCATTGCAATGTTAGCATTCACTTTGAGAGGACTAGGAATAAAGAGAGATGCACTGATGAGGTTATTAAGGTTCTGGTCAGGGCACATTTGGAATATTGTGAACAGTTTTGGGCACTGCATCTAAAGAAGGAGGTGCTCACCATAGAGGTGGTCCAGAGGAGGTTTACAAGAATGATCCTGGGAATGAATAGCTTGTCATGTGATGAACGGTTGAGGGGAAACCTCGACTCTCTTGCTGCTCGGATGCTGTCTGACCTGCTGTGGTTTTCCAGCTCCACACTTTTTGACCCTGATCTCAAGCATCTGCAGTTCTCACTTTCTCCTAGCCTCTGGGTCTGTACTCAATGGAATTTAGGAGGATGAAGTGAGATATCTATGAAACTTACACAATACTGAGGGGCTTGCATTGAATGGATATGGAGAAGGTATTTCTACTAGTGGGAGAGCACAGCCTCTGATTGAAGGGACAACCCTTTACAACTGAGATGATGAGAAATTTCTTCAAGCACAGGGCGGTGAATCTGTGGAAGTCATTGTCACAGAAGGCTGTGGAAGCCAAGTCATTGAGTATCTTTCAGGCAGAGACAGGTTCTTGGTTAGTTAGGGGGTGAATGGTACAGGAGAAGGCAGGAGAATGGAGTTGAAAAATATATCAGCATTGATATGCTGGAGCACACTTGATGGGCCAAATGGCTTAATTCTGCTTCTATATGTTATGGTATTTTGGTCTGAGTCACACACCATTCTGACTTGGAACTATATTGATTTCCCTTCATTGTGACCGTGTTGAAATCCTGGACCTCACAAATTAAAAGCACTGTGGGTGTACCTTGTCATAATGGACTGCAGTAATTCAAGAAAGCAGCTCAAAATGTTCTTCTCAAGGGCAGTTAGATTGGTCATAACTGCTGTCGAGCGTGTGGTGCTGGAAAAACACAGCAGGTTAGGCAACATCCGAGGAGCCGTAAAATCGACATTTCGGGCAAAAGCCCTTAACCAGGAATGAGGCCTCACACTCAACTCTAATCTCCGCATCTGCAGTCCGCACTTTCACCTGGTAATAACTGCTGCCTAGCCAGTCACACCCACACCCTATAAATGAATATTCAATAAAACAGCATGTTACATATTGGTTACCGTTTCATGGACTTTTATTCAGTGATCTGGAGACATTTACAAAATTAATAAATGGGAATACCAACAAGATTTCAACAAGGTCCAAAATTGCCTTTACTTTTATGATCATCAAAACATATTTCCACACTTTATTCCAAACGTCTTTCCGTGAGTGATAAAAGCCACATCTTTTTAGTAGTGACACTGAATATTTGAAGTGTAACACATCATTCTAATAGTCTTTATTCATGTATAAGCTTTTATTGAAAGTGAAATTCTGTAACGCATTTACGCACTGATCAAAGTATTCATTTGCACTGAAACAGCTTACGTTCTTTTATCTTTTCATTATATTTTCTTTCTTAAATCACAATTGATTACACATGGCACATTTGATACTATCCTTATCCCACTGAGCCAACTGTTTATTCTTTCCCTTTATTGTTCTGTTTTCAGACATAAAAGTAATGGAGTTTTGATAAAGTGATGGTGGTTGGAGGGGGCAGGGAATAAAATAGGAAGTAAGTAGTTCATTGTGCTTGAGATCAGTGTATTTGTACATGTCACTGTACGGCTATAGATCTGACAGAAGTAGCATAAAATTATGATGTTATTTGTCAATAACTGTAAGGGTGAAAACAAGCAACTGAGGCTACCAAGTAACAGATTGCTGAATTGTAGACTTATTCATGGTTTTTGTGATCAGTTTTCATTTAATTCAGGGACTCATCATTCTTGTTTGTCATTGTTATCTGTCTGCATGAATCATGGAGCAAACCCAGGCTGTAATATGACTTGGAGTAACAGGTCAAGTACTGGTGCTGGTCAGCTGCTAGTGAAAAAGTTATCTACAAGAACAAGAAGAACCATTAGAAGCTTTGAGGCAGTTTGCTTCCAAATTCCAATGGCAGGTGGTGCTACATCAAACATATGGAGCTGAAGCTGTGTGTAGGTGTCCTATTTGCCACAAAGAAGGATTAGCTGTTAAGTGGACAAAAGCTAACTCAAAAGAAAAAAAATGCAACTCCGAAAACAAGAACCCATTGCCAATCTATAAAGGAGTGACAGACGGGTGTGTACGGGTCCCATGAAATCCCCATTTGTCACCAGCTCTGCATTAGAATGACTGAGTCACTAATGCAGGCCTTTGAGTGACTATTGTTCATCCTACAGTATGCATGAAAACTCTCTCAGAATTCAGACTGTGAAAACAATGGAAGTACTTCTCTCTTCAATTTGAGCATTCACTTTTACAGCGCAGTAATGCCAAGCCTTGTTGGCAAAAGATTCTGAAGCTAATTCTGAATAGCTTTAAGAAGAAAATCTGTACTTTTAGTTCATTTGCTAATTCAAGTTCTGTAGCTTCCCTTGGTTGGTTGCACATACCTTAATGATACTATAATTTCCCCGTTTTCATTTCAAGGTTGTTTGGGCAGTGTTGATTGCTCATCTTAATTTATTGCTTTACTAATTTCTGTCACAATGACTGCAAGTATTAATCCTGCTCTTGCTGAGATTGGAAGGATGATGCATGGAAGTCATTTCTGAATATAACAAAATTTTCAACCATGCATGTTAAATTAATCTTGATGTCTATGACTGATTACTCTGAACAATTAGTTGATAGACATTCAGATGCACTGAGATTTTTGAAATGTAAACTGAAGCATGTTAATTCAAAGCATTCTGGCTGCCCTGAGCATTTATAAAATGAATGTGCAACATTTTGTGGAATGATGATTTAGAATGATAGATTCTAAGAGACCTCTGAGGAAGAATAACCCACCCTAGGGGGATAGGTTACTAAAGCCTTGGCACCTGTTTACAGACCTCGATGGGACTTGTGCCAGCTCCCAGCTGGTGGGGGGCTTTGTTGAAACCCACTGGATTTAATGGTTGGAATTTTGAGGGGAATTAACTTTCAAATCAGGTCTGGGAACCCTGTGCTCAGATAATTTCCACTCCCATCTCTGCATTATGTCCTATAGCTCAAACAGCACAAGCTGCAACTGTTAGTGACCTTGTTGAGCTGGAGGGTGAGATGAATGAGAGACACTCAACTCTTTCAGGATACAGCAAATGCCTGTTGGAGCCAGAGTCAAAGTCACATGGTACTATGACATGGCTTGCTTTTACAAGCAGGGGCGAGAATTATGATGGCCAGAAACCTTAGTGCTCAGAAAATTGATCAAACCAGTCTCAACAGTGAAACTCCAGATAGTGAAACTTGTTCTGATTTTAAAAAAATCTAATGTGAGACAATTGGACTCCCAGTTCCATGATTGTTCCCTCCCTGTGAAACTTCTCTCAAATTCCAGAGGGGTCAGGATCCAGCAATGCTCCATCTGGGGACTCAAATGTCAAAAAGAATCCATACCACTGTTTCCACCCTCTTACAATTGAACATTGAGAGTCAGGAAGAACATTCATTATTTTTGCTTTCAGAAAATAATCAAAATTCAAGGTTAAAATCTCTCCAGATCTAGATTTTGTCACATTTTCACATTCAAGTTGCACTTTGTAACAAATGCAAAGGTTAAGTTATTATTACATGTTTGGAATGCTTGTTCCATTTAGGGTAAATTGAAAAATGAAAGGGGTTATATGACTTCTTTTAAATTTTCATGACAATAGCTTGGGGATGACTTGGTTGCTAAATATTAAAAGGGAGCCATTCTTGATTTAGTGGGAGGTATTTGGAAGATGCTCACAACTGTGAAAAATATTAAGGGTATCTATTGATGACTGTGAGTAGACTGTTAGTCTCCAAGTCACATAGAGGTGTTAGGAATTTCAGTTTTTATAATTGATAATGATTTAAATTTTTAATTTAATCTCAAGATAATAAGAAGTTGAAGATCTGAAAGATAGCTACTGATACAAGGCCCATATGGGATTCATGTTGCAAAAGGGATAAAAAGGCGGAAATAGTTCACAGAATGCCATTGTAGTTTCGGCATTCATAACTTCCTTGAAATATCAATGAATCTTACAATCAGCTCAGTTTGGGAGAAAGTGAGGACTGCAGATGTTGGAAATCAGAGTCGAGAGTGTGCTGCTGGAAAAGCACAGCAGGTCAGGCAGCATCGAAAGAGCCGGAGAATCGACGTTTTGGGCTTAAGCCTTTTATCAGGAATGAGGCTTATGGGCCAGGGAGCTGAGAGATAAATGGGAGGGGGGGGGGGTGGGGCTTGAGGGAAGGGATTTCTCTATCGATAGATATCTTCAACCTGCATTAAGTGCCAAATGAATACAATTACCCCTTAAAGGACCTCTCATTATTCAGAAGTGGAGCTTGCAACCTTAGACAGAGGAATAAAAATGGCTCCACCCACTCCAGGTGTGGTGGCAGCCATTTCTCATTTCCATTTCAGATTTGTCATTCAGTGAGGATGGAAGGCAAAACAAGTTACACTTTGCAGAGATAATCACGGACTTACCCTGTTGATCGTGATGACCACCCAGATCTTCAAGTTCCTTTCTTCCTTGCATTCTCTGTTGACCTCTGATTCTGACCTTACCCATTGGGTGGCAAACAGCTCAGTGGTTAGCCCTGATGCCTCACAGTACCAAGGACTGAGTTCAATTCCAGCCTTAGGTGACTGTCTGTGTAGAGTTTGTACATTCTCCCTGTGTCTGCATGGGTTTCTTCTGAATGCTCTGGTTCCTCCCACAATCCAAAGATGTGCACATTTAGTGGATCGGTGATGCTAAATTACCCACAGTGTCCAGGGATATGCAGGCTAGATAGATTAGCCATGGTTAATGTGGGGTTACAGAGATAGGTTAGGGAAGTGGATCTGTGTGGGATGGTCTTCGGAAGGTTGTGTGGACTTGATGGGCTAAATGGCTTGCTTTCATCCTGTAGAGATTCTATGACGTTCTTACCCAATTGTTTTGTGTATGAAAAGGGAGGAAAAGTGTTTAATCTTTAGGATCTTTTAAGAATTTATCTTCTCTCTTTTTTGAGGCAGGAATTAGGTCTCAAAGAATGTAAGTTACGCCACATCCAGTTTTATAAAAAAAAGATGCAAAGATTTAAAGATGCCTTGCAGCTGTTAACACTCATTTAGCTATCATTGCAGCCATGTATTCAGATACCTTTTACTTATATTCTCTGTGTGGATTTTACTGTCTGATCCTGGATTATTGTTAAACTCTCTGTTCTTCTTGCCATAGTCAGCATGCCCTTCCCCGCATTAAGATACTTTACCATTGCCTCAACCTTTATCTTTGGTATTCTAAATTTTACTTCACTCTCCTTCCCCTCTGTTAGTTGAAACTGGTTTTTCCTACTCAGAATGTGTTTGCTCATGCATTCTTGTGATTGAATTCTTGGTCCATTCCTATAATGCGTTGGTTGTTTTTATCCATATTGCTATCCTGAACTATTGTGTTGTCCTTTCTCTTTAACATTCCAAATCCCCATTGACATAAGCTCTTCACCACCACCACCCTACTCTCTCCACCCACCCTCTGCCATGATTTAGTGTTAAGCCTTTTCAACAGATTTAATTACATTACTCACCAGGACACTGGTGCTGATATGGTTGGGATTAATACATTTCCAATATCTTCCTACCTCACAATATTTGTGATAGTGCCCCATTAGTAGAAATCTGCTTCCCCAAATGAATCTTGGAGCCATGCATTTGACTCTATGATTTTATTTACCCTACCCAATTTGCTTGTGGTTTAGATAGGTTATAATCTCTGGATTACTTTGTGTTTCTGTTATTGATGTAGTCCCATGTACTCCAGACATCTGGGACTCATATGCTTGACTGTAGAAAATATTATTTGCCTTGATAACAATTCTGGTACTTATCACAATTGTGTTTTTTGAATTCCCCCACTTGAGTGGCTTCCTGCATCATGGTACTGTCATCAGTTCACTCATTCATCCTGTAGTCCCTGCTCTCAGCTATGCATACAGCAAAAACAAACACATACCTGTTGGACAATTGCAGGGACTGAGGCTCCTCCATTGCTACATTCTCGTACTTTTTGTCATTCAAATCCTATATTCCCTTCTTTTCTGACTCTGTCTCAACCTCTGCATTAATTTTTAAGGATAAGAGAAGCACAATTCATCAAATGGGTGTGATTGATGAATTTTTGTGCTGGTGTAAACTTTCTAAGTAAATTAAGCCATTTTTGGAGGATTGTGAAAACCTTAAAAGTTGGTTTAAGAAAACTTTTTTTGTGAAATCATTTTTATTAAGTACTTCTTTTACTGTGAAACAATCTTTCCCTGACCCCAGGGGAAAACAAACATTAGCTTGTGGTGTACCCCACTGACTACAGCCCCGATGTCTATATCCAGATGGCTGACTCCTTCAGTGCTGATAGATAGTTGACGCAACAGCTGCCTGAGGTGCTTAGAAAGCCACAAAAATCAAGCTTTCCTGCTCCTACTGTGATGTAGTATAGAAAAATATGTTGCCTGCTGACACAAGCTCCCTTAATATTTGCAACCCTTGCACAGTTAACCTAAGTGCCATAAAAGCAAGTTCAGCTGAATGTGATGAAACAACATTGAAAATGATCAAATTCCAGACTGGCATTTTTACTCTGCAAATCACAAGGCTAGTCTTAAAGCTGACACTCCCAAATACCTGCTGGCATTCAAACAGAAGAGCTTTTTGAGAATTAGCGTCCTTTCAGTATTTCCATCAGTGGATTAGTATGAAATGTACATTGCATTACAGAAGGAAAGTTTATGGATTTCAACTGGAACTTTTGTAGGTACATTCAAGCAGCAATATCCAAGTGACCCAGAGGCAGAATCCATGACAGCTCACATTTCTTTCTCTCTTTGTGAGTTTGTTAGCAATGATCCCTGGGCATTTAAACTTGTCGAAGTTAGAGGATTAGATCAGTGTTTTTTCTAAAAAAAATAGGTTTACACAAATGAACAGTCTTTTCATACCAATAAATAAATTAGCTTTTACACATCCCCAAGGTTCGAGAAGCTTAAGGAACTTAGTTTGAAGTTTTGCACCATGAAACGTTAGAGAAGACTTTTATCCCCAGCCACCCCCATCCCAGCCCTGCCCATCCCTAGATAATGACAGTAGCTTCAGAAAAAGGGGGAAATAAACAGCAATAGAAGCAGATATGTGTGAACAGATGACAGTGGAACAGACCAGAATTACAGGTTCTCTTATTTTTGCAAATATAGAGATTTGCATTTTAATAAACTTTCCATCTTTGCGTCTACTTACTAATTATAGTTTTTGGCTCCTGTTCAATGATCCAAATGTGGTCGTCTCCATTTTAGAGATTAAGCATCTATTACAAATTGAACTGTTGAAATAAATAACTGCACTATTTGAGTGAGATGTTTGTAGTGAGTACACGTACGTCAGATTATAGGAATAAGAAATGTGACACTAATAGGTACAATTTACAAAAATAAAACTACGTGGATTTGAAAAATGTGTGCAAAGCACTCTGATGGTAAAGATGCTTGATTGAGTTTTAGATTGTGCTATTAACATTGACAAATTACAGCTTTCTCCAACACCATAAATATTAAATATGTTTAATAAGAACTAATAGTTCTTCCATGGTTTTGCTCATAGTTAAAAATAAGGCAGCAACTAATTGAATGTGTAAATATTGTGCTAATTTATTCCAACCCTTTGTTACTTAAACAGATCATTATGTGTTTCAGACAAAGAAGACACTCCCAGTTTTCATAACAAAAACTGGCATTTGCCTTTCCACCTGAGTTGCAGTTCTACAAATCACTAATTAACTTTATAAACATGGATGTATGTCTCTCAATTCCTCACAACTATGCTCTATAGCAATATAGATATACCATAAAATAACTACAATATCAAATCATGAATTGGAGACGCTGGTGTTGGACTGGGGTGGAAAAAGTTAAAAATCACACAACACCAGGTTGTAGTTCAACAGGTTTAATTGAAAGCTAGTGCTTCCAAATAAACCTGTTGGACTATAACCTGCTGTGTGTGATTTTTAACCATATCAAATCAGTAAAGGATCACTTAAGAATCTATCTTGGCTAAGGTATAATGTTTAATCTAAAGCGTGTTAACTAATTTACAGATTTCCATTTTAAACAACTATTAATTGTTGGTATTTTCCCTTTGATATTTATTTCAGGATCTGTGATATAAAATAATATTTAGGGTAGATAAAAAGTAAATTACAATTACATTCAAACCTTTGCTGAGATATTTGTATCATCAATAGTCACAGGTGAGGTGCCAGAAGATTGGAGATTGGCTAACGTGGTGCCACTATTTAGGAAAGGTGGTAAGGACAAGCCAGGGAACTATAGACCAATAGGAATATTGCGTGCAATTCTGGTCTCCTTCCTATCAGAAAGATATAGAGAAACTTGAAAGGGTTCAGAAAACATTTACAAGGATGTTGTCAGGGTTGGAGGATTCGAGCTATAAAGGGAGGCTGAACAGGCTGGGGCTATTTCCCCTGGTGGGGTGGAGGCTGAGGGGTGACCTTATAGAGGGGCACGGATAGGATAAATCGATAAAGTCTTTTCCCTGGAGTCAAAGAGTCCAGAACTAGCAGGCATAGGTTTAGGGTGAGAGGAGAAAGATATAAAAGAAACCTAAAGGGCAACGTTTTCATACAGAGCATGGTACGTGTATAGAATGAGCTGCCAGAGGAAGTGATGGAGGCTGGTACAAATTGCAACATTTAAAAGATAGCTGGATGGGTATATGAATAGGAAGGGTTTGGAGGGATATGGGCCCGATGCTGGCAGGTGGGACTAGATTAGGTTGGGATATCTAGTCAGCATGGATGAGTTGGACCAAAGGGTCTGTTTCTGTGCTGTGCATCTCTGTGAATGTTTGGCAGTTTAGTAGGCTCTCCCATGTATTGAGAGTATGAACCTTTACATTGGCAAGCTTGAAATATTAAATTGAAGAAATCAATTTGTATGTTATCTCCATTATCTCTGGCACAGTTCTTAGAACTAATAAAAGACACTGCTTAAATTCAACATGTTTAAATGCAGTTGTCCATTTACAATACTTCTTTGATTGTGAAGAACAGCTCAGTTCTTCCAGTCATTGCCATTGCGTTGGCTGTTATCTAAGCTTTTGTGCTGAAGTATTTATTTCAAAGTGCTGCTATTCTAATCATTTATAAATGTCTGAAAAGTATATAAAAGCAAACAATGTCAACAGTTCTAAGTATTGTATTATTTGTCACATTTGAAACTTGCCGCATTTTGTCAGTAAGCAACATTAATCTAGTACTTGTATGTTGACTTGACGTGTAATTTAGCTCAGACAATATTTGAAAGTTTGTGTTTACAGATGTTTTGATTATATTATACAAAATATTTCAAATTACTTCTAACCTTCTAATAATAATTAGCTGGATCTTTTGAGGAATGACGTAAAGGGCTTTGTGTTGGAGCTTTTAACAGCCAAACAAGAATTCCGCACTCTACCTCACTTCCCCCACTCCCCCCACCCAGCACCAACCCATTTGAGGTAATAGGAGAGGTGGCAAGAAGGAGAAGTAATTGGGCAAATTGGCATTGGAGAGAACGCACCTATGTTTCATTAACTCTTCAACTAAATGCTGAGTGAGGAGGTCCATGGATGATTTTCTTCACTCTTCAGCAATTGTGGTCAATTAATGCCCACTGAAGCATCTCAACTCACCAACTCCCCAATTACCTGTCTCCAGCTGGGAAACCAGTTTCCCTGATTGCCGGGCTTTGAGTTGGTGAGGAGATGAGGGCAGTTGGCTCTGGCCCACTCAGGGGCATAGATGGACAATTGGGGGTGGAGGGGTGTGGTGAACTTTCAAAGCTACCTGCCTGCCTTCTGAACGTCTCTGAACGTCCTCTCTGAAGCCCACCTATACACTGCATCTTAGCTCTTCATGCGTTGATAGGCAGGTGATATGGTGAGTTAGCGACAAGCAAGAAGTTGGCTTAGAAATGTGTCTATTTCAACACCAGGAGCATCCAGAATAAAGTGGATGAACTTGCAGCATGTATCCAGGATTTTGATGTTGTGGCCATTTCAGAGACATGGGTAGAGCAGGGACAGGAATGGTTATTGCAATTTCTCGTATTTAGGTGTTTCAGTAAGAACAGAATGGTAAAAGAGGTGGGGGTGTGGCATTGTTTGGTTGCAGAAAGGACATTTGAGGACTCATCGACTGAGGTAGTATGGGCTAAGATTAGAAACAGGAAAGGAAAGGTCACCCTGTTGGGAGTTTTCTATCGGACTCAGAATAGTTCCAGAGATTTAGCGGAAAGGATAGCAAAGATGATTCTCGATAGGAGCGAGAATGACAGGGTAGTTGCTATGGGGGACTTCAACTTCCAAATTTTGACTGGGAATACTTTAGTTCAAGCACTTTAGATGGGTCAGTTTTTGTCCCTTGTGTGCAGGAGGGTTTTCTGACACAGTATGTAGACAGGTTAACAAGGGGTGAGGCCATATTTGATTTGATACAGGGAAATGAACCCGGCCTGGTGTTAAGTTTGGAGGTAGGTGAGCACTTTGGTGATAGTGACCACAATTCATTTATGCTTACTTTAGCGACGGAAAATATCAGTATCTCAGCCATATGATCAGAACTGAAGAGCTACAGAGAACTCTTTTAGGCAGCAAAGTGGACAGAAGCAGAAAGAGGGATGGACCTAGGTGTAGCTGGGTGATGGATATCACATGGCAGTTGTACAAGGGAGCTACAAGGGAGGCACAAGACAGCTGAGGGTGATCACCATTACAGCAGATTTGGCAGGAACGGTTACAAGCAGCAGCAGCAGCAGCAGTAATAGAAGATGAGAGTCAAACATGTAAGGTTGCACTTATTCTGTGCTGTCCAGTTTGATCAGGTTATTATTACTGGCATGGTCATGTAGCTTTAAAGAAGACTAATGTATTGAAAATTTCTAGGATAAGAGATAGATTGGAGATCTTCTTAAAATGTAATCTTTCATCAGATTTGGACATCAATGAGTAGGACGGTATTTATTGTCCATCCTTAAGTGCCCTTGAGAAAGTGGGGATGAGCCATCTTAAACTTATAAACATGGATAGGAATAGGAATAGGCCATTTGACCCTTGGAGCCTGCTCTGCCACTCAATATGATCATGACAGATCATTGAGCTCAATACACTAATGTTGCCCTCCCTACATATCCCTTAATCCTTTTAGTCACAAGAGCCATTTCTATCACCTTCTTGAAAATACATAATGTTTTGGCCTTGATTGCTTTCTTTGGTAGTGAATTCCACAGACTCACCAATCTTTGGGCAAGATATTTCTCCTCCTCTCAGTCTTAAAAGGTTTATCCCAATGTCTGTTTCTGGAATCTTCCTACCTTCAGGCATATCCTTCCTGCATCCATATCTAGCCCTGTTAGAAATGTATAGGTTTCTACAAAATATCCCTTCATTCCTCTAAACATCAGTGAATATAATTCTAAACAAGGTGAAAGTAAGGAAACCAGAGTCGAGAGTGTGGTGCTGGAAAAGCACAGTAGATAAGGCAGCATCTAAGAAGCAGGAAAATAGATGTTTCAGGCAAAAGCCCCTTTTGCTCAAAATGTCAATTTTCTTGCTCCTCAGATGTTGCCTGACCTGCTGTGCTTTTCCAGCACCTCACACTTGATGTATTCTAAATGAACCAATTTCTCTTCATATGTCTCTTACATCATCTTGAACTGCTGCAGACAATAAGGGTCGGGACACCCACATGCTTTTATGAAGGGAGTTCCAGGCCGTTAACCCAGTGACAGTGAAGGAACCACAGAAAAGGTCAAAGTCAACATGGTGCGTAACCTGGAGAGGAAATTGCAGGTAGCAATCTTTCTATTCATCTGCTGCCCTTTTCCTTCTATGTGGTAGAGGTGATAGCTTTGGAAAGTGCTGTTGAAGGGGTCTTGTTGCAGAGCCTCTTGTAGAGGGTGTGCACTGTTGTCACTGCCTTTTTTGGTCGTGGATGTGATGCTAATGAAGTGGGCTGATGTAACCTGATGGTTCTTCATTTGTTTCAGCTGCATTCATTCAGGTAAGTGGAATGTATTCTGTCACACTCTAGATTTCAGTCTTGAAAATGGTAGGGAGACTTAGGGGCATTAAGGAGTGAGTCATTCACTCCAGAAACCCCAGCCTCTAACCTTAGACCTTTCGTCAAAGGTAATGGAGCAGTTAAGACATTGGCAAGAAAGGCAGATCATGTTTGACAGAAGAACTACCTTTGGTGAGTTGTTGTGCTCTGGTGTCCTTTGCAGCTGTCACTGAGCAGCTGTCTGAGTGGCAATCAAGGTATGACTAACATTTACAGTCTTATGCTTTAACATTCTTCTCCTGATGTATTTGTGATCTGCAATGTGGGGTCATAATCCATAGGGCCAAATCGGTATACCACGTTACCCACAAGTTATCCATTGATATAATCTTCTCTCTATGAAGAGGTCAGAGAAGGTTGAATTCAGAATGTTGAAAACACCATGACAATCTTCAGCTTTCCTGCTAAACCCTTAGAATTTTGTGGCACATAATCTGTACAAAATCTTTATATTCATGTAGCACAAGGCCGTTCTCTTGAGTAAATATCAGTTTGGTAACTGTCTTAGGCGTCATTCATTCAGATTGGAAAGAAAACGCAAGGCAATTTAAATAAGGCTGTTGAGGACTTATCTAGTTCTCCAGCATTTACTTTTCAGAATACGAAAAGCCAGAGTTTTCCTTCTTACAGATCTCGGTAAGCTTTCAGTAATGCTGTTAAAATAAGCGGCAAATTCCACGAAGTAATTACTTGGAAGTGCTGAGCTATCTGTAAAATCTCATTTAAGTCTTTCAAAGTAGGAAAGCATCACAGTAAATTTCATTTTTCAGTTTACAGTAATGTATACATTTATTAAACAAACAATGAACCACTCCACAATCTAATACTTAGTTATGTATTTATAATGTAAAGTATTTTATACATAGTTGTCATGAATTGATATAAATCATAACCTAATATTAATCCCTTATACATAACTTGAAGATTTTCAAAAGTTTAACTTATTGTGTCCCAGTGTGTGTGTTAAAATGTGAACATCAGAAATGTCCATTGCTGCTCCCAGAGCACATTCTGATTCAGTCTTTGTGAAAGTTGGCGTGAAATACAAGATAGTATATTACTTGTCAAGTTAGGCCAACTGAAATTCAGTTTTGGTGGGGTGTCAAGCCATTGATGAAGAAGTAATAATTACAGCCAATGTACCTTTTAGGAGGGGTATTGCTTTTCTGTTATTTTTTTGAAGAAAGATTTATCCCAAGTTCAAGCTAAGATCCTTGCGTGGTCCCTTTGGTAGTCCTTTCTTTCACCACACCTCACCAGCATGCCTCTGCCAAACCTGCATCCAACGTCAAGTGTTCCATATCTTAGCTTCATTCTTTGTATTGCCCAGTCTGTGCATTGCCTTTACACAGCCAAATGGAAATTCTTCTGTCATACCAGAATCAATGCTTCAGGTCAATGATGACCCGTATCAGAACTCGAATGGTTATATTTAGTTCTGGCCTCAATTCCAGTCTAAGCATTGGATAACTGTTGAAGTTAGTGGGGATATGGAAAGGAAAGACTATTGATGTTCAGGATTACAGACCATTTATTTCTTACAATTCTCCTGATTGTAAGAATCACTTTATCTCCCATTTATTTTTCTTTAAAGTTTCCAATTAGTTCAACTGCCTTCTGATAACTCATTCAGTGAATTGAATTGAATCAATTGATTCATAGTCACTTGTATTTTACAGTGGAAAATACAGTAAAATACAGTTAAAGACTTCAATTGTTGACACAATCCAGCACTATTTTGAGCAGTCTAAGAATAAAAAAAGGATATAACTGACAGTGCTTCTTTGTTCCGCACCGTCTGCAAGGGGTACTAGGCTGATTCACTAATGACACCTGCACCTCTGGCTCTCCTCCACTGCCTTGCTGCTATTTCACTGGACCCACCAAAGGATGCATTGCCACTCTTTAGGTGCCAATTCTTCACTGCTTAGCCCACCTCTCTGATGCTGATACTGCATCCTTTGCTAAACCCACACTCACTCCCAAACCAGGGATCCCAAGCTCTGGGTCTTTCACAACCAGGAGCTACCGCCACCCCATCAATAATTAGGAGTCCCTGCCTCCTCAGACAGGCCAGGCCAGGTCACCATATCATCAGGAGTCACCTCTGGCCCCCTCCTCTGAAGCGTCCCTTGCTGGTGCCGCCACCTTGAAAAATCCACTCCATCGCTGCCTCCATTCGTTGGTGAAGCTTTGGGGCTGCCGGCGCTGCCAGCATTGATGCCAGGAGGATGTCTCTGGTGCTGCTGGTGCTGGCACCACCACCTCCAATCACTAGGAGAAGCCATAAATGCCAAGGCCCTTCTGACCACGGGGAGGTTGCCATCATTCTACACATAGCCTGCTTTCGTTGCTGTGCCGTTGCCACTAATTAACCCATCGCAAAAGGTTTTAAAGAAAGGGAAAGAAAAGAAATAAAGCAGAAATAAAAAACAAACCAAAAAGAAAGCAGACTGGAGGGGATAAGCGCCAGACTCAGGAGCTTACACACAGCCCTGCGACTCCGCCGCCATCTTGATGAAGTGAACAAAACTAGTCATTTAAACTGTCTTCTAGCAGTTGCTAATGCTTGTTTATGCATTTCATACCTGACAATCAGATCCAAAGTAGTTGGCTGTCATACATATAACTGAACACAAATTTCACCATCTGTGTTTATTTAAAGTTAGCTTAGCTCCTCCCTTCAAACCTTCAGTTTGAAGGCCACTTTGAACTGAGAATTCAACATATTTATCAAAGCAAAGTTGGCATAGGAATCTGAATTTGAGTTATTTTAAAACTGCTTTCAATGGTTGGAGTTAAAGAGTTAGCCATTGAATTAGACTATACAAAATAATAAAAAGTTGAAGATTCTTTCTCGGTATTCAAATATGGTATATGATGAGAGAGGGAAATTTTCATTCCTCTTTGGTCCTTGGGCAGGTGCCAGAGGACTGGGGGGCTGATGTAGTTCCACTTTTTAAGAAGGGTGTAAAGATAAACCAGGTTATTACACACCAGTGAGTCTCACATAAGTGGAAGGGAACCTTCAGGAGAAAATTCTGAAGCAGAGAATAAATCTCCATTCAGAGAGATATGGTTTGATCAAAGATAGTCAGCATGGCTTTGTCAGAGGGAGGTCATGCCTCCCAAATTAAATGAACCTTTTGAGGAGGTGATCAAGTGTGTAGATGAGGATAGTGCAGTTGATGGTGGTTATATGGATTTCAGCAAGGTCTTCGACAATGTCCCATATCAGAGAAAACTCATGGCATCCAGGGTAAATTACCAAGTTGGATCCAAAATTGACTTATTGGCAGCAGACAGAGGATAGTGGTAGAAGGATGTTCTTGTGACTGGAGTCTGACATCCACTGACATATCACAGGGTTCAGTGCTGGGTCCCTTATTGTTCATGTATAATGTAGATGAGAATGCTGGGGGGAGAGGGGATGATAAGAATGTTTACGGATGATATAAAAATTGGCTGGATGTTTGAAAGTGAGGAAGAAGGTCTTAGATTACAAGAGGACATAAACGGATTAGTCACTTGGGCAGATCAGTGATAAATAGAATGCAATCCTTATAAATACATTAAAATGAAGTGGTTAACTAGAGAAAGAATAGGACCAATAGGGACCATAGCAACAACTGTCTGTGAAGTTGTAGGACATTGGAAGGGTGTTGAAAGGAGAACGTAGGTACATGATTCAGGAAAAGGGACTTTGAGGAACTTATACAGTTTGACACAGGGAATGTAGAGGTATTGGAGGTCTTGTTGAGCTTAAAAACAGATAAATCCACTGGCCCAGATAAATTGACAAGAGACAGGAAACTTTTAATTCCTGTCTGGTGCAGGGGATGTGCCAGAGGCCTGGAGGATGATTAACGTGGTTTCACTTTCTCAGAGGATTATTAGAGATGAATGGGGAAATTACAGACCAGTGAATGTCACATCAGTGGTAAGGAAACTATTGGAGAAATCTCTGAAGGAGTTAATTAATATCTACTTGGAAAGAAATGGGTTAATTAGGGATAGTCAACATGGCTTTGTCAGAGGAGGTCATGCTGAGTAGATTTTTTTAGATTTGCTAGTTTTTTTTGGAAGTATGATCAAATGCTTGAATGAGGGGAAGGTCAGTTGATGTAGTTTATCTGGATTTTAGTAAAGCTTTAAACAAGTTCCCACAATGGACACTCATTGAGAAGGTTAAAGCACATGAAATTGAGGAAAACTTAGCGAGAAGGATCAGAAACTGGCTTAGTAATAGAACATAAAGATTGGTGGTAGAAAGCTGTTTCAGTGACTGAAGGCCAGTGTCCAGCAGTTTACCACAAGGATTAGTACTGACCCTTATTGTTTATTATATATATCAATGATGCAGATGAAAATGTGGGGAGAATGTTAATCAAACTTGCAGACGACAACAAGATTAGCTTACAGGTTAATAGAGAAGATGATAGTTGAAGGTTACAAGAAGATAGAGATGGGTTAGTCAGATGGACAGACCAATGGCAGATATTTTTAATCCTGAGATGATGAACTTTGAAAGAAGAAATAAGATGAAGGAATTTTTTAATGAATGGCAGGACTCTGATTAACTTAGAGGAACAGAGCAATCTTGGGGTAATTATTCACAGATCCCTGAAGTCAGCAGAGCACCTGAATAGGATAATTAAGAAAACATATGGACACTTTTATCGATTGTGGTATAAAGTATGAGTGAAGAAGTAATGTTGGAGTTATACAAAATGTTGGTCAGGCTACAACAGGAGTATTATATGCAATTCTGGTCACTTCATTAGAGAAAAGGTGTGATAGCATTAGAGGGGTTACAGTTACGGTTCAGCAAGATGTTGCGTGGGATGGAGAAATTGAGCTACAAGGAGAGATTAGATAGGCCTTGATTGTTTTTTTTAAGAGCAGAGAAGACTAAGGGGGACATGATTTTTTTAGGAGTACAGAAGACTAAGATGGGGTGTGATTTAAATGTATAACATTGAGGGGAATGGGCAGGATGAATAGAAAACAGTGGCTCCCCTTGGTTGACAGCAAGAGGGCATAGTGTTAAGGGAAGGGGCAGGAAATTCAGAGAGGATTTGAGAAAAAAGACGCTTTTTCATTCAGAGGGTCATGGGAATCTGGATTGTGCTGCCTGGGAAGGTAGTGGAGGCTGGAAACCTTATGACCACTCCAAAAAATAATTGAATGCGTACTTCAAATATCAAAAGATTTGATATGGGACATGTGCAGGAAATTGGGATTAGTATGCCATTTAAGATAGTGATGTTGATACCAATTGGATAGGTCAAGTTTCTTTTCTGCTCTGTATGAATCTATGAAATGTGAGTTGATGCACATTGAAAGAAGTAAAAGATATGGGAATATTTAATGAATGGTAGGACACTAGGAAGCTCAGAGAAACAGAGGGTGGCTGAGGTGCTTGTTCACAAGTTCTTGAAGCTTCACAGCCAAGTTAATGGTGTAGTTAAGGAGGCATACAGGACACCTGCCATCATTAGTCAAGACATTCATTATAAGAGGGAGATTATGTTGGAGCTCTACAGATGTTTGGTTCATCCAGAGGTGGAGTACTGTGTGCAGTTCTGGTCTCAGCTCTATTGGAAGGATGTGATTGCACTGGAGTGGTTGCAGAGGAGATTCATCAGGATGTTGCCTGGAAGGGAACACTCCAGCTATGAAGAGAGGCTGGAAAAGCTGGAGATGTTGTATTTGGAGCTGAGAAGGTTGGGGGGAAGGTGATAGAGGTGTATAAGATTATGGTGATGGGGAAGGGACAGGGGAAGGGTAGATAGAATGCAATTGTACCTCTTAGTTGAAGGGTCAATAACTTGAGAGCATACTTGAAGGTAAAAGGCAGAAGGTTTAGAGGGGGCTTTGGAGAAAGAATCTTTTCACCTAGAGGGTGTTGGCCAGCTGGAATGCACTTCCTGGAAGTGTTTTTGCAGCAGGACATGTCACACGATTTTAAAAGTACTTGGATGAACATCGAAATGAGCATAATGTTCAAGGTTATGGACCTAGTGCTGGAAAGCAAGATTTGTATAGATTTAATGTAATTTTGGTGATATTGAATTGATCGGCTGAAGGACTTCCTCTGTATTGTATGATTTTATGATTGGAAGATTCAATTATCTAACTCCATGAATGCCTCAGAATCAGAAGGTCATGGGTTCAAGATCCTGGTCTAAAACAAAAGTACATAATATTTGTATTGTTGCAGGGGCTACCTGGTCTATTGTTATGAAGTTATGCTGTATTAAAAAAAAATGAGTTTTGGATTTACTGGCTGGAAACCTTCTGACTTTTAAAAGGATAAAGCCACATTCCAGTCATTTGCTCTCCATATCGATGATATGAATATATTTGCATCTCTGTATCATATTTATTTCAACATCTTCGAAATGGAGATAATCCATCTGCTAAGCTGCACCAAAGACAATTCCCTTGCAGTGATAGATCACTTTCTAGACCAAAATGGAGGGAGTTTGTGGGTATAATTGAGGACACTGTACAGAGGTTCATTCCCAAGAAAAGAAAGATTATCCTGGGAGGGATTAGTCAGCCATGGCTGACAAAGGAAGTCAGAAAATGTATTAAAGAAAATCGAGATCCTATAAAGTGGCCAAGAGCAGTGGGAAATCAGAAGATTGGGAAGGCTACAAAAACAGATGATAACAAAGAGAGAAATAAGGAAGGAGAGGATCAAATATGAAGGTAGGCTAGCCAGTAATATTAGAAATGATAGTAAAAGTTTCTTTCAATACATAAGAAACAAATGACAGGCAAAGTAGACATTGGGCCACTTCAAACTGATGCTGGAAACCTAGTGATGGGAGATAAGGAAATAGCAGGAGAACTTAATAAGTACTTTGCGTCAGTTTTCACAGTGGAAGACATGAGTAATACCCCAACAATTAAAGGGAGTCAGGGGGCTGAGTTGAGTATGGTTGCGGTTACAAAAGAGGAAGTGCTAGAAACGCTAAAAGGTCTTAAAATTGATAAATCTCCTGGCCCCGATGGGATACATCCTAGAGTTCTAAGGGAGGTAGCTGAGGAAATAGCGGAGGCATTGGTTGAGATCTTTCAAGAGTCACTGGAGTCAGGGAAAGTCCTGGATAATTGGAAGATGGTTGCTGTAACCCCCTTGTTCAAGAAAGGATCAAGACCAAAGATGGAAAATTATGGGTCAATTAGTCTAATCTCAGTTGTTGGTAAAATTCTAGAATCCATCATTAAGGATGAGGTTTCTAAATTCTTGGAAGAGCAGAGTCTGATTAGAACAAGTCAACATGGATTTAGTAAGGGGAGGTCGTGCTTGACAAACCTGTTGGAATTCTTTGAAGAGGTGACAAGTAGGTTAGACCAGGGAAACCCAGTGGATGTGGTCTATCTAGACTTCCAAAAGGCCTTTGATAAGGTGCCACACGGGAGGCTGCTGAGCAAGGTGAGGGCAAATGTTGTTCGAGGTGAGCTACTGGGATGGATTGAGGATTGGCTGTCTGACAGAAGGCAGAGAGTTGGGATAAAAGGTTCTTTTTCTGAATGGTAGCCGGTGACAAGCGGTGTCTCGCAGGGTTCAGTGTTGGGGCCGCAGCTGTCCACATTATATATTAATGATCTGGATGAAGGGACTGGGGGCATTCTAGCGAAGTTTGCCGATGATACTAAGTTATGTGGACAGGCAGGTAGTACTGAGGGAGTGGGGAGGCTGCAGAAGGATCTAGACAGTTTGGGAGAGTGGTCCAGGAAATGGCTGATGGAATTCAACATGAGTAAATGCGAGGTATTGCACTTTGGAAAAAAGAATAAAAGCATAGACTACTTTCTAAACTGTGAGAAAATTTATAAAGCCAAAGTACAAAGGGATCTGGGAGTGTTAGTCGAGGATTCTCTAAAGGTAAACATGCAGGTTGAGTCCGTGATTAAGAAAGCGAATGCAATGTTGTCACTTATCTCAAGAGGGTTGGAATATAAAAGCATTGTTGGGCTACTGAGACTTTATAAAGCTCTGGTTAGGCACCATTTGGAGTACTGTGTCCAGTTTTGGTCCTCACACCTCAGGAAGGACATACTGACACTGGAGCATGCCCAGCGGATATTCACAGGGATGAACGCTGGAATGGTTGGTCTAACATTGGAGGAACGGCTGAGGATCCTGGGATTGTATTCATTGGAGTTTAGAAGATTAAGGGGAGATTTAATAGAAACTTACAAGATAATACATGACTTGGAAAGGGTGGACGCTGGGAAATTTTTTCCATTAGGCGAGGAGACCAGGACCCGTGGACACAGCCTTAAAATTAGAGTGGGTCAATTCAGAACAGAAATGCGGAGACATTTCTTCAGCCAGAGAGTGGTGGGCCTGTGGAATTCATTGCTTCAGAGTGCAGTGGAGGCCGGGACGCTAAATGTCTTCAAGGCAGAGATTGATAGATTCTTGATGTCTCGCGGAATTAAGGGCTATGGGGAGAATGCGGGTAAGTGGAGTTGAAATGCCCATCAGCCATGATCGAATGGTGAAGTGGACTTGATGGGCCAAATGGCCTTACTTCCACTCCTATGTCTTATGGTCTTATGGTCTTAAAAGCAACTCAACAGGCCAAACACCTGGGTACTCAACTGGGTGCAGACAAACCATTAGACGTGATCACTTGGATGATGAGACTTTGGTTATGAAAGGAATATGCTCAGACGTGATCTCACCATGTACTGGAAATCACTAGGTTTCAATGGGGAGATACCTTTATGTGGTTTAAACATCCGTTATGTCTGCTGACATGCTAAAGAGACACATTGTGTGGGTCTCTCTCTCTCTCGCTGTCCAGACAACAAGCAGATTTTGGCCCTGTCTGCTGATTTTCACTATTCAGCTACCTTACACAAAAGAAATTAAAAATAACCCAGCCATGCAGTTGCTGGAAGAACAGACAAGTGATCCGGTTATATTTTTTATGTCTCAAAGTTGAAAATAGCAGGATTTGTACATTTACTCTGAAGCCAGCCAAGTCAGAAAGCTTCAAGAGCTGTAAAGCCTTTAATTTTACTGGACTCTAAATTGCTTAATCTATCATCTCCATTAACAAAACACCTAAAAACTGTTTGTTTGGAACTTGGGGATCTTGAACACTCAGTGATGGGGGTGGATGGAGTTGAGGGGTAATACATTTCAAGAGTAGGTCGGACTCCAGCATGAAGAAGGCTCACAGCAACAATTTTTGAAGCAAGGTCAAAACAGTGCAGATTAAATTCGAGCTTGCCGTATTTAGTTCCAGTCTATATATTGTGATTCCTAAATTAATCCCTCTCCGTGATTGTTCCTATAGAAATAATAGAGATTTAATGCACTCAATCTCAGAGCATAATAAATCTGTTCCATGTGTAATATTGGAGATTTGTGACAAACGTGTTTGATTAACAATGTTATTTGAATGTTTAATCAGACAAATGAAATCCTCATTGAAAAACACCAATGATTGTTTAAAACTTGTCATTAAGTATGGAGATGTGTGCTTTGTGTTTCTTTTCAGGTAACTCATTAGATTCAGTTGCCATTCCTTAATGGACACTTCTTGTTTGACCTACTTTTAACGTAGGTATTCTTCTTTTTCTTATGTTGCAAATGTTCTAGGATTCCCACATCAAATGAGCATTACTTTACATCATTATAGCATTATATTTGGTCTCTAACATGCAAAAATCTCTATTCAATATTTTACTGAAATACATCATAGTTGACCTTCACCATAAAGACACCAAAAGTAACAGATTTCCAGTTGTTCAAAAGACAGAGAGTAAATGCTGTAGTTGTGTTATTTGGCCTGATAACATACAGTCCATGAATGAACATGCTAATTAATGTTTTACCTTCTAAGGACTTTCACACTATGCAATTACATTGTGTAAAATCTAGTCACAGTTCAATCCCAATAATCAAAAAATGAACTTGCAATTTAGGCAATAATTTACATTAAATTGGGCCTTAAGCATATGTTAATTGATGGATATTCTGATTAGCTTCTTGCCTCCAATAATCAATCAAATATATATGTATATATCAAGTGTGAATGGTCTTAGTGTCTATATAACTAAATACATGCTTAAATGCCTCTTCCTAATCATTTTATTGGGGTGGTGACTGCTCACATTATAACATTATACTGTCAGGTATCCCACCAGTCTGGCTTCAGTCTGTGGTGGGCTGCCTGGTGTGTGTGTGTGTGTGTGTGTGTGAGAGAGAGGTGGGGGGGTGTTTGGACACAGTGTCTATCCCTGTAGGGACAGGGTCACCCAGCTCTGAGCTAACTAGCATCCTTTTGTGCTGTAAGTTCTGTACTTCAACATTTGGTAAATCATGGCTGAATATGAATAGTGAAGCTACTCCATTCTACAATGTTGAACAAATGCAACAACAGGAATGATTAAAGTTAATTCAATCTGTGCAAATTATCTTGGTTTAATAATCTAAAATAAGTAAACATGGATTTATAGATCTCCACATCCATAAATTGTCTGGATTTACATAAAATGACTCTTAACGGAGACTGGTCAATGCTTGCCCTTGTAGTTTTTTTATTCTCAAAATCTTGCTCATTTCCCTGACCTGACTGGCTACGTGAGGTGAATTTTGCCTTTGCAGTTGGGTGGTAATCTGAAGATGAGGCTGATTTTATATCAAGTAGACAATCTGCTTGTCATTTCATTTGTACGTGCCTAAAATATATGTACTAAAATTATTTAGTGCATTGTTACTCGAGAAAAGTGGTATTTGTGCTGTATCTGATAGTTGTGAAATTCCTCACCTGTACAGGAAGTGGCAGAAATCATTTATTTCTGAAGTTGTATTAACTACATCTCAACTGATATAACAGCTGTACTAATGCACATCAATGGTTCTGGATGGCACAGTCATTTATAGGTACATTACATAGGAACCCAAATACCAAATAAGCAAAGATTTCAAGCCTGCAGTCTTATCACAACAGTTAGAAAGTAGTAAACTGCTTCGATTATTGTTTATTTTTCATTGTTTAATGACTTAAGAAGCTTATTTTTAAAAAAAATCTTTTTCACGTTTTATTGTCTCTTTTCCACTTACATTGCCAGACTACTGCGTTAAGTAGGAATTACATCCTTAATCCTTTTCTAACTCTTTCTCGGCCTGGTTTTGAGAAATATGCTTGTTCAATTCTAAATGACTTGTCCGAAAATTTACTTTTATGATTTCTTAAGGGATTGGTCCTAAGCTACAGTCAGTGCCACTTTTTGATACTACAAGGATGGGAGCTGTTTGTCTGGGGAATTGAGGAAATGGATTTAGATCTGCCTGAAAAATGAGCATTCCAAGTTGTTGTGCATGCAGAATCTAGGAAACTGCTAAAAAAATTATACAGGAAAAGTTTCATTTTAATTTAGAAGACTATTCAAAGAGCATTGACTACTAAAGCGTAATATAGTCTTTGGCCAGAGAAAATTGGTTTATTATTTGAAAAATCTACAGTTTGCAACAACTTTAATGTAAGTCACTGGAGTTTAGAAGAATGAAAAGTGATCTCATAGAAAGATACAGGAGTTTTAAGGGGCTTGAGAAGCTAAATGCTGAAGGGATATTTCTCCTTATGGACATGTCTAGGACCAGAAGGCATAGTACCAGAGTAAATGGTGTCAAATTAAGACTGAGATGAGGAGGAAGTTCTTACCTTGTATTGTGAGTCTTTCTAATTCCTTACCACAGAGACCTGTGGGGGCAGAGTTCTTGTGTATACTTAAGACTGAGATAAATAGATTCTTCATCAGCAGCTGTCTGGGACGTCACACCTGAGGGTGTTAAACAAGCTTTAAAAGGGAAAAAAACACTATACACTTGCTGCAATCTTCTGTAAGTCTCTCAGACTGTGAACATAATCAGAGAACAGACAGCAGGCTGATTGAGGAATGTGTTTACACTTTCCCATTTCATGAAAGTAAAAGGGGCCAATCTTAAAAGCAATCTTCAACTCTGATCTGGATGTCCTAAAGACTGAGGTTCTGATGTCTGGTTATTAGGCTAAAGTACTTGTGTGTGATAATAGCTGATATACACTTATTTGAAGAACCATCTACTAGTTACCCTTGCTTTACATGTAGAGGCATCACTATGCCTTTGAGTGCTGGAAAATAGTTAGCAAACAAGTTTGAAAGGAAATGATAGAAGAATTTCAGCTGACTGGCAAAGCCAAGAAGCTTGAAATTAAGTATTCAACTGTGAATGTTTCATGATATATTCGAAATTGACTATTAGCTATCAACATTCCAAGCTCTACCCATTATGAATAACTTGGAGACATGTGTTCTTTTAACCCTTGTCTTGGATTCACTTTTTATTCCAAATTTGTGCATGTGTGTTGCGCAATTATTTCTTCTCACATTTAGTGATGAACAAACTCACTATTTTGTTAACTCTAAAAGCCTGATTAAATTGGCTCCTTTTAAAACAATCAATTCCTTTCATAAAGGAGAAAGGTATCCAAAGGGAAGGGTTGCCTTTTAAATTAAATGTTTTTGTAACCAATTGAGAGAATGAGGGAATAAAGAAAGGGAGGCAGTCCATCTCTCCTTACCTGGAGGTTTCACAAATTGGGGCATACCATCTGGAACCATTACAAATCAGAAAACATGGGATTGATCATAATGTGTTTGGATAAATAAACACAGAATACTTTAGAAACTTGGCAGCACCTCGAGAAAGAAAAATTGAGTTAAAGCTTTGAGTCCATTGAACTCAGTTCTGAAGAAGAGTAATTGAACTTGAAACATCAATTCTGTTTGTCTCTTTGCAGATGTTGTCAGCTATTCTAACACTTTGTTTTCATTTCAGATCTCCCAAATGACAGCATAATTGGGATAAATAAAAATTTCATCACTGCCTTTCAAAGTATAGAGTTTTGCTTACTCAAATTTATTTGAATGCAAAGTGGCCTGATTGGATATATGCTCATCAAACATTCTGTTATGTAATATGGTGCCAATCAATCATGCCTCTAGCAATACAGCAATAACAAGAGAATTTTCTCAGCTGTGGATTTTTTTGAAGTGAAAACTTTTGAAATTGCAAGAGTCAGGCATACAAAACCACGCAATGCTATTATGAATAGTAAAAATATACTGCCTTCGCACTTTATTAAAGATCTAAAGACAGTACCCTTTATGACCTTGTTATTGTCAACTCAGTTCAGCACAACACAAGCACCAACTAATATTATTTATATGGTTATGGAGATCTAAAGCTTTGGCACATTCTTGCTATTTAATTTTTTAAAAATCTTGTAAGAACACAATTGCAATTTCCACTAAAGCAAAAAAAAGGCGACACTTATGCATCTTGGTATTATCCCCTCCACAAATGTGAAGTTAACTGACAAGATCGTAAAAAAAACACACAAAACAAAAATGTGCAATCATTAGGTACAACAATACTTAGGTGCTATCACAATGCTTTTCTCATACTGTGAAACATGGTACTCTGGCATTGAGTTTGGAAGCAGGAAGAACATTTAATTAGACAGAGTGGTGGCCATCTTTCCACCTCCACCAGAATTAGATTTTGGTTACGTAAGCTCCGGATTAGCTTTCCTGTCCCCACTGGCAACTGAAACTCTTAAATGATCAGTTAATTATAACTTAATAGTCACATTCTCTGTTACAGAGATTTGCTTAACTACAAGCAGGTCTCCAGGCAGTCAGAGTGTATGACAGATCAAACTAGAGAGTCACTTGTCTCCTTGAAGGTGGGGGTGGATGTCACTCGATTCAAGACAGTCAATACCTGATTGAGGAATTGGACATCAGGAATGGAGGATATGAACCAGGTGAAAATGAGGACTGGACATGCTGGAGCTTAGAGTTAAGATTCATCAGGGCTCCTGCCCAAAATGTTGATTTTCCTGATCCTCAGAAGCTGCATGACCTCCTGTGCTTTTCCAGCATCACTCTAATCTTGACTTCAATGTGAACCAGCCCTATTCCAGATTCAAACCCAGTTGTTCCCCTCTCTTTGCAGCACCCACCCCTGTGAATCACTGTCCCATATTACTTGCCTGCGGCCTGGGTTTTCTGTGAATCTGGGCTGTGACCTTCTGGCAGTAGCCATGACCTCCTCACTGGCACAGCTGAATGCAGACTCATACAGGGACATCATTCCAGAGTATGATCCGCCTGTGGCCTGGGGACTGCCTAATCGGCATATGGTTTGGCGGACCTTTCTGAAAAGAGAGTCTCTCACCAGCTCTCCAGGCAGCAGGGGAGACCCTGAGACCACCAGAAGATTCCACCTAACATCTTTAATTCACTAATATTTGTCGAAATTATCTCCTTTCTATTGAGTAAGGTGTTTGCCATTAACAATGCTATTATTTTCATATTATCTCCTTTGTGCTGCAACTAAAGGTGAAAACAAAATTAACACAGTTCAAAGTAGAGTTCATTTGGCTTTCAGAATGGTAAAATGGGCTTACAAAGGAGCACGTCTGCCAATTAGTACTTCTTGCTGATGCTTGCTTTCTATTTGTGCATGCGTATGTCAGCAATTATGTAGCTGCAGGTTAAAGGACGTGTTATGTTGAGATTTTCACCTCGAGAGTCAATTCAGAAATAAACTGTGCAATGCCAAATGCACTAATATGTGTGAGCTGCTGGAAAAGTTCAATAGTTCATATTAATTGACCTTTTCTGTCAATAATCTGTTCCAGTTACATTAATTTAAATGAAACATAAATGAAGCAAGGTAGTGGATGCGGCTTTTAATTGCTGCAACTCTAAATAATCTGCAAAGTTATTTCTAATTCACATTGATGAGAACTATTTTAATGGAACTTGAGTGCTATTGATTATCACTTGAAAGATGCAAGTAAAATGACTGAAGTCCATGCAGTGGTAAATAGTCTAGCCTACAATAAAGAATGTTTAAATTGGAAGCCACCTTCAAGTAATGTTTTAGGCAGATCGAATGTATCAATTTCTTTGGATGAAAGTCAGTCAATATAAAAGTGAAGCTATTTCTTGAAAATTCATTTTTTCAGGTTTTGCAGCCACTAAAAGAATCTTATTCTGCAATTTACTGAATGCAGAATGGCTGCATCGTATCAAATCTTATTTTTACCTTGAACTTCTTGAAAGCTGCAGGCCTTTCCTGCAGGCGTGGAGATAACAGATATTCTGTCCTATACATATAAAGTACATTCATTGTTTACTTCAAAGCTTTGCATTTCGTGCGGTGTTGCATGGGTTGTGCGGGGTTCAATTACAGTGATAATGTGGTGGAAATTCATAGTGGAAACACAAAAAAAGTTCTTAAAAATACACCAAACAAATTAGTGCTTACGCTCCATTCACAATTGACCAGAAATAGCTATTTCTCCATCTCCAAATAATTTGGCTCCAATTTAGGAGCTGATTATTAGTTACTGTATTCTAAACACATAACATATGTAACCACTCAAATAAATAAAAAATCAATTAATTTCAGACATTTTGATACTTTATTGGCGAATATCTCTTGGTTTATGTTCAAAAATGCTTGCACACCCTTCGATTTAATGCTTATGTTTCTGAGGTAACTTTCCAACAGAGGTACAGCTGCTCACAGTTCAGACAAAGAGGCCAGTGTTTCCATGTTAATTGGTACAACGCTTTGGCTGTGAGGTTGTTCACTTTTGCTTCATTAAATTACATCGCAGGTATGGTCCCTATTAATGAGTGATTATGGTTCAATGAACTTTCACAAAAGTTTCTTCACGCTACAGTTTGTGTAATATGGTTTGGATTCAAACACAAAAGGGCCACAACATATCTTTCAGATTTAATTTGTTGCTGCTTCTTTTCATTTATCAAGGAGTGGTTGTTAATGTTGTG
Organism: Hemiscyllium ocellatum; assembly: GCF_020745735.1. NCBI lineage: Eukaryota > Metazoa > Chordata > Chondrichthyes > Orectolobiformes > Hemiscylliidae > Hemiscyllium > Hemiscyllium ocellatum. Next base: position 43,556,583 of record NC_083413.1, on the reverse strand, counting down.
CTGTGCCTGACAACATATCACAGAAAAGATTGTGTTTAGTCATGACGCTTGTACTTGTGAAATACAAGTGGGTGGTCTGCTGCAACAGGTTTTCATGCTCTCACCAGTGAGTTAAATTTATGATGCAGTCTAATAATTTGGAATTATGACCTCAAGATTGATTGAATTGCAGACACTCATTCTATAAACACTGTCTATTACAAATAAGCAGAACAAGGGAAGTTTTTATTGAAATAATATATTTTGCTAATCACATAAAATAATTGAATATCATATGCACTTTGAGAACAAAATGCCTTTGTCTTTGCTTCCTTGAATATGCTGTGTGTTTACTGCCACCTTCCTTTAATGTCTCAGGTCACCTGTCACCTGTTCTATAACAAAAGTAGGCTAATGCTCAAAGCCAATGATATGATCTTTTACGGTATTTCGGAAGATTTGCAGAAAAATGTAGTGAGAAAAGCACCCAGAGTCAAATTGAATCTTTTTGTTTCATTTTATCAATTATTAAAAGCTAATGTTCCTTCACATTACAGTGTTGGCTCCTTTGATTAGCTTGTTCATACATGGTGTTCAGGCCTGTTATTTTAAGAATATGGATAACAGGTTGCTTGCCATGTTGCAGTGTCTCAATGATAACCGTGGAATAGAAAGAATGGAAACTCTGCATGGGATTTTATACTTTAAGGAGCGAAGCAGAAGACATTAGTGTGTCTAAGGTTGAGGAGGAAAAGAGAATAAGTAGAAGGGAGGGCAAGAGTGGCATATCTGTGTCATTATTGCTTTGTTGTTGCAGTGTGGTTTTGTCAGAGATGGGATGCTGGTGGTCACTGTGATCCCAAAGATCAATTGAGCAACTTAAGTGGGTAAATAAAACAGGCCTGCTTCCACCAATATTTGTGTTCTGTGTATTCACAAAGTCCACAACCTGATCCTGGTGGATGTCTTGTTTGAGTTTGGTCTAGGGGGCTCCTGATTGGTTATTTGGTAAACTGACAGGATCCTCCCTGGTATCATCATCACACTCCATTGGCAATCATACTCCCATCCGACCTGACTGAGCCCCACAATTTCTGATCTCACTTACCTTTTCTGATTGTAGTGACCATGCTGCTTCCCCAGACTGGGTGCAGTCCCGACAGAAAACATGGTTTTGGCAGCTTCTGCAGTCAGGATTGCACTCTTTAAAGATATTAGAGCTGCCTGATGGATATAACATCTTCCGAAGACTCCATGAAATGTTGTCCCAGCTTTCTGGCTGCTCATCAGCTCACATTGCCACTGTCTTCCTCTACCCATCCTGAACAAATACCCGAGACATTGATTCACCTTCTCCTCAGGTGCTGCTTGACCTGCTGTCTTTTTCCAGTGCAACACTCTTGACTTTGAACAAAATCCTAGCCAGGATTATTGGTGATTGGAATGCAATGGATTTGGGAAAATTCCTATCGATCATCACAGGAATAGTCTTTAAAACGTTTTGGAAATGGCTGTTGCTCATGCTGCAGGAACTAACAGCCCTTGTTCCATTTCTCTGTTGTACATTTTTTTTCTGAGCAAGTGTAAAACGTCTTAATCCCCTCATTTAAATATGCAATTTAAAGACTGTTTAAGGCAACTGCCAAGACTGCATGAAAAATTGGTTGGCTAGTTACACTTTGGATGCATATCAGCTGTCTTTTCAACAATGCATGTCACTGTCCAAAGGCTGACAACCCGGCAGATATAAAGCCCAATTTCTTAAGCACGACTGTGCCCAGTGTAGGAACCAGTTTAAACAGCAATATGCTCACCCTGCATGAGATGACCTAACTCAGAACAGACTAAATCAGTTCTGTCTGATTCAGCCACTCTGCAACTTGTTAACAGTTCACTCTTCCTTCACCCAGATTCAGTCCTGTCACCGCACTTCTCTCAATTACAGAAACAGAACCTAAACACTCTGGTTCTTTTTTTTAAACCTTTCATCATTTGTTCCTTTTAATGAAAATGTAGAGCTCTTAATGCTCAAATATTATCGCAGCATTACTAATTGTTGATTTACCATGTTTTATTTCTTTACTTTTATCAATGTTGATGTTTTGATGTTTAGGGCTTTGTCCTTTCACCTTGACTTTTCACCTTTTCTTTTAAAAAGCTGCCAGAAAGCTCCCCTGTGTCAAGCAACCTAAATTATCGAAGAGTAATTTGCTCAACATGATTGTGTCAGAATAATTCAATAAACAGAATCAATAAATCATAATCATTTAAATACTGCCAATTCAGTTTTCTCTTAGATGATTTGCAAGTATCTATACTTTGAGTGGTAGGCCAAAAGCTGCACCCCCCAAAAAAAAGTCCCCACAGACACTGTTCATCAATGAAAGCTGTATTTAACTTTCTATAAACGACTCGTTCTCATGATATTTATATTGTATTATTCTTGGATGTAAATTGTAGAGATTTGCATCATATGCACAGCTGCAGTCTTATTACCTCACTTATGTAGAGTCTTGAATATATTACAGTACCAGTGTGTTGGAAAATTGCAGAAATAATGAGCATGATTGATTGTTGAGGGAAATGGAAGTAATAACCAAAATACAGTAAATGGTAATTGTACTGAATTGATGGTAATAATCAAATATGTCATAGTTCTTTTACATTTGATTTATAATACGTCAACAAAGTTGAAGTTAAAATTGTGCTTCTGGGAGGTATAAATGCTGAGGGTAATTCAAAATTTTTGACTGTGACCACCTGAACATTTGATGGCATGGTTTCTGGACATGAAAAGCGCTTGTGTGAGAAAGTAAAATAGTTGGAGAGCATCCCTACCCACCAGGGACTGCTTTTGGATTCAATCCTGTCTCTCGCCTGGAAATTGACATCAATGCTTACGGCTGGTAGAAATTATGCTTATGAGGGCTGAAAGATTGCATGTTTCGACCTCATTGGTTTCCTGCCTGTTGAGGTTGTGCTTGAATAGCCCTGAGCTGCTTGCTTATCAGTATTGTGTATTCTTGCACAGAAAGTGTGATATCTACATTAACAATTCAGATCTGCTATTGAATGGAGGAGCCTGCAATTTGGCAGTTTACTGCACTATACATGCAGTGCACTGTTGGAAGGATATTAAAGAAAGCAGGAGTACAGAGATCATGGTTATTAATCTTTTAGGAATCAATAGATTCTGGAATATTCTTGGAGGATTGGAAAATTATCAATGTAACACCCTTATTCAAAAAGCGAAAGAGAAGACAAATAGGTCACCATAGGCCAGTTAGCTTAACATTGAGAAAATGTTAGTCCATTATGAAGAATGTAATTGCAGTGCATGTGGAAAAACATAATGTTATCAAGTAGACTCAATATGGTTTCATGAAGGAATATCAGACTTGACAAATTCATTAGAATTCTTTGAGGTAACAATCAAGATAGATAAAGGGGAACTAGTAAATGTTAGACATTTCGATTTCCATAAGAAGTTCAATAAAGTACCACACATTTAGCTACTTAATAAGATAAGAGCTCATAGTGCTGGGTGCGGTATATCAATATGAATGTATCATCAATGAGCTAATAGATGACTAATAGTGGGATAAGTGGAGCATTTCAGGCATCAGTTCTGTTGCCACAATTATTCACAGTCAGAATCACTGGATGACAGAAGTGTGTGCACTATAGGCAAGTTTGTGAATGACACAAACGTAGATGAGAAGGCAAGTGATGAGGATGACACAGAGTCTGCAGAGTGATATAGGCAGCGTAAGTAAGTGAACAAAAACTCACATGGCAGATGGCATGTAATGAGGTAATGTACTTTTCCAGGAAGATCAGAGGCATTGGATATTATTTAAATGGGGAAAGGTTGCTGAAAGCTATAGCATAAAAATACTTGGAGCTCCCCATGCATGTATCATAAAAAAAGCTAGCATACAAATATAGCAGGTAATAGGAAAGGCAAATGAAATTTATTTCAGGGGGATGGAACATAAAATTAGCGAATATGTGTTAAAAGTATACAAGGCATTTATTAGACCACATCGAAAATACTATGAACAGTTTTGGTCCCCTTATCTAATGAAAGATACATTGGTATTTGAGGCAGTGAATGTTCACTGGGTTGGTACTGGAAATGGAGAGATTATGTTATGAGCAGAAATTGAGTAGGTTGGGCCTGTACTCATTGGAATTGAGAGAAATGAGAGATTACCTTGTTGAAACATACAATATTCTTAACGGAATGATAGAAAAGGTAGTTTCTCTTTGTGTTGCATAGAACAAGAGGACATGATCTCAGAATAAAGGATCACTTATTTAAAACAGAGATGAGGAGGCATTTACTGTCTCAGAAAATAGTGACTCTGTGACATTATTGTTACCACAGAGGGCTATTGATAAGTATGTTCAAGGCTAAAATAGACTTTTAATCAGTTTAAGGAATCAACGTTATATGAAAAAGGTAGGAAAATATATCTGAAGATAAACAGATTAGCCATAATTTCATAGAATACCAGCATAGACTTGATGGGGCAAATAGCCTACTTCTCCTTCTACGTTTTACTGAGATATAGCCTTATGGAATTTAGCATTGGTCATGCCGTATAAAGTAAGGGGGAATATTTAGCTTCCATAAGCATTAGTGAGTAGCAGATGCAGATGTAGCTCTAATGGGTTAATGGGTAATCTGTTTGTCCTCCCCTGAGAAAGGAATACGCCACAAACAATATTACCAAAGATTTTGCCATGGATTTTTCCATTACATAACTATGAAAATTTTTCACATTTCAAGTTGAGAGATTCAAATATTAGAAAACTGAGGATGTGAGCCTTTAGCTTCTTGATTATAAAACAAACGTTTACGACTGTGTTCCACTAGAATGGCAGACAATCCCTGATATCTATGCCTCTCCTTGAATATTAAAAAAAACTGAAGTACCCCTCAACAAGATTTATAATCATCCAATGATGCAAAGTCACTGATATGGATATTTAGGCAATCCACTGGTAGGTTTTATCTTGTGTCATGCTGGGTTTATAGAATTTTAATGGTTAGACAAAATAACAGTGATTTGACTTTTTTCATCTTGTTTGTCAGTCATGAACTGTAAAACCTTTCAATGACATTAGAATAATGGACATTCCTATATGTTATAAAATGAGTCAGTCAATTAGTAAAACTTTGTACACAAGAAAAGCCCCTCTCTTACCCAGGTCCACCTCTTCCTTTTAAACAACATCAAACAAAGTGATAAAATTTAATGGAGTTTATCCACACACAAATCTGCTTTCCTTCTACTCTGTTTATAAACAGCAGTAACTTTTTATCGAGGCTTTATGTGTTCAAGGAGGTAGTGATGCTATCAATCTAGAATTTTAGAATCTCTGCATTGTGTTTATGAGGAAAGTTTATTACAATAACGCATGAATTAAATTGAGGATGTGGTTAAATCTGTTTCAAGATCAGGATTACCATGTGTTCAGGTGATAGAGAACATTGAGCAGGTGGTGGAACATAATGTCTAATATTTTAATATTAAGCAAGAAAGAACCAATTTTTTAACCACACATGTATCATTTGAATTAAATGCTGAGCTGAGTTATGTTTTTTTCTCAAGATAAAAGATAGAGGTGAATCAGGCATTGAAGTTTAAATATTACAATAAATCTGGCTGTATTAAGAACTAGTAGTATAAATGAGTTTTAATGTTTTTACTGCAACAGGTTTTTCTTAAAATATCAGAACTATGTAAATTGTACAAAAGACATAAATGTCTAGTTTTAAACACCTGATTTACAATGGAGCTCGATTGATGAGATCGAATGCAGGCCAATTCACTTAACCAAGTCTGATAAGAGCAAGTTTGCTTCCACTTAAAGAGTCCGTGTGACTCAAGTATGAATTTTTCCTGGTCATGTCCATGACATTATGTATCTGATAAGACTAAATAAGTACCTATAACTCTCCAGCTGCCTGTTTCTCAGTGATGTAAGGTCACTTGTATATTCTCTACTGGATTCTGTGGTACCATTACAAATAATTTTCTTTTCATCCAAAATTTAGAAGGAGAAGTAGGCTGAACATGTGAGTGGTTCATTAATAAAAGGCAAGAAAAACTTGTGTTTGTCATTCACCTGCAAATGGATCTTACCATGTCAGGGACAGTCAGCTGAAATTGAGTTTACATTGAGGCCTGGGGTAATGTACTGAGTAGTTGCCATGTTCTATGGACAGTTTTTTGAATCTCAAAAAATTTCTCAAACTCCAGCTGATAATGTTGTAGTCCTTCAGTTTCCTGTTTTTGCAATTGTCTATCTGTTTTGTTTTCTATTCTCAAATGACTAAATATACATGTTTACAAACTATGAATAGATAAATTCCTTTACACTTACAGAATGTATAAATGTCTACATACTTGTTTTAAGAACTGAAATACTTTCTCTCATTTTTCAGTGCATTTTTCACCTTTAACATTGCAAAAATATGCACCAGAGTTATGTTTTACTTGAAACCCACGTGCTGCAAGTGAATTTGTTTTAAAAATGTGTCTAGCTTTAGAATAGGAAGCATGACAAAACTATTCTCTTTGTATGCTGTTGTTGCATTTAAATCTAACCAATTGAAAGTTCACTTTGAAATCACTTTCAAATCAAGATGACTTTGAAATACATTAAAATTACATGGTCTTGACTTTGAATCATCAGTAAAAGCAAAGTATATAATCTCCTTCAATTAAAATAATAAATTTTTAGATTTATAAACAGCTGTACTTAGAAACAGAAAACAATTTTACAACATGTGCTGATTAAAGTTGCATAAAACTCTTTTATAATTATTAATATTAAAATTGAATGCACTGTTTCATTTTTCGTACGACATTTCTGGACAGATGGTTGAAGTTTTTAAATCTGTAAGAGCCAACCATTTAATCTGCATGGTTTGCACCTTTCTGCTGCGAGCTTTTATCTTTGCTCTTACTGACAATTGTGATTATGAGGTGGGCACAGCATATTGGCCATGTTTCTGAAAAAGAAGATTCTAACTGATACAACTTAAAGAAAATCTGAATAGATACTGGGAGGAAATCCAATTATTAGAGAAATGGCTTTATTTAACTGATAGCAATGGTGCAGAGGTCTATGCTGAGCTTTAAAACCTTGGCAATTTTTTAACTTACTATAATAGAGTCATGGAGATGTATAGCACAGAAACAGACCCTTCAGTCCAACTCGTCAATGCCGACCAGATAACCTAACTTAATCTAGTCCCATTTGCCAGCATATGGCCAATTTCCTTCTAAATCCTTCCTATTCATATACCCATCCAGATGCCTTTTAAATGCTGCAATTTTACTAGCCTCCTCCACTCCCGCTAGCAGCTCATTCCATACATGCACAACCCTCTGTATGAAAAGGTTGCCCCTGAGGTCCCTTTTATATCTTTCCCCTCTCACTCTAAACCCATACCCTCTAGTTCTGAACTCCCCCACCCCAGGGAAAATACTTTTGTCTATTTATCATATTTATGTCCCTCATGATTTTATAAACCTCGATAAGGTCAGCCCTCAGCCTCCGACGCTCCAAGGAAAACAACCTCAGCCTATTCAGCCTCTCACTATAGCTCAAATCCTTCAACCCTGGCAACATCTTTTTATATCTTTTCTGAACCCTTTCAAGTTTCACAACATCTTTCCAATAGGAAGGAGACCAGAATTGCATGCAATATTCTAACAGTAGCCTAACCAATGTCCTGTACAGCCGCAACATGACCTCCCAACTCCTATTCTCAATGCTGTGACCAATAAAGGAAAGCATATCAAATGCCTTCTTCACTATCCTATCTACCTGAGACTCCACTTTCAAGGAACAATGAACCTGCAGTCCAAGGTCTCTTTGTTCAGCAACGTTCCCAAGCACCTTACCGTGAAGCGTATAAGACCTTTTCTGATTTGTTTTTCCAAAGTGCAGCACTTCTCATTTATCTGAGTTAGACTCCATCTGCCACTCCTCAGCCATTGGCCCATCTGATCGACATCCTGTTGTAATCTGAGGTAACCTTCTTCGCTGTCCACTATGCCTCCAATTTTGGTGTCATCTGCAAACTTACTAACTGTACTTCTTATGTTCACATTGAAATCATTTATATAAAAGATGAAAAGTAGTGGACCCAGCACCAATCCTTGTGGCACTCCACTGGTCACAGGCTTCCAGTCTGAAAATCACCCCACGCCACCACCCTCTGTCTTCTACCTTTGAGCCAGTTCTGTATCCTGTTGGCTAGTTCTCCCTGTATTCCATGAGATCTAACCTTGCTAACCAGTCTCCCATGGGGAACCTTGTCGAACACCTTACTGAAGCCCATACAGATCACATCCACTGCTCTGCCCTCATCAATCCTTTTTGTTACTTCTTCAAAAAACCTAGTCAAGTTTGTGAGACATGATTTCCCAAACACAAAGCCATGTTGACTATCCCTAATCAGTCCTTGCCTTTCCAAGTTCATGTACATCCTCTCCCTCAGGATTCCCTCCAACATCTTGCCTACCACCGACGTCAAGCTCACTGGTCTATAGTTCCGTGGCTTTTCCTTACTACCTTCTTTAAATAGTGGCACCACGTTAGCCAATCTCCTGTCTTCTGCCACATCTTTTCCTGTGACTATCGATGATACAAATATCTTAGCATGGGGCCCAAAAATCACTTCCCTAGCTTCCCACAGAGTTCTAGGATACACCGGATCAGGTTGGGGTTTTATCCACTTTTATGCGTTTCAAGACATTCAGCATTTCCTCCTCTGTAATATAGATATTTTTCATGATGTCACCATCTATTTCCCCACATTCTCTATCTTCCATGTCCTTCTCTACAGTAAACACTGATGCAAAATACTCATTTAGTATCTCCCCCGTCTCCTGTCGCTCCACACATCGGCTGCCTTGCTGATCCTTGTCAGGCCTTATTCTCTCCCTAGTTACCTTTTTGTCCTCAAAGTATTTGTGAAAACTCTTTGGATTCTCCTTAACCTATTTGCCAAAGCTATCTCATGTCCCCTTTTTGCCCTCCTGAGTTCCCTCTTAAGAATACTCCTCCTGCTGTTCTCAGGATTCACTCGATCTCACCTGTCAATACTTGACATATGCTTCCTTCTTTTTCTTAACCAAACCCTCAAGTTCTTCAGTCATCCAGCATTCCCTATACCTACCAGCCTTTCCTTTCACCATGAAAGGAATATACTGTCTCTGGACTACCTTTCTCTCATTTCTGAAGGCTTCCCATTTTCCAGCCGTCCCTTTACCTGTGAACATCTGCCTCAATCACCTTTTGAAAGTTCTTGCCTAATACCATCCAAGTTAGAACTTCAATTTTTCAATCTAGTCTATCCCTTCCCATCACTACTTTAATACTAATAGAATTAAGGTCTCTGGCACCAACATGCTCCCCCACTGACACCTCAGTTCCCTGCCCTGCCTTATTTCGCAAGAGTAGGTCAAGTTTTGAACCTTTTGTAGTAGATACATCCACATACTGAATCAGAAAACTTTCCTGTACACACTTAACAAATTCCTGTCCATCTAAACCCTTAACACTATAGCCCTGATGAAGGGCTTTTGCCTGAAATGGTGATTTTCTTGCTCCTCGGATGCTGCCTGACCTGCTGTGCATTTCCAGCACCACACTCTTGACTATAGCAGTCCCAGTCTATGTTTGGAAAAATAGTTGACTTAATAAGAAAGAACCTAACTGGACATAATCGCAAAAGCAAATGATTGCTCAAGACAGGGCCACACTATAAATGTTGGCAATAATGCATAATGTGGGACATTTCAGTTGAGAGCTAGTCTTCACTTGGAAAATGCTGTTTCCTCTTTAGCTGAATGGTGTTGAAAGATATTAGCAGGAAAAGAAAGGCTAGATTTAAAAGAAAAGCTTTTTCCATTGAGTGGAGATTATTGAACCAGGGGGCCATAATCTAAAACCTTGGAGCCATATCATTCAGGGAGTAATGTTGGGAACCTTACTAAATGGTGGTATTAGTTTGAAACTCTCTTCCACAAACAACTGTTGATGCTCAATCAGTTGTTAATTTTAACTTTGCGATAGACTATTTTCTTGTTAAGCAAAGGTATAAAGGGATGTGGGCCAAAGGCAGGTGTATGGAGTTGGGTCATAGATCAGTCATGATTTCACTGAATGACAGAACAGGTTCAAGGGACTGAATGGCTGACCCCTGTTCCTAAAAAAATCATGTACATCAGAAAAATAGCTCGAAAGAGGTAGCCAATTCACAGCAATCTCAGCCTTCTGCCTGAAATGTAGGATCAATTAGGTTGTAAACTAATGTTAACAATACTGCCTCTGCATTAATTGATCCTACAAACTCAGCAACATCTGAGGACCAGCGCCAATGCTTTGATGACTATCTCATTGATTATTAAAATGAAAGCCTGACAGGTGATTTTGTACAATGCATGAATCAATCTCAATCCCAGATAAGTCCTACATGATCAATGGGTATGTTCTGCACAGACCTGCCCCCTCAACCGTTCCGAAAAAAGAAAATGTAACACTGTGGTATACAGCTAGGATGTTCCCAGGTCTGCTCAAAAATTTATTTAGACCACCATGAAGACTCATGGTTTTGGGTCAGAAATAGGTAAAGAAACCTTCTAATTATCACTTACCAGGGTCCTTCAGCAGATAACTCAGTTTAAAACATCTTGAAGAAATTACTGAAGGTAGCAAGGCATTGTCATACTTTTGTGTTTGTTATATATTGGATATAGCAACAAGAGTTATACATGCTTTAGTAGGAAGCACTTTCACAGGTTCATCGAGATAATGTGCAGCCTGGGCAGAATAAACAAGATAGAATTATCCCTGATTGAAACTTGAAGTGTGATTATTCAATCATTACAGAACTGAAAACAACATACTGGGGACAAAATGTTGTCAGAGTAGGAATCTTCAATGGCCATCACCAGTGACTTGACATAAGATCACTGCAGACTGAACTGGTCATGTTCTGTAATTCTCTGATTAAGTCCATTGCTGTTGATGTAAGAACCAACACATAGGAATAGCCACAAGATCGCCTTCTCAACAAGTTACTTGCCACATGTCATACGTAATAATTATAAAAGGAGCGACCAAAACCTGTCCTTGTAGATCATGTCAGAACTGCAAGAGGAATCCCTGAAAATGTTAACTGAGTGGACATTCCATTCACCATTATCATTTTCTCCCGAACTAACCTCTAAACAAGTTGATTGTCCATTTAATGGGAAATTCAGCTGCTTCAGAAATAAACCAACTTCAATTATAAGAGAAAGATACTGTGATGTTGGAGACCTGAAAGAAAAACACAGTACTGAAAAAACTCAGCAAGTCTGGTACTATCTGTGGAGACAGAAACAGAGTTAACATTTTGAGTTGAACGATCTTCTTTGGAACACATTACTTTGTTATCATTTTTTGTTCATTTTTTAAAATTAATTATTTTTAATTGATTGATTGAACATGCCTCCACCACACTTCAGGCAAAGCATTGAATATCCTAACTAATTCTGAAGAAGGGTCACTAGTCTTGAAGCATTGACTCTATTTCCCCTCCGCATTAGCTGAGTTTCTCCAGCAGTTTCTGTTTTTGTTTCATATTTGCAGCATCTGCATTTCGTTGTTTTACTTTCTAACCTATCTTCTTAACAGAAGTTTTTCATCTCTGATACTATTCCTTCAAACCTTTTCATTTCTGTCTGGCCTAAGTTAATATCCAGAAGCCTGGACTAGTATTCTAGGTACATGTGTTTGAATGCCACCTTGGTGGATGTTGAAATCTGAAGGGAAGCAAAAATCCAGAGTTTAAGGCTGGCCTCATTGAGACCAGATAACCTTTGTTTCTTGTAAAACAATAATCTGGTTCAATAATGTCACAGATACTTAAAGCTATACAGCATAGAAACAGACCTTTCAGCCCAATCGTTCATGCAAGATATCCTTCTTGTCCCATTTGTTAGCATTTGGCTCATATCCCTCCATAATCTTCCTATTCATATACCCATCCAGATGCCTTTTCAATGCTGTAATTGTATATGCCTCCATCACTTCCTCTGCAGCTCTTTCTATACACGCATCGCACTCTGTGTGGAAACATTGCCCCTCCGGTCCCTTTTAAATCTTTCCCCTCTCACTTTAAAGTTATGCCCTCCACTTTTGGACTCTCCTACCCTCGGAAAAAGACCTTGGCTATTCACCCTGTTCATGCACCTCATGACTTTATGCCCCTTCAAAATGTCTTGGCATGTAAATACAGACTCACAATAATGTGGTTAATTCTTAATCCGTCTCTGAAATAGCCTAGAGGGATAAGTTCAAGGGTAACTAGGGATAGGGAACAAATTCCAATCTTCCTAGAAATGCCAATGTCCCATACAAAAAGAAAGAATAATCTCTCTCCCGTGTGTTAGCTCATTCACCCAGTCCCCAATGTGTACTGACAATAACAAAATCTTGCATGACAAAACTTAGAAAATTGTTCATTTATCACTTTTGTGAAAATCACTGCTTTATTACAGCCATTCAAAAGTGTCACATATCCAAAGATGCACAGATCACATGGCGAATGCAGGGTTACAGGGGTTGGGTAAAATGTGGGTCTGGGTGGGATGCTCTTCGGAGGGTCTGTGTGGACTTGATGGGTCAAATGGCCTCCTCCCACACTGTAGGATTTCTGTGATTCTATACCTTGACCTTAAGAGTTTGCATAGTAAGAACTGTAAGTGCTTGAAACCTTCTTATCTTTTGTAATTGAGCAAGTGAGGAATAGGGCTAAGAGAAAAACAATGCCAAACAAACCAGTGCTTTGGGTGTGGTTACTTCCAAAAACTAATGGATGTCTGAGCTCTCAGCCAACAATACATAATAAGGCTTGGCATAAATTGGCATGGAGCTTCTGAGGGGCCAGGCCTGCACGGAAGGACATAATATGGAGGGTATGGGGACCCATAATGGGTTGTTGAAGAGGCATATTTGAGCATCAGGTGTTTGTGGAAGCCTGAATGGTGAGTAGAGGAGCACAGCATGGCATGGGTAGGATCTTTTGAATTCACTTTTTATGTCATTTCTGGGGGTTTCTATGAACCATAAGTCCTTCAAAGCTGACCAAACATTGACCTAACTCCAAAGAAATTGTGGTGGGTGAAGAGATGTCTATTCCTGCGACAGAAGTGGCCAGCTCTGCACCAACCAGCACCTTTTCTCCCAACTAAATGAAAATAGGGTCTTGAAAACCTGGAATTGCATTCCAGAGACCATCTTTAGAGTGCAAAATCTGTAAAAATCCAGACCATTCTTTCAAAATGATATCTAATATCATGTTACAATCATAGAGATGTATGGCATTCAAACAGACACTTCGGTCCAACTTGTCCATACCGACCAGATATCCTAACCTAATCTAATCCTGTTTGCCAGCACTTGGCCCATATCCCTCTAAACCCTTCCTATCCATCCACCCATTCAGATGCCTTTTAAATGGTGTAATTGCACCAGCCTCCACCATTTCCTCTTCATTCCATACATGCACTACACACTGGGTGAAAAGGTTGCCCAATAGGTCTGTTTTAAATTTTTCCCCTCTCACCCTCAACCTATGCCCTCTATGGACTCCCTTAGCCAAGGAAAAGACCTTGTCTATTTATCCTATCCATGCCCTTCATGATTTTATAAATCTCTATAACATCACCCCTCAGACTCCAACGCTCCAGGGAAACAGCCCCAGCCTATTCAGCCTGTCCCTGCAGCTTAAGTCCTCCGACCATGGCAGCATCCTTGTAAATCTCTTCTGAACCCTTTCAAGTTTCAGTAGGAGGGAGACCAGAATTGCACACAGTATTCCAAAAGTGGTCTAACCAATGCCCTGTACAGCCGCAACATGACCTCCCAACTCCTATACTCAATGTTCTGTCCAATATAGGAAAGCATACCAAATGCCTTCTTCACTATCCTATCTACCTGCGACTCCATTTTCAAGGAGCTATGCACCTGCACTCCAAGGTCTCTTTGTTCAGCAACACTCCTTAGGACTTTACCATTAAGTGTATAAGTCCTGCTAAGATTTGCTGTCCGAATATGCAGAACCTCGCATTTATCTAAATTAAACTCCATTTGCCACCCTCACCTATTGGCCCATGCTGGATTCCTGATGAAGGGCTTATGCCCGAAATGTCGAATTTCCTATTCCTTGGATGCTGCCTGACCTGCTGTGCTTTAACCAGCAACACATTTTCAACATTGGCCCATCTACTCAATATATTATTGTATTCTGAGGTAACCTTCTTTCTTGTCCACTACACCTCCAATTTTGGTGTCATCTGCAAACTTACTAACTGTACCTCTTCTGCTCACATCTAAATCATTTATGTATATGACAATAAGTAGTGGACCCAGCACCGATCCTTGTGGCACTCCACTGGTCATAGGCTTCCAGTCTGAAAAGCAACCCTCCACTACCACCCTCTGTCTTCTACCTTTGAGCTAGTTCCGTATCCAAATGGCTAGTTCTCCCTGTATTCCATGAGATCTAACCTTGCTCACCAGTCTCCCATGGGGAACCTTGTTGTACGCCTTACTGAATTCGACGTTTCGAGCATAAGCCCTCTTTGTTCAGCAACACTCCTTAGGACTTTACCATTAAGTGTATAAGTCCTGCTAAGATTTGCTGTCCGAATATGCAGAACCTCGCATTTATCTAAATTAAACTCCATTTGCCACCCTCACCCATTGGCCCATGCTGGATTCCTGATGAAGGGCTTATGCCCGAAATGTCGAATTTCCTATTCCTTGGATGCTGCCTGACCTGCTGTGCTTTAACCAGCAACACATTTTCAACATTGGCCCATCCTGATGAAGGGCTTATGCTCGAAACGTCGAATTCTCTATTCCTGAGATGCTGCCTGGCCTGCTGTGCTTTGACCAGCAACACATTTGCAGCTGTGATCTCCAGCATCTGCAGACCTCATTTTTTACTTGTACGCCTGTCTGAAGTCTATATAGATCATATCTACCGCTCTGCCCTCATCAATCCTTTTTGTTACTTATTCAGAAAACCACAATCAAATTGATGAGACATGATTCCCCATGCATAAAACCATGCTGACTGTCCCTAATCAGTCCTTGCCTTTCCAAATGCACATAAATCTTGTCATTTTACAATATATGTTAATGATATAGAAGATGGTATCAGCAATAACATTAGCAAATTTGCTGATGATACAAAGCTGGGTGGCAGGGTGAAATGTGATGAGGATATTAGGAGATTACAGGGTAACCTGGACAAGTTAGGTGAGTGGGCAGATGCATGGCAGATGCAGTTTAATGTGGATAAATGTATGGTTATCCACTTTGGTGGCAAGAATAGGAAGGCAGATTACTACCTCAAGGGAATTAACTTAGGTAAAGGGGCAGTACAGAGGGATCTGGGTGTTCTTGTACACCAGTCAATGAAGGCAAGCATGCAGGTACAGCAGGTAGTGAAGAAGGCAAATAGCATGCTGGCCTTCATAACAAGAGGGATAGAGTATAGAAGCAAAGAGGTGCCTCTGCAGCTGTACAGAGCCCTGGTGAGACCACACCTGGAGTACTGTGTGCAGTTCTGGTCTCCAAATTTGAGGAAAGACATTCTGGTTATTGAGGGAGTGCAGCATAGGTTCACGAGGTCAATTCCTGGAATGGAGGGATTACCATACACTGAAAGACTGAAGCGACTGGGCTTGTATACCCTTGAGTTTAGAAGACTGAGAGGGGATCTGATTGAGACATATAAGATTATGAAAGGATTGGACACTCTGGCAGCAGGAAACATGTTTCCGCTGATGGGTGAGTGCCGAACCAGAGGACATAGCTTAAAAATACGGGGTAGACTATTTAGGACAGAGATGAGGAGAAATTTCTTCACCCAGAGAGTGGTGGCTGTGTGTAATGCTCTGCCCCAGAGGGCAGTAGAGGCCAGTGTCTGGATTCATTTAAGAAAGAGTTGGATAGAGCTCTCAAAGATAGTGGAATCAAGGGTTATGGAGATAAGGCAGGAAGTGGATACTGATTAGGAATGATCAGTCATGATCATTTTGAATGGAGGTGCAGGCTCGAAGGGCTGAATGGCCTACTCCTGCACCTATTGTCTATTGTCTATTGTCTATTGTCTGTCCCTCAGGTTGCGTCCAATAACTTGCCCACCACTGATGTCAGGTTCATCAGTCTATGGTTCCCTGGCTTTTCCTTACCACTTTTCTTATATACAGTAGTGGCACCAAGTTAGCCAACCTCCAATCTGAAGTGTTTAGATCTGTTTCTCTCTCTACAGATGCTGGAGACCTGCTGAGTTTTTCCAGCATCTTTAGTTTAGCATCAAGATGCAATCAAACTTCAATTTCTGGAATTTTATTAGACTGAAGCACTTTCAAGCAGTCTGAAGTTATAAACAGAGTATTTCAATGCACATATTTACCTTTATCTTCACTATTGTATAGGATGCCAAAATTGTCGGCTATAATAGGGATGTAGGACAACAGTGCAGATACTACATTATGGACTGTGTCCTCCTGCAGAGATTAAAAATTGAACGTAATGCTCACTCATTCTCTCCCCCTTTCCTTGATCGAGTGATCTATGGCATTGTAAATTGAGGGAGACCGAAAGCAAGAAGGGAAACCAAGTGGACTGGCTTCTCTGGAATAAAAAAATTACGGTGTTTTTTTGTTAATGCTTTTTCAATATCTCGTCTACATTTAGTGGTGTTTTCAATAGAGTCCATTTGAGGACTCCAGTAATAGGCATTTTGCAGTGTAAAGCACTTGACCTAGAAACAATCAGTTGTTCATGTGATGCTGTAATTCAAGGCGCTGTGGGCAAACATGTTCAACGAGGTCAAGTCGTGGTCATGTACACTGTCAGTGTTCTAGCACAAATACTTTCAGGCATCAAGTCTCATCCTTCCTCGTTCACGGTTAAAGTACTCAACTGCAAATTGTGATCTTTGTTGTGACCTGAATATTTTTTATGCTTGTCAGTGAGGCATTAAATACAATTTTTTCCAAATATTTGGAAGTTAATTTTATGTGGAATTAGTTAAAATTCAAGGATGTTGAATTCTGCTTTGATGCAGCTTCAGTCAAGTTAATTCCGTTGCCTCATTATATTTTTAACTTTATCTAGAATATTGCAGCACATCGGGCCAGATTTTCTTTGTCTTTCAGAAAACGGGATGAATTCTAATTGTAATTATATTGTAATGCATGAACTTACCAGAGTTCCAGAAATGTCCTGGGGGTGGCATGGTGGGTCAGTGGTTAGCATTGCTGCCTCACAGCGCCAGGGACCTGGGTTCAATTCCTGCTTTAGGTGACTGTCTGTGTGGAGCTTGCACATTCTGTCTGTTTGGGTTTCCTCCCACAGTCCAAAGATGTGCAAGTTAGGTGAATTAGCCATGTTAAATTGCCCACAGTGTTTGGTGCACTAGTCAGAGGGAAAGTAGGAGGCTGGGTATGTGTGGGTTGCTCTTCAGAGCATCAGTGTGGACTTGATGGGCCAAATGGCCTATTTCCATACTGTACGGAATCTAATCCAAAAACAGTAAAGTTCTTACATAAATGAAAATGCAATTATTTTCAAAATGAAGCAACTTATCATAACTTACTTGCAAGCATGTTTTTCTTACATTTCTTGAAGAACTTCTAAGACAATTGGCCATTTTAACATCAACGTTCACTAATAAATCACAATTTGCTTAATTTTTAAAAAATTGCTTAAAAATAAAAGTTCTGGCAAAGATGGCTTTGTAGTTAAAAAAAAGCGTTTTGATGACAGGGGTTTCAACTTCCAGTGTGTTTTTTGGCACGGGGATGATAGGCTTTGATATAACCTCAAAGTGCCAGAAATATACACACCCTGAATGAGTATCCTGTTGTAGATTGCCAAAGTTTTCTTGTCATGCTTTCCCTATGCTGGACCCTTTCTCCCAAAATGAATTGAGATCCACAACAATATGGTTGTCTCTCGACTGCCCTCAAATTGCCGAGGAAGCCTCTCTGTTCAAGGGCATTTGGGGATGAGCAACAAATGTTGATCTTCTTGACTGCACCCACATCATGAAACAGCAAAGCTTTAGCCTCCATCAAGTGCTGGAAAGAGGATGTAGTCAGTATATCTGAAACACAGTTTCTTGTCTGTGAAATGTACCATATTTCTTTTCCCATTGAAAATTATAATAGCTTAATCCACAGATTCGGAAAGAACATTTGCTTTTCTACTAACCCATTCACTACCATTGTGTATTTCTGTCATTAAGTCAGATTTTCTATAACACAATGCTGGCTGAATGAACTTATCATATTATAATGATTAAATGAGCCATTAGTGTTTGAGAAGTGTGAACAGAGCATGATCATAGGTATTTTATAATTGGCTATTAGTTGGCATGCATTCTTGCTGAACATGTTTTACTAAATTAAAAACACTAACATTTCTGCTCGCTGCTGTTTTAATAAATGGCTGTTAGATCCACAAGGTAAGAAGGAAAATGGGCAGGAGCTTCCTTTTTTTGTCTGACACTGACATTTGTACTTGCATGTTAATGTGAAGTCGGGGTTAGAGTGAATGATCTTTGCAGTTGAAAGATAAATATCTTTAAAGCAGGTGGCAATGTGTCAAACAATGCAATTGTTTTTGAAGGAAGTGCTTCTTTATATCTTGCATGTATGTACGTTATAATCATGGTACTCAGACCCTCTAAAGTAATTGATTAAAGCTAAAATGTATTTCTGAAATGCTCTGTTTACTCATTTCTGGTCAATTTCTTTCAGAACTTCGACACATGTGGGATTGTGGCAGTTCTCACTTTGAAGTAAACACATCTTTATCACACATCAAAGCTGGTTCATTTCAGGTTAATGCTGGGCAAAGCCAATGTGGGATGTTTGATTTGTTTAAATGCATTTTGATACAGTGACAAGGAAAGCCTGCTAATGTTTCTTCCTTAAATTTGTAGTACAATAGATCACAGAGTTAACCCAATTTGAAATTGATATAAATTGTTATGAACCCAGATTTACAGCAAAGCTTAGTGATATAAAATTGTTTTCATAGGCATGACTCATACTGATTGTTCAACCACAAGGAAAATGATTTACAAATTAAATAGGTCAGGATTTAATTGACCTGCAGAGTCAAATCCGTTTTATTACCTGTTTACATGACAAATATAGTTAGTGCAGCAGAAACATCAAGTCATTTTGTTATCAATACAACGTTTATTAGATTACTATGTTTTGGAACTATTTCTTTGGGGTAAAATGGAGGAATGAAGGGTGACACTTATAGAGTCATAGAGATATACAACATGGAAAAAGATCCTTCGGTCCAACCCGATCTAGTCCCACCATCCAGCACCCGGCCCATATTCCTCCAAATCCTTCCTATTCATATAGCCATCCAAATGCCTCTTAAATGTTGCAATTGTACCAGCCTCCACCACTTCCTCTGGCAGCTCATTCCATACCTGTACCACCCTCAGTATGAAAACATTGCTCCTTATGTCTCTTTTATATCTTTCCCCTCTCACCCTAAACCTACGCCATCTATTCTCCAAATCCCACAGTGGAACTTTAGAAATGTCAGGTTTTATAAATGGCTATACTTTAAAATGTCTAATTAACTCCAAGATGTAAACATATTAGCGTATGTACATGAATATATCCTGGGTGATTCATATTGTTGGGGAGATGAGGGGAGAAGTCCATAGTAAGCCATTATAGTATCAAATTAGAGTCTTCTAAACTATCACTGGATGCGACAAAAATGAGTGACTCTTCAAAAAGTAGAGAGGGAGAGAAACTGTGAGGGATGGGAAAAGAGGCAGGGGAAGAGAGAGTCCTGTACCAGGGGCACAAAGAAAATGGATTTTTTTTTGATATGCAAAATGCATGTGAGATCTCACACCCAGATGAGAGATGATGTGGAGGAGCCGGTGTTGGACTGGGACAAAGTTTGGAAGCACTAGCCTTTGCACCGCTGCCCCTTCATCAGGTGGTTGTGACCTGATGAAGGTCACGATCAGGTTATAGCAACCTCTTGCTGAAGGAGCAGCGTTCTGAAAGCTAGTGTTTCCAAATAAACCTTTGGACTATAACCTGGTCCTATGTGGTTTTTAAGTTGGTCCAGATTAGAGAGACCACTTTCAGGAGAATTAAAGCAATTGATCTCCAGGGTAATCTCTACAGCAAAAATCAACCCTGGAATTAGCTGTTATCCTGGTATGATAGGAAAATAGATGCAAATGATTGTGAATGGAGCATAACTTTGTATTAATTCTAAGTAAAAATGAAGTATCCACTTCAGGGACAGAGTAAAATATAACTGTGATAGGGTTGTTAGTGATATTAAAAATCACATGGAATCTTCTTTGTAGTTTGTAATATAGTGATAGTCAATGTTGCTTTTAGTTTGTTTAAACAAAATTCTAAAACTTTAAATTTCCTCTTGTAATCTTTCAGTTAGTCAGTAGATTCTAAATATCTTTCCTTTAATGTTTTTGTTCTCTTGAGTTTCAATTATAGTTTTGTTGTTGATTTACATCGACACTTTATATTTATGTCATACCCTTGATACTGTAAAACATACAATAAAGCATTGGATATCCAGAGATATTATAAAAGAAGTATGACACTGACCCCATTAGGTGGTATGAGATCAGAAAGTCAAAAGATTGATCAAAGAGAGACACTTTTAAGCATTATCTTAAAAATGAAAAATAAGATGGTGAGGTAATGATGTGTAGGGCGAGGTTTCTAGAGCTTTGGGTCTAAATAGAGAAGGCATTACAATGTGAAATTAAAATTGGAGATGCTAATGACGCTGAATTGAGGGGACACAGATATCTTGGAGGGTCATTGATCTGCCGGTGATTGTAGAGGTAGGGAGGGGCAAAGCCATTGAGGGATGCAAAAACATGGAAAAGAATTTTAAAAGTGAATAATTGCTTGTCCAGGACCCTATGTACATTGTTTTTTGAGGAGAAGTGATTTGAAGGGGAGAAGAACAAAGGAGGAGAAATGACCATTAATAACATTAGCTCACATGAAGGACCAGGAAAGGAGGGAAAGTGGTTGGAAGTTTAGTGACAATTAAGTCAAGAGTGGAAAGATCCTCATGGAGAAAATGAGCTTGCAGAGGACACAATGGAAGCAGAAGAGAAAAAGAAAAATATGGATTTAGGTCTAGGACAGGTGCGAGCCTAACAATAAGCTTCACTTGGTGGGTAATGGTAAGGAAGGGAAATTGCTGATTAGAGGTCTCATTCTTGATGAAAAAAAGCCTATGAATTGAAGTGGAGGTGGACAAGAAAAGGAAAAGAAACTTAAGAAGATAGTTTGCAGTTGAGAAAAAAACCCAGCCCACATGGCATCGACCTATTTTGGCCTTTAAGTGGCCAGTTACTGTCCACTTAAGAATACAGGTTCATCTCCAGTAATATTCTGGGCAGCAGAAAACTGTTTGATACTCAGGGTGATCAAGGAATAGTAGATATTCTTCACAGAGTTAAAAATCACACAACACCCGGTTATAGTCCAACAGGTTTAATTGGAAACACACTAGCATTTGGAGTGTCGCTCCTTCATCAGGTGAAAGTGGAGGGCTCAATCCTAACACACAGAATTTATAGCAAACATTCATAGTGTGCAAAGTTAAAAATCACACAACACCAGGTTATAGTCCAACAAGTTTAACTGGAAGCACACTAGCTTTCGGAGCGACACTCCTTCATCAGGTGATAGTGGAGGGCTCGATCGTTACACAGAATTTATAGCAAAAATTTACAGTGTGATGTAACTGAAATTATACATTGAAAAATTGATATCTGTTAAGCCTTTCATCTGTTAGAATACAGTGATAGTTCCACTTCTTTCATGTGTAAATCACAAAACCTTTTTTTTGTGAAAGTTAGTCCAACACCGGCATCTCCAAATCATTCACAGTGTGATGTAACTGAAATTATACATTGAAAAATTGATTGTCTGTTGCGTCATTTATCTGTTTGTATACCATGATAGTTTCACTTCTTTCATGTATAAATCACAAACCTTTCTTTAAAAGTTGCATTCTCAGGTTAGCTGTTAACAATGGGTGATAGCTAGACAATATGTTGAAGGTGTTTCACAGATGTCACCTGAACCAGTAGTACTCCTGTCAGATCTATCGCTGGATGGCTAAATCAATTGTTTGCCATATCCTTTTAAGTCTGGCTCCCTTGTGTTTAAGAGAGTAGAGATGATAGTTGTAACATAGCCAAGTGAGAAGAATTATTTTATTGAAGGTTCAGGCATCAAAGGTGTAGATCAGTAGCTGCAGAACTATGGTAGGAAATGGTTAAATATTATAATGAAGTTTAAGACTTAAAATAACAGACTTGCAAGATTTTAGAGGAGGTCTAAAAGGATTAAACAACAGGCTGGATTAGAAAGTGAAATAAATTCTGAAAATGTTGTTTTTGTAGGATGCAAAATGAAAGGAGAAAAATAACGAGCTCAAACTGACTGTGGTTAAAACAAGAAGTTAAAAATAACCTAATCAGCTGTGATGTGAGAGAGAATCAAGAAGCAATGAGGATAAGGAGTAGTGTAATAATCAATTGGGGATAGGTAAAATAATGTTAAAGATGGAAAGGATTGGGTAGGTATAGTAGCAAAAGGGATCTCTCTGTGTAAATTTGATTGCTAATAACTAAACATAAGACACTTGTATAATGACCATTTTTCAAAAGATACTTCTTCCACTGTAAAGGACTTTGGGAAATCCTGAGGTCATGAAGATTAATATGAATGCAAATCTTCAATAGAAGCATAATGGAACATGACAAAATGGCTAATTAATTCAATTAAATATTTAGGAGGGTTTTCAACATTGAAGATTATTGGCATATTCCAGTCAATTTGGCTGAGGAAACCAATTTACATAGAGATCAGCAAGGTATATCCTCCTGTAAAATCCAAACACCTCCAGTACACCTGAAACAGATGTGATAATTACAGGAAGCCATAAGGTACTCAATGAAAAAGTAGCTAAGGCTTTTGTTAATTGCATTCAATTTCAATAGTAATCTCCTGATTGCCTATTGCATTGGTGGTGGAATCTGGAAATATGGTGTAATATTGTGAATGCCAGTTTTTATGGATATTCCATGAAATTGTTGCCAAAGATGAGGAGTAGGCCCAAGACATTTAGCTTCAGTATCACTGGTTGTTTTAATCTCTGGAGTCTTGACAGCAATTATTTCATATTGCAAGGATAGATATTCCAGAAAGTGGATTTTAATGACCGAGAGAAATTATTAGTGAATGAATTGAGAATTCTTCATCAGTTTTGATAGTTCTGTATTTTATTTTACTTTTGTTTTAAACATTTAATTGGAAAGGAAAGTTGAGCCAAATGTACAAAGGATAACCAGTCCACCATTGTTAGTTTTCTGCCAATGCCCAAAGTGAAAATGATTTGTTGAGTAACTCTTGTCTGTCCGCTGCAGCCTTAAGTTTTCTTTGGAATACGGTGGAATGTACTGGACTTTGACTTGGGTTTTAGCTGTCAAAAAGCTTATTATTTAGTGATCACAGAAATGAATAGTCATAATAATATCTCTCAATAATTGTTATAAAGTTCAATTATTTCTCTCTGTAGTAGAAGAAGGTGCTAAATTGTACTTGCCTGGATATCTCAGTACATTTGTTACACAGTAATACTAAATTATGGTGCAGATAATACTTTCACGTACTGATGCCTTTCCTTATCTTACCATCAAAAGAACCCACAGCATCATTACCTACTTTCAAAGACTGCACATTAGTAAAAGATTGGCAGATAAACATTTTCAATAAACAAAGAAGATCTAAATCAAGCAACCGTACATAACACATTAAATTCAAAGCATATCAGCCCATCAAACCTATATTTAAACAAACCCCGGCATAAATTTGAATTCAATGCCTCTTTCTTTCTCTTGCAATCATCTTTGAATGACTAATTATTGCAAATTAGGCTGAGATATAACTTCTGATAAAAAAAATCTGATGGTTAACACATGCTACAACAGAATTAACAAAACTTAAACAAGAGTAAAAGAATAACAAAATGCTTCAGTTGTGCCAAATCCATATTAGTAATTGCTGTACCTGGAGATTAGAATAGCAAATGTATTATCCATATATAAAACTAAGTGGGATATATTTCAGTAAAGTGTACACTAGGCATTTGAGCTGGGTTGTGGGAAACAGTCAAAAAGGTTTTTCCTTCAAAGTTTGTCTAATCAATGTAGAAAGCACAAGGGATAGTTTGCAATAGGTCATATCTCCCGAACTTAATTAAATTCTTTAATAACAAGAGGGAGTGATCAGAGCCATCTAGTTGATGTAATTTTACTTAGATTTTTCTCATGAATTTAAAAGCCACATTTGAGGATTTAAAAGAAGATAAAGCAGACGGATTCAATAATATTTTGTCTTGCTGTATTGATATTTAGCTTGGCAAAAGAAAGCAGAAGATGATTTAAAAAACGTACTTGACATTTGAGGTCAGAATAATTGAAAGAAGTTGGCGCAAGTTTGTTTTCGATTCTTGCTGTTCACACTGGTCAGAATTATATTGAGGATCTTAAAAATTTCCACTGCATTAAAATGGATTTGGCAGAGCCTAACACAGTTTATTAAAGACACACAAAATTATATAAGGAAAAGAACATAACATTCAGAACAAAAATAGTGAACTTCTCATTTTGCTTCATCTTGTTGATTTTCTACCTTAAAAGTTTTCATCCATACATTTCAATTCAGGTTTGGTAACCCTCACAGATGCACACTCATGCCTCAAGATCTTCCTCAGCATTTCACGCTCCAGCTTGCCCAGCATGCAAACTTGGGCAAAATGTGCAACAAACTGTTCAAAAAACATGATTGTTTCCACATATAATCACAGCATCTGTGCTTGGAAAGTATGAGTACATCACCTGTGAATAGAACACACACAGATATTAACCCATCTGAGTGGTCTGGATTTCATTGCAATGGCAATCATTGGTAACAAACACTGTGGTGCAGGATTTTCTCTTTGCTGCCAGGGCCCTGGTATTAGCATTAAAAAAAGGTTCCTGACACCACACTGTTGGACTTTGGAGAGGGGTGGGGGGGCGGGGGTGGAGGGGGTGGTGGAGGGGGTGGGGGTGGAGGGGAGGGGAGGGGGAGGTGGTAGAGAGCAGGGGAGGTGGGGAACATAAGAATTGCAAAAGATTTTTTTAAGACTGGTCAATTAGTAACCAGTGAGCATGCTAGCCATCCAATTAAAAATGGTACCAGGGCTCCCAGACTTGGACATTCTTCTAACTCTCTGGCACAAAAGGAGCTGTGGCCTATCAGTGAGAGACCCCCTTCTCCTTAGCGTGATCACTTCTGGCAATTTCAAAAAATTTGAGGAACCTGATAAATTTGACCATAGTGCTTCATAATGTTCCACAGTAGACTGAACGTACAATTAGAGTTCATTACAACTGGCACAACAACAGAGTGCCCAACAACAAAGGTTAAAACTCACAGCAATATTATATCATTCAAGAAATATTCATAATTTGATTTGAAGATTGGACTGAAGGCCAGCAATAAGCATAAATATTGTTATTTTGCCATAAAGGTTCTATATATCTGGTGGAACAGCATTGATCTTTACTCTCAGCCCATTTCTTATGGAGGCTACAAAAACAGAAAGAGCTGGAGAAGCACAACAGGTCTGTCAGCAACTATGGAGAGAAATCAAAGTTAAAACTTTCAGTTGAATGACCCTTCCTCAGAACTGGAGTTTGACTGCCAGACCTTCTGAGCTTTTCTAGCAATTCCTGTTTTCATTTCTGCTTTATTGTATCTGTAGTTCTTTTGGTTCCCCTTTAGGTTGGATGATCATGGAAACCAGTGATTTCAGTCTTGAGTTACTGTCTATAATGTAATATTCTGTTTGGCAGGACTAGTGTAGAAGGTTGCAGGAAGGTATTTCCTGGTCATTATGGTGCAATGTTTAAATGTTATTCCTGGTCAATGCTTGTTCCTCAAGCATCATTAAAAAACAAGGTTGTTAAAGAATTATTGCATTTATATTTCTATCATAAATAAAAATTGATATGACTGCTGGTTTGTGATGTTGATATTCACATTCATTTCTGGAGTAAAGCCAGCAACAAGTCCAGTTGTGATGTGTTGATTTTTGTGGATAAGAGCTCATCTGCTAGAAATCCACTAGTGAAAACAACTAATCTATGCATTAGTTGTAGGAATTTAAAACAAGTAATCTCAGCCAGCACTATTGACTTTATCCACAGGTGACCCACCTCTTGTTGCTATTCTTCTTCAGTTGAAACCTGTAATACTGTAGGTTCTTGATTGTAGTCTGTTCCAAACAAACGGTAAGATTTTATGGAGGTCCAGATTATGAGTCCTCTCTCCAATTCAAATGTCCATTGGTACCATACCAACCAGAAACTCAAATCCTCCACAGCGATATTACGCAGAAGACATTCTTTATTGAATCACTGTGAGACTTCTGTCCTAGAGAGCAGTTCCATAGTCCCAGTGGAGCCAAAATAGAACAGCAGTCAAAATTGGGATTACAAGAAGATGAACAATTGATCCTGGAATTGAGGTAAGCTAGGTGTTTTGGTCAAGTTGCCTGACACACCCGACCAAGGAGTTGGGTTGTGGGGTTTTGGAGGCCATGAAATGAACAAATAATTGGGGATACAAACTTGATGAAGAGGTTCTCAAAGGTGGGAGGATTCCCTAATGTTGGTGCCCTCTCTTCCTACCTGTTAGTAGCCCATGTAGTGAAAGATGGCTGGCTTTGCTCCATGCCCTGCTAACCTCAGTTACACATAAAATTGCAGTGAATGCAGAATAGGCCCAAGAGTTGGAGGATTGACTGCCACTTTGCCTGCCCACTATAATATTAGAGTAGGGGAGGCGGGAGTGAGTGGGATGGCAATGGGGAAAACCATTACTTCTATTTTAGGAGATTTCCCCTATCTATTTGAAGTAGGCTGGCAAAGGGCTGTAAAATCAGTCCAAAATTGTAATGAACCTACTCAGATAATCAGGTGCTCCCATTAGCGCCAACAAATCCTGTAGATTTCAATGTAGTCTGGATTGAGCATTATGACTGTGGGTTAGACACCCTTGGTTAAAAAAAATCTAACAAAGATGTGTCTGAGATCTGTAATGTTCTTAGTCCCTAAAGTATTATTTGAGATGCTTGTACCATTGATAGAGCAATTGAATAATAACTAAAATGCTGACATTTCTAGCCCTTAAATTTTAAGAAAAACCACATAAGTGGGATCAGTGCAATTGGACAAAATCAAATAGCCCATAAACTGAAAATTCTGAAATATCAACAAAAATTGTTGGAAATGCTCAGTAGGTCAGGTGGCCACTATGGACAGAAAAAAAAGAGTTAACATTTCACAGGTCTTTTTTTCATTTATTCATGGGATAAGGACATCGCTGAGCCAACATTTATTGCCCATCCCAAGCTCTCCTTGACAAGATGGTAGTGAGGCTACCCTCTTGAACTGCTGTGGTCTATTTGCTGTAAGCCTAAAAGTGCTTTTTGGGAGAGAGTTCCAGGATTTTGATCCAACAACACAAAAAGAACAGTGATGTATTTTCAAGTCAGGATGGTAAGTGGCTTGCAGGAGATCTTGCAAGTGGTAGTGTTCCCATGTGTCTACTTTCCTTGTCCTTTGGGATGATGTTTTTCATGCATTTGGACCATGCTGTCTAAGAATGCTTGACAAATCTCTGCAGTGTACCTGATAGATGATGCACCTTGCTCTTCCTGTGTGTTGCAGGGGGAGGGAGTGACAGTTTGTGAATGTGGTAGCAATTAAACAGCTAATTTTGTCCTGGAGATGTAAGCAACATTCCCTTTCAGCTGTGCAGTCACTTTGAAAGTCTCCACATGCTGATGCAGTATTAAATTCCAGTATCAGAAGTTACTGCTGTGCATAAAACTCAGTAGTTCACGCAGAAGAAAGCAAAATTAGAGGGAATATAGGGGTCCATCTTCTTGGGTGCTACTAGTGCTGTACTCAGCCAGGCAAGGAAACTGTCACACTCCTGATGTGCTGTAGCTGATAGATAGTTTTTGGGGTGTCAGAAGGTAAGTTACTTACTGCAGAATTAGAGTCATAGAGATGTACAGCACGGAAACTGACCCTTCATTCTAACTTGTCCATGCCAACCAGATATCCCAACCCAATCTAGTCCCATTTGCCAGCACTTTGCCATTATCCCTCTAAACCCTTTCTATTCATATACCCATCCAGATGCCTTTTAAATGCTGCAATTGTACCAGCCTCCACCACTTCCTCTGGCAACTCATTCCATACACGCTCCACCCTCTGTATGAAAATGTTGCTCCTTATGTCCTTTTGATATCTTTCCCCTCTCACCCTAAACCAGTGCCCTCTATTTCTGGATTCCCCCACTCCAGGGAAAAGTCTTTGTCTATTTATCCTTTCCTTGTCCCTCATGATTTTATAAACATCTATAAGATCACCACTCAGCCTTTGACGATCCAGGGAAAACAGCTCCAGCCTATCCAACCTCTCCTTATAGCTCAAATCCTCCAACCCTGGCAACATCCTTGTAAATCTTTTCTGAACCCTTTCAAGTTTCACAACATCTTTCTGATAGGAAGGAGACCAGAAGTGCATGCAGCATTCCAAATGTGGCCAAACTAACATCCTGTACAGTTGCAACATGACACTCCAACTCCGATACTCAATACTCTGAGCAATAAAGGAAAGCATACTAAACACCTTCTTCACTAACCTATCTACCTTCGACTCTACTTTCAAGGAGCTATGAACCTGCATTCCAAGATCTCTTTGTTCAGCAACACTCCCCAGGACCTTTCCTTTAAGTGTATAAGTCCTGCTCTGATTTGCTTCTCCAAAATGCAGCACCTCGCATTTATCTAAATTAAACTCCATCTGTCACTCCTCAGTCCATTGGCCCATCTGATTAAGATCCCATTGTAATCTGATGTAACCTTCTTCACTGTCCACTCTACTTCCAATTTTGGTGTCATCTGCAAATTTCCTAACTATACCTCTTATGTTCACATCCAAAATTAGTGGACAAAAAGTAGTGGACCCAACATCCTTGTAGTACTCCACTGGTCGCAGGTCTCTAGTCTGAAAAGCAACCCTCCATCACCAAACTCTATCTTTCACCTTTGAGCCAGTTCTGTATCCAAATAGCTAGTTCTCCTTGTATTCCATGAAATCTAACCTTGCTAACCAGTCTCCCATGGGGAGCCTGTTGAACGCCTTATTAAAGTCCATATAGACTATGTCCATCACTTTGCCCTCATCAATCCTCTTTTGTTACTTCTTCAAAAAATTCAAACACGTTTGTGAGACATGATTTCCCACGCACAAAACCATGTTGATTATCCCTAATCAGTCCTTGCCTTTCCAAATACATGTACATCCTGTCCCTCAGGATTCCCTCCAACAACTTGTCCACCACTGACGTCAGGCTCACTGGTCTATAGTTCTCTGGCTTGTCCGTACCACCTTTCTTAAATAGTGATAACACATTAGCCAACCTCCAGTCTTTCAGAACCTCACCTGTGACTATCGATGATACAAATATCTCAGCAAGGGGCCCAGCAATCACCTCCCTAGCTTCCTACAGAGTTCTAGGGTACAGCTAATCAGGTCCTGGGGATTTATCCACTTTTATGCATTTCAAGATATCCAGCACTTCCTGCTAAATAATATGGACTCTTAGTCTTTAAGCCAGTACTGCAACCAAAAGTATTTATATGGTTAATCTAGTTCAGTTTTTGGTGAATGCTAACCTCCAGGATTTGGATAATGGGGGATTCAGCAATGATCAAGCCATTGAAAGTCAAAGAGCAATGGTTAGATTCTCTCCAGTTTCAGAGGGTCATTTCCTAGTAATTGTATGGCATGAACATGGAACCTGTCAGCCCAAGCCTGGATATTGTCCCATTATTGCTCCATTAGACATGGAATGATTTTGGAGTTGAGGTGTTGTGAATGGCCTTGAAACCTGTGCAATCATCAGCAAATATCCCTGCTTCTGACATTTGCTGGAGGGATGGTCACTGATGAAGGAGCTGAAGATAGTTAGATCTAGGACAGTAACCTGAGGAATTTCTGCAGCAATGTCCTCAAGCTGAGATGGCTGAGCTCTTCCTTTGTGCAAAATGTGAATTCAGAGGTTTCCCTGTCATTCTGACTGACTTTAGTTTAGTCAAGGTCTTGATGCTACACTCAAGTAAATTGTGGCCTTGATGTTGAAGGCAGAAGACTTACCTCTGGAACTCAGCACTTTGTCCATATTTTAATCAAGAATGTAACATACTCAGTTACCCTGGAAGGAACCAAATGAAGCATTAGTAAGCTGATTATTACTGAAGAGAAGGGCTCTGGCCCGAAACGTCGAATTTCCTGTTCCTTGGATGCTGCCTGACCTGCTGTGCTTTGACCAGCAACACATTTTCAGCTGATTATTACTGAAGACATGTTTATTGATAACATTATCAATGATCCTTTCCATCACTTTATTGATGATCGAGAATAGTTTAGTGGGATTGTAATTGGCCAGGCTATTTGGTCCTGCTTTTAGTGCATAGGACAATGCCTGAACAAATTTCCCATATTGGTTGGTAAAGACCAGAGTATTGGAATAGCTTGACAAGTTCTGGAACTTCAGTACTATTTCCTGAGTATTGTCAGAGATCTTAGCCCTTGCAGTATCCAGTTAATTCAGCATTTTCCTGAAACATTAACTCTGTTTCTCTATCCAAAAACAGTGCCTAACCTGCTGAGTACTTTCAGTATTTTCTGTTCTAATTTCTGTTCAATTGGACATTGAATTCTCTTCATGAACTTAGCATTGAGAAATATTTGAAGTTGGCTGAAAAGTCCAAGTCAGTCAGCATCTTACTGTGTGTTGTTAGAGAGACAATTAATTCAAGAAACAATTAACTTTGAAATCACATTGTGTAAATAGACATAAATCAATACGTTTGGTGTTTAGATATTACTGGCAAGTGAAATCCATTGCACACTCTCTGCTGTAAGTCCCATTAGACCGTGAATCACAGCAAACGTAAATAATTGGTGAGGTTAGCAGTCAGAAAGTAATAATTGTAAATATGGTAAATATATATTTCTGATTATAGCACCTTATCTTTTGGATTTCTTTTTGTGAGTTCTGCTGCAATATAACATTATAGTTTACCTTGAAACACTGTAAGAATCTCTTCAACATTCAAATGCTTTAAAATTAAATACTGAAAACAGTTATGTTTTATAATAGGTATAGATAAGTGTTTCCAATGGCTTAATGAAAACTTATTTCAAAATCAAAACGTGCAAAAATAATCCTTGTTAAATCTAAATTAAAAACTCACCCACTAGCAAAGTGCAATGAGTGAGATTTAAATATGAATAATTTCATTTCTCTCAGTAAATTGGAAAATTTAAAGATTTCTGGTTTTTATTGTCTCCTTGGTGTGCCTTACTCTGATAAGATCAATGGTTTGAAGAGTTCAATGTTAAACATA
Organism: Hemiscyllium ocellatum; assembly: GCF_020745735.1. NCBI lineage: Eukaryota > Metazoa > Chordata > Chondrichthyes > Orectolobiformes > Hemiscylliidae > Hemiscyllium > Hemiscyllium ocellatum. The sequence continues at coordinate 43,524,921 of NC_083413.1, read as the reverse complement.
CAGTATGAATTCAATGGTGCTAACACAGAAATATAAATGTGATTATCTTGGAATAAGGGTTTTTTGAAATGGAAAGTCTAATAGTTGTAATTATATTTCTGCATGTTGATATTGCTCATACTTAAATTTAAATTAACTTGCAGTTAAGAAGGTATTTTAAAAGAACAAAGGCTATAAGCACACATAGAGCACTGGCATTTCCAATTCATACAGAAATGACATCTTGAATATTGGTGAAATCATACCTGAGCTGTTTCATGCAGTTTAGTGAAATGACTTTCATGTTTGTAGCAAAAAAAACCAATAATGTACAAAAATGTATTCCAAATCTTCAAAAGGTTTGATAGATTGTGAGACTAGATGTCAGAAGGTTACCTCTAGAGCTATTGTTTAAATTCAGTTCACATGTCAGTTCAATCTGCAAAAGAGGAATGCCAGGGAACAAGGATTGAGGAGTAATGAGACCAATTCTACAGTTCTCAATGGTGCTGTGAAACAAAACGTTGACTACTAACAACTGTATTTAGAAGCTGAAGTTGTTGTGAGGGAATGAACACACAGTTGGGATCCACTTGTTCAGTTTGATTGACATCTGATGTATTGACTTGAGTTTCTTCTTTCACTACTAATTCATAAAAAGATCCATCTTTCATTTCATCTCGCACCCCATGTGGATACAGATTATAGTCCTAAAATATACTTATTACTAAAATCTATAAGCAGAAACATTACAAAAAATTTAACTTGAGTAATATAGAATTTACAAGAAAATTCAGCATGTCCAAGTGAAGCATGTTCCACTTTTAATGATTGTAAATATCTCAATATTTATAAATTTCATTCCATGTCAGATATATGGCCTGAGTAAACATTTCAAATTGGAAATTACATGAAGTGCTCCAGATGCATTGTTTTCTCTCTATGTTCCACTTTGAGGTGTTTCAATACATTTTCGACATGCTTGATTTACAATATTTATATTTTTGTATAGCACAAAGTACAAAGTATTCTCTAGTTTCTATTCCCTCTGCCTATGTTGGCTGAAAAGTGCAAAGCAGGGAATTTTCCCTATTATGCCTCTGCAATGGCTATTCTTGGTTAGTAAGAAGATCAAAGATTTTGGAGAGAAGGCAGGAGAATGGGGCTGAGAAACATTTAACCCATGATGAAATGATAGAGCAGATTCAATGAGCTGAATGGCCTAATTCTGTTCCTACATCTTTAGCTGTCCCCAACATAACTTTCAAGCTGGACATGAGGACAATTGAAACTTTCCTTGGCAGATGTTGCTTTGGTCTCAGACTTTCATCTGTTTCAAGATGTTATTCACCAGGAAGAAATCAATGTGGAAAAACATCTTTATATGTTTTGGTTCTATTGAGCAATCACTTGATGCTCTATGATATGCTACATATCTCTTCCAGTACATATCGCTCTGCTGTCCAGTCTTCAGACTTGTCTTCGCTGATATGTGTGGATTTTGTTCAGTGACTTCTATCTGGAACTGCAGATCTTTATTCTTCACATTACTTCAGGCTCTCAGCTCATTTATCCTTTCTTCTGTGATGAGCATTGTTCTGTAATATTGCATCAATTCTACCTTTGGTGGCTTTATTTCTGAGTCATCGCCTTTGTAAAGGTCATAATGTATGTAGCACCAATGTTTATTTAATATTGCTCATTCATTGAATGATCACCTTCTGCAGATATCATTCTAACCATTTATTATTTTTGCATAGAATCTTTCTTATGACTCTTCTGAAATTTTCTTTTCTTTTCTCTATTGTAATGTTGTTGTTCAGCCTAGACTATTGCTCAGCAAAATACAAACTCTAAATTGTTTCATAATTTCTCTGTATAATTGGTTGTGCTCTAATGCGCATTTCTTCAATGCAAATTGATATACCGTGATTGAATAACTTAGACCATTATTTGTAGTATGTGAACTTTCTATATTGTATTGGCTATAACGTGATTCCTGTCTCATTCGTTGAAATGATGCTGCTATTACACAATTTTCTTATAATGCGGGTTCACACAGGAACGTAATTATCACGTATAACAGAACAGACTGTACCTGATGATTGGCAACATCAGAACTTCTGCACACATTAATAGCTTTCTTGAGAGTACGTTTTGTCCCCCTCAGCAGATGTGGCCTCATGGCAGGATCTCCAAGTTCTCAGATGATGCTATCTCTGACGAGATAATCTTTAAAGTTCCCATGTTCCTAATGTTCAGCAGTTTTAATGCAGTCAGATTCTGATCAACATTCACATAATATTCACAATAACATCAGTAGAACAGCACAGATTTTTCACTTCATGAATGAACATGTGTTTTTCATACTTATTTTAGTAAATTATAGCTATATAGTATGGCTTTTTTTTTATTTCAATAAGCATGTTTGTTATAATGTCACAGGATATTATTTGCCTACCTCCCATTCACGGTCACTACAATAACGTTGAAAATTGTCAATTCCAACAGTGGTCCAGTCACCATTCCATCTTGCACTCTTTATACACTCGATGCCATTCAGGCACGGTGACTCAGTGGTTAGCACTGCTGTCTCACAGAGCCAGGGAACCAGGTTCGATTCTAGCCTCGAGCGACTGTGTGGAGTTTTCACATTCTCCCCGTGTCTGCGTGGGTTTCCTCCCACAGTTCAAAGATGTGCAAGTTAGTTATGCTAAATTGCCCATACAGTTAGGTGCATTAGTTCGGGGGAATGGGTCTGGGTGGGTTACTCTTCAGAAAGTCGGTGTGGGCTAGTTGGGCTGAAGGGCCTGTGTCCACACTGTAGGGAATCTAACCTAATCTCAAAAAAACTCTGCTGATTGTGTTTGAACTTGCTATGTCACATTCCTGCATTTGTTGAGCTACAATAATTCTTAATCTGGCAACATGTCAGTTTTAAAATTGACACCCTTATTTTCAAATCTATTATGTCTTCATCTCTTTCTACTTCTGTAACATTTGGCCTTACAATCTTCAGCCCTTCAGTTCCGCCTTTTGCACAATGTTGATTTTTAACAGTTCCACTAATAGTGGCAATATCTTCAGCTAGACACTAGACTCTAGAATTTCCTACTTAAACCTCTTCACCTCATTACCTTTTAAGCCTCCTGTTAGGTTTTAATGAGAATGATCAACGGGCAGCATGGTGGCTCAGTGGTTAGCACTGCAGCCCCACAGCGCCAGGGACCTAGGTTCAATTCTAGCCCATGGACGACTGTCTATATGGAGTTTGCACATTCTCCCCGTGGCTGTGTGGGTTTCGTCCAGGTGGTCCGGTTTCCTCCCAGAATCCAAAGATGTACAAGTTAGATAAATTGGCCAAGCTAGATTGTTCATAGTGTTCAGGGATGTGTAGGTTATGTGCATTCATCAGGGATAAAGTGTAGAGTAGTTGGGTAGAGGTGGGTTACTCTTCATAGGGCCTGTTTTCACACTGTAGGGATTTTGTGTAGCATTTTGTTACATGCTCTGATATCTCTTTCAATAGTGTGGTGTCAAATTTTGTTTGATAACACTCATGTAAAGTATCCTTATTCATTTTTCCACACAAGAATACACGTTGTTGCTGAGATTAGCCATAAAACAAGCTGCTTTTGTAGAGAGGGCCTTCAGTCTGAGGCTTAGAAAGACTGACCATTTGGGAAAAGTGTTCTATATCACCTGTAGTGTGTGGGAGATCTCAGATAATCCTAACAGTCTGAATGACCATATCTGAGGGAGTTGTCACCAGTTGGACCAGCTTGAATGCTGGACTTTGGTGATAAAGTGCCAGTTAGAGGCTCAGATGTGCATCCACGAGGTTGAGAGTTACATTCATAATACTTTCTTTAGACATGGTCACCCACAGCTTCAGGAAGTGCAACCAGCGATGTAATAGGTGACCTGAAGTCCAGAGAAGTGTGACAGCAGGCAATCGGGTAAGTCCGAGAGTGTATCTCACACAGAAAATGATGAGAGTGACTACTCCTCTGGGGAGTACAGGAAAAGCCCATCTGCACAAGGGGAGCAGGAAAAGGTGGCAGGGGGAGGGGACAGCTTTGTAGGAGATTCAATAGTGAGGGCTTCAGACTGGCATTTCTATGGCCACAAGTGGCATTCCAGGATGATATGTTGCCTTTCTGGTCACTCTGAAAGGGAATGGTGAACAGTCAGAGATTGTGATTCACACTGGGACCAATAAAAGATGCAGAAGAAGGGATAAGGTCCTGTAACAAGAATTTTGGGAGCTAGGTAGCAGATTGTAACGTAAGATCTCAAAAGTTGTACTCTCTGAGTTACTCCTGGTGCCACATGCCAGTGAGTATAGAAAAGGCGGAAAGAAAGATGTATAGGTCAGTGAAAAATTGGAGCTGGAGGGAAGGTTTTAGATTCCTGGATCACTGTTTCTGTGGTGTGTGGAACCTGAACCAAGGGCGAGGAGTTGCACCTGAACTGGAACAGGACTAACATCCTTGCGAGAAGGTTTGTGAGTGTGACTGGTGGGGTTTAAACTAAATTGGTGTGTGGATGGGATATGGAGTGAAAACATGATAGAAGACAATGAACAAATAAGTAGAGAAGATGACACATGGCAGTCCAGAAAGGAAATACCGTCACGTTTAGAAACAAGGGAACATGACAGGTTGGATGAGGTTTATTTTAATGCAAGGTGCCTTGTGAGTAAGGTGGATGACTTGGAGGTGTTGATTAACGCTTAGAGTCAGAGAGATGTACAGCAAGGAAACAGACTCTTCAGTCCAACTCATCCATGCTGACCAGATATCCCAACCCAATCTAGTCCTACATGCCAACACCCTGCCCATATCCCTCCAAACCCTTCCTATTCATATATTCATCCAGAATCCTTTTAAATGTTGCAATTGTACTAGCCTCCACCACTTCCTCTGGCAGCTCATTCCATGCATGTACGACCCTCTGCATGAAAAAGTTGCCCTTCAGTCTCTTGTATATCTTTCCTCTCTCAACCTAAATCTATGCCCTCTAGTTCTGGACTTCCCCACCTCAGGGAAAATACTTTGTCTATTTATCCTACCCATGCCCCTCATGATTTTATAAACATTTATAAAGTCACCCCACAGCCCCCAGTGCTCAAGGAAAAGCAGCCCCAGCCCATTCAACTCTCCCTATAGCTCAAATCCTCCAAACCTGACAACATCCTAGTGAAGCTTTTCTGAAACCTTTCAAGTTTCACAACATCCTTCTGATAGGAAGGAGACCAGAATTGCACACAATATTCCATCAGTGCCCAAACCAACATCCTATACAGCTGCAACATGATCTCCCAGCCCCTGTACTCAATACTCTGACCAATAAAGGAAAGCATACCAAACGCCTTCTTCATTATCCCATCTACCTGTTCCTCCACTTTCAAGGAGCTATGAACCTACACTACAAAGTCTCTTTGTTCAGGAATACTCCCTGGGACCTTACCATTAAGTATAGAAGTCATGCTCTGATTTGCTTTTCCAAAATGCAGCACCTCGCATTTATCTGAATTAAACTCCATTTGCCACTCATCAGTCCATTGGCCCACTTAATGGTAAAGCCCTAGGAAGTGTTGTTGAACAAAGAGATCTTGGAGTGCAGGTTCATAATTCTTTGAAATCAGAGTCGCAGATAGATAAATTAAACTCCATCTGCCACTCCTCAGCCCATAACCCATCTGATCAAGATCCCATTGTAATCTGAGGTAACCTTGTTTGCAGCCCAGTACACCTCCAATTTTGCTGTCATCTGCAACCTTACTAATTATATCTCTTATGCTCATATCCCAATCATTTATATAAATGACAAAACATAGTGGACCCAACACCGATCCTTGTGACACTCCACTGGTCACAGGCCTCCAGTCTGAAAAACAACCTTCCACTACCACCTCTGTTTTCTTCCTTCAAGCCAGTTCTGTATTGAAATGGCTCATTCTCCCTGTATTCAATGAGACCTACCCTTGCTAACCAGTCTTCCATGGGGAACCTTGTCGAATGCCTTACTGAAGTCCATATAGATCACATTTACAAATCTATCCTCATCAATCCTCTTTGTTACTTCTTCAAAAATCTCAATCAAGATTATGAGACATGATTTCCCACGCACAAAGCCATGTTGACTATCCCTAATCAGTCCTTGACTTTCCAAATACATGTGCATCCTGTTCCTCAGGATTCCCTCCAACAAATTGCCCACCACCGACATCAGGCTCACTGGTCTATAGTTCCTGACTTATCCTTACCACCCTTCTTAAACAGTTGCACCACGTTAGTGAACCTCCAGTCTTCTGGCACCTCACCCATAGCTATCGATGATACAAATAACTCAGCAAGAGGCCCAGCAATCACTGTCCCAGCTTCCCACAGAGTTCTAGGGTACATCTGATCAGGTCCTGGGGATTTATCCATTTTTATGTGTTTCAATACATCCAACACTTCCTCCTCTGTAATATGGATATTTTTCAAATGTTACCATTTATTTCCCTACATTCTAAATCTTCCATGTCCTTTCCCACAGTAAATACTGATGCAAAATGCATGTTTAGTATCTTCCCCAATCTTTTGTGGCTCCACACAAAGGCCGCCTTGCTGATCTTTGAGGGGCCCTATTTTCTCCCTAGTTACCCTTTTGTCCTTAATATATTTGTAAAAACCCTTTGGATTCTCCTTAATTCTATTTGCCAAAGTTATCTCATGTCCCCTTTTTGCCCTCTTGATTTTCCTCTTAAGTATTCTCCTATTGCCTTTATACTCTTCTGAGGATTCACACGACCTATCCTGTCCATACCTGACATATGTTTCCTTATTTTTCTTAACCAAACCCTCATTTTCTTTAGTCATCCAGCATTCCCTATACCTTCCAGCCTTTCCTTTCACCCTAACAGGAGTATACTTTCTCTGGATTCTTATTATCTCATTTTTGAAGGCTTCCCATTTTCCAGCCGTCCCTTTACCTGTGAACATCTGCCTCCAATCAGCTTTCGAAAGTTCTTGCCTAATACCATCAAAATTAGCCTTTCTTCAATTTAGAACTACAACTTTTAGATCTGGTCTATCCTTTTCCATCATTATTTAAAATCTAATAGAATTATGGTCACTGGCCCCAAAGTGCTCCCCCACTGACACGTCAGTCACCTGCCCTGCCTTATTTCCCAAGAGAAGGTCAAGTTTTGCACCTTCTCTAGGAGGTACATCCACATACTGAATCAAATATTTTTCTTGTACACACTTAACAAATTCCTCTCCATCTAAACCCTTAACACTATTGCAATCCCAGTCTATGTTTGGAAAGTTAAAATCCCTACCATAACCAGCCCATTGTTCTTACAGATAACCGAGATCTTCTGACAAATTTGTTTCTCAATTTTGTTCTGACTCTTAGGGGGTCTATAATACAATCCCAATAAGGTGACCATCCCTTTCTTATTTCTCAGTTCTACAGTGAATAGTTACAATGTAACTACAGAAATCAGGAAAGGGGACTGTGATACATTTGAATGAACTAACATTGAGAGAGAGAGGAGTATCAGCAGCTTGAGCAGGCTTGAAGTTGGATGAATCCATAGGCCCCAATGAGATATATCCCAGGTTGCTATGGGAGGAATGCAAGGAGATTACACATGCTCTGACATTCATTTTCAAATCTTCTCTTGCCAGTGGATTAAATGACAGCTAATATGAAACTAATATTCAAGAAAGGTGGTTAGGGTAAATCAGGAAACTACAAGGTAGTGAGTCTCACATTTGTAGGAAGGAAAAGAATGGAAAAAACATTCTGAGGGACAGAATTAATCTCCACTTGGAGAGGCAAGGATTAATCAAGGATAGTCAACATGTCGTTTTAAAGGGGCAATCATGTCTAACAAATTTGATTGAATTTGAGGTGACAAAGTGTGCAAATGAAGTGATGACACTAAAGTCGGTGGAGTAGTGGATAGTTTGGAAGAATGTTACAGGTTACAGGGGAACTTGATAAACTGCAGAATTGGGCTGAGAGGTGGCAACTGAAGTTCAATGCAGCTAAATGTGAGGTGATGCACTTTGGGAAGAATAACAGGAAGGCGGAATACTGGGTGAATGGAAAGATTCTTGGTAGTGTGGATGTGCAGAGGGATCTTGGAGTCCATGCACATAGATCCCTGAAAGTTGCTACCCAGGTTGATAGTGCTGTTAAGAAGTCATACAGTGTGTTAGGTTTCATTGGTAGAAAATGCTAGTGCGGCCACACTTGGAATATTGTGTACAGTTCTGGTCGCCATATTTCGGTAAGGATGTGGAAGCATTCGAAAAGGCGCAGAGGAGATTTACCAGGATGTTGCCTGGTCTGGAGGGAAAGTCTTATGAGGAAAGGTTGAGAGACTTGGGTCTGTTCTTATTGGAAAGAAGAAGGCTAAGAGGGGATTTGATAGAGACATACAAGATGATCAGATAGTGATTAGATAGGGTAGACAGTGAAAGTCCTTTTCCTAGGATGATGACGTCAGCTTGTATGAGGGGGCATAATTACAATTTGAAGAGTGATAGATTTAAGACAGGTGTCAGAGGCAGGTTCTTTACTCAGAGAGTGGTAAGGATGTGGAATGCCCTACCGGCCAATATGGTCAACTCAGCCACATTATGGAGATTTAAACAATCCTAGGATAAACATGGATGATGATGGGATAGTGTAATGGGACGAGCTGAGAATAGTTCACAGGTCAATGCCACATTGAGGGACGAAGGGCCTGTTCTGCACTGTTTAGTTCTATGTTCTATGAGTAAAGAGCCCATGGGATTCAGGGCAATTTGGCAAATTGGTTTCAAAATTTGTTTAATGGCAGGAAGCAAAGGGTGATCGTTTTTTTTGTGACAAGAGGCTGTGACTAGTGGCATGCCACAGAGTTTAGTGCTGGGAGCCTTACTATTTGTGCTATTTGCTAGATATGAGCGTTAAAGGTTAGAGCACTTAATTTGTAAATGACATAGTTGAAAAAATCACACAACACCAGGTTATAGTCCAACAGATTTAATTGGAAGCACATAACTTTCGGAGCATCGCTCCTTCATCAGGCAATGCTCCGAAAGCTATTGTGGGCGGCACGGTGGCACAGTGGTTAGCACTGCTGCCTCACAGCGCCTGTAGACCCGGGTTCAATTCCCGACTCAGGCGACTGACTGTGTGGAGTTTGCACGTTCTCCCTGTGTCTGCGTGAGTTTCCTCCGGGTGCTCCGGTTTCCTCCCACAGTCACAAAGATGTGCGGGTCAGGTGAATTGGCCAAGCTAAATTGCCCGTAGTGTTAGGTAAGGGGTAAATGTAGGGGTATGGGTGGGTTGTGCTTCGGCGGGTCGGTGTGGACTTGTTGGGTCGAAGGGCCTGTTTCCACATTGTAAGTCTAATCTAATCTAATCTTCCAATTAAACCTGTTGAACTATAACCTGGCGCTGTGTGATTTTTAACTTTGTACACCCCAGTCCAACACTAGCATCTCCAAATCATGTAGATGACATGGTGTTGTAATAGCAATGAAGAAAGGTTTAGACAATAGGATGACATAGATGAGCTGGTCAGATAGGCTGAACAATGGCAAGTGAAATTTAACCCTGATGCATTTTGGGAGGAATGACAAGGCAAGGCATGTTCAATGGTAGGACTCTAGGAAATACAGAGGATCAGTGGAACCTTGCTGTGCATGCCTACAGGCAGGAGAAAGTGAGGACTGCAGATGCTGGAGATCAGAGCTGGAAAAGCGCAGCAATCAGGCAGCGTCCAAGGAGCAGGAAAGTCAACCTTTCAGGCATGAGTCCTTCTTCACAAGCCCTTCCTGAGGAAGGGCTGATGCCCGAAACGTCGACTCTCCTGCTCCTTGGATACTACCTGACCTGCTGCACTTTTCCAGCAACACATTTTCATGTCTACAGGCAGCAGGACGTAGTTTATAATGCAAGTGGGATACTCATCTTTATTCGTCAAAATATTTAATAGAAAAGCAAAGAGGCTATAATGGAATTGTATATAACATTGCTTAGAACTCAGCTGAGTACATAAAGGGTTATGATGCAATGGAATTGGTGCAGAGAAGATTCACCTGGGTTGAGTGATTTAGCTATGAAGAATACTAGATTGGCTGAGGTTATTTTGTTCAGAGCAAAGAAGTCTAGAATGGAATGGAGGTGAGGTGTTCTGTTTGAGGTGTACCAAAGTCTGAGGGGAATAGACAGGACAGATAGGAAGAAACTTTTCACCTTAGTAGGGGGCGGGGGGGGGGGGGGGGGTGGTCAATAACAGGGGGCACAGTTTGAAAGTAAAGCGCAGAACTATTATAGGGGACCTGAAGGGAAATGTTTTTACTCAGAGGGAGGCAGGCACCATCAAAACATTTAAGTACTATTTAGGTGAATGCCTGAAATGCCATAGCTGACAAGGCATATTGCTGGAAAATGGGATTAGAACTGACAGAAGCTTGAAGGCTGGCATGGACATGATGGGCCAAATGGCCACATTCCGTGCTGTTAAAAACTGTATAACTCTCTAACATTCTGCAGCAACTATCGTTTTAAATTCATCTTTTTCAGCCATTCAGTCACAATATAAATAGACCAACATAACTTCATCACTCACAGCTGCAGTCTGCTTTATTTTGTGCTGAAATGCTCCCAATCAAAGTAATTCTTCCTCCACTGAGCAAGTTTTCAATCTGGTAGGCATTTCTTTCTGAAGAGAAGTGAAAGGCAGGTCACATGTCCTATTGAGAAGTACTAAAACACCCTCTGTGCTCATTAAAGGTAAATCAAAACTGAATGGTACAAACCAAAGCCCCAGTGGAGCCCTGACAAGGAAGATGTTGATAACTCTCTTGTGACTTCATCATTCATGAACTATCAGGTTTTCCAGACTTGTTGATAAATCCTTTGTGTTACTGTACCCACTTTTCTGTACGTACATAAATCAAACTGAACATGTTGTCAATTACACACAGACAAGGAGAGATTCATTATCCTACTCCCTATTTTGAGGGTTTTCTGCTCTAAAAAGCATCTGTTCTTCCCAGCTGAGAATTACATTGCTTGTTCTCATACATTCCATTGACATGAGCGGACAGACTATTTGCAAATTCTATGCTTTTTCTATGTGATTGTGAACAATATCACAAACAATTCACTAAAAGGTGTCTCAAAACAAAATTATTAAATGGATTTGAAACAGTGAAGGATAAACTGTGCATTAATGAAAAAGAGAGAAAATTGCAATTCATTCCCTGTCAGAATAAATGGCACATTTATGGAACACCAACTGAGAAATATATGACATTCAGGGATTATTGATTTGAGTTGTCATTAACCTAGGATGAGACATTTAATTCACTGAGTTCAAGTTTGTTTGCATTGATATTTTTCAAAATAAAAATGTCAGCAAATAAATAAAATATTTCCTCTAATGGAAAAAAAAGGAATAAACCAATATGTAAACAAGCCTAGTCACATGATGTATCCATCAAATCTGCTGGATATATTCAAAGAGTTTCCAAAAGTACTTTAGCCACAGTAGCTTTGTTTGTGATTGACATTTAATTGCATACATGATTCAAAATCTGAACTGATTGTTGCTTCTCAGAGTAACTGCAAATATGTTTGATGGATTGTCATCTTTAAGTGTAACTTTGATTTTGAAAGCCAGACTGTGTTATAAAAAGATTTCTAAAAAGCTGTTTGGATGGATTTGAATAGTAGTTGCGTAGTGTGGATAAATAATGTTACCAGGGCCTGAAAATGATGCTGAAACTGCTTTTATGTTAAGTAACATGGTGTTGTTAGAGTGCTAAAATGAGTTTTGCCTGTTCATTGACAACTTCAAAGCATATTTTCTGGAATTGCTCAGACTAATGATCTGAATAATGATTTACTGGGGGCTATATTTTAATTCTCTAGACCAGATTTCAATGAACAAGCAGCAGTGTCAATTAGAGATTCACCTGCTGCTTCAGTAAAGAGACAGTTGTGGGGCCTGAATAAATCCTCCCAGCCAACTGGTCAGCAGGGTAAGGTAGAGGCCGTTTGCTTTCAACAGGAAAGTAATAGGTTCTGCTACCAGGACTATCCCATAATTGTTTCATAATGGGAATGGGCGAGGTATATCTGCAGCTGGGGAGGTCTGTGCCTCTTGCTTCTCTTTATTCCTCTCCTTTCTCTTTAGAGACAACCAAAGCAATTTCATTTTTTTGGGCCTCTGTTCTGCTTGATTAGAATGTTAGGAAGCTCGTTCTGTTTTGCCATTCACTTCACTGTATCATGTTTACAGTTGTTCCAGTGATATCATTGGAATGTGACAGAAATAGGTGACAAATGGACTTCACCATCAATAGATCTGTCATTTGAACAGTTTAAAATTGCAAACGATCAGTTCTCAGTGATCCAAAAATGGACAACTACCACGGGTGATTTTAGTTGCTCAATCGGCCAGTTTTCACTGGTGAGCCATGTTTAAAATGTTCTGGCACAGGTCTTCATGTTGGCCGATATTAGTGACGTTGGCAAATCTATTTTGAATTAGCCTGCAGGGGGTAAAGATCCACACATTTAATGTTCGATGCATTCAGGTGGAGGTGGTGTTGCAGTAATATTGTTGCTGGACAAGTAATCCAGAGACCTAAGTTTGAATATACGGGTTTGAATCTTACCAAGCATGTGGATAAGTTTGAATCTAATTAATATATATTAGAATTAATAAGTTATACTTAACATAAAATAAAAGCTGCCCAGTGGGTAAAAGTATTGCTTAGTCTATTTTGAAATGAAACTTGCATTTGTACTGTACTCTCAAAGTTATTACATGCCTCCTCATTTGCTTGTGGCAATTCCAATGCCTTTCTCATTACAAGTAATTATTTTCAGCAACCAAACTGAACAATGAGCTTCTACGATCACCTGTTTAAGCATGAAGCAGTGCTTCATTGTATTTAACGCTGTAAGTTCCAAGAGTGAACAATATCAGTGAGTGGTAGTCACTTGTTAATAAGAGATGTGGTTGTCCCTCTGGGCACTTGCACCAACAGTTTAGTAGCACATTTGTGATAATCAGCTGGGTGACAGCATTGCAGTACAGACAGGAGGCTATGACTGATGTTAATGTCTCATCTGGGATCAGCTGTACTTGGATTCAAGTGAAATTAAGCCATTAGCATTGATGTAAGAGGGCAAAATCTTTTGTTTGTGTTATCTAATATTATGTTATCTATTGTAATGAGAAACCTACCACATCAGAAAATATTGAGGAACATCCCAGGATATAAACATCTTTTGTTATAAGACAAAGCGCTGGTCATTCTGGCGAGTGGTGTGGAAATTTTATATTTAAATTGATGTTTAATCTGTACTCCTTTCCATTAGTGAAACCACATGGATTTTTAATGTACAATCTTTTGTGTGTCTCTGATCTTTTAAGGGGAGATGGAGATACACTTATTAGGATCAGGCCAGATATGGAAGTTTAATTTAAAAAATGAAATAGAATAATAGTCAGAGCAAATCTCACTTACTCTGCACATTGTCTTGAAAACATGAAAATAATTAGTAGATCCAGTCTCTTTTGTTTGTTGATAATTGGAAAGTTTTTGAAAAGGTCTTACATAAGAGCTAAGTAAACACAATTAGAACACATGGGATTTGGACTAATATTCTAGTATAGATACAAAGTTGGCTAACAGACAAAACGCAGAGTAGGAACAAATGGGTCATTCTCAGGATGAAAGGATGTTACTAATGGGGTACTGTAAGAATTACTACTAAGCCATAGTTGTTTACAATCTACATGTTTTAGTTGTGGGGGCCAAATGTAATATTTCAAAATTTGCTGGTAATCCAAATCTAAATGAAAATGGAATTTGTGAGGAGGATGTAAGGTGGCATCAAGTGGATTTGCGCAGGCTAAGGGAGTGGGTAAGAACATGGTAGAGAGAAGGTAATGTGCATAAATGTTAGGTTATCCACTTTAGTAGAAAAAGCAGATAGACAAAGATTTTCTTCAGTGGTGAGATGTTGAGAAATTTTAAAAGTGACCTGAGTGTTCTTTCATGGATCACTAAATGTTAATGCATTGCTGCAGCAAATAATTAGAAAGACAGATTGTATGTTGGCCTTCACCACATTGGCATTAGAGTGCAGGAGTAAAGATGTTTTGCTCCAATTTTATAAACCATACGTGAGATTGTCATGGTGTACTGTGTACAGATTTGGTCTCTTTATCCCAGAAAGCATTTATTTGCCATAGACAATGTGTGGTGGAGCTTAACCAGTCTAATGCTTGGGATGGGGGCAAGGTGGGAGGGTAGAATTTATTTACTGAAGAGAGATTGAGTTATTGGGCCTGTATTTTCCAGCGTTTTGATGAATGAGAGGTGATCTTCCAGGATGCGAAAGATGATCATGGGTGGCGATGTTAAAACTAGAGGAGATAGTTTCAGAATAAGGGGTTAGCCATTTAAGACTGAGATATTGTTATTATCCTAGCTGATGTTCTTACTTGATATGTCAGGTCGTTTGATGGATCATACGTTTTTGTTTAAACAAGATGGTCTCTCACTGAAGCATAAGCATGCAATGTTGCAGATTTGGTTTAAACGAAGAAAAAGAAGTTTATTAGAGAAAAGATTTGGAGATAAAATACAATAAACCAAATTACTTACAAATAATACATGTTTAAGATTCCAAAACAAATTGTAAAATTACAAAGTTAAAAATCACACAACACCAGGTAATTGTCCAACAGGTTTATTTGGAAACACTCGTTTTCAGAGCACTGCTCCTTCACCTGGAGGAGCAGAGGTCCTGAAGATGGAGCAGCGCTCCAAAAGCTAGTGCTTCCAATCAAACCTGTTGGATTATAACCTTGTGTTGTGTGATTTTTAACTTTGTCCACCCCAGTCCAATACCAACTCCTTCACATCATGTAAAATTACATTAATCCAAACAGCATTTCATTATAGTACTCAAAATACCACAGAGAAATCCCCCATCTACCTCATGCAGGGGTTAATTTAGCTATGGCTTCAACTCTCAACTGTGAGAATCTGATAACTTCTTCTTTGATTAACCGTATAAATGTAATTCTTAAGTCTTGAGCTTTCACAGCTACAAATGACCTCTTCAGGAATTAACCAAACAATTCTATTTTGGAAATTTACTGAACTCTTTACACTGAAGTAACCTATTATTAACAATTCTAAATGATCTCTTTTTCTCAGGAACAGTTGCTTTAAACATCCAGCTTCAGCTAGGAACTCTGAAGAACTGACCAATCTGCTGAAATTGAGCTGTTTTTAAAAGAAATCACCATAGTTTCAGAAGTGCTGACAAGTTAATCATTAGACCCCATCAGACACATTGAAAACCCATATACCAGCAGCTCAAATTTAAAAATCCAAACACTGAAATACATGGTATTAAAATATATATAAATCACACATGTTACAAGACATTGTGAAAAACTTCATTCACTCGGAGGGTGGCGAATATTCGAAATTGTCTGGCCCAGATGGCTTTGTAAGCTCAAACATTGAATGTGATGTGGATGTGCTGGTTTTGGATTGGGGTGGGCAAAGTCAGAAGTCACTCAACACCAGGTTATCGTCCAAAAGATTTATTTGAAATCAACACTCCGATGGCTTGTGGTTTCAAATAAACCTGTTGGACTATAATCTGATCTTGTATGCCGTCTGACTTAATTACTTATAGATTCTCAATAGCAATATAAAACGATGTTGAGGTAATGTTCATCTATGATCTAATTGAATGGTACAGTAGGCATTGATTTCCTACGCCTGCTCTTTTGTTCCTATATTCCTAAAAAGCTGCTGTCAGTGACCATGAACCTATTGTATTGCTATAAATGTCCAAATTGTTCACCAACATTGTTTAATAAATGACTATTGTTTGATTGATGTGTGCCAGCAAATTTGAAAATACATGTTCCAGAATAACCATTAGAAGGCAGAATAGGCAGTTACTTTCTGAAAGGAATCATTGAGTCTTCCAAACTGCTGAGTTCACATTTATGTGCAAGGATTGGACTATACTGTTATTCCTACTGCTTTGTAAAATGCTTGGTGACCTTTTGATAGGTAAACAAATGATTGCTATCTCAGGGAATCAACGGATATGCAGAGTGGGCAGAAAAATAGAATTGAAGCTCAAGGTCTGCCATGGTTGTGTTGAGAGGCAGAGCAGACTAAATGGACAGTATGAGCTACTCTTATAAAGTCATTGAGTCATACAGCACAAAAACAGACCCTTCGGTCCAACTTGCCCATTCCAGCTATAGAATCAAAGAGTCATTGAGTTATACAAAATGAAACAGATGCTTTGGTCCAGCTAGTTCACATCAACCATGTTCCAAACTAAATTAGTCCCATTTGACAGTATTTGACCCTTATTCCTCTAAATCCTTCCTATTCATGTACCCATCCAGGTGCCTTTTAAGTGTTGTAATTGTACTTGCCTCCATCACTTTTCTGATAGTTTGTTTCACAAACACACCACCCTCTGTGTGAAAAAAGGCACCACTGAGGTCCCTTTTAAATCTTTCCCCTCTCACCTTAAATCTATGTCCTCTAGGTTTGAAGATCCCCACTCTAGGGTAAGGTCCTTGGCTATTTGCCCTATCCATGCTCCTCATGATTTTAAAATCTTTATAAGGTCATCCCTCAGTCTCTGACACAGCAAGGAGAAAAGCACAGCCTATTCAACCTCCCCCAATCCCTCAAATCTTCCAGTCTGGAAATCTCCTTGTAAATCTTTTCTGCACCCTCTCAAGTTTAACAACATCCTTCTTATAGAAGGGCACAATTGTACACAATTTTCCAAATCTGGCCTTATTGATTTCCTGTACAGCTGCAACATGATGTTCCAACTCCTATACTCAATACACTGACCAATGAAGGCAAGAATGCCAAATGCCTTCTTCACACCTGTCTACGAGTGACTCCATTTTCAAGGAACTATACATTTGTTCCTCTGGGTCTCTGTTTGACAACACTCCCCAGAGCCCTATCACTAACTATAGAAGCCCTGCTCTGGCTTACCTTACAAAATGCAAGACCTTACAGTTATCTAAATTAAACTCCATCTTCCACTTCTTGGCCCATTTTTCCAACTGATCAATGTCCCATTGTGCTCTGAGGTAATCTCCTTCGCTGTTCACTACAATTAGTCTGGTGTCATCTGCAAACTTACAAACTACACCTCTTCCAAATTCTTCGTGTCCAAATTATTCATATATTTTACAAAAAGGTGTGGACCTAGCATTGATCCTTGATCCTGTTCCTTGTGTCCTTGTGGCTTGATTTATGTTTTTTACTTGGAGTATTGGGTCATCTCTAACCACAAACCTGACTTTTAGCTTTTCACCTTTCACCTTTAGATGAAAGGCTATATCTCACAAATGCCTGTTCAGAACCTGACTGCCCCTTGACATCGTTGATATCAGCCACAGAAACAGGAATGGTGCTTCTGATATCTTCCGAAGCATAGATCCACCAATAGAATGTTCAAATTCTTCTTCCAAGATGGAAGCAATTCCACTTGGCAGCAATGAGTTGCCAAGTTAAATACATAAGTATCCATGTGTGTGCTCAAGGAAGCTGACCCTTGGCCCGTATTTGCTGTTCTGAGGGCATCACCTCCATCCACCCCCTGTCTCCTTCAGCTACATGTAGCTGTAGAGAAGCCAATAGTTGTTGTCAATGTCTCAGCCCCTGCCATTGTGGTTGCTAAGCTGGACTGCCTTCTCAGAGGTTCAACTACTGCGGAATATGTAGACGCTGGAATGTCTCATAAACCACGGGGAGAAATTACTGTCAGTGGTATCAAAGGTGTTTGCTGTAATTTGCACAGATTTGGTGTTTTCAATGAAATTAGTGAGTTTAGGCTAAAATAACTGCTTTTGTCAGCACAAGTGTAGCAATGTGGCTGCAGATTTCTGTTTGCTGCTGATTTCAAGTCAGTTTCAATCTGTGACGAGTTCCTGCTGTGTATATTTACCTTCTCCATTCAGGTGAGGTGTGATCATGGCTTAGAATTTGAGCACTATCGCGAAAGAAGAATTCAACTATTAGAAAAGGCTCTTTATTTCTTTTGTGAGTATCTCAACTACTTTCCTAACAGACTCTTGAGGGCTGCTTGCTGGGCTCACAACCCAATTGAAATCAATTTTCCGGACTTTCCAACCTCGCACACTGTAGAATCCTTCTCTAGCCAGCTGGACATATTTTGCTGATGCTCGTGGGTGAATTTTAGCATCTCAATAATTTACACTTTGATCTCTTTCCCAATTAGGACACAGTTTTACTATTATATATTTGAGTCCTATGCATCTAATGGTCAATACTACAGGCCTGAAGAAATGTTGAGATTGCTCAGCTTTTAGAAGAATCAGATCCATTTGCTGCTGAGCCATTTTTAATCAAACTTCTTGCAATAAGAGCTGCTATGCAGGACAACAATTTCCCAATATTGTTGGAGAAACTCAACAAGTTTAGTAGCATCTGTGATGAGAAAGCAGAGTTAATGTTTTGAGTCCAGTGATACTTCTTCAGAACATAGACTTCAAGTATTCACAGTTCTTAATTTCTCTGGTATTGTTGCCCTGTAGTGCACCTGTTATTGAAAAACCTCACTGAAGGAACTTAATGCCATTACAAGCTTTTCTGCAGTACTCACATCTCTATATTCCAGCTGGTGTGCATCCTTTTTAACTTTGTGCATTTTACATATCCTGCAGTTATATTTAAGACTATAAAATGTGTATGTAAAGCTATAAATTAGACTTGAGTGAATCGCCAAAATAAAATGGTGTTTTAAAAGCACACTGAGACTTAGAACAGGATTAAATTTGTCCAAGGATCAAGTGTTCTCCAATAGGTCCTAACCCTGAACTCAACATGATTGGGTGCACTATAAATCTTTTTAAACTTTTTTCATCAAACTCAGCCACGGGGAATGGCTAATGTTTCAGGTTCGGCCAGAGGACTACTAATGGGTGACCTCTTGTTAAAATAGCTCCGTGATTCTTAGGAGGCATATTTTTAATGTCAACAAACCAAAATCTCTAGTCTTGTCATATTTACTAGCTGCACATATCACAGCTCCCTTGAGAATCAATTCATTTAAAGACGTGCACAAAGAACCATTTGTTTGAAGGTGGGGACAAGTGCACATTTTTCACAATGGGGTTTCTCCATTAATTCAGTCAAAGGCTGATTAATCTCCTTGACGTTGGAGCTACTGATGTTTCAGAAAGGAAGAAAGCTCTAAATAAAGGCACATGGTGATCTTCAATTAGCATTTATCACTGCTCAGTTAACAAACTCTGCACTGCGTGTGGCTGCCTCGAATGTTGCTGGTATTCAAAGTTTATTTCAGGATGATAAGGAAGCTTCAGATATGATAGGGAGCAGTGACAGCTCAGTGTTGAATGCTTCAATTAAGTACAAAAAGGAATGACCCCATTAAAAATGGAGACAGCTAGGCTACATTCTTAATTAATCAAAGCCAGCCATCACTGAGGCTGCCATTGAATGAAAATAACCAAGATTTCATTCATTACGTTGTATATGAGATATTTATGTATGTGCAAATTTCCTTGAATAATTATTGTTCATAATTATAGCTCCTTGAGTTAACTGTACAATAACACATTCACCCACGCAAGAGTTTCAACTTTTTGCTTTTCTTATAACATGGAAAGGTTGTAAGTCAATCCTTAAATTGGATTTTATGATGCCCTGCTGGAAATTGCATATTTTAACATTTGCAATTACTGAGGGCAAATTGATAATTAACTATGATTACAAGGTGTCTTTGGAACCTTGTTTGATTGCTCCAGGAAGTCGGAGAGTAATTTCCAAGAATGTTTCCTGAACAGGCCGTAAGATTTACTTTGTCCAATTTTTAGCCTTGTTTTGCCTGGTCAGCGAGTAAGTCCATTGTGTACAAGTTTACTTTATAATCTGGATGAGGAAAACTGAGTAACCTGCTGAAGATCGGTGCCCAAGCTAACACAAGAACAGTAACTATATGTGACAAGTTCAAAGAACTACTGACAGCCAGGAAACTGCTCTGCAGTTTACCACTTACTCGAAAAGGGGATTAAGTGAAGAAAGTTAATTAGAAATGAGAAGATGATGAAAACTGCTGTATTAGAGCACTTCTATTGATTAAGGTTATGCTTTAAGTGTGAATCCACCAATCACTTGTTTCTGGAAAAGAGTTGTTCTCATGAGAAACACGCAAACTGCACTTACCAGAAACACTTGATTGGAGAATAAATATGATCGTGTTCTCATTCAGTCTCATGCCAACTTGCCTGGCTGTGTGCAAAGCCATGGAAGAACTTATTCAACGGCTAGAACTACAGCTCTTATTGGATCACAAATTTAAATGTATCTGGGCTGAGGGAGCAGTTTTATGCTTTACTACTCACCCCTACCCTACCTGGGTCGTGTGATTTGCTTACTTGGAGTCAACTTTGACATTTTAAGTGAACTCTTGTCATTGACAGTTCCAAACTTTAGAGGAATTAAGGGAATGGGCTTTAGGCAGACTGAGTTCATACCTGCCTGGAAACTTATGCATGGAAACAGGCTGTATCATCAGATCGGCTGGTCCTTTTAAATCTTTTTTCTAATTAACCTGTTTAGGGATGTTACTACAGATCTCTCCCCCCCACCCCACAATATTCCTTCCTTCATCAGAATTAAAGATGAAATTAAACTGTGCTTTTTTTGTGCCTGTGTACTGTCTTGCAGCAGTTTAAACACAAGGTACTTGAATTTCCTCCCTGACTCAGGCTGATAACTTAAAACATTAATCCCTCATACAGAATGCTAATAATAAGTATGCCTGCTGTGGATTTATCAGAAGCCTAAAAAATGTAAGAAATACTCCTTGTGAAGGAGTAGTAGCTGTGATATCCTTTTTATTTTCACACTTCTACACATCTATTAACCACACATTTCTCCAGTTACCAGAGATAATTTTGACATTTATAAATACATTTCAGTTTCTTCAATGCCATTAACTGCAGTTTATTTTGTGCTTCTTTTTGATGCAACATCTTGAAGTAAACATTTTTGACCCAACATATTAAAAGACTTGAACTATTTCTTCTGATCTTGGCATTCCACTCGATTGGTCGTGTTGTGAAACATGTACCAGGCCTGCAGGAGAAGTTGTTATGAAAATCTCTGACCTCACTCAGTACCCATATCTGATACACATAGTTCACACTTGTGTGAATGAAGTACAGTCGCCTGACTGGATTCCACTTTCCTGCATTTCTGAAAGCTACTCTCAAATGTTGACTTCAGAGAAGTAAAACATGATTATTGTGTGTCTATTTATGTGTGTCTGTGTATTTTTGTATATTGGGAAGTAAGGGCAATGATGATGCAGAGTGATGAAGGGGGGTTTGATAGTCTTTGATATAATTGTTGAATTATTGATGATGGCTCCAATCACTCTCAAAACGATTCCAAGACAGTTCTAAAAGAACAGTAAGAAAACAAATAGTCTTCTGGAGAGTAAAAGAATGGGAAGAAAATAAACTTTTACCTAGTTGAGAATGTCAAGACGGAAATGTCATGAGTTTCTCGGCTTTCGTCTCAAATGAATGGGCTGTGCTGCTTAAGGATGGGGCCAGCATTGGTTTTGGAGAATATTGAATTGGCTGAGGCAGCCAGAAGTACTCCCCCTAGCTCAGCAAATTCATCAGTGAACAATTGGGCCAGGCAGACTGGAAAAGTAGAAGGTCTGATTTATTCGTTGGCTTTCTTGTTGCTAGTTAAATCAATGGGAGGTGGTCTGCAGTTAACATTGTGTTCATGGTGAATACAAAAATGAGCTGGATCTTTGTTTCTAATTGCAAAATCCTGCTGGAAATGTCATATGTGTATATGTTGGGTGAGAGCATTAGTGGATTCAGCTGTGATTTTCTATATTCTTTGATTTTCATGAGCTGCCAACATACACTGTTATGATGAACATTTGGAATCATGGTCACTTGGGTGATGACCTATACCTCAGCAAAGAATCAGATGAAAAGTTGAGGGAAGTGTTTAAGCTACATAAAGGAAACCTGCAGTTTAATTTTAAATTCCATTGCACTATTTATATATCATAAGCAGAGAAACCAAAGCTAAAATCAAAACGATGAACATTATGAAAGAAACCATAAAATAACTTGTACACACATGGAAATCACTAAAATTAAAAGAAGGTTTCCTAATTGCCATAGTGCAAGAACCCAAACCTATTGGCAGTGCTATCACTTCTACGTTCAAGTTTAAATTAAGTTCACCAACAGTTCAAACATCACCACATGTTAATGGAGCTGAGGCCCACACACGGCAATGTTCCCCCAAACATCTGGGTACTGCTGCCAGTAAGTCTGGGGTTTACTGAAAACTAAAAATACTTCTGTGAATCATCTTACTCATTGATTCATTGAAATATTGATGAGAAGAGAGACATTTGCTGAAGCTTTTCATTTTGCACTTGTCAGGACAAATGTAAGAATTCGAACATCACAAAACCACGAGGGCAATGATTGGTTAGCAAGTTAGCAAAGTTTTCCATACATTTGCACAACAGAGTAAACAAGCCATTTGACACTTCCAATATGCTAAATGAGTGTGTTTACCCACTAGCAGGATGCTACCAACATTCCAAAAAAGACGTTTTGCCTACTACAGATTTGAACTATGTTGTGTGTGAACTTCAGTGCTGAGTTGCAATACAAGGTGCAGGTCAAACACTCCAATAATTAGTTGATAGAATCAAACAGCATGTTCCCTTCAGAACATAGACCATACCCAAACAAACTGTGCTTGCAAAACCCAAATCAAAGCATCTACTTTTTGGAACAAACAGAGAATGCAGGAAAAACTCAACGGTCTGCCAACAACTGTGGAGAAAAACGCAGAGGTAACATTTTGAGTCTGGTATGACTTTTCTTCAGACCTTTTCTGAAGATGAGTCAAACAGGAATCAATAAGTTAACTCTGTTTCTCTCTCTACAGATGCTGTCAGACAGCCTGAATTTCTCCAGCATTCTCTCTGTATAGATTTCCAGCATTCAAAGTATTTTGTCATTATTTGAGCACCTACTCTTTGATGTATTTCAACAATCGAGCAGCTCAGTGTTTAATTAACAATCCTGACTGTGTTAATAGCGAGGACAAAGTGAGGACTGCAGATGCTGGAGATCAGAGTCAAAAAGTGTGACAGAGCACAGCAGATTAGGCACCATCCAAGGAGCAGGAGATCTGATGTTTTGGACATGAGCCCTTCATCAGGAACGTTTTTAATACTTCTCCAGCGCCACACTTTTCACTCTGCATTAACAACTACCCTATTAAGGATCCATCGTTTGCAAGCTAAAGGAATTAACAGGGAGTCCAGGAGTTTTTATTGTCCCATTATTTTCTCTATGAAAATGTCTTAGCCTATTCGGGTTGACTTGCCATCAATTTAGCACCTTTACAGTATACGTTATTGTAATTGTTGTTTGAAATGTCGTATTCTTGCATCTTTCTGGATGAGTGCAAGATGAGAAGTTTCAGTAATACTCTTCTGAGCAAACTATTCAATTTTTTTAGATTACTTACAGTGTGGAAACAGGCCCTTCGGCCCAACAAGTCCACACCGACCCGCCAAAGCGCAACCCACCCATACCCCTACATTTACCCCTTACCTAACACTACGGGCAATTTAGCATGGCCAATTCACCTGACCCGCACATCTTTGGACTGTGGGAGGAAACCGGAGCACCCGGAGGAAACCCGCGCAGACACGGGGAGAACGTGCAAACTCCACACAGTCAGTCGCCTGAGGCGGGAATTGAACCCAGGTCCCTGGCGCTGTGAGGCAGCAGTGCTAACCACTGTGCCACCGTGCCGCCCCTTCAGTACCAAACTGTATTGTGTAATCTTTAAGCATTTATTAACTAATATCTGCTCCTCCTGTTGTCCTGAAATCTTAAATGTTTGATGGTGTATGGTTGCCTTTCTGTTGCCTTGCCTAAATAGCAATTCTGCATCTCCAATTTTAGACATTGATTGGTGGCAGGCAGTTTGGCAGTGAGAGACATCATAACTGAGCCCTACCATATTGTTATAGAACCTTTACTTGGATGCACTCAGTCAGGAGCATCATTCAGGATCCCTGTTTCCTTTCTCAAACCAGAATTTTTGAGGCCAGTTGAGGTCAGTTGTGATGCATGTACTTCCAGCCCAATTAAAAGCAACCTTCTTTACACAGTTTGCAAGATCTCCTGGTACTTGGAGCAAATTTACAAATTAAAATACTTTTCAACTATCCCAGACTTAAAACATGTTTTCCTTTATTAAGAAAATGGGAAGTCTAACGTTTGTCTTGAAGAGATATTTCCAACAGTAAATACTTACAAGGATGAAGACAGAAAAAGATTTATTGCAAGGAACATTAACCAGACCAAACATTCAACTGACCTGTTACCTGTAGAGGCTCAGATTACAGTCTAAAAATCAAAGTCATGTGACCTCTAATTAAATGAAGGGTCATCTATAGTAAATACTGAAAATCATTTTAAGTGCTTTGAAAGAGACTTGTAATGAAACATCCCAACATCCTCTGAGTATTTCTTTCAGTCATTCTTTGAAATTCAAGCTGGTTGTATTAGTGTTTTTCATTTTCAGTGGATTAAAAATATTTGTAAAATTAGTTATTTTAATTCCAAATGGATGACAAAATCAGATTAGGTTTTGTTTCCCCATATTTTATACGGTAAATTCCTTTTTCTTCAAACACTTGTTTCTTTGTGTACACTTAAAGACAAACATTAGACATTTTCACATTTTAAGAAAGTATACTTTAAGTCTAGGAGAGTCAATAAAATGTTTTAATTAGTAAATACAGCATGGAGCTGACTTCCAGGTACCAGGAGGTCTTGTGATTTGTAAAAAGGTAGTTAATTTTAGATGAGCTGTAAGTATTTTGCGCATTTGAGTATGAGTAAAGGGATTCCAATGCAAATGCTTCTCAGAGAAAATGGGAGATAAGGCAGAAGGAAAATGGACCTTTAATAGAACAAAACTTCACAAAACATGCATGATTGTATAGAAGAACTGAGCTTCAGTTCTATCCTTTGCCCCAATGATATAAAATGTGGACTATTGACTTTTGAATTCTGTCATTTGACTTAATAAAAGAAATTTTCTTGGACCAGAAAAGTTTTTAAAGGGGACCAGAAACACTGAATAGCAACAGTGGAGATATTATGCATTTTAAAGCTGTATTTTTAAAATGGTTACAAAACCTTTTATGACATCACATCATGAGATTTTTGGCAATATATTCTCCAGATGGATCTGAAACTCAAACAAATCCATAATTAGAATGTGGATAATCATAGCTACTTTTGAAATTCACGGTGTAGGAGCAAATTGCAGCAGATGCTGGAATCTGCACTTAAACAACAAATGCTGGAGATCTGCTCTAATGAAAGGTCATCTAGACTCAAATGTTAGCTTGTTCTCTCTCTCCATGGATGCTGCATGATATACTGTGATCTACAGCATTTGTTTTTCCAGTACGAAATTCACAAGATACTTTGATAAGGATAGATTATAAAGGGACTACTACATATCAACCAATTCATCTTTCCACATCATCATGGACAAGAGGGACATTAAAGTTCAATGGCTTTTTCTTAAAAATGTTAAATTGGATTATTTTGAGTGAATGCATCATTTGATTACAAAAGTCCTGGTTAAAACTCTTAAAGTATGAAAAGTGACAACACAGGATGTTTATTGGCCCAAAACATCGCCTTATTTTGGAAAGGATTCTGGACCTGCAATAGTTTATGTAAGTAAAATGCCCATTTTCTTTCCTTTTTGGATCAGAACCAAAATGGCAGAGGCTATTTGACACATTATCTGAAAACTACCTGCAAGGCAACTACACAGCCAAAGGTAAACTATTTTATCTTGAGAGTGCGAGAAGGACACTTCGGATCTTTTCCAACTTCAATTTCATGTGACAGCAAACCTACTGGCAATTCAACCACAAGAAGCCCTACTGTTTAATGAAGATTTTTAGCTTAGACAAGGACTTTACTTCAGCTAAAAATAACATTTTTCTCAGAAACTACAAGCCTATTATGGAAGAGGCTAAACTCACACCAGTTTGGAACTATGATATCTTTTCCTTTATCAATATCTCTTTGTGTGAGATAATGTTTGAAAGACATGATGTTTTAAACCACTTGGCAAATGTGTGATAACAAACTTCTTTTTTATTTTTAATTGCACAGTGCTGATGGGAATTACTTAAATTCTGACAAACTGCACTAAGTATGAGAATGTACACATGTAAAGAATTGTTTATCACAAGCAAGAAGAAAATATATGATTGTCTATGGATTTTATGAATGGGAGAATTTTTTCACTCTTAGGTACATATGAATGAAAGCTATGTTGGATTGTTGGATGATTTTTTTATCATGTCCATATGGTTCCAGAGGTCAGCCCATGGTGCATACTGAGTAAGTAGCTATCAAGATGAAATATTGGGCTATGAGAGGGTAAACAGGTGGATGGGCATTGTGCTGATACTATTGATTTAAGAGGTGTATTTTGTCCTGGATTTATTTTATGAAGAGAGGATGAGACAGAGGTGACAGGTGGTCTGTTCCATGCCAATAAAAGTAAACAGCTTGTGATACCTTGGGTACTTTTTTCTTAGGTTGGAACAATAGAAGCAGCATAAATGGGTGGAGTCAGACTCCCACAGAGCTGAAAAATGTGTTGCTGGAAAAGCGCAGCAGGTCAGGCAGCATCCAAAGAGCAGGAGAATCGATGTTTCGGGCATGAACCCGACTCCCACAGAACCATGTTCTAGTTTAGTTTTCATTTGTTGGGGTTTTCATCTACCCCGCTCCAGCAAAACGCTTGAGTTCTCTCCCTCTGTTGGAATTTTCTCTTGATATTGTTTCCTTCTGGACTAGGGGAACATTGCATGTGAGGCAATCTATTTTACTAAATTTGCCTTTTGCCAGGGGTGTATTTATGCCACATTACTGTATTTGAATAGTTGGTCTTTAGCAGTTAAGTAATCTATTATTCTCTTAAGTTTTCCAATAGAAATTTAGCTATACCAATTCTTTTTTTCTTTAGTTTGTATTTTAACTGTATAGAGTAGGAATAACGTGTGTTTTGCTTAAATTATATCTGGAACACAGCACCTCACACTTGTCTTGAAATAAGATAAAGTTGGAGTTGAGGCAATCTCCTTGACATGTTTAAAGATTGTTTGGTCTGGTCCATAACAGAATCTTGAATTAGCACTGACCTGTTTTGCAGGGTAGGAGGTGTTACTGTCTAATTTAATAATGTATATGTTTTTAGGAATGTAACTTTTAGTTGGGGGATTAATGTTTTAAGACCATAAATCATAGGATGTAGGACATTTGACCCAGTGAGTCAGCTCAGCGATTCAATTAGGTCATGGCTGATCTAATAATCATCAACTCCACTTTGCTGTCTTTTTCCCATAAACTCTAATTCCCTTACTGATTAAAAATCAGTCCATCTCAGCCTTGAGTATACTTAATCACCCAGTCCCTACTGCTTAAAATGTAAAATAAATAGAAGCACCTCGTAAGAGGCTGGTCGACAAACCTGAAATAATCGTCATCCAAATCAGGACCTGTATTTATTTGATAAGATCTCAGGAGGAAGTGGAGACACATTGAAACTGGACAGCCCTTTCCTGCATTGTAGTGGAGATGAGATGTCTTTTATGTATTAATAAGGGACACAGATTATTTACCTTGGAATGTTTCAGTAGCTAAGCATAATTTAAAATGTGAAATATTAGAAAATAAAAAAATTCTCAATTTGTGAGCTCTCAGCTGTGGCATGTTGCCAGGAGTTTGGTTGCTAGGAGGTATCTTTTTAATTTTGATTTATGCATGTGATTTTTCACAGGATACACATAGTTTACACCCAGAGCTGGAACAGCTTGGAAAGGGGCAAAGAAAAACAATGTATTGTTGCCATTGAGTCCTGGGAGCAGCATTAAGCAATATGAAGAATTTGCCGATAACTGTAGATAAAAAGAAGAAAAGGCCATCTGAAGCAAAAGGGTCATATCTGTTTGTCAAGTTATTAAGAAGCACGGATACCAATACTGGAGCTGTGGTGACCATAATCTTGAGGTGTTTAAAGGGTTTGGAGGGTTGCTTACCTCGATGCCAGTGGAAAACCTTAAAATATCCCACACCTCAAAGAATAACAGAAACACTGAGGAGATAGAAGATGAATGCCTAAAAAGTATCGTCCACTTTGGTTTGATGAGAGAAAGAAATTTCAAAATAATAGTTGACTGTGACAAGATAATCTGTTCTTAGTAACGATGAACGGGTCTTTTCCAAGATTCATCGATGATGTGATTAGGATGTCATGTGTCATAAGCAGCTCCTTAACCTGCTCAGTATAACATTTGTTACAAGTGCTATACCAGCTGATGTGTTCCTTGAGTTCATTGCTCATATTTGGTCTTTAGGGCATCTCTCCAGCCTTCCTCAGACTAGACTACATTCCTTGAGGCCTTGCATGGATATGCTTCACAATTTTTTGCATCT
This sequence comes from Hemiscyllium ocellatum, assembly GCF_020745735.1. NCBI lineage: Eukaryota > Metazoa > Chordata > Chondrichthyes > Orectolobiformes > Hemiscylliidae > Hemiscyllium > Hemiscyllium ocellatum. The sequence continues at coordinate 43,496,261 of NC_083413.1, read as the reverse complement.
CCTTCAGGATAATGATTCTATTTTCTTTGTATTAAATGTCAGCTTGAGCTTTAACTTTTGACTCAACAACACTGAAGGAACAGTGATTTGATTCCAAGTCTGGATGGTGAGTGGCTTGGAGGGGATCTTGCAGGTACTGGTGTCCTATATTTCTGCTGCCCTTGTACTTGTAGATAGTAACAGTTGAATGTTTGGAAGGTGCTAAGGACACTTGGTGAATTTTTTCAAAGCATCTTGTCAATACAAATACAGTAGAAAGTACGCACTGCTGTTACTGAGTGTCTCTGATGCAAAGAGTTCATGCATGTATTGCCAATCAATCAGGGCTGCTTTTTCAAGCTTTTTGTTCATTGTTGGAGTTGCACCCATTAACGTAAGTGGGAGATTTTCATCACACAAATGAAATGAGCCTTGTATGTGGCAGACAGACTTTGGAAGTCAAAAAGGGAGTTAACAGGAGAGACACTGTACTGGTAATATCATTGGACTGGTAATCTAGAGCCTCAGGCAAATGTCTAGGGACATAAATTCAAATATCACCACAGCAGATGTTGTAATTTGAATTCAATTTAAAAGGGCAGCATGATGGCTCAGTGGTTAGTGCTGCTGCCTCTCAGCAACAGGAACCTGGGTTCGATCCCAGTCTCGGGTGACTGTTTGTGTGGCATTTACACTTTTTCCCCATTCTGTTGGGTGCTCCAGTTTCCTCCTACAATCCAAAGCTATGTAAATTAGGTGGATTGGCTATGCTAAAGTTGTCTATTGTGTTCACGGATATGTATGTTAGGTGGACTCCACAACACTAGGTTACAGTCCAATGGGTTTATTTGAAAGTACAAGCTTTCAGATTGCTGCTCCTTCATCAGTTAACTAGTGAGGCAGGATCATAGGACACAGAATCTGTTGTAAAAGATCGAAGTGTCATACAACTGATGCAATGTATTAAACAAACCTAGTAATCATCTAGAATGGGAATGCAGGTTTTGATTGATTAATATGTAAGTCCCAGAACTTCTTTCAAGTCTCAGTCCTGAGACAACTTAAGATTTTATCAATATATTTAAAAAGTGATGCCTCAGCTCATTAAAGGTGCAAGATGTTACTTTTTAAATGTCCTGATAAAACCTTAAGTTGTCTGGGGACTGTGACTTGAAAGAAGTTCTGGGATTTACATATTAATCGATTGAAACCTTTAATCCATTCTAAGTGATTAAAGACTGAACAGCAATCTAGGTTTGTTCAATATATTGCATCAGTTATCCTATGATCCTGCTCCACTGGCTGCTTGATGAAGGAGCAGCACTCCGAAAGCTTGTACTTTCAAATAATCCTGTTGGATTATAATGTAGTATTGTATGATTTTTAATTTTGTCCATCCCAGTCCAACACTGGCACCTCCACATTACGTTAGATGGATTAGCCGTGGCAAATGTGGGGTTATGGGGATATAGTAGAGATCTGGGAGGGATGCTGTCCGGAGGGTCAGTGTAAATCTGGTGGGCCAAATGAGCACATTGTCGGGATTCTATGACACTGGTCTTTGTTGAGATCATATGGTGGAGATTGGAGGCAAGAGAGATAATGGACTAGACCACTGGTAAAATTTCCCAGAGAACTGTGACATGACTTCTAAGCATCTTGCAATGATTCATGCCCATGTCCTTGCCAGCCTAGACTCTGCTTCCAAGACCATTTAAGTCTGATTTCATACACAGCACCCACTTTACACCCTCTGTTGAATGAAAAGTTTGCACATCAGGACATATCTTATCAAAGAATGTTCAGGGAGTTGAAAAGCCCACCAGGGGCCCGAACATTTTAGACCACTGCTGCACCACTGTGAAAGATGCCTACCTCGCCATCCCCCGCCATCCCCTGCCCTCATTTCGGGAATTCCGACCACAATGCCGTGTTTCTTCTCCTGACTTATAGGCAAAAGCTTAAGCAGGAGACCCCCTTGTGGATACAGGTCCAGTGCTGGTCAGAGGAGACAGAAGATCAACTCTAGTGCTGTCTGGAATCAGCTGATTGGGCCATGTTCAAACAGTCTGCAGGTACCTGAGGACACCACCGTCACAGACTTTATCAGCAAGTGTGTGCAAGACTGCATACCGAGGAAGTCAATCTGGGAACAGGAAACAGGAACCCTGGATGAATCAGGACATACAAAACCTGTTAAAAACTAGGCGTGATGCCTTCCAGTCAGGAGGCCCACTCAAATATAAAGAATCCAACTATGACCTTCGCAGAGCCATTAATCAGCCAAGGACCAATACTGATCCAAACTAGAGAACCAGACAGACACCTGGTGACTATGGCGAGGACTGAATGACATCACAGGTTGTAAAAAGACACAATGCAAGATAGCAGACGATGACACATCCCTCCCAGATCAGCTCAACGCTTTCTATGCTTACTTTGAGCAGAATTTCGGCAGAGAGGTAACACCTATTCCGACAGGTCTTGACAAACATATCCCAACAGTCACCGCAACAGAGGTCAGATCAGTTTTTTTCCCTTGTGTGAATCCAAAGAAAGCGATGGGACCTAATGGTGGACTGATATGCGCATGTGCAGATCAACTAGCATAGGTCTCCTTGGACATCTTCAACCTCTCCCTGCAGGAGGCCACTGTCCCTGCCTGTTTCAAGACGGCCAATTTCATCCCTGTGCCTCAGAAGACTCATGCAGCATGTCTCAATAATTATTGTCCAGTGGCCCTAACTTCGGTGGTCATGAAGTGCTTTGAAAGGCTGCTCATGGCATTAATCAATTGCAGCTTCCCCGCTACACTTGACACACTCCAATTTGTCTATTGGACCAACAGATCCACGTCAGATGCCATGTCACTTGCCCTTCACTCCTCACTAGAACACCCTGACACCAAGAACAGCTATCTAAGAATCCTACTCATTGGCTACAGTTTAGCCTTCAAGACTATTGTCCCCTCGAGACTGATTATTAACTTATTATTAAACTATTGTCCCCTCAAGACTGATTATTAAACTTAGTGATCTCAGGCTAAGCCCCACTCTTTGCAACTGGATCCTCAGTTTCCTGACCCACAGGCCACAATCAATGAAGACTGGGGACAAAATTTCATCCTCACTAACACTCAACACTGGAGCCCCCCAGGGTTATGTACTCAGCCCTCTGCTGTACTCATTTTATACCCATGACTGCATCACCAAATACCAGACTAATGCCACTTACAAGTTTGCTTAGTTGGTCAAATCTCAGATAGCGACTAAACAGAATATAGATGGGAGGTGGAAGACTTGGAAAAATGGTGCACTGAGAATAACCTAGCTCTTATTGCCTGCAAAACCAAAGAACTCATTATTGACTTTCAGCAGGATGTTACTCATGCCCCCCTAACACATTAACAGCACAGAGGTGGGACAGTGGAGAGTGTCAAGCTCCTGGGAGTAGTCATCCACAACAAGCTTTCTTGGACTCTTCATGTGGACGCACTGGTTACAAAGGCCCAACAACGTCTCCTCTTCCTCAGGCAGCTGAGGAAATTTGACATGCCGACGAATACCCTTACAAATTTTATAGGTGCGCCATTGACAATATTCTGTCTGGATGTATCACTACCCGGTATGGCAACTGTACCATTCAAAATCGGTGACAGAGAGTGGTGAACTCAGCCCAGACAATCACAAAGGCCAACCTCCCATCTATAGAATCCATCTACCAGACCTGCCGACAAGGAAAGACTGCCAGCATTCTCAATGATCCATCCCACCCTGGCAATGGTTTTTTACAACCGCTAGCATTGGGGAGAAGGTACAGAAGCCTGAACACAAGCACCAGTCAGTTTTGAAACAGTTTCTACCCTACTGTTGTTAGAATACTGAATGGACGCACAAACTCTTAACAATCACCTGTAACTGTGTTTTTGCCACTGATGACCTATTATTTACTTATCTATACTACTTAACTATGTGATCTGCCTATACTGCTTGCAAGACAAAACTTTTTGCTGTGCCTCAGCACATGTGACAATAAGTTCAGTTCAATTCAGTTTCCCAACTTGAGATACCCACCTCAGTAGGCAACATCTAACCCAGAAACAGAAATAACAGAAGAGTTGTGGTTAGTATAAAAATCATAATACGGAGATAACGTAAAGGTGAGCAAGAATGGGTGTGCATTATGACAGTGTGAATATGCAAGAGAGAAAATGTTAGTCGTTCCAAAAAACTGAGAGGGAAAAGGATATCTAAGGTGAACAACTACTGAACACAGAATGATATAGATTGAATGACACCAGAAAATATATAGACAATATTATATCATACTAACATTGTAAAAAATGAAGTTGGTTAAATGTTGAGTGACCACACAAATATGCTTTGGACATAACTTGGAAATGCATCAAATCCAGCTGAGCATACTTGTCACACTTTTCTTGAATAATCAAAAACAATTGTTGAGCGGTAATAAATCACTTGGAGTTTAACATTTTTTTGAAGTAAATGATACAATAGAAGCTGTGGAGAATCTTCCAGAATGCATAACGTTTTAATACATCCGTCTTAACACAAATTTGAACCTATTAAAATCATTAATAGTGTTGGAAGCCTATTCCTTAATTGAGATTTAATCTTTTTTCCTTGCTAACATCCTTGAAAAGACAAAACACTGCAATGATATAATTGAATTTTATAAAATGTTGCTTCTGTTAAATTCTTCTCCCTAACCCATGTCATAGCTGTGACCTGAGATTTAAAAAAAATAGATTTCCTTTAGTCTTAAAAGTTGACATCAATTTGAAGTTAGTGTTACTTCCTTTCCACTTCATAGAATAATTGAGTCAATACAAATCCCATTGTTTTCTCTTTATCACGGGGGGTTTTGTGTACCGGAACCAGCGATCACAGTGTGAAGTGTTCCACACTTCCTTAGGAAGACCTTGTCCTGTGAAATGTAACACTTGTGAACAATCATTGCTGTGCACAACCAACTGTGAAATCTGTTTGTAATTGAGGAAGGAGCTATGGTGAACCAATCGTCCCTCACTTTATTCTTCCTAAGAGGCTTGATTTGTTAAGCAATGTCAATAGCAATAAAAGCAAGGTGTAAAATGGATATCAAAGGTTTGCCCACAATGATTTCAATATTGTCTCCTGACTGAAATAAAGGATGTTTCTGATCCATTAGCATGTACCAATGCTTCTTGCAACATTCTGATTTTTAAAGTGTGTATATTTCACTGTATCAGAACAGAAAAAAACTTGGAAAAGGTCAGTTTGAAAATACCTAAAATAACATGTGAAGATATACAATAAGTGACTGATGTGAATAACCTTTACAGCACTATAGCATTGTCATTATGCAGTGCTCAGCCATGCATTGTGAGTTATTTAAGTAATTGCACATTATGTTGAATGTCACATAACATTAATCTTCATGTTGCATTCATATTACAGAGCTCCTCCAACTGCATTTACAGTTACTTCCACATCATATTTGTGACTTTGGAAAAGGTCCTAGTCAGATCTACAATGTTAAGTAAAGGTAATGCCATGACACAATTTTTTTTTGTCTTCCGACTGGAACGTATAATGTGCCCCTTAGCTACTGACTCCATTCAGTTACCTCGTAACCACATAAGGTTGAAGCAAACATTTTGAAACCTTGATATTACATTTGACCTCAAGGTGATCTTCCAGTTCCTTACCTGCATCATCACTGTAACACCATCATAATATCATTGGACTCTACCCTTGCCTCAGCTCATCTGTTGGTGACATTTCAATGTTACCCTTGTTACTTCTAGTCTTGACTATTCTCCTAGCTGACCACATGTAAGATCAAGTTGCATTCAAAACTCTGCTGTCTATAGCCTAACATGTACCATGATGTGGAGGCACCAGTGCTGGACTGGGGTGGACAAAGTTTAAAAAATCACACAACACCAGGTTATAGTCCAACAGGTTTATTTGGAAGCACGAGCTGGTGTTGTGTGACTTTTAACTTTAGCAAGTACTGTTGATTCATCACACCTGAGGTTCTAGAATTCACTTGCTTCTGGTCTTGCAAATTATCAAGTTTAAAATTCTCAGCTTTATTTTTAAATACCTCTATGGCCATGTGTCTCCCTAGCTCTGTAATCTCCAAGAGTCTGACAACCATATAAAATATTTCAGCTTCAGTTCTGGCCTCCTGTTCATCCTGAATTTCAATCTGTCTACTGACTTTCTCTCTTCTTTTTAAGATGTTTCTAAAATTTATCTCTTTGATGAAGCTTCTTGTTAACTATTATATTTAAAACATATTAATTTAAGTGCCAGATTCTGTTTGATAATGCCTCTGTGTGTCTCCTTTTAGATGTTTTACAATGTTAAGTGTGCTACACACAGTAAATGTAAGTTGTTGTCACTTTGTATTAATACATACTGACAAGTCAGTGCTCTGGGTGAAACCCAAATTTTCAGTTTATTTTTTGTGTTTATAGTCGTTCTCATTTTTACTTTCCAACCCCAACATTTTGAAGTCAGAAGCAGGATTTGAAACTCCCTCCCACTGGGAGATTTGATCTCTCTGACGGTAACTGAGATATCAAACTGCAGGCTGTAAGTTTGCTCGCTGAGTTGGAAGGTTTGTTTTCGGACGTTTCATCACCATTGTAAGTAACATCATCAGTGAGCCTCTGGTGAAGCGCTGGTGTTACGTCCCCTTTCTATTTATGTGTCTTGGTTTCTTAGGTTGGGTGATATCATTTCTGGTTCTTTTTCTCAGAGGATAGTAGATGGGATCCAAATCGATCTGTTCATTAATGAGGCTCCAGTTAGATTGCCAGGCCTCTAGGAATTCCTGTGCGTATCTCTGTTTGGCCTGGGCTAGGATGGATGTGTTGTCCCAGTTGAAGTGGTGTCCTTCCTCATCTTTATCTAAGATTAGTGATAGTGGGTCATGTCTTTTGCTGGCTAGTTGGTGTTCATGTATCTTGATGGCTAGTTTTATCCCTATTTGTCCTATATAGTGTTTTGTTACATTCCTTGTATGGTATTTTTAAAATGACATTAGTTTTGTTGTTTGTTTGTACAGGATCCTTTAGGCTCATTAGCCACTGCTTAGGTGCATTGGTAGGTTTGTGGGCTACCATGATGCCAAGGCATCTGAATAGTCTGGAAGTCATTTCAGACGTGGCTTTGATGTAAGGTAATGTGACTAGAGTTTCTAGGTGAATTGTGCCTGCTTGTTTGGGTTTATTGTTGAGAAATCAGCAGACTTTGTTTATTGGATACTCGCTCTTCTTGAATACGCTGTATAGGTATTTTTCTTCTGCTGTTCATAGTTCCTGGGTGCTGCAGTGTGTTGTGGCCCATTGAAATAAATCCTGATGTCCTATACAGCATATTCAAGAAGAACGGGTACCCTATAAACAGAGCCTGCCAATTTCTCAACACCAAACCCAAACAAGCAAGCACAACGCACCCCGAAACTCTAGTCACATTACCTTACATCAAAGACCCCTCTGAAATGACTTCCAGGCTACTCGGACCCCTTGGCATCATTGTAGCCCGCAAACCTACCAACACACTTAAACAGTGGCTAATGAGCCTAAAGGACTCTATGCAAACAATGAGCAAAACATTAAAAATCACACAAAACCAGGTTATATTCCAACAGGTTTATTGGGAAGCACTAGCTTCCAGAGCGCTGAAAGCTAGTGCTTCCAAATAAACCTGTTGGACTATAACCTGGTATTGTGTGATTTTTAACTTTGTACACCCCTGTCAAACATGGGCACCTCCAAATCATAGCTAACAAAACAAATGTCATTCACAAAATACCATGCAAGAACTGTAACAAACACTACATCGGACAAATAGGAAGAAAACTAGCCACCTGGATACATGCACACCAACGAGCCAACAAAACTCATGACCCACTGTCACTAGTATCCTTACAGACAAAGAAGGACATTGGGACAACACATCTATCGTAGGCCAAGCCTAGAGAATTCCTAGAGGCCTGGCATTCTAACTGAAACTCCAGCAATAAATACATCAATTTGGACCCCATCTAACATCTTCTGAGAAAAAGAACTGGAAATGATTTCACCCACCTTAAGAAACCAAAAAGATAAATAGAAAGTGGGACACAACACCAATGCTTCACCGAGGCTCACTGATGATGTTATCTGGTATGGTGACGAAATGTCTGAAAACAAACCTTCCAGCTCAGCAAGCAAACATACAATCAGAACCTCAACCTGAGCTGCAAGTCTTCTCAAAAATTGCAAACATCAAACTTTATGTATTCTGCCAGAGTTTGCTTTTTTTCATTCCTAATGCCTTTGTGTCCAAATTGTGGATCAGTGATTGTGCAATTTAATTAAACTAGTTTTATACAAGCTGCAGCAATAAATTCATTTGTGCAACAGCAATTTCATACGTAATATTTGCAATTGAATCTGTTTGGTTTGGTTGATTTGCCTTGGTTTAATATCACTATGAAAGAGCACTAACCTAGATGATGAATAACTAGTCACATTGTTGAGTACTCACCTGCTGAAAGAATTGCAGAATTCATCATTGCAGTTTGATACAAAGGTCAGAAAAAGAGGAACACAATATTCTCAAAGAATTACAAGACTGGAGTTGACTATAGGGATTGGCAGGGTTGTTGCCATGGAAGGCTTTGTACAGTAGAATCAGAAATTACTAATTGAAACATTGAAATCCACATCCAGCTAATGATGTGATATTACATTTAAATGTCATGGATTTTCAATTAAACTACAGATATGACTCTGATTTAAGGACACAGATGATAAGTCATGTGTAGGTCAGACCAGGTAAGGATGATAGTTTCCTTCCCTAACAGACACTTGTGAGCCAGGTGGGCTTTTCTGAATGTCTACAGTGGCCATCAATGGTCTTAATTTCAGATTTTTATTGAATTCAAATTCCATCATGGAATTTTATTGAATACTAAATTCAAATTTGAGCCCTCAGAACAATACCTGCGTTTCTAGAGTAAAAGTCCAGTGATAATGCCACTAGGCCATCACATCCCATTTACTGTGGGGATGTTCCAATTTCCTCTGAAACTCCAAACCATGCACAATTTTACGTGAGCTTAAAAATGTGTTGCTGGAAAAGCGCAGCAGCTCAGGCAGCATCAAAGGAACAGGAGAATTGACGTTTCGGGCATAAGCCCTTCTTCAGGAATGAGGATGGTGTGCCAAGCAGGCTAACATAAAAGGTAGAGAGGAGGGACTTGGGGGAGGGGGGTTGGGAATACGATAGATGGAAGGAGGTTAAGGTGACGGTGATAGGCCAGGGAGGGGGTGGGGCGGAGAGATCAGGAAGAAGACTGCAGGTCAAGAAGGCGGTGCTGAGTCTGAGGGTTGGGACTGAGAAAAGGTGGGGGGAGGGGAAATGAGGAAGCTGGAGAAATCTGCATTCATCCCTTGTGGTTGGAGGGTTCCTAGGCGGAAGATGAGGAGCTCTTCCTCCAGGCGTCATGTTGCCATGGTCTGGCGATGGAGGAGGCCAAGGACCTGCATGTCCTTGGCGGAGTGAGAGGGGGAGTTAAAGTATTCAGCCATGGGGCAGTTGGGTTGGTTGGTGCAGGTGTCCAAGAGGTGTTCTCTGAAATGTTCTGCAAGTAGGCGGCCTGTCTTCCCAATGTATAGGAGGCCACATCGGGTGCAGCGGATGCTGTAAATGATGTGTGTGGAGGTGCAGATGAATTTGTGACGGATATGGAAGGATCCCTTGGGGCCTTGGAAGGAAGTGAGGGGGGAGGTGGGGGCACAAGTTTTGCATTTCTTGCGGTTGCAGGGGAAGGTGCCGGGAGTGGAGGTTGGGTTGGTGGAGGGTGTGGATCTGATGAGGGAGTCGCGGAGGGAGTGGTCTTTCCGGAACGCTGATAGGGGAGGGGAGGGAAATATATCCTTGGTGTTGGGGTCTGTTTGGAGGTGGCGGAAGTGACGAAGGATGATACGATGTATCTGGAGGTTGGTGAGGTGGTAGGTGAGGACTAGTAGGGTTCTGTCCTGGTGGCGATTGGAAGGGCAAAGTTCAAGGGCGGAGGAACGGGAAGTGGAGGAGATGCGGTGGAGAGCATCGTCAACCACGTCTGAGGGGAAATTGCGGTCTTTGAAGAAGGAGGCCATCTGGATTGTTCGGTATTGCAACTGGTCCTCCTGGGAGCAAATGCGGCGAAGGCGAAGGAATTGGGAATATGGGATAGCATTTTTACAGGCGGCAGAGTGGGAGGAGGTGTAATCTAGGTAGCTGTGGGAGTCAGTTGGTTTATAGTAAACGTCCGTGTTGAGTCGGTCGTCCGAGATAGAAATGGAGAGGTCGAGGAAGGGGAGGGAGGAGTCTGAGACGGTGCAGGTAAATTTGAGGTCGGGGTGGAAGGTGTTAGTAAAGTGGATGAACTGTTCAACCTCCTCGTGGGAGCACAAGGCAGCGCCGATACAGTCATCGATGTAGTGGAGGAAAAGGTGGGGAGTGGTGCCAGTGTAGCTGCGGAAGATGGACTGTTCCACATATCCAACGAAGAAGCAGGCATAGCTGGGGCCCATGTGGGTGCTCATGGATTTCCTTTGGTTTGGAGAATGTGGGAGGATTGGAAAGAGAAGTTGTTCAGAATGAGGACCAGTTCAGTCAGTCGAAAGAGGGTGTCCGTGTTAGGGTACTGGTTGGTTCGGCGGGAAAGGAAGAAGCGGAGGGCTTTGAGATCTTCATGATGGGGGATGGAGGTGTATCGGGACTGGATGTCCATGGTGAAGGTAAGGCACTGGGGGCCGGGGAAGCGAAAATCATAGAGCAGGTGGAGGGTGTGGGTGGTATCCCGAACGTAGGTGGGGAGTTCTTGGACTAACGGGGACAGGACTGTGTCAAGGTATGCAGAAATGAGTTCGGAGGGGCAGGAGCAGGCTGAGACAATGAGTTGGCCGGGGCAGTCAGGTTTGTGGATTTTGGGCAGGAGGTAGAAACGGGTGGTGCGGGGTTGTGGGACTATGAGGTTGGAGGCGTTGGATTGGAGATCCCCTGGTCTGGGAGATGATGGTTTGATGGTGGGGGGTGGGGTCATGATCAAGGGGACAGTAGGAGGAGGTGTCCGCAAGCTGGCGTTTAGCCTCAGTAATATAAAGATTCTGAGGGTTGGGACTGAGGAAAGGTGGGGTGAGGGGAAATGAGAAAGCTGGAGAAATCTTTCTGAGGGTTGGGACAATTTTATGTGACTATGCTACACACGCTCAGTTTTGAATAAGTTGAGTACTATAGTTTATCAGCTTAGTCTGGCACTCCCTTAATAATTAATGCCATCTTACCTCATGTGCCTTAGAACTGGGACATCAGCTAATGTGTTAGGTCCACTTAGCTGGAAGATTTAACTTGACTTGATTTTAATTTGCAAATAAAAAACTTTAAAATCAAGTGTTAAGCTCTTCCTTTTCCATCCCTGTTAAACTGACAAGATTTATATCAGCTGACTGCTGTTGTTTCAGATCTGAAACTCAATCTTTTTTATTCCCCAGGAAATGAGGATTCAAGTTCTTAAAAAAAGGTGATTGTAGTGAATCACTTCCCAGTATTTATACTTGATCAGTTTCTGAGAGTCAGCAGTGAACTTGTGACAGTGAGTGACTCCGCTACAGTGCAAATGGACTGTTCAGCAAGCGTATATTGTCTGGTCCCATTTAATTGTAGCAACATTTATTGAAGATTAATTTTAATGAGTTTGCAATAGGTGCCAAATGGGTTTCAAAATGATCCCACAACATGCCTAATTTCAATCTTGCCACACAAAATTCACAGGCACCACTGATCGATTATCCCAGCCATTGCAAAGAAACTAGTAAATGTATTCATTAGTTCCAACAAAGGACAGTTGTAACATTTATATGATACTTTTATAGTTGAAAAGTGTGGTGCTGGAAAAGCGCAGCAGGCCAGGCAGCATCCGAGGAGCAGGAGAATCGACGTTTCGGGCATAAGCCCTTCTTCAGGAGTGAGGCTGATGTGCCAAGCGGGCTGAGATAAAAGGTGGTTGGGGAGTGGAATGTGGGGGAGGGGCGCTGGGAATATTATAGGTGGAAGTAGGTGAGGGCGAGGGTGATAGACCGGAGAGGGCAGAGAGGGCGGGAAGAAGATTGCAGGTCAAGAGGGTGATGCCGAATCCGGGGGTTGGGACCGACCGCCTACTTGCAGAACAATTTCAGGGAACACCTCTGGGACACCCGCACCAACCAACCCAACCATCCCGTGACTGAACACTTTAACTCCCCCTCCCACTCCGCCAAGGACATGCAGGTCCTTGGCCTCTTCAATCGCCAGACACTGGCCACACGATGCCTGGAGGAAGAGCGCCTCATCTTCCACCTAGGAATCCTCCAGCCACACGGGATAAATGTAGATTTCTCCAGCTTCCTCATTTCCCCTCCCCCAACCTTATCTCAGTCCCAACCCCTGGATTCAGCACCTCCCTCTTGACTTGCAATCTTCTTCCCGACCTCTCTGCCCCCACCCACTCTCTGGCCTATCACCCTCACCCTCACCTCCTTCCACCTATCGTATTCCCAGCGCCCCTCCCCCAAATTCCCCACCCCACCTTTTATCTCAGCCCGCTTGGCACACCAGCCTCATTCCTGAAGAAGGGCTTATGCCTGAAACGTCGATTCCCTTGCTCCTCGGATGCTGCCTGGCCTACTTTGCTTTTCCAGCAACACACTTTTCAACTCTGGTCTCCAGCATCTGCAGTCCTCACATTCTCCTACTATGATATTTTTATAGTCCAGGGAAAATTCTCTGAGAGGCCATCTTCTGCATTCATTGTGTTTGAACAAATTAAATTTACCGCTGGTTCTTTTCTCTCTCTGCAACTTTTTATTGAAGTTTAAACTAAGTGCAAATTCAAAAGTACACTGTGCAAGGTAATGTGCTGACATCTCAGCTGAGAGTTTTCATGCATGTGGACAATAATTGTTTGCTATAATTTGCTCTTTTTATTTCATTGCAGATGCTGGCATCTCTTTGAACTGTTACCTTTCAGATATGTTGGAACCAGGTTTATCACAGTATTTAAAAGTTGTGGGAATACTTTTATAAGCTGCGAGCAGGTGAGGAGAGATAGGATAGCTTTCCTCTTTTTCTACTTTGATTCAATTTTCCTTATAAAAGCTATGCTTACCAATTCAATGAAGGTTTAACTGTTTACATGCTATACCTGGCGGAGACACACAAAGTCAGCTTTCCTTGAGTTCTTAAAAAGAGAATGGTATTTATTCTCCTTGTCTGGGTCAAGTGAAAATAATAAAAACAACTTCAACTTATATGCACACATACGTACAAAGTTTGCACACATGTATATATACTACAGGATGGGAAAATAGATAAAGAAGCGTAAAGTACAATAAAGTTAAAAGGTATATGGTTCTTGAAGATTGTGACTTGGCAGTCTTCAAGCGGAACACATTGGTTCTGTGCAGTTTGATAGAGAGGGAGTAAAAATATTAATAGTTGATTTATTTCATCTTCCTGAAACAACAATTGCTGGGTTGATTCTTTACTCACTATCTTTGGAACTTGTACAGTGATAACAGAAGACATGGGCCCAAAATTACAACTTGTATTGAGAGAGAGAGAGAGAGAGATAAGAGACAGAGAGAAAGAGAACTCAGAGCCTTGCTACCTCTGCATTTCATTTGTTCATGCAATACAGTACTATACATAGAAAACCAATGTTGAAACATACAAAAGATTAGTTGGCTTGATTCATGATCCTCTTCAACCTATCTAGTGACCCAAATACGGTAATGACTGGTGAATTCAGTTTAACTGGCTCACACAATTGGAAACACCTGGAAACATTGTCCAAGTGAATCCATCTGATAGTTGGCCCCTGACCAGTTCATTATCCAATTCATTATCGGGATGCTTTGCCAATGGGACAATGAGTGACCCATATTCATATCATTCAAGGTATTATTTCCCAATGAGGTTTTGAAGACAGATTTTCTCTATTTCAATGTATGTAGAAGTACACTGATGCAAATATTCAGCTATCCTTGATTACGATTTCAAGACATTGAAATGTGACCTCAACTGTTTAAAATTCAGCAAGGAATTTCCAGCCAATTAACTTATAAAGCATGGTTTCACTCTTATATTCTTTCATAACAAATTCGATTTCAACTTAAAAGTGCCTGCAACGGTAGTAGATTCACCAACTTTAAGGGCATTTAAATGGTCATTGGATAGACATATGGACGAGAATGGAATAGTGTAGGTTAGATGGGCTTCAGATTGGTTCCATTGGTCAGCGCAACATCAAGGGCTGAAGGGCCTGTACCACACTGTCATTTTCTATATTCTATGTACTTCATTGACTCCCAATTGGTTTGGAACATTCTGTCATTGTAAAAGGTCAAATGTAAGTTCTTCTCACAAAAACATTCTCCTTTTTGCAAAATGTAAACTTCATCTGAGAGGATAGCTGCATGGACAAGCTCAGCTTCATCCTTGAATATCTTTTTTCAAACAACCTACAGAAAAATTACTGGCCTGAAAATCCTTTCTTATTCAACACCATTGAAACTCAATGATAAGAATGCAGATGGTGAGAACTGCAACCCTTTATCACAACTTGTAAATTAGAAAGTTTCTTGAACCTGGCTCACCTTTGCCACTATAACCTTGCTGGTTGTAACAACCTTCAGACAGGGTCATTTCTGCCATTTTTTCATTGCAATTAGAGGAGTGGAGCATAAACAACTCCAAGGAAATTCCTGCCATTTAAATAATGTACTTTGACCAACTCCACTTAAAATTTATAATGGTATTTAACATCTCTGACCACTACTTTGGGATCAGCTGTTCTTTCTATTATAATTTAATGAACACCATAAGGTGCCAGCAGCTAATTAGATTGCAATGGATTTAAAACCTAATTCTGGCAGGAGGGGTCTTACCCTTGTGTCAAATGCAGTGAACATAACAAGTGGAGTAGTATATGCAGAATCATGACAACTCAATATATTCTGATATCTGAAAGACATTAATTAAGAATTTCTGCAATCTATTTTCATATAGCTTTTCTTTGCTTTTGGTGCAGAAAATAAATTTTATGGAAACATTGCCAATTTAGTTAATTATATTAAAATGATTTAGAGAAATTGTGAATTTTAAGAGATGTGATGGAGATCGTTATATTTGTGTTAGTCATTAAAAAACTTTCCTTAGATTGATTAATATTTTTACCTGAAATTCTGTCCTATGACATTTTCAAAAATGTAACAGAGAGGCTTGAATATTGGTTCATTTTCGGTAGCAGTTGTTATCAGATTACCCCATTTACATTTTTTTCATAACTTCTTGTAGGTTAAGTTACATAGTTTTACTTCTTTTATAGACATGAATAATTCATTGTACAGTCTTCTGTTAGAACAACGTGGTAGGTTTACCACCTGGGCTGTGATCTGGTGTGACATTTCACTCACCCATTGGAGAATGAGCTTGATTTTCATTTCACTGAAATTAATGGAATAAAAATCATAAGTGTTCCATAAATGTCACTGTGAGGGAGCTTTTAAAATGGGTGTGCAATGGTGGGGAAGAGAATGAAAGTGTGTCAGGACCTGCCCAATTTTCAGATTTCACGATTGCAGCACAGACTGACCACCATCCTGCAAACAGAGGTAGAGTTGGCATTTTAAATATTGTAATGAGGTTTAAAACTAATGTGTAGGTTTTTCTGTTCCCACTGTGACTTTCCAGGCCTCAGCAAATCTGGTAGCTGCAGCAAAATGATGAGAGCTTGGGATGCACTGAATGTGGGGCAAGGGAAGGAAAGGTTCCTCCCAACCCTCAAGTTTGCCTACTTCATACACTGGCCTCCATCCTGCTCACTTCGGGATTTCACTCCCCCTTCCCATCACCGGCTCAAGGATTAGAATTCCAACTTGGGGCCTGTGATCAGATCCAGTGGAAATCGATCCTGCCTTCTGCTTGGGCCTAACCCGTTCTTGCCAAGAGACTTGTCAGAGTGTGCCCTGTCTGATTGGAAGCCAGGATTGGCAGTCAGTCTGATGTCTACATAGAGAATGAATCAATGATGAAAGATGCACTATGGACTTGAATCTATACAATACTGAAAGAATACTATACTTGCAGGTGTCCCATGTGCTATTGACACAACCACATTCTGCTCAGTGCACCAAATAATCAAAATTTTCCTCAAGCTGTGAGAACAAAATCATTACATTAGTATTGAGTGTAGAAATACTCATAATAAAAATCAAAATTGAGACTTTGACACTCAGATGACAGACAATGACCATCTTGTACAAGAAAATACCCAGCCAATTCTCCAATGGCCTTCAGTAGCGCTACTACTACTGCGTCCCCTATGACTAACATCTTCGAAATTGCTATTGACTTGAAGTTTCACAAAGAATATCTGCTGAAAGTGCAGTGTGGGTGCATTTTGAAGAAAGGCTCACCACCAGAAAGAACGCTTCTTCACTAACCCCACTGGTTTCCTGGATGGCTGATGCCATTTCAATACATAAAAATGCTTCATGCCATTTACAACACAGCAGGTCAGCTGTTTGACAACTCTACCACTGAACTTGATTGTTCAGTTTTTGGTATGATGATAATGATGAGGCTATCAGTACTCACCTTTATTGTAATGAAAATCTGATGACTATATCTGGAGTCAGCACATGTGCAGTTCAACATTGAAATCCAGAAGCTGATGGCTTTAATGCCCTGTTCTTTCATAGAGTGCATTGTTATAGATTTTGCCAATAAGCTTAACACTAAAATTATTGTGATGGTGTGAATGTTTTACACTTGTCCATTTGTTACATACAATAAGTTTGGTCTGTTCCATTTAGAAGTGTGTGTGTTTTCAATAGCACAGAAATTTAGAATTATTTAAAAAGAACTCTGTCCTGAAAAACTGATTATACAAATATAGAATGTCATTCCCACAAAGGTCTAGTATTTGTGAGATTGAAAACTGCAGTTGACCAATTTCAGTGGTGTCTTGCCTCCCACTCAGCCTTTCAATGAAGCTAGATTAGAGTGGTACTGGAAAAGCACAGCAGTTCAGGAAGTAGTGCTCCTTGGATGCTGCCTGAACTGCTGTGCTTTTCCAGCACCACTGTAATCTAGACTCTAGTTTCCACAGCTGCAGTCATTGTTTTTACTTTTCAATGAAGCTGACTGTGGAATGTAACCACCTTTATGATGGGGTGGCAATCGCCTGATGGTATAATTGCTGGACTATTAATACAGAAAATTAGCTAATATTCTGGGGACGTGGGTTTAAATCCAGCCATGACAGATGGTGGAACTTAAATTTTTATTTTAAAATTCTGGAATTAAGAAACAAAGGTTGAGGTCACAATAACTCTCCAGAGGCCAGTATGCCGTCACTAAGTCACCCTTTATTTACATGTGGAGAGTCCTTGACCACTGGGTCCCTCATGGCTAGATCTCAGAGTGAGCAGAACCTCTGACTCTCCTGTTTATATCTGTCAGCCAGGGCTCCCTGATTGGACCAGATTAACAGCCCCAATCAGAAAACTTATAATTCACAAGGTCCACCTGGCTGACCTTGTTACAATCACTACAGAAGTGAAGTATGTTTTTCACTCTTGTTGGTTTCCTCACCAACTGATGCAGATCCAGTCGAGCAACTAGTCTTTTAGGACCTCACTAGTTCAGTCAGTGGTGCTGCTGCAGAGCCATTCTTAGCTGTGGATGTTAAAATCCCCACCTAAAGTATGTTTTGCTCTCTTGCCATCCTGAGAGCTTTCTCCAAGTGTTGTTCAACATGGAAGAACACTGATTCATTAGCTGAGGGTAGTCAGCACATAATAATCAGCAGGGGGCTTCTTTGTCAAATGATTAACCTTGAAGCCATGAGTTTTAATGGGAATTGGCATCAATGTTGAAAATTCCCAGGACAACTCCCTCCTGACTATATGCCACTCTGCCACCTGTTGGATCTGCTGGTGGGACATGACTTATCCAGAGATGGTGATAGTGGTGTCTGGGTACTTTAATCCATGAGTATGACTATGTCAGGCTGTTGATTAACAAGTCTGTGAGATAACTGTCCCAATTTTGGCACTACCTCAGATTTTAATAAGGAGGACTTTGCAGGGTTGACAGGGTTATTTCCGCTTTTGTCTTTTCTGGTACCTAGGTTGATGCCAGGTGGTCCATCTGGTTTCATTTCTTTGAGACTTTGCAGTGATTGATGCAACTGAATAGCCTGCTAGGCTATTTCAGAGGGCAGTTGAAAATCAACCACACTACTATGGCTCTGGAGTCACATGTAGGCCAGACCAGGTGAGGATGGCAGATTTCTTTCCCTGAAGCACAATAGTGACAATAACTGATCTTCCAGAAGACGTCTCATGCTTTTGGTGTCCCTTCCAATGGTGCAACTTTGATGAGGTTTTTAAGCCTGATTTTCTTTTTTGGAAACTGTTGTCATATTCAATTCTGCGGAACCACTCAGGTGGTAGTCTATCCATGCTTTCTTGAGTGGGTGGTAAAATGTTCCAATAATTATCAACTGCATATTTTTTGCAGTATATGGAAGCCAGTGTAAAAAGGAAAATCTAAATATTAAACAAAACTGACTCTTTTATTGTCTCTGTTTCTATTATCTCATCACAATTTGTGCATCCACACTTTTAGTTTGATTTAAATATAATTTATGTGTCTTTTTCTTGTACCAAGTTGTTTAGATTCTGTCAGGTGGATATTTATTATGTTGGTGACAGAAACAGAACAGCTGCTCAATAATGACTGATATTTAACACACAATGACCATAATAACACCCATTTTGAATCACAGTGTGGAGTTTGCACATTCTCCCCGTGTCTGCGTGGGTTTCCTCCGGGTGCTCCGGTTTCCTCGCACAGTCCAAAGATGTGCAGGTCAGGTGAATTGGCCATGCTAAAATCGCCCGTAGTGTTAGGGGTATGGGTGGGTTGCGCTTCGGTGGGTCGGTGTGGACTTGTTGGGCCAAAGGGCCTGTTTCCACACTAAGTAATCTAATCTAATCTAAAATCCTTGGAAAATGAACTTCCATCCTCTCTGTAATGATACTTGCTTTTTGAAGGTTCTTGGTTTTGCATACCCTGTTCACAGATGCCAAGGCTCCCCTGTCAAGGACAATGAAATGGACACTGAAAGGCTGACAACCTGTAAAACATGTTTGAGTTCAATTGCAGGCAAATTAATCAATTTCTTTGTGCTAAGAGCAAAATGTGGAGCAATTTGCATCCTCTATACCACCAATACACACTCGTTGTGGTATGTCATGTTGACACAATGTATACCCCAATTTTTCAATCTTACTTTAACACAATCTTCCAGCTCAAAGACCTGCAATGCAGAGGACAAGAATAGCAATATAATCAAAACACCACTATGTACAAGATCCCATCTGAATCTCAATCCCATCTAGGTTTTCAGATATTTAAACACAATGGTTTGCCTAAGTATTTACAGGATGTGATTATTTATGGTTATAATTGAGACTTACTTTCATGACCTCAGTGTATACATTTAAGATCTGCATGAAGACAAAAGTTTAAACAATCTTTTATCTTTATTTCTGATTTTATATTTTAACTGAAATTAATGTTGATATAGGAAGGGAATCAATCAATTGTAACAGTATTAGTAATCCTGAACCCCAAACTGGTGTTCTGGGAATGGGGCAAAAGTGTAACTCAAGATAGGGCAAAAGCGAGAACTGCAGATGCTGGAAATCAGAGTCTAGATTAGAATGGCGCTGGAAAAGCACAGCAGGTCAGACAGCATCTGAGGAGCAGGAAAATCGATGTTTCGGGCAAAAAGAATCTGGAATTAAAAAAACTAGCCTAATAATAAATAAACAATTGCAAGAAAAATATCTAGTCACTCATGTCCTTTAGGGAAGACAGTCTCCAGTCCCCACCTGGCCTGCCCTACAAGAATCCAGACACACAGCAATGTGATTGACTTTTAACTACCCAATAGGCAATTAAGGATAAACAATAAGTTTGGGCCCAGCCAACAACACCCATGTCAATTCATGACTTTTTTTAAAAAACCTTAATTTAAGATCAGTAATGAGGTTACATTGTTACCTTGAAAATGTCAAACACTATTTTCCTCACCAGAATCACATCTAATGTTAACTGTAACTTGATGTTATGTGTTATGTATAAACAATATTATATCAGAGTCAATTTGTTTATTTTAGGATTGGTTTGTGAAAATGACAAATTCTAAATGACTAATTCTATGACCCAAATATCAACAACATACATAATTAACTTGCTGATGAGCAATATAAACATTTATAAATTAAAACCGCAAGCATGTCTTAACATCTTTGGCCAGTACTAATGAGGAAATAAGTGGTTGTTACAGCTAAAACAATTAGTATTACATGATTTCAAACAACCACAAGCCTCAAGAAAATAAATTTTAAAGTAAGGTCAACTGTACCAATTGCTTGATTTCAGTATGCTATAAATGAACAAAATATTTGAATGCATAATCTTAATACGAATTCAATGATTTGCTGAAAAAGGAACATATTGTTGCCACTTTTTCTCTTGCACTCATCAGCACAATTTGCAAGAATTCAAAGTAGATGGGAAACAATATTTATACTGTAAGAGAAGGGATTGCTGAATGGTTGGCAAGTCGGTTTTGATTGGTGGTTGTATTACCATGGATCAGTTAATGATGGCTGACAGTTAACAGTCAAGTTTTGTTTAAATTCTAAGCAAGACAAGTTCACTCTGATCAAAATATTACTCTAGAAATGAACAAGCCAAGGGCCATTAGCCATTTTGTTGTAATAAAACAGATGCATTTTTGTGTACATGTCCCTTCTGTCTGCAAAGGACAGGGCCCTCTGCATAATATATGTAGCTTCTAGACACAAAATTGACCACACTGTGAGATTGATGACAATCGTAAATTACTTCTCAGCATAATTTCACGCATCGTTAGTATTATGTAGCAAATACTGTCCTGTTGTAGAATCATATCTAATATTGGCCACTGTTATGGGAATTTCTAAAGCACAATTGGACTGTTGGATGCAGTCAGCACCTTGTTTGTTGTGAACAGCCAAAAACATATCCTAGTTTTTTTTTAGATTAGACTTACAGTGTGGAAACAGGCCCTTCGGCCCAACAAGTCCACACCGACCCGCCGAAGCGAAACCCACCCATACCCCTACATTACCCCTTACCTAACACTACGGGCAATTTAGCATGGCCAATTCACCTGACCCGCACATCTTTGGACTGTGGGAGGAAACCGGAGCACCCGGAGGAAACCCACGCAGACACGGGGAGAACGTGCAAACTCCACACAGTCAGTCGCCTGAGTCGGGAATTGAACCCGGGTCTTCAGGCGCTGTGAGGCAGCAGTGCTAACCACTGTGCCACCGTGCCGCCCACTCATACACCTTTTTGGACTAGGACAAGAGCATCCTATAAGTGGTATATACGATTCCTATGACTACTGCATAATAGCAGCATGACACTTGGCTTAACCTGTTCCTCAAACTTTTGAGGTATCTGAGAAATATGAAGTAGATGCAAACTTTCAAGATCAAGAATGATCACTTCGGACTTTTCATCTGTTTATTCAATATACAGTGAGAAATGATCTGATCAGGGGAGCCAGTATCCCACAGGATGGCTTTGATGTTCCCTGTTTTTAGTATCAAGATTGTGTGACAATCAAATGGCTCAGGCCTTACTTACAAGGTTGCTGATTAGACCAATCTTATATTGTGTGGAACTATAAGAATCCTAATGGGTATATTGACCAGTGAAGGTCAGTATATAGTAGACAGTACTTGAAACTCTTTGGGTGATTCTCCAAGTAGGACATGAAGGGAAGTGAGCTCATTTGACTGCTCCAATCTTAAGATTAATTTGAGCATCGAATGCCACCCATTAAATTTTGTAAGGAACTTCATATATTCAGCTGAGGATTCAAGAACAGCAACCCTATCATCTACATATCAGAAATTTGTAAGGTGTTGGCAGTTAGGTTACATTCCATTAAAGACATGTTTCTCAAGGAACCCAAGAAAGCTGTCTGCAAGAGTTGGGTTTAATGTGGATCCTATGGCAACACCATATATTTGGACATACATTGTATTGTTAAAACTGAACTGAACCCTATGCAAATTGCTGAGTTCACAAGTTCAACAAATGTGCGTACTGGAACCTAATGATCAATACACAAAATCTTGTTTTTACAAACAAAAGCAATGTGTATATACACTCTGTCTATTTTAATGTAGCAAGTCTGATAAGTGTTATTTGCCAGCTCATTCTTGGGCAATGCAATGATCAATCAGAATATTCTTGCATTGATCAAAACTTGAACAAAACTTGTCAGTTAACTGTCTGTTTTTATTAACTGGCTTATTTTCCATGGCAATACCTCTACCAGTTAGATGCCCATTTGCCAACTATTGCACACTCTTGTCCCTTTTGGTATAAATAACGATTTTGCATTTGGATTTCTTTAAAAAAGTCCTGACAAAAAAAATCAATAAAATGTACCTTTTTTCAGCAATACTCAGTATTTCATTGGAACATCTAAATAGAGTTAATGGAATAAAGCTTATCATGTATAAAGAGGTCATATGTAGCTTGGAACCTTCAAAAGTTGATCGAACCCTTTCAATTTTTGATCACTTCCAGTAGTAGTGGGAACATTACAGAAGTCATTCTGAAAAGTTGGTAACTTCATTTAACCTCTCATTGTCTTTTTTGTAAATGATATTCTATTTCACCTAAGAGTTGTACAAGTACCTTGCACAACACAATCAATACTGTCTAGATTCACAACAAGCTACTAATCATTGAAGGTTGGTAGTATAGTGGTTTGATATCACTGTTGCCTAGAAACAAGTCACAGATAATACAACCTAGATTTGTAGCAGATCATCATTTAGAAAATGTCAATCTGGTTGTTTCCAAACACATGGAGAGGATGTGACTACAGCAAAATTTAAAAATCATCAATCCAAAATGAGCTTATTTGAATAATAGTCACAGAACAAAATTATATGAAGGCACCATTTTATCAATTGGACCTATGCCCACTCTTTCAAAGAGTTTTTCCAATTAGTCACAGCCTGAACTCACTCTGAACGGAATGGCAAATTATGCCTGTTCAGCTCTTTAATTAATATCATTTTGAAAGTTATTATGAAAGCTGGTTCTACTGTCATTTCAGATACTTCATGCCACATTATCAAACTCATTGCATGATCTGTTACGTCCTCAGGTTGCCTCTGATCCTCTTTTGATTTCTGTGTCCAGTGATTACAAGCCCTTCTGTTGGTAGAATAGTTTCTCCATTTCCTACATCACAACAACACTTCAAAAGTACTTAACTGGTTGCAAAGTGCTTTGAGATGAAAAGTGCTATTTAAATACTAGTCATCTTATCTTTCTTACTTATTTATTCAGTCAAACTACTTAATAGTTTTGAACATCGCCCTCTCATCTTCCCTCAGCCCTCTCTCCCAGAAGGAGGAAAGAAAATGAGTTTGCCTCGTCTTTTCACAAACCTGGTACAAATCTAGCAAATCTCCTCAGCATTCAATGTCACATGTTGACATGTTCATTAAATTAGCAGCTCATAACTGGCTACAATACTCCAACATTGGCCTAATTAGTATCTTGTAAAGATTTAGCGTAACGTGCTGTTTTTCTGCCTTTTTTATTTTGTGGTGCAAGATACTGATTTGCACCATGATGGTCAACTCACTGTTAACCATTGCACTATGGAAGCTTTGTGTGTTGAGAATGATGTTGAAAGTGTCACATCTGGTGATGAACAGGTCCAGCTGGAGCCTTTGTGTCAATCTTGGATGTTTCCAGCAAACCTTGTGGCATGGCTTGATCTAACAAAAAGTGTAAGCTACTTAAAATTTGGGCAGTATAGTACAAATGGGCAATGGGGGTCAGGAGCCCCAGGCTGGCATGTTAGACTCCATTGCATTTGTTGTGGATGAAGATAGTGGGCTAGGAAGGTTCAGATTGACTGGCCTTTGTTTTCTTTTGACTCTCTTCTTGTCAACTGAGATTGTCATTTCTACTCACTACTTTCTATGCCCTTCCAAACATTCAGCCTCAAGAAGTCAGAGACTTTCTTCCAGTTGTCAATGGCAACATCATCATAATGACAAGTCACTTGCAGGTGTCCTGTAATTTAGCTATGCATGCCCGAAAGGCTGTGAACAAGAAATGAATTTACATTACAGAAGGTTTTTTTGTGTCTACAATTGTCATCAATCTGATGAATGTGACTGAGTCAATGTAACTGTCACTGGCTTAACTATGAAGATGCATGATGGACTTATGTAATCCGAAATCTTTGAACTGGGCTCACCTTGTGATATTAAGAGATGTCAAAGTTCTGTTTGAGACAATGAAAGTGAAAACTATTCAGCCTTTTCTCCCAACAAGCGTATGTTGTAAATTGTAGTTCTGAAACCACATGAGAATAGATAAAGTCATAGAGATTTACAGCATGGAAACAGACCCTTTGGTCCAACCCGTCCATGCTGACCAGATATAGATTTAATTCAATCAAGATCTGCTTCTTGACAATGACAATGTGGGCAGATACCTTGACCATGATGTTCAGCAAGGAGGTGACTTAATGGTTGTAATTTTGCAGTTACCCTTTGTTGTTGTAAAAGGTCATAAGATTTGTAACATGTATATCCATGGGCACCACCTCCCACTCCTCCACCACACACCCCATGCCAAGTATTGGCTCATCCAGCAACACCTACTTGCCATGAATGAATAAAAAAGAGTGAATTTGGAAAAATTGACGTTTTCATCAGTTTACATCATTTGAAAGCACAATTCAGTTTTATGAGGAGAAAGTAAAAAAAAAACTAGATTATCCATCAGATTTTCCTCCATTCAGATGTTGGCAGACTTGGTTTGCATTTCCAATATTTTGCATGTTTTTCCAGTCATTGAACATTCGTGGTTTTTCCTAAACTTGCACTGAATAAATTTAATTATAAATCATGAATAAATGTAATTATAAATCGGAATTTTCTGCTGTTTGCTTCTGAGTCAAAATAATTGTGACAACCAGTTAGGCTTGTCAATCTGAAAAGTTGCAGACAGAGAGGGAGAAGAATGATTTCATAAACTGAGGATGTGGAAGGTTCCAGTATAAGCTGTATGAGGGAAGAAGGTGGATCCAAGAAAGGGAAAAAATAACTAATGTGAAGTAAGAGATGAGAGGATGAAAGTTCTAGCCTACTGACAGGAGTGTCATCCCAAATTTACTGACGCCTCCAGTCCAGTTTTTCATAAGTTTAGAGCCCAATCTCTGCATTGTTGTAAGATACCTGAGTCTTTTCAATGTCATAATCACTTTTAAAATGGGGACCAGAACCTGGTCCATGCAAAATGCACCCAACTTAAGCACTTCAGGAGGCATTGATTGGCTTGAGGTAGAATAGGGTAGCCTCACATGATTTTTCACTCTCTGTTCCAAAATGCAGCCACTCAACACTAAAGTTAATCTGCCATATTCATTTAAATTAGTAGCCAGGACAACATTTATGAGGATGTAATGGGTGTACATTAGTTATAGATAGCAATCCATTTGTTTTTCTACAAAGGATTTCAATCTTCCTGTTGTTGCCTGTAGCCCTGGCAGGTTCCATAGCTACTGTACTGCTGCCTTGGATACATACAAATAACTTCTGTTATTGAATGTATATGCCAGTACTCATCGTATTAATGTACGAACAAATTACTGAAGATGCTGGAATCTTTATTGAAAACAACAAATGCTGGAGATCACATCAGGTCAGGCAACATCCATGAGAGAGAGCAAGCTAATATTTTGAGTCTAGATGACTCTTTATCAGAGCTGAATTGCTATTAATATTGCCTCTGTTTCACCTCATGGCAAACAAATAAAAATGTGCAAAATTATGGAATGATTGCCAGATGTTTCCAATTTATTGAGCATTCATGGAATAAAGCTGTTCAACAGGAAATAGTGTTTTTACGTGGTAGTAGCAATGTTTCCACCAGCTACAGATGCTGCCATCTGAAGAACAGAATAGTGGGAGGTAATGCGTCTTTGGAGACATGTACAGTGCCTTCTGACTAGTCATTCAGATCAGACATAATGCTCACCACTAACACAGTTGAAGAGATCAGATCACAAGTTCAGTCCCAAATAGATTACTTATCAACTTCAAAGCATAAATCAACAATAATGACCTTGTTTATTCAAGATTAGAAGACAGGCTAGCACATGTATGTTGTAAGCAAACACATCATACCTGTCATCAAATAATAGAGACATATAGGAAATTTTATCTTTTGGCATGATATAAATCTTGTTGATTTTGCTTCATGGGTAGCTCTTGTATTTTGCTTTGAAGATGCAGGCTAATTAAAGCAACTGTAATTGTTAAATATGTTTAATGATTCCTTCGACTTTTGTACTTAAAATAGTATTGGTGTACGGTGAAGTGGTACAAAAGTGGTAATTGGACTAATGGAATGTTAGCTCTTATCTCAAACATAAAGCAGTGAAAATATTACAGGCTCAAGTTCCGGTTCACCGGCATCTGGAGCACGATGTTTTGTTTTCAGAGCCACACCTCAGGAAGGGTATAATGGCTTTAGAAGATATGCAGCACCGATACATCAGAATGATACAGGGCTGAAATGGCTTAATTATGAGGACAAGGTACACAAACCACCTAATGAAGGAGCAGTGTTCCAAAAGCTAGTGCTTCCAAATAAACCTGTTAGACTATAACCTGGTGTTGTGCGCTTTTTAACTTTGTACACTCCGGTGCAGCATTGGCATCTCCAAATCATAACTCAACTTACATTTCTTAGAGAATAGAAGATTAAAGGAGAATCTAATTGAGAGAATTAAAGCTGATAGGTAAATAAAATTTGTTTCTTCTTCGAGGTAATGGATCTAACACATGGGGCCTAACCTTAAAATTATAGTTAGCTTTCATTTACAGAAAGGTAATGAAGGTCTAGACCTCACTACTTATAAAAAGTAGTGATATGTCAAAATTACAACTGTGAAGATCATAATGTTTTGGGACATTATTTTTAAATTTAGGATAAATGAAGGACATCATATCAGCCTGATAGCAATCATGGGTGGGTTTGATTGTTAAAAATCTAACAAAAGCTCAGATTGAATTCCTGAAGAGTTGTAAGAATGGATCTACCTAGATACAAGGTTAATATGTTTCACATTGTCATGGGAAAGAGGGTGGAGGAAGCCATATTTGAAATCAGGTTTCCCTTCAAATCAGTGAATTTTTACAGATAGATAACTAAAGTTCTCTGTGATTAACAGAGAAGAGGCTGTTTGACTCTGACTTGCTAGCTACTGCAGCTGAATGAAGGAGGGAGAAAGTTATTAGTTGAAGAAGTGCATCCTGCTGCCTTTTAAGGGCTTTGGCAGCTTAGTTCTGTCATGACCATGTGGAAGAACCAGAGCAGGCTTTATTGCTGGCAGTGTATTTGTGCAACTCTCCAAAAACTTAGGAAAATGACTAGAGTTAGTCACTTGACTTTTAACTTGACAAAATGGGATACAAGAACTCATTGAAAGCTGAAAGCAAATGTGGACTGTTTGCTAGTAGAACTGTAATTTGACAAGAGTTTGCCAAGGGTGTTAAGTGTCATCTCACTATGCAATTTATTTCAGCTCCTGACTAGAAATTTGAATTTAATTTTAATGTTTTAAAGCATTATTTTTTAAAGTAATGCCAGCAGCAAGTATTCAATTCCCATTCTAGATGAGATAGACTTGGAAACATCCTTCTTTTCCTGTGTGTCTAGGTGTGAAAGGCAATGGTAAAATACCACTGTTAAAAACTGCATAAAAACAAGTCAGTATGAAGCATTGAATAAGCTAAGAACTTGCCTTCAGGTGAAGAATAAATGAATGTTCCTATTTAAATGTGTGCTATCACCACATATTTACAAGATTTGTGACAACACTTTTTTTTGTGTTTCTAACCTCAACAAAATTTGTGTTTTAAAAGCAGAAGAGATTAAATATTAGCTTGATACCATTTTACACTGCAATCCTTTGAGTTTAAAATATATGCATATTGCATATTTTAACTTGTGTTTCTAAATAGGATGATAGCAATTATTTTAATTTGGACATTTTGCTAAAACTGTCCAAGTATTTATTCGAAATACTAAAAGCAGCAGCCCAGGGAGCAGACATCATTCTTGTATATGCTGTATTCAGTTAGATTAAGCAAATGGCTAATGATCACAAACCATAATTTTATTCCCATTATCAGTGATGTACCTGGGATAATTCAGTATGGTCTACTATTTTGTATGGGTCGGTCAACTTTGAACATTTTGCAGCTCTGACTCAGTTTCTAGCACTCTTGTTTCTGAGTCAAACGATTAAGGCTCAGGTACTGTACCAGCACCTAATGCACAAAAATTGACACTGACCTTCTGTGCATTACTGAGGGAGTGTTTAGAAGGAGGTGCTCTCTTTCAGAGAGATATTTGCCCGAGATTCTGTCTACCTTCTCACATAGACATGAGATTTTATGGCACTATTTTGAAGAAACACAGTAGTTTCATGACCAATGTATAACCTTTCATCAATATCTCCAAAGACAGATTATCTGGTTACTATTGAGATTGCTGCTGTGGGAATTTGTTCAGTACTTACTGCTTGCTGAAAAATGACTGCATTTCAGAAGTGTGTCACTGCTTTTTAGTCCTAAAATCATAGGAACGCTATAAATTTCTTCATAGTAAGCTTTCTATTTCCACAAAGAGAAACTAGTAAGCATGATGATTTGGAGATGCCTGTGTTGGACTGGGGTGTATAAAGCTAAACATCACCCAACACCAGGTTATAGTCCAGTAGGTTTATTTGGAAGCACTAGCTTTCAGAGCACTGCTCCTTCATCAGGACAACCACCTAATGAAGGAGCAGAGTTCTGAAAGCTAGTACTTCCAAATAAACCTGGTGGACTAAAACCTGGTATTGTGTGATTTTTAACTAAGTAAATATGACAGTATTTAGTCTCTGTGGAGAGAAATTCCATCTTTTGTTTGCATTACTAGTTATGACATTTAATACAATCAGTAAAATATTGTACTTGTATCATTTAAAGATATGAACCAGATGGAAAAAGATACAAATAAACAGCTCACAAATGAAAACACTTTAAACAGAATTTGACAAAAGCTAGCAAGCAACTTCACAATACATTTCAAATGGATTTAAACTGATCTTCAATATGATCCAACTTTAAACTTGAGAGTAAGGTACTAATTATCATATATGACCAGTATTTAAGAGTGAATTGCTTATTTAGTAGACCTAAGTCACACTGTGAAATGCACTTCACTCTCAGCTGCTCAGATGCTCAACATACAGTCAGTTCTATTACAACATGTTAGTTCTGTTCTCATGCAATCCTGTGTTATTAGAAAATCATGTAATAGCAGCACCATTTAAACTAATGGGGCCAGAATTGTGTTATAGCCATTGCACACTCTAAAAGTTCACGCTATGTAAACATTGTCCCCAATTCATCAATCGCATTATAACGAATTCGCATTAATAAAATGCACATTATAGCAGAATGACATATACTTCAATAATGTATAGGCTGTATTTCTCAGGTGTTAAGTTGTAAATATGGAACAAGAACGATCAATCTACCTTTACATAATATTAAATTTTAGAAATTCCCTTAATGTCCAATGCATCTTGATGGAATTATGCTTCACCAGTCAGAGGCAGTGACTGACTGATGGCTAGAGGTAGAATATGCGGGAAAATCAACTCCAGAATCATAATGTCATACCCAAAAACACTGTTTGTCATTCATATGCAGCATCCTCAATTATTTGCAATATAAACTGTATGCACCAGAGTCACCACTGGTATGATTCTTCTAACTCCTCTCCCTGAGGGCAACAGAATTTGTATACATATGACCTTGGGATATTTTCAAGCATTGGCCTATTGTTAACACTGGAACCACTGTTTGATCTGAAGTTGAGTGTAAAGGGATCATTGGATACCAATGTGATCTCACGATACCGCTGTGTGTTTTGTTTGTACATGTAATTAAATTTTAAGATCCAAAGTCTGTAATTAGGTAAATACTGCAGGTCGCAAATGATGCCTTAAGTGCCATCTGGAAAAGCTAGTGCTGGGGTCGCTCTTGAATACTGTAACAAGTACAATACAAAAGGGTTAAATTTGCCTTATTCTGACATGAATTGGTTGATTGTTTGGGGTAGGCATAACAATCTGATGATTCTGTCCTGGAAAATGGCTCATGTCGCCATCAATAATGGCATCAGATTGGTAACATTTAATCAAATTAAAAAGTAATTTCCATTGACTCCACTTTGGATAAACAATGCAAGATAAGTATCTGTGGGGTTGAAAGCTCCAGGAGCTAGATTTGACTAAATTGTCAATCTAACACTTTATCAGATTTCACATCAAACCAGGGCTGTTGACGTTGAACAGCCGATTGATCCAATTATAATCCTGCAATCTCTAATTCAGGAATGTAATAAATGAAAACAGAACGGAGAAAGCTGACAAAGTTTGGATTTCACTCCATATCTTTTCAATCAACAGATGCTCCTGGACTGTTATTGATCAGGCATTCAGCTTTCAAAGCCCTCCTTGTCTGTCAAAACAGCCTTCTGAAGTCCTTGGTAAATTATATGTCCTACTGTTAACTCACAACCATCACAACTTGTTCCAAAAGTTCCCCTTTTTCTGAATGACTAGTAAGTTAACAATGTAAAATTCTGTTCCTGAAGATTTGAGTATAGTTTTGTAATAAAGTCTATTGCTTCTGTCTTTCTAACTAATGTTATTATTACAACTTCATAATTTCATTAATAAGTACATCAGGGCAATAATATTAAGTTATACTTAAAACAATGGTGGTTAGTTTTAAATTGTTTAATCATGTTAAAAAATCAATATATGTTTCTGATAAAAGATAATTGACTACAAAAATATTCAGGAATAGAGCGTTTGCTTATTTTAACTTGCATTGTGATTACATTGTCACATTGGATAATTATTTTGCATATTTAATTTAATTTGGCCATTCATATTCTGAAAATAAAGTAGAGACAACTTGTATGCTGAAGTAACCAGTTCATTTATGTGTTGGTTATGATTATAGTTCCCCCTACCCCTAGAACATAAGGTTCAGGTTTAAGTTGCAACTGGCATAAACATGTGTCATAGAGTCATGCAGCATGGAAACAGGCACTTTGGCTCACCATGAACAGGTTGACTTTAAAAAACAAAAATAGTACTACGTAAGAGCACAAAGAAAGTCATTTTCTCATTTAATTGATCAATAGACATCAAAATACACCAGTTTCTGGGCTAAATCCAACTTTGAGCTTGCAATGTCCTTCAATTATTATCCTTCAATTCAGAGTCAAGAATTATCATACAAACATATGAACATTTGAAATAGGAGCAGAAGTAGACAGTGGATTGAACATTTAAATTTGGCAGAGGTGCAAGACGGACAGTAATGGAGTGGCTACCTGTTATACATCAGGACTGATTTTTCTCTTCAAGTGAGGCTAAAACCCAAATCCAAAATTAAAGACAGATTCACAGAATGAAATCAGGTATCACACAAAAATAAAGCCTGATCTATTTGAAAATTTCTATTCTTTCATGAGGCAAAATTATCTGGAGATTTGGCTCAAAGATGAATAGATTTGAGGTACAGCTCAGTCATGATCTAATTAAACTACAGAATAGACTTGAGGTGCCAAATGGCCTCTTCCTGTTCTTGTGGAACCTTATGTTTCTGCAAATTTATGAAAAAAATCATAACTTTGAATTGACCAATTCTGATAACGTATCAGTTAGGTAACGTTAATTAATGAGGATGCCAAATCAAACATATTAGATTCGATATAAGAAACTTTTTCCATATTCCAAGATGATTTTAATTAATAAGATTATAGACTCTTACTTAATGCCTAATGGCAGGAAAGGAATCTGTCTTTTTTTTTGGAAACTGGTAACCTTAATTTTATAACCAGTTGTTATGCTCTTTACTGAATGTAAATTTAAACTATTAATCTGAACACTCTCCATCTCACAACTACAGCTCCCCATGATCCCTTACATACAAAGATACCTGACAACCTCCACAACTCTATTGAATAGGCACCCTGTTGAATGTCTTCTCCTATCCATCCACACAATAGTGATGGATCTAACACCTCACTCGACTCAACACCCAAAGCTGACTCTTTACATGCCTATGGCTTGAACGTTCTGAGGGCAAACAAATCTCCCCTGGCTTAACTGACCATGACCTGACTGTGAATGCTACTCCTCAGAATATCTAGTCCATTGTTTCTCATTTCTGCTCCCTCCAGATCTGTTGGAATTTAATATGTGATTATTATTTGTGTATTTATGTTGCAGTGTGCAGCACTTGGATTGTGAAAAGATACTGATCATCTGGCAGTGGGAAACACCAGAAGATTAGTGTGTGTGTGTGTGTGTGTGTGTGTGTGTGTGAGATTTCAACCTGTCAAGTGCAGATGTTGGCTTGGCTTGTCATATTGGTATGTTCTTTTTTTGGTTAAAATTGGATTCTGCACATGATAATTTTCAGTAGTTAGTTCTATAGTTTCTCATAAATTAAAAGATCTGTAATCATTAGTAATCCCAAATGCAATTTACAGGTACAAACCAATTGAACCTGTATGCATTTGACATGAACTGATGTTGCAGCTTTTTAAATGTTGAATGATTGCAGAGCTTTAGATGCAAAGTGATCGAGATGTCCTCGTGAATGAATCATTAAAGGTTAGTGTGCAGATACAGCACAAAATTAGAAACACTAATGGTATGTCATGATTCATTGTGAAAGAAATTGAATAAAAATGTAGGGAGGTCATTGCTTCAATTATGCAGATGAAACCATGTCTGGTGTATTGTGCACCGTATTGATTGCTTTACACAAGCAAGGATTTAAATGCATTGGAGACAGTTCAGAGAAGGTTTACTAATCTAAACCTGGGAAGGACAGTTGTCCAATGAGAAAAGGTTGGACAGGCTGGGGTTTCCATCCACTGGAGTTTAGAAAAGTAAGGGTTGACTTGGTTGAAATATGTAATATACTGAAAGGTCTTGGTTGGGTAGATGTGGAGGGGATGCTTCTTCTTCTTGGATAATCGAGAATGATGAGGTTACTTATTAAAAATTAGGGGTTGCCCATTTACAACATAGCCTGGTGAATATTATTCCCCCCTCAGGGGGTCATGAGTCATTTTAATTCTCTTGTGATGAAAGTAGAGTCCTTGAATATTTTAAAAAAGAGTTTGATAGATTTTTATTCAGCAAAGGAATGAGAGGCTATCAGGAGCAGTTGGATATATAGACTGGGGTTACACACAGATAAGTCATGATTGAATGAAATAGCAGGGTAGGCTTGAGAGACTAAAGGACCTCCACCTGTTGGTGATTTATTCATTTATATGTTTTTATAATTTAGTGTGCACTTTTGTCAGTCTCTCTATTTCTGGCAATTATTTGTGCTCCATATTTTAGTTTGTGTATAAAATGCCTCTTCAATGCTTTTAGTAACACAATTATAACATCCAAATCATTCCAGGTTAAACAATTTGGAAATATGAGAAGGAATTGTGCAAATGTAAATTATCCCTTTGCCAGTTCATTATTTTTTAAGTCTTGACAATTTGGACATTTACCATTTGTTATTTTTTATTCAAGATATGTCAGAAAAACATTTCCATGAACATTCACACAGTGTTCTTGCCCAGTGCAGTGATCCACAATTTGCACACAATGTGAAAGGATCATTGTTGATTAACGTGGTTTCAGCCATCACCCCTGTCATATGCATGAATAACTATGAATATGCATAAGAATACTGTCAGTCTTTGGTTCTAAGCACCTTCAAAGCAGTCTCTATGGTAAGAATTAGTCAAGAAGTCTTGTAATATGCATTCAGTAGTTCAGAATAGTCCACTGTCAGACTCAGTGTAATGTTTTTCTGGGGGAAAAAAACAATGCACACTTACATACCTTATTTTTTGAAATATTTCATATTGCTTCATATACCTTGAATTAATCTGAAATATAGCGATTACTAATATTTCTATGAAGTCTTATGTCTGTACAGTTGTGTACCTCACTATCTGTATTCATTTGAGAATAATTTTATGGTGGGTTTTATTTAAATTGTTTACGTTCAAATCGAATCCGTTATTACATCTTGTGTTTCTTGGTCTTTAGACAACAATCAATCCAATGGCCATAACACCTTCCAATTTTATCTCCTTTTCTTTGCCCAGGAGAGGCATTTAGGTGGTTCTGTTGATGCCCATTAAAAAGCCACTATGAACTGCACTTTAACCAAAAAGAGTTACTTCCCAGAAGATGAAAGGAGTCTTAATTGCAATAATGAAATGAAAGTCTCTTAGATGTTCAGGTTTTCAATGTAACCTCTGTTTGGCCAGATCCCCACATCCTAATGGAATCAAGGACATATTGAGAAAGTGCTAGAGCAACCTTGCACATAACATCACCGAGCATGCATAGCATGATGTTTGCAGTTAGAACAGACTAGAGGTTGATTGAGACTTGAACAGAGGAAGATAGTAGTATTTAGTATTAATATGTAACAAATAGTGTTACTTTAGAGCGTATACCTGAAGACAGTTGGTGATTATACATGTTCCTCTCTGAGTCTATCTTGAAACTAAACTCTCAGCATGGCCTCAAATCATGCAATAAAGGATTGTGGTGGGTAGGTGATTCACTAACTGGGAAAATGTGGCAGCAATAAATATCAAGAAACAGACATGTGATCATCTGGAGAAGACTAAAACAAAAAAAAACTTTAAAAAAATTAAATCATCAAATACAGCTTTAATACCAGTCAGAAAAGCCACAGACCTAAACAGCTGCTGCAAAAGGAAGCATCTCTGAACACAAAACTCCTCCAGAGAAACCACACAACAATTTTCAGAAAGCCCTTTCGTAGCTAAATGTAGGGGAAACAAGTCTTTTTAAAAAAAAAGCAAGAGTAGTAAAGGCCAACCAGCAACTGAGAGGAGAAATCAAAATGGAGTTCTCATGAAAAGACACTAATTACTTCACCCTTCAAAGGAATGGAAGGGACAAAAAAGGTTGATTTCCACAAAATCAAAACTGAGGAGCACTTTAAAGACTTCTAATAGTGATTTGACTGAAATATTTACTCAACTTTTTTTTTGTGTTGTCAACATAATTCTTCAGGTGGAGACTTAAAGAAAAAAATGGAGCAAAACTGTTTCCACTATTTGAAATATCAGAACGCTAACAGTGACATTATAGAAAGCTTTATTATTTTGACTTTTGGTGTGAATGACAACCAAGGCAACGAGGAGGTTTTATTGATGTTATTATCATAATCTGAAAATCAGATATTCATGTGTGAAACTGATCTTGCGATGTCGAATATGATGTGAAAATATTTCAAACATCAGAAAAAAATGCTATAAGTGATCGAAGGGAATCATATTTAATTCTATAAAAAAAAATTTATCAAGTGAAACCATTTTGAAAAAGTTCCATCTACAGATATTGAAAACACAGTTCTGAAGTCATGCTGTTTATGCTCTGTGATTAGCAGCTTCCTTAATGTTATGTGCAGGGTTGCTCAAGGGTCCTGAAGCCCTTTCTCAATCTGAATTTGACAAGCCCTCAATTCCATTAGTATGTGGGGATCTGGCCGAATAGAGTTTACATCTAAAATCTGAGGTTTTCAGCTTCATTATCATAATTAAGGCCCCTTTCTACCTTTTGGGAAGTAACTCCTTTTGGTTAAAGTGCAGTTCATGGTGGCTATTAAATGGACATAACAGAACCACCCAAATGCCTTTCCCGGGCAATGAAAAAGAGAGGAAAGTGGAGGGTGTCATGGCCACTGGATTGATTGTTGTCTAAAGGCCAAGAAACAATAGATGTAATAATGGATTAGATTAGAACCTAAACAACTTAAACAAAACCCACCACAAATGTATTGTTAAGTAATACAGGTACTGATGAATGCAGTTATACAAACATAAGACTGTACAGCAATATTATTAGTCTCTGCATTTCAGAGTAATTCAAGGCATATGAAATAATTTGAAATATTCCTAAAAATAAGAAAATTACTTCAAGAATGGACACCAAATCAAATTTAGCACACTTCTCTACGATGCGGGAAGAATATTAGATTATGGGGAGGCAATGGCTTAGTGGTATTACCTTTGAATTTGTTAATCAAGAAACCCAGGTAATGTTCTGGGGATCCAGGCTCAAATCCTGTCATGTCAGATGATGGAATTTGAATTCAATAAAAATCTGGAATTAAGAGTTTAATATTGACCCTTGAAACCATTACTGATTGTCAAGGTGACAAAAACTGGTTCATTAATGCATTTTGGATAAGGAAACTGTCATTCTTACCTGGTCTGGCCTACATGTGACCACAGAACCACAGCAATGTGATTGAGACTTAACTGCCATCTGGGTAATGAGGTAGAGGCAATAAATGCTGGCCCAGCCAGTGATATCCACATCCCATGAATGAATGAATAAGATCGCATCTTAAGTAGACAGCAAATCAGTAAGAAACAAATTACATTTGACAAATTCCTAACTTGATAATATTTTCCTGAACTTTGCCTTCTCCTAATCTGTCTTGAATCTAAACTCAGTGTGGCACCAAATTGCACAAGGGATTAATTTAGCAGATGGGTTCAGCAAACTCTTTGCATCCCCATACTTGCCTGAGGAGTATCTGGGACTGGGTACCACCTGCCCTTGCTCTCCAACATTCTGTTCAAGAACACAATCCCACCACTAGGCTTCCAATTATCCTTCATGAGCCCCATGATTATTTCGATCCCATAGCCGGCTTCCACTTCCTACAGTCTCTCCCAGTTGACCTGACTCCAGATCCCTCCACAATCTTTCTTGGTCCTGTGGTGCTCACTAGCATTTCCCTATCTGATTAAAAGTTCAGATTTTCAATTAGCTACAAATCATAACATCATATGTACAGTGCTGTGTCTTTTGGTCATGCTCTTCACCCATCAGGTCAGGTAAATAAAAGTTTAACCCAAAGTGCCTAGCTACAGTTACTGTTCTTTCCCTATGTTGTCACCTCAAGAACTCCGAGGATCTAGTTTTGGTTTCTTTATCGAACTACTTGCTTT
Source organism: Hemiscyllium ocellatum (assembly GCF_020745735.1). Lineage (NCBI taxonomy): Eukaryota > Metazoa > Chordata > Chondrichthyes > Orectolobiformes > Hemiscylliidae > Hemiscyllium > Hemiscyllium ocellatum. The sequence continues at coordinate 43,458,915 of NC_083413.1, read as the reverse complement.
TTCTCAGTGATATTGTTGACGGAAAATAAAACTGCTTCCACACTGTTACTTTTATCCAACTTTGCTTTCCACCTCTTTCCTTAAAGTCTCAATCAGTTCTATGGCTGTATACTATACAGTCAAACTGTATTAATGGATGAGTGAACATTTCATCTAAGTAACGTCAAGTTGACCAAAACCATTATTTTCAAACACCAATATAAATTTAAGTTGCTTCCCACCAAATCATGGAGCTACGTCTAGAGGTCATAAAAGGCATGAGTTGGAATGGAGTCTTACAATGTTGCAGAGGTAGAAGTAAGTGTTGTACTTGGCTATTTGGTTGGAACCTCATCTTGTGTTTAAGTAGCAATATTGCAAACAGATAAGCTGGCTCAAATCATAGGTGCTAGGGAGCAGGATGGAGTCAGTAATCTTTGACAGAGTTCAAAGACATTGTCTTCAATTTTCCCAAAGCTTAATTGCAAATAAAAAAAAACTTTTGTTCAACGAATACTGGATATTAGACAAGCAGCCTGAAAACATTGAAATCAGTGAAGTGAATCTGAATATCATCAACACACAAGCAAAAACTGAGTCTTCTATGATATTTTCATCATTGTTGTTGAAAGTAAACATTTGCACAGAAAATAATCCCGTTGTCTGACAATATTGTCAGACTCTGAATCAAAAGAAATAGTTGAGTAAATGTAAAGAATTAATATTTGGCCAGTCTTGTGAAATAGGTGGTAGTCAATGGAAAGGATAACAGGCAGCTAATGCAACAGAGTCTCTTTTACACATTCAACAAACATTAAAGTAATCCCGTAAGATACTCTGGTCAACAAAAGGATTGCCTTAGAATTGAAGCAACTTGCTTTGCCAACTCCTTACTCTGAAGCATTCTTTTATTTATCCATCTGCATATCTCCAAGCATCCTGGTACAATAACAATACAGAGAAGCAAACCTGTTTCATTGCAACTGATTGGATTCAAACTGCACTCCCTAATTAAGATTTGGAGATGCCAGTGTTGGACTGGGGTGTACAAAGTTAAAAATCACACAACACTAAGTTATAGCCCAACAGGTTTAATTGGAAGCACTAGCTTTCAGAGAGCTGCTCCTTTATCAGATGACTGTGGAGGACACAATTGTAAGACACAGAATTTACAGCAAAAGTTTACAGTGTGATGGAACTGAAATTATACATTGAAAAATACCTTGATTGTTTGTTGAGTCTGTCATCTGTTCTAATACCATGATAGCTTTACTTCTTTCATATGCAAATCACAAAACCTTTATTTAAAAAGTTACATTCTCAGGTTAACTGTAACAATTGGTGACAGCCAGACAATATTTTTAAAGTTTTAGCCCCCTGTGCTCTCTGTCTGTACTATAATGTTTATACTGATTCTAATCTAAAAAGTGAGATAGCAGAGTTTGACATGAATTCATGCAGTTTTTGAGCAAAGCACAATGTAACTCTGCAAATACAAATTCACCCCACAAACCTATATGTATGTGTGTGCGTGTGTGTGTGTGTGTGTGTGTGTGTCTGTCTGTCTGTCTGTTTGGGATGGGGGTTGTGAGTGTGAGTGTGTGTATATGTGTGTCAAAGTCTGTGAAGGGGTGTATGTGTGAGTGTGGGAGTGTGTGTGTATCTGTAAGTGTGTGTGTGTGCGTGTCTGTGTGCGTGTCTGTGTATACATGTGTCCCTGTGTATGTGTGTGTATAGGAGTGCAACAGCCTCAGTACCCAACACCAACACCAAATACCGTCCTACAACCCATCCACTTTATCCTTGATCACAACGTCTTCACCTTTGACAACCTGTTCTTCATCTAGACACATGGAACAGCTATGGGGACCAAATTTGAACCCCAATATGTCAACATCTGAAAATGTGTTGCTGGTTAAAGCGCAGCAGGTTAGGCAGCATCCAAGGAACAGGAAATTCGACGTTTCGGGCATAAGCCCTTCATCAGGAATGAGGAAAGTGTGTCCAGCAGACTAAGATAAAAGGTAGGGAGGAGGGACTTGGGGGAGGGGCGATGGAGATGTGATAGGTGGAAGGAGGTCAAGGTGAGGGTGATAGGCCGGAGTGGGGTGGGGGCGGAGAGGTCAGGAAGAAAATTGCAGGTTAGGAGGGCGGTGCTGAGTTCGAGGGAATCGACTGAGACAAAGTGGGGGGAGGGGAAATGAGGAAACTGGAGAAATCTGAGTTCATCCCTTGTGGTTGGAGGGTTCTCAGGCAGAAGATGAGGCGCTCTTCCTCCAACCGTCGTGTTGTTATGTTCTGGCGATGGAGGAGTCCAAGGACCTGCATGTCCTTGGTGGAGTGGGAGGGAGAGTTAAAGTGTTGAGCCACGGGGTGGGTTGGGTCGGTTGGTCCGGGCGTCCCAGAAGTGTTCCCTGAAACGTTCCGCAAGTAGGCGGCCCGTCTCCCCAATATAGAGGAGGCCACATCGGGTGCAGCAGATGCAATAGATGATGTGTGTGGAGGTGCAGGTGAATTTTTGGGGGATATGGAAGGATCCCTTGGGACCTTGGAGAGAGGTAAGGGAGGAGGTGTGGGCGCAAGTTTTGCATTTCCTGCGGTTGCAGGGGAAGGTGCCGGGAATGGAGGTTGGGTTGGTGGGGGGTGTGGACCTGATGAGGGAGTCACGAAGGGTCTTTGCGGAACGCTGATAGGGGAGGGGAGGGAAATATAACCCTGGTGGTGGGGTCCATTTGGAGGTGGCGGAAATGACGGTGGATGATACGCTGTATACGGAAGTTGGTGGGGTGGTAGGTGAGAACCAGTGGGGTTCTGTCCTGGTGGCGGTTGGGGGGGCGGGGCTCAAGGCGGAAGAGCGGGAAGTGGAGGAGATGCGGTGGAGGGCATTGTCGATCATGTCTGGGGGGAATCTGCGGTCTTTGAAGAAGGAGGCCATCTGGGCTGTACGGTATTGGAACTGGTCCTCCTGGGAGCAGATGCGGCGGAGATGAAGGAATTGGGAATATGGGATGGCGTTTTTACAGGGGGCAGGGTGGTAGGAGGTGTAGTCCGGGTAGCTGTGGGAGTCAGTCGGTTTATAGTAGATGTCTGTGTTGATTCGGTCGCCCAAGATAGAAATGGAAAGGTCTAGGAAGGGGAGGGAGGAGTCTGAGACAGTCCAGGTAAATTTGAGGTCAGGATGGAAGGTGTCGGTAAAGTTGATGAACTGTTCAACCTCCTCGTGGGAGCACGAGGCAGCGCCGATATAGTCATCGATGTAGTGGAGGAAAAGGTGGGGGGGTGGTGCCAGTGTAGTTGCGGAAGATGGACTGTTCCACATATCCTACAAAGAGGCAGGCATAGCTGTGGCCCATGTGGGTGCCCATGGCTCACATATCCTACGAAGAAGCAAGCATAGCTGGGGCCTATGCGGACCTCCAACCAACATTATACACTAGGTACATTGATGATATTTTCTTTCTCTGGACCCATGGTGAGGAGTCACTGATAAAACTACACAGTGACATCAACAAGTTTCATCCCACCATCAAACTCACCATGGACTACTCTCGACTATCTATCTCATTCTTGGACACATGCATCTCCATCAAGGATGGACACCTCAGCACCACACTCTAGCGTAAACCCATGGACAACCTCACCATGCTCCACTTCTCCAGCTTCCACCCAAAACATATGAAAACAGCCATCCTCTATGGACAAGCCCTACGTATAATCCGGATCTGTTCAGATGAGAAGGAACGTGACGTGCACCTGGAAATACTCAGGAATGCCCTCATAAGAATGGGTCACAATGCCCAACTCATTGACCACCAGTTCCGATGTGCCACAGCAAGGAACTGTAATGACCTCCTCAAAAGACAGACATGTACAGACAGGTTACCTTCGTTGTTCAGTACTCCCCAAGAGCTGATAAACTACGTCATGTTCTTTGCAGCCTGCAACACATTATCAATGAGGATGAGCATCTCGCCAAGACCTTCCCCACATCTCCACTGCTGCCTTTAAACAACCGCCAAACCTCAAACAGACCATTGTTTGTAGCAAGCTGCCCGGCTTTCAGGCCAACTCCATACAACTCTGTCATGGTAGGCACTGCAAGACGTGTCAGAGTGTGGACATGGATACCATCATTAAACGTGGGGACACCTCCCACCATGTACATAGCAGCTGTGACTCAGCTAACGTTGTCTACCTTATATGTTGCAGGCAAGGATGCCCGGAGGCATGGTACATTGGGGAAACTGAGCAAAGGCTACGACAACAGATGAATGGGGAACACTTCAGTGGTCCAGGACTTTTGATCTTGGACCCTTGGGTGACCATCCTTCAAGGCAGCCTTTGGGACAGGCATTAGCAAAAAGTGGCTGAGCAGAGGTTGATAGCTAAGTTCTGAATCCATAGGGAGGGCCTCAACCGTTCATGTCACACACACACACACACACAACTGGTTTTGCCAAACTTATGCATTGTATATTCTGTGTAACAGTGCAAACCTACTCTTCTGACACTTATCTCCAACAGCAATAATTCACCTTTCTTTGGTTGGCAGAGTTGCTCCAGGTTAGATAGTAAGTCACATTGTTTGAGGACACTTTGAAGAGAGTAAACCGATTTTAAAAAGCAGTGTGTAAAATATTATAATCTGACATTTCAAGACTTTGTTTTCTGTATGTGACTTTTCCACATCTATCTGTAGGAAAGGTAAAAAATGGATTATAAAATGTTCACTGATTGAATGAGTTTCAGTAAACCATCTCCTGAGAGTGATTTTGTGACAGCCGCTTTCCCAGCAGAATACCTCAGCTGGAGTTTAATTGCTTCCATCTGAAGCCTAGCATACAGCTCAGTGATAGACTCTAGCTTTGGCACCAGCCCCTATGGCCTGTGGGCAGATGATTTATTTTTCTAACCTTAAAACATGGCCGAAAACAGTTTGAAGTAATTACATTTACACCGTGTTGTGGCTGCCCTCACACACATAGGAAATCCTAGAGAATGTGGACATTAAACACCATGCTGCATGCAGGATGTAAATGGGATTACCCTGTAATAAACAACCATTCCTTTATTTACCTACAATTCACAAAATGTGCTTAAAGTCATAAATGTCAGACCATAAAAATCATTTCTGTGGTTTGGTTATTTTAGCTCAAATTGTCCTTTTGTAGGTTCCAAGTAAACAAGCTTTTTCCAAATGCTGCCAACAAAGATTCTCTGTATACACTCTGGTTCTGGATATCACCACCTAAATGTGGTACACTAGTTCTTACTTTGTGATGAACTTGTATATATGGGACACCCTCCCATTCTGCAGCAGAGAAGAGATAGTCTTGCAAATGTAAGCATTAGCAGAAGAGACACATGGTGGGGATTACTTTTTGTTATTGATTTTAGCGAATTTGTTTTTGCATAAATGCTACAACATGGATGAAAATATTTCTAGGTTTCTTCAATGTTTTTAACCCTGGAAAACAGTGCTAAAACATTTCAGACCAAGTTTCTACGACAACCAGATGTGGTTTTGTCATGGAACTAAGTGGCAGACTCCTTTCTGCTAATTGCCATTTCATTATAAACTTGAGAAAAAGCATTCCTGATGCATCAGAATAATTGCTGAGATGGGTGTAGATATATATATATGCATTGAAAGTAATATGTCATTATTTGGTTGTATAATTTTTTGTGTGGCCTGAGGTTCAGCAACTAAAACCAGTGACCACTGAAGAAAGTTTAAACTGTAATAGGTACACTGGAATAAACCTACTGGGATAGAGTTTCTGCTACAAGTGCAGTTGGGAATCTGCGAGCAAATCACTCTTGAAATTTTACCGCTTTCTAGAAGTGAAAGTTTCTGCCAAAACTTATTTGCATAATCATACATGATGGTCTAGATTTTCCTTCCTCAATTTCAGTGAAAACTGAAATGTTCACTGCTATCAAAGGATGTGACAACACCATGACTTCTAGTGACCTGATTTACAACAAAATCTGGAAATTGCAGTGCACCCAAGAGTGTTCAAGAGCCCAAATTGATGGTCCTGCCATTACAATTCTTAAAGAGGAAGGAAATATTACTAAGGGGACTTTGCTTTTTTGCCCATAACCTTTTGAAAATGTTGGCGTTCATAAGCATAAGTCAACAAAATCTAAAGAAAATCAGTTTTAATGTTTCAAAACATTTAACTAAACTATGCTTACTGTGTGTTTGAGATATAAAAAGCTTAATTTTAAGAACTTCCTCGATTGTCACAAATGTACAAAATTTCTGGAAATATAACTGACTTATTTTGATTGGCCCTGATTCAATCTCCAATTGAATACTGTTTAAGCCAGTTAAAAATCGCCAAATCTTGATTTCCAATAAAATTTCAAATGCAAGTTACATCTGTCATCATTGGGTGGTTAGTGTTGGACGCCTGGCGGAAGAACACCTCATCTTTCACCTCAGAATGTTGCAATCACATGGGATCAATGTGGACTTCACCAGCTTCCTCATTTCTCCTCCCCCCACCTTATCTCTGTCCTAAGTCTCCAACTCGGCACTGTCCTCTTGACCTATCCATCTTTCTTCCTAACTATCCGCTCCACCCCCCTCTCCAATCTATCGCCTCCTCCCCCATCTTCATCTACCTATTACATTCCTAGCTACCTTCCACCCCCCTCCTATTTATCTTTCAGCACCCTCCCTCACCCCAGCTCACAAGTCTCATTCCTGATGGAGGGCTTATGCCCGAAACATAAATTCTCCTGCTCCTCAGATGCTGCCTGACCTGCTGTGCTTTTACAGCACCACTCTATTGACTCTGATCTCCAGTATCTGCAGTCCTTATTTTTTCCAGATAGCAAACACTGGCTGTCTATCTTACTCTGCAATAACTTACAGTTAGCCCAATCCTATTTCTACCCAATGTCCATACATTACCATTTTCAACAGTGGGCGCAGGATAAAAATCAAAACAGCAGACTCTGACTCAAATTGCAACAACAGAGGTTAACCACTTGGATCTAGCAGTCCATACAGTAGATTTAGTGAGTTACTAAAATGGTAGCTGAAAACTTGTAACTGATTTACTAATGCATAAAAAAAGGTTGCTGAAGGGCAGAGGAGCTATTTTTAAAATATGTCTTTACTCTGATAAAATTGTTTGCCTTATCCTAGTACATTCATTAACTGAACGCTGTGCACTGTTGAGTTTTGAATCTCCTCCCTGTAAAATCCTCTGCTGAAGTCATTGATAGTGTCTTCTGAAATACAAAAATAAATTATAACATTGCAAATGTACATGCACCTGATTTAAAAAACAAAAAGAATTGCTGATGGTTTGGTTTTAATACTGGAAATCTATTTTTTCAATTGTATGAAAATCTCAAATTCAAAAATGAAAATTTGAGATGGTCATCTTTGTGTTAACCACAACCACCAATCAGATGGATACAACATCACTAACATGCACTTTTTTTTGGGACTTCAACAACATTAAATATGCAATGTGAAAGCAAGCCATTGTTTTTGTGAAGGTCATGGTTTTGAACCTCTTGCTCAACAACATGCCCCAAGAAGCCAATAGCTGCAACTCTGATCATTCATCTCAGGCTCTAGTTTTAAGTCATGGTAAGTCTTCTACGGAACTAAGAAAGGTTTGCATTTACATAGAGCCTTTTGCGTCTTTAGATTGTCCAAACAGATTTCCAGCCTGTTAAATAGTCCTTCATAATTATTGTCATTGTTGCCCTGTAGAAAAAAAAGCAGTTTGCATGCAGCAAGGTCCAAAACAAAAGCAATATGGTAGTGATCACATATTTGTTCAAGTGATTTGGTTGAGGGATTAACATTGCCATGGACAACAGGGAGAATGTTCCTGCTCTTTTTTTGAAGTAGTGTTCTGGGATTATTTAGAGCCACATAAGAGGATTTGTGTAGATTTTTACTCAAGAGTCTGAAGGGGGTTGGGTTATGAAGAAACTTAACTTGCTCTCAATTGCATTTCTGTTGACTGGGCTAAGGACAGAACAACTTTTTAAAAATTCTCTAAATTGGATATTGCGTGAAGATGAACTTTTACCAAAGTGCAAATTCAGGTTCATCAATAGCCTGCCATCAATGTCTCCCATGGTGGGGGAAGGAGAAGATTGCAAGGGGACTGTAGGAGGGAAGACTGGAGGCTGCATAACTTGGTGAAAGAGAAAACATCTGGTGGGAAGAGAGATGAAGGGTGAAAGTAGCAGAGGAAAGGCAGGCTTAGGGGAAACAGGCTGGAAATTAGAAAAAGAAGTTTCAAATTAATTACCAATATACTCAACCAACTAGGAGCCAGGAAAAGTTGTAATCTTGGAACCATTGAATTCCTTACAAATGAATGAGGAATCTCAAGCTTGAGGTTGCATATATTTAGGATTTCTACTATGCGGTAAAATTCAAGTATGTGAGATTGGGAGTGATATATTAAAATGGATACAAAACTGGTTGCAGACAGGAAACCATAGAAATAAATGCAGTGAATAGTAGGTTACCATAGGGATCAGTGCTAGGACCCTATCTATTGCTAAAATTTATTAAGAATTTAGATGAGGAAACTAAATGTAATGCTTTCAGGTAAAGAGTAGATACTAAACTGGATGAGAGGGTGAGCTGTGAGGAGGATGCAGCTGATGTATCAGTGATCTGGACAAGTTAAATGAGTGGGCAAGGAAAGGGATATCTTGCTGTAGTTGTATAGAATATTGTATGCAGTTTTGGTTGCCTTATCTAAGGTAGGATATTTTTGCTATCGAGTCAAACTTCTTAAAATCATACTCAAAGCTGATTGGGGGCAGATGTTCATAGGTCAAGGGATGGCTAAAAAATGGGAAGCTTTCAGAAATTAGATAACGAGAGACCAGAGACAGAATTCTCCTGTTCGGGTAAAAGGAAGGGCTATTAGTGTAGGGAATGCTGGATGACTGGAGAAATTGAGGCCTTGGTTAAGAAAAATAAGGAAGCATATGTTAAGTATAGACCACAGAGATCAAGCAAATCCTTAGAAGTGTATAAAGGCAGTAGGAGTATATTTAAGAGGGAAATCAAGAGGGCAAAAATGGGACATGAGATAACTTTGGCAAATAGGGTTAAGGAGAAGTGGTGGAGGCTGGTACAATTACAATATTTAAAAAGCGTCTGGATGGGTATATGAATAGGAAGGGTTTAGAGGGGTATGGACCTGGTGCTGGCAAATGGGACTAGATTATGTTAAGATATCTGGTCAGCATGGACAAGTTGGACCAAGGGTCTGTTTCGGTGCTGCCATTGTGACGCTATGACTCCTCTCACCCTGAAGCTATGCCTCTTGTTCTGGACTCCCCCACCCCAGGGAAATTACCTTGTTTATTTACTCTAGCCATGCCACTCAAGATTTTATAAAATTCAATAAGGTCACCTCTCAGCCTCTGGTGTTCCAGGGAAAACAGCCTCAGCATTTTCAGCCTCTTTTTACAGCTAAAACTCTCCAACCCTGGAAACATCCTTGGAAATATTTTCTGAACTGAAGCTGTGTTGCTGGTTAAAGCGCAGCAGGTCAGGCAGCATCCAAGGAACAGGAAATTCGACGTTTCGGGCAAAAGCCCTTCATTAGGAATGAAGGGCTTATGCCCGAAACATCGAATTTCCTGTTCCTTGGACGCTGCCTGACCTGCTGTGCTTTAACCAGCAACACATTTTCAGCTCTGATCTCCAGCATCTGCAGACCACACTTTTTCCTCGAATATTTTCGGAACCCTTTCAAGTTTTACAACATCTTTCCTATAGGAGGGAGACCAGAATTTCACACAACATTCCAAAAATGGCCTAACCAATGTCCTGTGCAGACACAACATGACATCTCCTATACTCAATGCTCTGACCAATAAAGGGAAGCATACTCAATGCCTTCTTCACTATCCTGTCTACCAGAGACTCCATTTTCAAGTAAGTGTAATGAGGGTTTAGCAGACTGATTACTGGGATTGCAGGACTAATGTATGAGGAGAAAATGCATTAGTTATGGCCGTATTCACTGGAGTGCAGAAGAATTGGGTAGTCTCACAGAAACCTATAAAACTCGAACAGAATGATTCAAGGTACATGTAGGAAGGATAGTCCTAAGGTCTTGGGAGTACAGAGCTAGAGGTAGCTAAGGATACTGTGTAACCCATTTAGGACAGAGATAAGGATAAATTTATTCAATCAGAATAGTAAGCCTATGGAATTCACTATCCCCGAGAGCAGTAAAGACCAAAACATTTATATGATTTCAAGAGAAATTAGATAGAATTCTTGGGGCTAACAGGATCAAAGGATATGGCAAAAAGTGAGAGTAAGCTATTGAGTTGGATGATCAGCCATGATTATAATGAATGATGAACCAGGCTTGAAGGGACAAATGGCCTACTCTTGCCCTTATTTTCGATGTTTCTGTAATGTGCATCTGATTGAAATATATGTTGTGATATGGAGTTACATCGCTGCACGAACCTAAATGTAATAAATATATTTTATGAATTAAGTATTTTTAAAAATTCAATGCAGAGAATTCTGCAATAGTTATTTAGGTTATTTTACATACTTTATTTTATCTCATCTCTATATAGTGGTGAGGGTTGCTCATGGTGGCACAGTAGATATAAGAGCAAAGAGAGAAAGATGGATTTCTATGAGTTGATATCATGACACTATGGGGGTATAAAGAGATATGGGGCATAGGTTATAATAGAGGATATTAGGGTGGTTGGGTATGTTTAGAGGCACAGGTTGGCAGTATGGATATAAACTATAGTGGTGAATGCAGAGTCCGAGTTGATGAGGATAAGCATGGATGGGCATGATGAAGATGAGTATGGAATAAGAGCTAGAGGAAAGTTTTATGTTTTGCTGTTAATTTACTGATGGGTATAATTTTCTTCCCCGAGGAGTTCTTCTTGAGTGCTACGTTTTGGTTTTCAGGGCTCCTTTTCATTCTTATTGATTTTATTTGGTGATGCAGTCATGTGAAATAAATGTCTTCGGTATTTATTGACATATACGATATTTGGACTCAGAAGCACAATTCAGGAAAAACAACATCACCATCCTCAATTACAATCAAGATTAGAGTGGTACTGGAAATGCACAGCAGGTCAGGCAGCATCCGAGGAGCAGGAAAATCGACTTTTCGGGCAGGAGCCCTTCATCAGGAATGAGGCTGGAAGCCTCAAGAGTGGAGAGATAAATGGGAGGGGTGGGGCTGGGGAGAAGGTAGCTGAGAGTGCAATAGGTGGATGGAGGAAGGGGTAAAGGTGATAGTTTGGAGAGGAGGGTGGAATGGATAAATGGGAAAGATGATTGACAGGTGGTGCTGAGCTGGAAGTTTGGAACTGGGGTAAGGTGGGGGGAGGGGAAATGAGGAAACTGGTGAAATCCAGCACCATCTCATGACCTGTCCCACCTGTCAATCTTCCTTCCCATTTATCCACTCCACCCTCCTCTCTGAACTATCACCTTCCCCTTCTCCTATCCACGTATTGCACTCTCAGCTGCCTTCTCCCCAGCCCCACCCCCTCCCATTTCTCTTCCATTCCCAATGCTTCCAGCCTCATTCCTTATGAAGGGCTCCTGCTGCCTGACCTGCTGTGCATTTCCAGCACCACTTTAATCTTGACGCTAATCTCCAGCATCTGCAGTCCTCACCTTCGCCATCCTCAATTACCAGCCTTTATCTAACTTAAAGCCACAAAACAAAAGGAAAGCAATTTTCATAGCTGGCTTGCACCTCACACCATTGTAATTTTGACTATTTGGATTCAGTCTCTGAATTAACTACATCATTTTCAATATTGATGAGGAGCACCATCATATTATGATTTCTTATCCCCAGTGGGTCACACACTACTAAATTGCCAATTATTCATCACACAATACCCAATCTAGTATCACCTGTTCTGTAATTGGTTCATTTGTCCAGAAAACTATCCCAGATACATTTTTGGAATTCCTCTTCTATGGTATTGTTATTAAATTAGAATATATTTATGAATATTTAATTTTTCTTTATTGTAGAAATGTACTTATTCTAAAAGGTAGGATCCACCATCTGTGTTTAATGAAAGAATTGGGGAAGCTTTAAACTGAAGGGATGAGTGCATTGTGCAAAGATGAGTGTCATTTTCAGATAATTGGTCAGAATATAAAGAACCCCAGATGATGACTAAAAGGTTAATCAGTGGGAAGAAATTACAATAGGAGTGGAAGCTAGCTACGAATGTCAAACAAAAATGTGTTTCCACAGGTATTTAAAAGGAGAAAGAGTAAGTAAAATGACTGTTGGTTCTCTAGAGAATGAGAATGGAGAGTTAATACTAGATAATAAGGAAATGGCAAATGAAATATTTTTCTTCTACTTTAACAGTAGAGAATACAAAAAAAATTAGTAATCATTGTAAGTTGGAAGCTGGAGGGGGGGAAAGGAACTTTATGAAATTACAATGATGGTGCTTTGGGCTGACAAGGTCTCTGTGTCCCGATGGACTTTATCCAGTCATCATAAAAGACGTTGCTAACAATCTATTATCTGCATTGGTGCTAATTTTGCAAAATTCTCTTCATTCGGAAAATGTTTCATTAAACTAGAATATAACAAACGTAACAAATGTATCCTTCTCCATTTAAAAATAAGACAGAAGAAAATGAACCTGATCAGCTAGTTACCTTGATGTCTGTCACCGAGGTGGTGTTAGAATCGATCAGTAACCAATTTCTACACAATTAAACAACAACGACAAAAAAGGTCAGGACTAATAGGGAAGAATCAGCACCATTTTGTCAATGGGAAATCTCACTGTGGATAAATGGAGGCCTGCAAACATACTATATTTGAATTTCCCAAAGGCATTTGAAAAAGGTGACAAATCAAGGATTATCTCAGAAAATAAAAATCTCGTAGTGTCAGGCTAATATGGAAAGAAAATATCTCTCTATTTTCTTTCAGACAGCCATTCATAAATGGATCTTTTTCTAATTGGCAGAATGTGACAAGGAGAATTCCGCAGGGCACAGTGCTGGGTCTTCAAATTTTACTATTTAATCGATAACTTAAGTGAGGGGAGCAAAAGGCACGGCAGCTGAATTCACAGACCACGCGGAGAGAGATATGAAGTAAGTTATGAAAAAGACATGAGGAACTTGCAGTTGGATAAAGGCAGGTTGAGTGTGAGAGTAGAAATCTGACAGGTGGAATATAATATTAGAAGATGAGAAGAAAACTAGATAATGCAGTGTATTGTATGAATGGAAAATGACTGCAGAATTCCAAGATGCTGACGGATTTAGCAGTTCTGAAGCAAAAGTCACAAAACATTCAGAGCGTAGATATATCACATAATCATGGCAGCTAATAGAATGATCTCCTTTATTATAAAAGGAATTGAAATGAAAATTAGGTTGTTATGGTCCTGTAGTATAGGTTGAGATTACATTTTGAATACTGTGTTTTGTTTTTTTTTGGTTGAAGGAAAGATAAATGCATTGGAGGTGGTGTGGACCAGATTTACTGGATTGATAATTGGAACAAGCAGGCTGTTTTAGGAGGGAAGTTTGGTCAGGTTTGGCTTGTTTCTCTTGGAGTTTAGAAGAGTGAGGGGTGACTTGATTGAAGTGTGGAAGATCCTGAATGGTGCTGACAAGGAAATGGAAAGGATGTCCAACTTCTTGGTCAATCCAGAACTGGGAAGCACTGTTGTAAAATTTGGAATTACCATTTCTGGACAGCCATAATGAGATTTTTGTCTCTCAGAGCATTGAGAGATTTTGGAACTCTGCCTCAGAGTGCGCTGGAGGTGGCAGCATCAGATTTTTTTTTCCAAAGAGTAGGGTAGATAGATTCTTGTTTCTCAAGTGTTATCTTGGGTAAATGGAAATGTGGTATTCAAAAGATTAACAGAGCAGTCAGAATTACTGAATGGTCTTGCTGACTTTAGGAGTGAATAGTTTAATGTCTGCTCCTACTTTATTTTGTACCTAAGTTCACATGAGTTTGTTAACATCCATGCTATCCTTTCTTTGATAGGTGTGTCTGAAAAGCCCTTTTTATTACATTTTTATAATGGTAGAAAGGAAGAGAGACAGTGTCTTTGGAGTATGTATTTTGCCTACCGGGGGAATCATTCCAATCTGCCTGCATGGCCATTAAACTTCAATTCTTCTTTTACCATCCCCTCTTCCTTGGGTAACACACCCCCACACCACCAATTTCTTGGATCCAGGTATTAAAAATTGGATCTCCTTCATGTGCCTGCCTGTAGTTCAGCCAGAACCCAGACTGAGCTCTGATGCTGCCACCAATCCAGTTCCTGAGGCTTGGATTTCCTGCCACAGAAGTCACACAGTGCATTAACTGAGCTCCCCACTCCAAGTTGTAAGGAATGCCTGTTTCAGTGTCTAGTCTCATTGCCACTGATATTTCTTTGGGTGGGTGGGGGGGCTGCAAGTTGACAGCTGTCTGATCACTCCCATAGGTTCCTATCCCACATCTTGTGTGGGGTACAGTAATCTGTATCCTTTCTCTACCTCTTATTCTGGAACTGGGATTTAATAACCTCATAGTCCATTACTAAAATAAAATAAGTTACTTTTCTAATCTGTCCGACACCTGTCAGAGTTCCTAAGGTTTTTAGTTTTGTCAAAACACAAAGCTCAAGCCCAAAAATTACAGACTATGAAGTTTCTATTTCATTCATCATCAATCTGAAAGTCTAAACACTAGCTACACCTTTGGCAAGAGCAGAAGATGCTATTTCAACTCTTGTTTTTGGAAATGCATAAACAACTCATCACAGATCAGCATCTCAAAACCTTATTCTGTGTTTGTTTATGGTGACTTTTGGCTATCAATTTTATGGGACACTGTGCAGATAATAGCATTTTTGCTTCATTATTCCAAACTCTTATCCACCAGATAATTGGTAGATCCTGTTTTTGCTGGCTGTACAAACCTGTTACCCTCTGATTCTTAGCCCAATTATCTTAAACTCATATTCTTTACTTACCAACCCTTCTGCCATCAGAAATAGTATCTCCCTATTTATCTGATCAATGTCCAAAATAATTTTAAAACTGCTCTATTCAAATCTCACTTCTTCTGTTCCAATGATAATAACACCAACTTCTCTCATCATATTTTAAATTTCACATCCGCAGTATCATTGTACACATGACTGTAAGAATGTATTATGTAAAATGTTAGCAGAATCTATCCACAAATGTTTCTTAAACAGATTACAGACATACAATTATTCTAGTGAAAATATACCATTCAGATCCTTGTATCACATGCTATCCTGCCAGCATTCATGGCACCAGACCTCATCAAGAATCAACTCCTTCAGAACAAGAAATAGAAACATGGAGTACACAATATTTGAAGAGACTTGAGAGGTATAATAGTGTGTGAAAGTTAAATGTGAAATAGTGTCAGAGTCATACAGCACAGAAACGGACCTTTTTGTCCAACTTGTCTTTGCTGATCAGGTTTCCCGAACTAAACTAGCCCCATTTGCCTTTTGCTTGCAAAACTAAGACCATAGTGTCCAACTTTACATGTGATTTCATAATTGGGCAGAACGGGACTAAGCCAAGAGTGTTAAGAATGATACCAAAACCAATTTACGATCATTAATCAGTCTCACAACATAACTCACTTATGCTGGCTGGAAGCCACGTTAATTCATTCTCTGTAGGAGAAGAGAATTTGACTAAGCTTTGTGCCTTTTCAACTTAAACGTTGGAATGAACACATTTCCGTGGTGGTTTCACCATGGAATTACTCGACCAGAGAAGACTTGCCAGCCAATCAGCACTCTATTTCTTGGGCAGAACAAATTGTCTGTTTGTTTTGAAATTTGGTGTTTTTGCAGATTTTCTGATTTGTGGAAGATGAAAAGCTTCTGTAGCATGCTTCTCTTTTTCAGCATCACCACTCAATGAACTATAAAAGGTTATTTAACCTCATTTATGGTCTAGCACCAGAAAATGACTCTGGAAGCAACCAAAGTAAGGAATTAAAAAGACTGGAAGGATTCAATAATGCCCATTTCTATCAATCTGGTATGTATGCAACTCCAGTCCCACAGTATATGCTTGACTTAATGTCTTTTTTTAGGGGGGGTGGGAAGCACAGCAAGATCAATACAATAAGTACTATCCTGCCTCATACTTATACACCAATTGAAGTTGTTCATACTAAATTTTTAAAAATAAGTTGCAATTTTGAAAATAGAGGTTCAATACTCACAAAATCAAAGTTCAAAACAAAACTACAGTAAAATAATACACAATTACCTTGTGCTGTTTACAATGCTTCACCATGTGCACTCAGCTTTCATGTAGCAACCAGATTTCCTGAGAAAAGTCTCCTTTAGCCACTGATCATTGGTCAAGTGCAACTCACCTGGAATTGCTTCTCTTGCCTTGAAGTACTTTTCCCGAGGCTCTGTAGATGAGTATTTTGTTTTCACAGCTGTTGACACTGATCAGCCAGGTGCCAGCATCAGTTATGCATGCCGATTTAGTGCACACTGTGTTCAATGGCACTGCAGCTGCAGGCTGGATTAGAAGCTCCTACTGGCCGGATGTGGCCCCACAGGGCCTAATTTGTCCACGTCTTATTGAGAAAAACAATTAATCAGCTCCTCCAAGCACTTCGCACTGCAATTCCAGTCAGAATTAGTGATTAGCCATGGTCCACAAGAGACCATAGATATCTCTCTGTGTTACAGAGAGAGAGAAAGATTCTCACACACACTACTCCATACTATGTGTGGGATATAATGAGGAGACATCTCTCCATGAACTAACATAACCAGTGCAAGGAGTGAACCTGCACATTGGGATCATTATCTACAACAAACTAACCAAATGTGTTAAAAGCAAATTACTGCAGATGCTGGAATCTGAAACCAAAAGAGAAAATGCTGGAAAATCTCAGCAAGTCTGGCAGCATCTGTAGGGAGAGAAAAGAGCTGAGGTTTCAAGTCTAACTGACCCTTTGTCAAAGCTAAATAAATGTGGCTTCCCAGCTACAGTTGATGACAGGGCTCTTGAGAGCGTGCGGTCCATCTCCCGCGCCACGACCCTGACCTCCTCCCTCCCTTCCCAGAACAAGGATAAGGTCGCTCTTGTTTTCATCTTTCACCTCACCAGCCTTCACATGCAAAGAATAATCCTCCGCCATTTTCGCCAACTCCAACACTACGCCACCACTAAACACATCTTCCCTTCCCTCCTCCTGTCTGCATTCCACTGAGATCATTCCCTCCTGGACAACCTAGTCCACTCCTCCATCACACTGAACACCTCTCCCATCACACACAGCACCGTCCCATGCAATTGCAGAAGGTGCAACACCTGTCCCTTTACCTCTTTCATGCTCACCATCCAAGGCCCCAGACATTCATTAGAGATTAAGCAGCATTTCACTAGTACCTCTTTCAATTTGGTCTATTGCATGCATTGCTCCCAATATGGTGTCCTCTATATCGGAGAGACAAAACGCCAACTCGGTGATCGCTTTGCTGAGCACCTTCGGTCTGTACATAATCAGGTCCCGGACCTTCCCGTGGCTTGCCACTTCAACACACAATCCTGCTCCCATGCCCACATGTCTGTCCTTGGCCTGCTGCAATGTTCCAGTGAAGCTCCCCCCTCTCCCCACCCCACCCACCACCCCCATCCCCCACATATTTTGTCACACAGCCCTGGTTCAGCCCTTGGTCATTCACAGCTCCTAATCTGCCTATAATCTCTCTATGCACTGTCATTATCATCTCTTTATCGCTATCTTTGCTTTTGGAGCCATGACTCACCTTCTCTCAGCCTTGTATAAATACCTCCCTATTTCTTCCCTTTGTTTAGCTTCGACAAAGGGTCAGTTAGACTCGAAATGTCAGCTCTTTTCTCTCCTTACTGATGCTGCCAGACCTGCTGAGAGTTTCCAGAATTTGCTGTTTTGGTAACCAAATGAGTTATCTGATCCCCATCAATCTAAATCTGAATTACAGTCACATAAGTAGCCTGGTATTATTAGGCTTTTTTTTTGTTTTGCCAATTAACTCTACGTATGAATTATGTGCAGATTCAAAAGATTAATAAATGACTGTTGGTTCATGATTTTGTTGTCCGACTACTTTGATAATTGGCAAGAAAGGATTAATTAGTTCACTGACTAGCTTGTTTAGATTCTAAAGAGATGTCGGTAGAGTAAATGTGAATGCACTTCACATCAGTAGAATGAATGCAGTGCAACAAACTACATTCAGGTATCATTAACTCCTGGACAGATGGTTGCATGGATGAGGAGTTAAAAGGCTTAAGGACACACTTGATGTCTTTGATGAATATTCCCATTAGGATCCAGCTTCTATTATTCTTCCAGCTGCATCTTCCTGCCTCAAAAAGCTGAGAAACTGGTAACAGGCAAGTGCCACACAAAGCTTCACTGATCTCCTTGGGACCTTCCAGTCTACATTCATGCAGGCCATTGGCTATGTTGAGCTGTTGCTCAATATAATTGCTTAACAGAAATGGTGCAGGTAGTAGGACTGTTTCTCAGAGTGGACCCCTGTGCCACTTTTCCCTGACATCTGCATGCATGACAAAGAAGACAAGGCCAGGTCACCAAGGAAGAAATATAAAAACTGTGGGAGATTTGTTCCAAGATTTTTTTGTCCTGAGGTGGTGACTATTTCAGACAAGGAATCTCCTATTGCAGCATAGCATTCAAATGATTCATGCACTCCAACCATAAGAAACTCAGGCATTTATTCATAGACTGAAACAAAACAAAAATCCCCAAGATTAGAAATACCAGGCAGACAAACGATATTCTATTAAAGTTAAAACTATATTTTTTCTTCATACAAGCACTGTTTCTCTAATAAAAAGACAAAGGGTGGAATGTTTTCCATGCCCATTTGGAAGGGGATGGAAATGGGTCAACAGACAAAGTAGCTTTAAAAGAAATGTGACAATCCCATCTCCATTTTCCTTTATCTGCCATTTTTCTAGAGAGGGAGGAGTGCTGAACAAGCCTGCTCCTATTAAAGCAGCCTATTTCCACATTTAAAAGCTCGTTCAAGTCTATCTCTCAAAAGATTTATTTTTCAGTGTCATGGATGGATTTCAGATCACCTGAGTGGAGAAGGAAGAGTTCTAAAGTAACCTCTTAATGTAGCAGCTTCAAAATCTAATTCTCCCTGTATTGCACTTCACTTTTAATAACTGCAGATATTAAAATTCATGTTTCAAACATATCTTAAAGTCATAACCTACGTTCTTCAGTAGAATGTTTAAAGTGACTAACTTTGAAGTTGTTCATTCTTCTATTCCATCTCTGTTAAAATGATACATGTTTAAAGATGTTTAAATAGTTCATCAATCTCATTACCCTGAAAAAAATTACTGATTACAACTGTTTGACTTACGGCATATTCTCCAGGAGGTATGTATTGAACTTGAATATTTTGACGTTTTATGTAATCTTAATTTATAAAATGGCACAGTTTAATTTTGCTGTGTATCAGGCCTTTTGACCCTCCCACTCCAGAGTTGGTGCGTCTCCATCCCTGGATTTTCTAAATCAAGCAGGAGACAAGAAGTTTTTTCGTCATTCCACAAATGCTATCACATACAACCGCAAGTGATTTTTTTTCCCCATCAACAAATCAACGTGACATTTTTTTTGTTTTTAACTATTAACTGCCATCAGTAGACAAACAAAATTTCTCTTGCTCTGTAAATTGGCAAAATTTAAATTCAATTAAAATACTGCATTCCAATGTTCCAAAAGTTTCTCTGTTAGTAAAATGCTTTTTAAAAATTTTTAATTCTGGTGCACTGACTTTTAGAACCAAATCAAATTTCTCTGATTTGGTTTGGAGACTTACTGAAGTAAAATGTTTAGAGACCCCACTTGCTGTGATAGCAGCCTTTGAGATTAGATTAGATTCCCTACGAGTGAAAACAGGCCCTTCGACCCAACAAGTCCACACCAATCCTCCGAAGAGTAACCCACCCAGATCCATTTCCCTCTGACTCATGCACCTAACACTATGGGCAATTTAGCATGGCCAATTCACCTGACCTGCACATCTTTAGATTGTGGGAGGAAACTGGAGCACCTAGAGGAAACCCACGCAGACACGGGGGAGAATGTGAAAACGCCATACAGTCGCCCGAGGCTGGAATCGAACCTGGGTCCCTGGCACTGTGAGGCAACAGTGCTAACCATGAGCCAGATCAGGGAACAACAGGCCAAATTAATGTGAAATAAAAGAAGACATGCAGCTAATTTATACATTCTCGAACAGGAATGGAGGAAGATCTAATAGAAGTTTAAAAGGGGAAGAGAAATGCACCCTTTATTTTCTGCACTGTCAAATCTGGGTTCTACCCAGATGTTGGTAGAAGGATGGTAGGATATCCTTGACGTCGTCATCTTATTTACTCATTGGACGTGAGTGTCACTATCTAGGTCAGCATTTATAGCCCATCTCTAATTGTTGAGAGGGCAGTCTGAGAGTCAGCCACATTGCTATGGACCTGGAGTCACATGTAGGCCAGAGCAGGTAAGGATGGCAGATTTCCTTCCCTAAAGACATTAGTGAAGCAGATGATTTTTTAGAACAAATGACATTGGCTGCATGGACAACAGTCAGCTTACTTGTAATTTTCCAATTCCAATTTTTAAAAATTGAATTCAAATGTCACTATCTGCCATGAAACTCGTTACTCTGACCCACATTCCCACAGCATTAGCCTGGAGTTCTGGATTAATAGTTCAGTGACATTACCATTGCACCACCACCTCCTCTCCAATACAATATATTGACAGAAGTCTTTTGGCTGAAGGACAAGAGCTATATATCTATTATGCTTTAAAGAAGCACATATGTTTAAAATAATTCGTGTTTCTTAAATAAACTGTCAGGTTGTTATTAATGGACACATCCTGAAGTCAATGAAAAGGTACATTCTTTCCTGGAGCCAATCAGTTATAACTGGCTTTAGTGAAGACCCACATCAAAGGAAAGGCCTTACTGGTGGCAGCCTAAGGAATTTGGTGCCAATTCCTCTGCAGAGATAACACATTTTTTTGTGGAATATGATGTACCCTGATGACAAGTAAGTTCTGTTTTTGGTTATGTTCAGTAGCTTAGTTAACTTTTACATGGAAAAGGGAAATTGTTTCTTTGGATATTAAATTGTTTAGGCTGGAGAAACAGATTCCATGTTTGCTTCGCATTCTCAAATTTGTACTCAAAATCAGTTTCATCAAAAGGAACAGGAAATGTTGGTGATATCAATTAAAAAAATTGAGTTTGTTTTTCAGGCCAAATGCCTCTACTCAATTTACTTCTCTTATATTAATCTATTTTTCTTAATCAACCCATTCAGAAATGTTATTACACACCTCTGGAGCAAGTGGGACTTGATCCCAGCTCTCTCTGGTCCAGGGGCAGGAACACTACCACAGCACCTCAAAAGTAATCCAATTTATCTTTCAGTGGTTTCACTGGCTTTTGCCAGATGACTCCATTTAGTGTAGTCCAATGATGGGAATTTTAAAAGAGGAGGAATTCTGCAAAGATCAACAGAATGTGCCCATATTGTTGATTTGAATATTGCTATTGCGCTTTATGTTTCCGCTTTTGGAATGTAAAGCTTTCTAATTAGTTTTAATTTTCGATGTGCTTCTGAATCCATGAGCCTTTTGCCACCATTGAGTCTCAACTGCATTAAAAACGAATATCCATCTTCCCAAATTTCTCTCTGTTGGGTAAACTACAGCATTTTGTTCCGTGCATTCTTCCGGTAACATGGCTGAGATCAGTAATTGAATGAAAAATGATCTTCCCAGTGCAGTCACAACTGTATATCATCCTCCAAAGCAGTGGTTAATTATACAAACTCAAAGTATTGCTCTTTCCTCTGATTTGTGTTATCCACAATATGTGGTAGAATGGAGTATCTGAGTTGGTTGTGGTAATTACCTTATAATTGTTATCACAGATTCATGAGGGCAGTCTGCCAGTGCCTTTGCTGGTGTGAGTTCTGACTTTATAAAAGTCAGAGTAAATGATTTTGGTTATTATGAATGGTCTAAATTAACTCCATCTGGAACAGCAAAATAGAGCCAAATTGCCTGATTTGATGTTTTAATTGCTGTTATAAATGAGGTACTTGTTTGATTCAATGCATCCATATGATTTGTTCAGGATTCTTTGTGTGTATGTGCATGTGTTTGTGTATATTTGAGACGAAGATAGAAATTTGGGGTTTACAAAACAAATCTGAACTTAACTATCTAATCAGGTTTTGATCTGAACACTCTGACAAATAGCAAATTGGGAAAAAAAAAATTAATTAAGGAGATGGGTAGTTGAATCTTCACAAGCACCTTGGCCCATTTCCTCCTCATATCAAAAATTGTGCATACCGCACTTGTCATGATGACATGTTTTTGGTTTAGCATGAATGCATGAGTTGGACTGTTAAATTCTTGAGTCTGAAGCGTGATGTGTAACATTTGACATAGGCTTGGCTGCAACTGAGCAATTTAAACCTGATTGTTGCATGGTTGGATTAATTTGAAAGACTGATCATGTCTGGTTGAATGTAACATTTTAAGACAGTGCTGCCATTCCTCACTTCAATAAATGTATTGTGTGTGTGTGTATATATAAAGAAAAAAGAAACATAAACTTAAGATAAACCTGTTTTGATTACTTGCTCACTTTAGAGCAGTTTAACTCTTAGTGCTAATGATTGCTGCCACTAAGAAAGTTATTACAATATTCTTCGAAAGCTAGTATTTAGACGTTTTGCATTGCCAATATGGTCGGTGGTCAAAGTCTAAGCAATTAATGTGTTTTTCCTTGTCAGATCACAAAAGACTGTTAGAAATAAATTTGGGTAAGGGTTTCAGTATCTTGAGAGAAGAGGATTTTCTGTCATAATCCATTACCATGTTTTAAGATGAACACAATACATTTGAACCTGCCCTACAGCAAACTTTTCAACTACGCAATAATATGTCAAAAATAGAGTATGTAAGGAAAAAAAAATCTTTGAGGTTTTGAGCTTCATGACAATCTTTTCATACAATGTGGTTTAATGGCTGCTGATACTCAAATGGAAGATCCTGCAGTGCAGACACCTCATGGTGATTATGTAGAAATGTAATTCTCTAAAATCTTTATTTTTTGTATTAAAAAAACCCAAAGTAGAATATTGCATGCTTCATTGTTTTTCAGGTGCAAGTTAATTGAGTTATCCAACATACATTCTCAACAAGAATTCATTTATAAATAAAACTGATCATTTCAGTCTGTTCCACTTTCATCAGTCTCTGTAGATGCAGTTTGTCCACTACTACTCATGCTTGCAGATCTTTTAATAATATGCAGCAAGTCATTTGCAGTTAGCATGGCACCAGCTTATTCCTTGTTTGATGTTCTTTCCCTTGGGGAGTGCATTCCTGTGGTGAATGCTTGATGACAGCAAAATGCTTGTCTTTCAGTTTCTGTGTCTTTACTGGTTTGATGGCAACCAGAGCATATTGAATAATTGCTGCTAACTTTCTGATTTGAGTGAAAGCTGCTGCTTATTTTGTGCCCCAAATCCTCTGCATGTCCTTAGCAATGAGCTTGTATAGGAGTTCACATTTAGATGGCAGATTATGCAAGTACTTGCTGGATAATTCACAAATTGTTGCATTGTTTTCACATGTGTTAATCACTGCATCTTTGCTCTTGCCTTATCAGGATTCAAGCAAAGTATTTTCTGAGTCAGAACATCATCTGTTTACTTGATTTCAGGTTTGTTTAATTGCATCTATTTCTTCCTATTACATATTGTTAATCCTGTATTTTTCTCTCTTGTGCTTCTGTGAAGACTTCCTCTTTGCCTGCTTATTGTCAGTTGCCTGAACCTCAAAGAATGCACACTTGTTCTTTGTATTTCTTTTTCTAAAGATCTCCTGAGTCAGTAAAACTGTTGGTTCCTCTATGTTGTATTTCAGCTGGAGCTTTCCTCAGTAGATGTTGAGTTAGTCTCACACTTTCATCTACTTTGAGGTGATACTTACCAAGAAGACATTCCACACCTGGAGAGTGGGAAAATTCCAATTTTGTGTCACCTCTTTTCACTTCCATTACAGCAGGGTGTGGAAAATTTTCCGCCATTCTGACTCGGAGTACTTCAAAGTCACAGATTGCTGTCTTTTTAAAATTTAATTCTTCCTTTTTTTAGCTGGCTCTCTTATCGTCTGAAAATTCAGTTAATTCCTACTTCATACATCTGATACCAT
Source organism: Hemiscyllium ocellatum (assembly GCF_020745735.1). NCBI lineage: Eukaryota > Metazoa > Chordata > Chondrichthyes > Orectolobiformes > Hemiscylliidae > Hemiscyllium > Hemiscyllium ocellatum. Next base: position 43,434,586 of record NC_083413.1, on the reverse strand, counting down.
ATTTCATGTAATTTCATTTCTATCATTTGTAAAGTAAAAATATTCACAGCAGCGGTAGAGGTAACATGACTCTGGTAAGCTGATGAAACACTGACAAATACAATGATGATCCTTCTGCACTTCATGTTGATTTACGCATTATTAAGTTTAATATAAAACTACATCAAAATAGGTGAAAATGTGTTGCTGGTTAAAGCACAGCAGGTTAGGCAGCATCCAAGGAACAGGAAATTCGACGTTTCGGGCATAAGCCCTTCATCAGGAGGGTTGATTTGTTATCTTCTGGTAGTAAACAGAATATTATGCCTGAAACATCGAATTTCCTGTTCCTTGGATGCTGCCTAACCTGCTGTGCTTTAACCAGCAACACATTTTCAACTGTGATCTCCAGCATCTGCAGACCTCATTTTTTACATCAAAATAGGTGTTTGTTTTTGACCAAAAACAGAAAAACTACATATGCTGAAATCCAGGGTAGACAAGCCGGTGGCTGGAAGAACTTAGCTGTCAAGAGTATGGTGTTGCAAAAGCACAGCAGGTCAGACTGCTTCTGAGGAACAGGAGAACCGACGTAAGGACGTTTGTGTTAAATGTCAATTCTCCTGCTCCTCAGATGCTGCCTGACCTGCTGAGCTTTTCCAGCACCATACTCTTGACTCTAATCTCCAGCATCTGCAGTCCTCACTTTCGCCTGAAAGAACACAATAAGCCAGGCAGCATCAGAGGAGGAGGTAGAGGTAGAGACTTCTCCACCTCCTGATGCTACCTGGCTTATTGTGTTCTTCCAGCCTCCTACTTGTTTAGTTTTGACTAGCACAGACTTTATGGGCCAAAGGGCCTTTTTCTACATTGTAGACCTCTACAACTCTAAATGAGTTTTGACATTATATTTGTACATGCTCTAAATGGAGCTAATGAAAAGCGTAATGAAAACTGATTTTTGTTTTGTTATCTTCTGGTAGTAAACAGAATATTAATCACCTACATTTACCTGAGAGGCAGATAGGCCTTGACTTAATGTCTCAACTAAAAAGCATGTTTGACATTGTAGTGCTGCCTAGTTACGTACTAAAGTACTGTGGTGTCAGTCCAGATCATGTGTTAAATTTCTAGAGGAGAGAATCCAGCTGCTGCCATTGAGTCAGAAAGCTATCATTGAGTAAATATAAGTGATGGTTGGACAACGGGAAATATTTTATCTTAATTTTCTGATCAATTGACAGTCCATGAATTACTACTGAACTGAGATGATTATGAAAAATGGAGCATTTCATTGCTGTGTTTTGGTCTCCACAGGGATGTAAAATGGTACCTGATCAAAGGGTGAGTCCCAATCTCAAATCTTATCTTTGAAAGCAAACGGGCACTGCTACCTGGACTTCAGCAGTCTACAGCTGGTCTTCAACTGTGTACAGGTAGTCTTCAGCAGGATACAGGTAGTCTTCAGCAGTCTATGGCTAGTCTTCAGCAGCGTACAGCTAGTCTTCAGCAGTCGATAGCTAGTCTTCAGCAATCTATAGCTAGTCTGCAGCAGCGTACAGGTAGTCTTCAACAGTCTATAGCTAGTCTTCAGCAGTGTACAGGTAGTCTTCAGCAGTTTGCAGCTAGTCTTCAACAGTGTACAGGTAGTCTTCAGTCAATAGTTAGGTGATTAACCTCTCATAAGTAATGCTTATTGTTCTGGCCTTTCTTGCCAGGTAGGCATCCTAAATGCTTTTGACTGTTTAAAGTATAAGTTTAAAAAGAAGTTGTGTCTTCTGTGTTCTTTATCAAAGAGTAAATTTTTTTACTGTTAAACTGTAGATTGTTAAACATATTTTTGAGTGACAAGGTGTCTTTGGATGTTAAAAATCACACAACAGGTTATAGTTCAACAGGTTTAATTGGAAGCACATTAGCTATCGGAGCGCCGCTCCTTCATCAGGTGGTTCCGAAAGCTAGTGTGCTTCCAATTAAACCTGTTGGACTACAACCTGGTGTTGTGTGATTTTTAACTTTGTACACCTCAGTCCAACACCGGCATCTCCAAATCATCTTTGGATGTTATATCTTATCTTAGGAAATGCAAAGCATAATTTTTTTGTTAAAATGGAGTCTGGGGTAGAAACATCATTTCTTTTGGCAAAGGCATGTTCTATTAGAGCTATCAAAGTCAATAACAAAGAAGAACTTGTTTTTCCAATCTGTCTGTGTCAGTTATTGCAAGAACAATTCAAAATTAAATCTGTTCTTTTCCCCATTGTGAGGAATATCTCCCTTTATTTCAAATATTTATCTAAATTTCTCTTAAAAGATTAAATGATCGCTAGTGCAACCATTCCCTGTGGTAAAATATTTCATGCACCAACAATTCATTGTATAATGAGATTTTTCCTAATTACTCTCCTTATTCTCTGAGTAACAATTTTAAATTGTAACCCCTTGTTACTGCTTTTTCAACCAGAAAAAGTAATTTTTCTCCATTTGCTGTACACTTCATAATTTCAAAATCTATGAAACAGCCTTTTCTGCACCTCGTCTGAAAACAATTGTCTCCTCATAACTGCAGATTTTCAGCCATGGCACTGCACTGGTGGATTTATTGAGCAGGTTTTCCATGTTTCAAAATCGTTTCCATACACTGTAATGCAAAACTGCACTTAATAGCGGAACTAACCAGTATTTTATATTCACTTATTATTTTAATTAGTCCTTGTACACCAAAACCCTATTTATAAAACCTCAAATGTTGCTGGTTATTTTTTAATATCTTTATCTGCCTGCACTTTTCAGAGGTTAAATTTTGAACACAAGGCTCTATTGCAGATAATAGGTTTTACTGGTAAGGCCATCTTGTACTGTACATCCCACATTTCCCTTGAGAAGATGGTGATGAGCTGTTGAATTCCATTTGCTGTGGATGCACCCAAATTGTTGTTTGGAAGGGAGTTTTAGGATTTTGATCCATCAACATTGGAGGAATATATTTTGAGGTCAGGATGGAGGGGAGCTTGCAGATAATGGTTTTCCCTCATATCTGTTGCCTTTATCTTTTGACATGGGTTTGGAAAGTACTAAATATCCTTGGTGAATTTCAGCAGTGTACCTTGCAGATGGAACTCCCTCCATCTATACAGACCAAATATTGGACTACAGAAGCAATCATCCCAACATCCACAAACAAAGCTGCATCAGAACATTATTTCAATGAGCCAACACACACTGCAGCACAGAGGAACTACACAGAGCAGAGGAAAATCACCTATACCGTGTATTCAAAAAGGTATCCAATGAACACAGTTTGCTGATTTCTCAGCAACAAACCCAAACAAATAGCAAAACATGTCCAGAAATCCTAGCCACTCTCCCCTACATCAAAGACATGTTGGAAATGATTGCCAGACTACTCAGACCCCTTGGCATCATGGTAGCCCACAAACCCACCAACACACTAAAACAGCAGCTAATGATCTTGAAAGACCCCATACAGACAACAAGTAAAACTAATGTCGCTTATAAAATACCGTGCAAGAACTGGACAAACACTACATTGGACAAACAGGCACCAGGATAAATGAACACCAACTAGCCACAAAACAACATGACCCCTCTCACTAATATCCTTACATACAGGTAAGGAAGGACACCACTTCGACTGGGACAACAAATCCATCCTAGGACAAGCCAAACAGAGACGCACACTAGAATTCCTAGAACATGGCATTCCAACCGGAATACTATCAACAAACACATCGAGTTAGACCCCATCCATACCCCCTGAGAAAAAGAATAGAAAATGACATCACCACAGGAAACAACATCCCCAACCCAATGAAACCCTAACATATAAATAGAAAGCAGGAATCGTGTACAGTGCTTCGCCTGAGGCCCACTGAAGATGTTACCTAGTAGAGTGACAAAATGTCTGGTCATGAACCTTCCAGCTCAGTGAGCAAACTTACATCCAGAAGTGTCTCTTTCAGATTTTTACCAGATTTTAGGAGTAATCTCTTTATTTTCTTAGGGAAGAAAGAAAATCCTCATTTATGGAGAGATAATTCTGCTCAGGGTCTCTGAGTGATGCAGAGTCATGTGTCCATTCTGACCATTCTTTCACAGTGCTGAATGGTCAGACAAAGATGAACCACGTATTTCCACATCAATCAACTGCCTTTTTCTATCATTTTAACAGTACTGACAGCCACTTTGACAGCTGCTGTTAAAGGGTACAAGTGTTTCATGTGCAGAATGGGTAGATTGCCAGATGGACAGGGAGAGAGTGTACCAAGTGGGTAGGGAACCAATGTACCAGGCAAATAGGATACCAGCTGGGGAGCAGTAGGGTGCCAGGTAGGCATGGTGTCAATATTCAAGATGGCAACTTAAACGAGGCAGTGTTTAGGATAGGTCAGGTGAGTGGGTGAAATAGGGTCTGATGGGGGTCAGGATGGGTCTGGGTGGCTTATGGTCCACCACTGGAGTGAGATATTGGATTAGGTCTGGATCGAGCTTTGAGGATTGAGTCGTGTCCAGCCACAGGAGCAAGGAGGTCAGATCCATGAAATTCTAGTGGAGTCAGCCATTGTGGGTAGTAGATTTAGGTTGATGGATTGGGTTGGGCATAGGGTAGGTTGAACCTAGTGTGCGGATTTCAGATCTGGTCAGATCAGATTCTGGGAGAGCGTGTGAAGTAAGTATGGAATCAGTTTAATAGTTACTCAGGCGTTAGACTGTGCATGTAATGGTCAAATGTTTCCTATGTAGTTACGTTACTTTAATCAGAGCCCTCCAGAGTGTCCAATTTTAAATGGAGGGTTCTAGGTGAAGAGGAATTGCTCAGCTGAAAATTAGATTTCCTGAGTAATGGGCAGACATTTCTCTACAATGCCACAGTGCGACAATGGAGATCCTGCAGGCTCTCCAAATGCCACTCCCATGTACACTGGAAAAATGACTGTCTAGCCAGCAGAAAATCCGGGTCCTTATTTCAAGTCGATGAGTTGTAATTTCCCATTTTTCTGCTTACTGGTTTATTGAGGGAGTGTCATGGCCACAAGGTCTGCCTTGGCTCGGAGTGATTTTTCTCATGCAATCTTCAAGTCTTCACCTACTTAATGTTATGACCAGACAATTGGGGCCTGTTACTTTAAAGGCAAAATACTGCATCATGTTGTCAATTTGAAACAAACACAAAGAATGCTGGAGCAACTCAGCCAGTCTGACAGAGTCTGTGCAGAGAGAAATGGAGTTTATGTTGCAAGTCCATTGTCACTGACGGTACATAAATGGCACAGATGACAAGTCATTGTCAAGTTTCTCGGACTTTCCGAAATGTACATTCACTTGTACTCTTAAAATGTCTGATCTACCGCCTTTGTCCCTGGCAGACCTGATGAAGTCACGTCTATTTGCAAGAGAGAAGCCTCTTCCAATATCCCAAGGATGGAAGAAGTTGTAATCGACAAATATTGCTCATTCCTCACAAGCAATTAACTCCTTGGCTGCAGATGGCATCAGATGTCACAGTTTCATGAACCTTGACATGGCCTGCAGCCAAGACATTGCCTTTTGCTTGTACCTTTAAATTATCTCAAGAAGTTCTGGGATTTACATATTAATGAACTGAAACCTGCAACCCATTCTAAAAGATGGAAGACTTAACACAAATCTAGTTTTGTTCAATATAGCATTTCAGTTGCATGACACTTTAATCTTATGCTATAAATTCTGTGTCTTATGATCCTGTCTCACTAGTTAACTGATGAAGGAGCAGTGCTTTTAAAGGCAATACTTCCAAATAAACCTGTTGGACTGTAGCCTGGTGTTACATGATGATGTTCTAATTACTCTTTTGAGGGTCAGCTGAATATTTAATCAGTACTGCAGAGTGATGCCAGCTGCACTGGGTCATTTCCCATACTGGCTGGGTGACCATAAAGGTCCTGCCTTCTCAACTTTCCCTCAACTAAGACATGCTGACCCCAGGCCCCCACTAGTCCTCCCTCTCTCTCTCTCTCTCTCTCAATGAGAGAGCGGCCCTGTAGACTTTCAGGAATATGGCGACTTTACCCTTTCCCATTTAAAAAAAAACACCTTTCTCCTTTGCTGTCCTTATTTTTGCAGCAAGGAAAGAAGGAGTATGGCTCTCAACTGTGTGGACAGGTGAGATGTGTGGGCAATGTTATAAATGGAATAGCATATTTACTTATGTTTCTTCTGAGCCCACGCCTCAGTCTCAAATGTTTTGACCCTCTGCTGTGGTTGGGAAAGCTTCAGATATTTTAATAAGGAGCTCTGAGGTATTTTGCAGAACCAAATTATTTATACTACACTGAGCGAGTGGGATTTTGGCATTAATCTGCTAACACAGTAACCTTCCCCTCCACCCCCCACCCCCATCCCCACTGCCTCCCTAGAAAGAACCCAACTTGGAACATCACAGACCATTTCCTTGCATACTTACGGTTCTATATGCGATTGTGGCTGCTCGAAAGTGTTGTCTCCTGGCATCAGGTATGAAATATGACTCAGAAATGGTAAAGTAAAAAATGAGGTCTGCAGATGCTGGAGATCACAGCTGCAAATGTGTTGCTGGTCAAAGCACAGCAGTTTAGGCAGCATCTCAGGAATAGAGAATTCGACGTTTCGAGCATGAGCCCTTCATCAGGATGAAGGGCTCATGCTCGAAACGTCGAATTCTCTATTCCTGAGATGCATCAGAAATGGTAAACACAGGTTAGATTTGCTTAAAGAAATCTCTCCAGACTCTAACTTGTCCAACATGACAAGAAGACAATTAGTGCAAACTATGTCATGTCTGCTTGATGCCATAATTTTCCAGGATCATATTTGTAACACGTATGACTTGTTAATGAATTACACTCTCATCCCAGAATGTATGGTATCACTGAATATTTGGATGCATAGTTGATGCAATTGCCTTGAACTTGGCCTCCAAATCAAAGACAATTTATTCCACTCCTGAAGAAATTAGCAGAAACATACTCTGCATGCAGTTTCAGCCACTTTGTTTCATTACTACATTGTTGGCTTTGGATTGAAAGTGACGAGGTTTAAACTATTTATCCTTTGTTTTTGATTGAAGGCTCTACCTAAAACTTGATAATCCATCCAATACTCCCCCTCCCCAGTATTCATTTTTTTCCTTTTCATGTTACAGTGTCATACATCACTGTTGACCTTTCACACACCCCCTCCATTTCTACTCCTTGCCTTTATATAACTGTCAATGCCACAATTTACCCAGAGCACATGGTATTCAAAATACTGTGTCCTTGTTGGTATACGCTTGCCTTATTTTGAGTCGAGAATTTTTGTCACTTGTGAAGTTCCCCGATTCCCAATCCTGTCACAGATCCCCACTCCTCCTATACTCTGTGATCTGACCCTTCTTACTTGAAATGTGCCTTGTATTGTTGTCACCCACTCAGTAACCCAGTCCAATGAATCCCTACCATTGATTTGACCTTCCCACAATTCCCATGGTTAGGCCCAAGTAACCCCCTGGACCAGGACTGACTTGATGGTATATGGCCTAGCCCTTGAACTGATATCTCGAAAGGATGCAAACTAACACGCCTGTAATTCTCAGACTGGTTACAGTTAACTTGTGGAATTGATCATGTCCTGATTCTCAGACTACAGGGTCGTGGAGCCATGAACTCTGTTAGGACTACCTATTGGACTGATTATAGTCAACAACTTGAACTGTAATTGGCTGGGCTCTTTGTCTGTGGCAGCACTGACCTGAGTCCATCTTGAACCCAGTTAGGACTACTTTTGACTTCCAGACATGACTATTTAGTTAAAGCATAAGCAGTGCACTTGCCATGTAAAATGCAGGCACATGCTATAGGTGTGACATTGACATAGCTCAGTGTCTTACAACAATAGAAGCATAGAGACTGCAGTCTCCATGTAAGCATAAAGTGAATGAGCACAAAGAAAGAAAGCAGGCATTAGGTGAATCATGTAGATGCATCAGACAAATGTGTAAACCTGTGTGCACAACAGCCTAGAATAGGTATGAAGGTCAGAAGTGTATCTGAGCTCCAAATTGAAATCCTCAAGTGCTGACCTGATGTATGAGTTGGTCTGAAAGCACCATGCAGTTATGTGAGGCTGGTAGTTGGCAAGGCCATCTTGCATGGATGATTATATGGAAGAGGACAGTGTCCAGCAAGCATGCAGGGATATTGAAGGTCCAGTCTGGAGGCTTGGAGAAGCAAATGATTTACTGCCATTGGGCAACCACTTTGACTTTCATGTCAGTTTCTCAAGGAATGAAAGAATTGGAAGCTGCACATAAATGAGGTGACCTTAGCTGTTAATGAGATGCAAATGGATTGAAAATAGGTAGTTACCACCTTATTAGTGTGATTCATTACTTGCCATTTAAACCTTAATGAAAAATTAAACTTTCTTTTCTAATTGTTAAGAATCTGAGCTTTCCATTCTCAACATATCTTCCTCTCCTGTAATTTTCTTTGGTTTTCTACTTGTCACTGAACTTTCCACATATACTGATACATTTATTCTTGTACCATATGACTATATGTTGTTAATTTGATGAATGAGATACCTGATTGAATGCTTTCATTAAACTAGTGTGGAAAGCTAGTGTGCTTCCAATTAAACCTGTTGGAATATAACCTGGTGTTGTGTGATTTTTAACTTTGTACACCCCAGTCCAACATTGGCATCTCCATTTCATTAAACTCATACACGTCTACTGCATTTCCTTGATCTATCCAATTAATCACTTCTTCAAAAAACTCCATTGAATTTATCAGACACTTTTATAAAGGTCACTGTCCTTGATTACGCATGCATTCCTAAATGCTCACTAATACTATATGGTTATTTTCAAATGCAGTCTTTAATCGCATTTACATGTCTATCAACATTCTTAAAAGAAATTCCAAATTTATCTAATGTTTCTTCTGTGCGAAAATGCATAAACCAGCTAAACCTATTATAGCGATGACAACTAAACATTTGAACAGTATAACATTTTAATTTATTTTTAGAAGAAACTTTAAATTTATTGTCTATTAATAATTGGATTGTGTGCTGACATCTAAAAATAAATCTTATTATTTGCCAAAATTAGTTCTGCAGATTAAGTTGATTGTAGATTCAATGAATCAGGGAAAATAGGCTGACATTTTTCTTCTACAAGAAGTGTTTGTCAATAATGATATCAGATCTGAATATTTTATGACAGTGTGTTTTTCTTTTCTGTGCATGTAAGGTTAAAAACTGTTCTGTTTATTTGACTTTTTATTGAATTATTTTATCAACCAGCTACCAAATATTTGTACAACTACATCTGAGACAAACCTGCTACTACATCAAGAATCAACATTAACAACTACTAAAGTTCATTGTCAAGTATCTAAAAGAGAACATGACTTATCTGTATTTTCATCTGGATGGAGGTCCCAGACACTGCACTGGTCACAAATGATTTGTTTATTGAAGGAACTCAGTTACTGAAGTGGAAAAGCAAACATTTTGGATAAAATTACATTCAAGATTGCATCAAATTTTTAATATTCTAAACTGAAGTCTGAATGAGGCAGAGTTCCAGCAAGTGTTTTTATTTTAAAAGAATGTAAGTTCAAATACAATGCATTCAGTGAAAGAACTATAGAGTTTTATCTGAAACTATTATGTGAGAATACATGTAGGTTTTGATAACTTGGTAGAAGTCATATACATTGCACTTATTTCTCAGGCAAAATAAACTCCCAAATCTGTGTGGGTACAGATGTTAAGTATATGAAGGTTTCTTTTTAGGTGTTCCCAGTGGAGCCTAAAATTGATTTCGGTTAACTCGAGTATGCAAATGAAGGTTTAATGCGTCTGAAATGACCCCTCATTTTGGAACTTGTCAACGTTAAACCAAAAACGTGATTGTCATTCTTTACATGAAAGTTGTTTCAACCCTTCTTCTCTTCAATTTTCTAAGATCCGCTGGTAGTCAATTCATCCCATCTACTAAAACCTGAGGACCAATACTCAATCATAATTGAACCTCTTTGTTTAGACATCTACAAACCATGCGCTATTACATAGCGAGCAGTAATGTGTCCAGAATGCCCAGCTCAAAGCATACTTGTATTTCTTCTTGAAAATGAAGGAAAATTATGCTAGTTTCAACAAACTATGTTACTGCACAACAAATTGTTGACTTAATGAGAAAAGTATAGTAGAGTGGAGGAGTGATGAATAAATTTCAGAACTTACAGGCTCGGCAGATAAAGACCTAATCACAAAAGATCGAAGCAATTAAAGTTAGGATGCTCAACAGATCAGGATTAAATAAATGTATACATTTTAGTTAGAAAAGATAACAGAGATGGGTTCAAAGTTATAAAGCATTCAAAAACAAGGATGAAAATTTTCAGAACAGAATGATGCATAATGAGAAGCTGAAGTAGATCAATGAGCGGAACAATTTAGGTGAATGGACTTGGTGCAAAATACCTTGGAGCAGGCATTTGGATTACTTCAAATAAATATAACTTTGTAGAGATAGCTGTATGGTTACAGGGTGACCAAGACTGGGAACGTTATTATCAATGATATTGACCTTTTCAGCAGAATTTGCAAAGAGAAAAAGGAGTAGTTTTGTTAGTAAAGGAAAATGTCAGTATAATGGTGCAATAGATCATGAAAAGGAATTAGTTTGAGTGAAAGTAAGGAATGAAAATGGGGAATAAAGTCACAGGTGGAAGTCATCAATAGGGCCCCAAACAGACAAAGAAGAAATTGATAGATACCGGAGTTTAATTCAGATAAATGCGAGGTGCTACATTTTGGGAAAGCAAATCTTAGCAGGACTTATACACTTAATGTAAGGTCCTAGGGAGTGTTGCTGAACAAAGAGGCCTTGGAGTGCAGGTTCATAGCTCTTTGAAAGTGGAGTCGCAGGTAGATAGGATAGTGAAGCGTTTGGTGAGAGTATTAAGTACAGGAGTTGGGAGGTCATGTTGCAGCTGTACAGGACATTGGTTAGGTCACTGTTGGAATATTGCATGCAATTCTGGTCTTCCTATCGGAAGGATGTTGTGAAACTTGAAAGGGTTCAGAAAAGATTTACAAAGATGTTGCCAGGGTTGGAGGATTTGAGCTAGAGGAAGAGGCTGAACAGGCTGGGGCTGTTTTCCCTGGAGTGTCAGAGGCTGAGGGGTGACCTTATAGAGATTTACAAAATAATGAGGGGCATGGATAGGATAAATAGACAAAGTCTTTTCCCTGGGATTGGGGAGTCCAAAACTAGAGGGCATAGGTCTAGGGTGAGAGGGGAAAGATATAAAAGAGACCTAAGGGGCAATGTTTTCACGCAAAGGGTGGTATGTTTATGGAATGAGCTGCCAGAGGATGTGGTGGAGGCCGGTACAATTGCAACATTCAAGAGGCATTTGTATATGTATATGAATAGGAAGAGTTTGGAGGGATATGGGCTGGGTGCTGGAGGTGGGATTAGATTGGGTTGAGATATCTGGTCGGCATGGACAGGTTGGACTGAAGGGTCTGTTTCCATAAGACCATAAGACATAGGAGTGGAAGTAAGGCCATTCAGCCCATTGAGTCCACACCGCCATTCAATCATGGCTGATGAGCATTTCAACTCCACTTTCGAACATTCTTCCCATAGCCCTTAATTCCTTGTGACATCAAAAATTTTCGAGTAAAAAATGAGGTCTGCAGATGCTGGAGATCACAGCTGCAAATGTGTTGCTGGTCAAAGCACAGCAGGTTAGGCAGCATCTCAGGAATAGAGAATTCGACGTTTCGAGCATGAGCCCTTCATCAGGAATAAGAGAGAGAGCCAAGCAGGCTGAGATAAAAGGTAGGGAGGAGGGACTAGGGGGAGGGGCGATGGAGGTGGGATAGGTGGAAGGAGGTCAAGGTGAGGGTGATAGGCCGGAGTGGGGTGGGGGTGGAGAGGTCAGGAAGAGGATTGCAGGTTAGGAGGGCGGTGCTGAGTTGAGGGAACCGACTGAGACAAGGTGGGGGGAGGGGAAATGAGGAAGCTGGAGAAATCTGAATTCATACCTTGTGGTTGGAGGGTTCCCAGGCGGAAGATGAGGCGCTCCTCCTCCAGCCGTCGTGTAGTTGTGTTCTGCCGGTGGAGGAGTCCAAGGACCTGCATGTCCTCGGTGGAGTGGGAGGGGGAGTTAAAGTGTTGAGCCACGGGGTGATTGGGTTGGTTGGTTCGGGCGGCCCAGAGGTGTTCTCTGAAGCGTTCCGCAAGTAAGCGGCCTGTCTCACCAATATAGAGGAGGCCACATCGGGTGCAGCGGATGCAATAGATGATGTGTGTGGAGGTACAGGTGAACTTGTGGCGGATATGGAAGGATCCCTTGGGGCCTTGGAGGGAAGTGAGTGTGGAGGTGGCCTTGGAGGGAAGTGAGTGTGGAGGTGGCCTTGGAGGGAAGTGAGTGTGGAGGTGTGCCTTGGAGGGAAGTGAGTGTGGAGGTGTGCCTTGGAGGGAAGTGAGTGTGGAGGTGTGCCTTGGAGGGAAGTTGAACAGTTCATCAACTTTACTAACACCTTCCATCCCGACCTGAAATTCACCTGGACTGTCTCAGATTCCTCCCTCCCCTTCCTAGACCTTTCCATTTCTATCTCGGGCGACCGACTCAACACAGACATCTATTATAAACCGACTGACTCCCACAGCTACCTGGACTACACCTCCTCCCACCCTGCCCCCTGTAAAAACGCCATCCCATATTCCCAATTCCTTCGTCTCCGCCGCATCTGCTCCCAGGAGGACCAATTCCAACACCGCACAGCCCAGATGGCCTCCTTCTTCAAGGACCGCAGATTCCCCCCAGACGTGATCGACGATGCCCTCCACCGCATCTCCTCCACTTCCCGCTCCTCCGCCCTTGAGCCCCGCTCCTCCAACCGCCACCAAGACAGAACCCCACTGGTTCTCACCTACCACCCCACCAACCTGCGCATACAACGTATTATCCGCCGCCATTTCCGCCACCTCCAAACGGACCCCACCACCAAGGATATATTTCCCTCCCCTCCCCTATCAGCGTTCCGCAAGGACCACTCCCTTCGTGACTCCCTCGTCAGATCCACACCCCCCACCAACCCAACCTCCACCCCCGGCACCTTCCCCTGCAACCGCAGGAAATGTAAAACTTGCGCCCACACCTCCACACTCACTTCCCTCCAAGGCCCCAAGGGATCCTTCCATATCCGCCACAAGTTCACCTGTACCTCCACACACATCATCTATTGCATCCGCTGCACCCGATGTGGCCTCCTCTATATTGGTGAGACAGGCCGCTTACTTGCGGAACGCTTCAGAGAACACCTCTGGGCCGCCCGAACCAACCAACCCAATCACCCCGTGGCTCAACACTTTAACTCCCCCTCCCACTCCACCGAGGACATGCAGGTCCTTGGACTCCTCCACCGGCAGAACACAACTACACGACGGCTGGAGGAGGAGCGCCTCATCTTCCGCCTGGGAACCCTCCAACCACAAGGTATGAATTCAGATTTCTCCAGCTTCCTCATTTCCCCTCCCCCCACCTTGTCTCAGTCGGTTCCCTCAACTCAGCACCGCCCTCCTAACCTGCAATCCTCTTCCTGACCTCTCCGCCCCCACCCCACTCCGGCCTATCACCCTCACCTTGACCTCCTTCCACCTATCCCACCTCCATCGCCCCTCCCCCTAGTCCCTCCTCCCTACCTTTTATCTCAGCCTGCTTGGCTCTCTCTCTTATTCCTGATGAAGGGCTCATGCTCGAAACATCAAAAATTTATCAATATCTGCCTTGGAGACATTTAGCATCCCGGCCTCCACTGCACTCTGTGGCAATGAACTCCACAGGCCCACCACTCTCTGGCTGAAGAAATGTCTCCGCTTTTCTGTTCTGAATTGACCCCCTCTAATTTTAAGGCTGTGTCCACAAGTCCTAGTCTCCTCGCCTAACGGAAACAATTTCCTAGTGTCCACTCTTTCCAAGCCATGTATTATCTTGTAAGTTTCTATTAAATCTCCCTTAATCTTCTAAACTCCAATGAATACAATCCCAGGATCCTCAGCCGTTCCTCGTATGTTAGACCAACCATTCCAGGGATCATCCATGTGAATCTCCGCTGGACACACTCCAGTGCCAGTATGTCCTTCCTGACGTGTGGGGACCAAAACTGGACACTGTACTCCAAATGGGGCCTAACCAGAGCTTTATAAAGTCTCAATAGCACAACGGTGCTTTTATATTCCAGACCTCTTGAGATAAATGACAACATTGCATTCGCTTTCTTAATCACGAACTCAACCTGCATGTTTACCTTTAGAGAATCCTCGACTAGCACTCCCAGATCCCTTTGTACTTTGGCTTTATGAATTTTCTCACCATTTAGAAAGTAGTGTATGTTTTTATTCATTTTTCCAAAGTGCAAGACCTCGCATTTGCTCACGCTGAATTCCATCAGCTATATCCTGGACCATTCTCCCAAACTGTCTAGATCCTTCTGCAGCCTCCCCACTTCCTCAGTACTACCTGCCTGTCCACATAACTTCGTATCATCAGCAAACTTCACTAGAATGCTCCCAGTCCCTTCATCCAGATCATTAATATATAATGTGAACAACTGCGGCCCCAACACTGAACCCTGTGGGACACCGCTTGTCACCGGCTGCCATTCCGAAAAAGAACCTTTTATCCCAACTCTCTGCCTTCTGTCAGACAGCCAATCCTCAATCCATACCAGTAGCTCACCTCGAACACCATGGGCCTCACCTTGCTCAGCAGCTTCCCGTGTGGCACCTTATCAAAGGCCTTTTGGAAGTATAGACAGATCACACCCACTGGGTTTCCCTGGTCTAATCTAATTGTCACCTCTTCAAAGAATTCAACAGGTTTGTCAGACACGACCTCCCCTTAGTAAATCCATGTTGACTTGATCTAATCAGACTCTGCTCTTCCAAGAATTTAGAAACCTCATCCTTAATGATGGATTCTAGAATTTTACCAACATCCGAGGTTAGGCTAATTGGTCTATAATTTTCCACCTTTTGTCTTGATCCTTTCTTGAAAAAGGGGGTTACAACAGCAATCTTCCAATCATCCAGGACTTTCCCTGACTCCAGTGGCTTTTGAAAGATCTCAACCAATGCCTCCGCTATTTCCTCAGCCACCTCTCTCAGAACTCTAGGATGTATCCCATCGAAACATGGATCCCATGTTTCCATGCTATACATCTCTATGGAGACATGTAAGGAGGCATCACAATTGCCATGAGTGATTTTAACCTACAATCTGACTGGACAAATCAGATGGACAAGGACAACATGGAAGATAATCTCGAGAGTAAATCAGAGATTGCTTCTTAGAGACGTATTTTGCAGGATCTAATGTCGTCAGTCTTCCCAGTATTTAAGTGAAGAAAATATCTGCTCCACTCGGTCCTACATGTCAGGTAAGCAAACTGATCATATAAAACACCAACAAAATGATCATGCCATCAGTCATTCTACTCGAAATTCTGAGAATAAATGAGAAATATGTAATTTATACTGGATTGTGACTCACTCTTGTGTCAATGTGAATGATTGGCAATCAATTGGATTTAATCATGGGATAGGAGTGACTGAGAAAATCAATGATTTTTGTTGCATAAGCACAGATTATCAATGCCAAAAGTGATTTCATGTACTGGTGAAATTTATTTTAAAGTAATGGAACAAGTAATTCAGTCTTGTTAAAGGCCAATTCAACGTAAAAGAAAAGGCACCACAGAATAAGTGATGCAGGAAATTTCCCTGTGGGTGCCTCAAATGAGCTATTATGTAGAATTTAGGCAGTGTGGTCTTGTGTTATTAATTGTTTTTGGAAGGTATGCAAGATGAGAAGGATCTATAAGGAAATTTTTTGACTATTGTGAATATGCCAAAAGGTCAAGTAACTTGACCACACTGAGAAACAATATATCTGGAGTTTCAGATTGAGCACAATGCCTGTTATTGAGGTCTGTGACCTATAATCAACATAATTTTACTGCTGGCAGTTAAGAAGAGCACGTGGCTTAATTTCCACATGGTTAGTACAGTCAGTCATCTACAGGTAGGTGTATCTGTTACTTTTCACTGAAGTGTTGTGGAATCAATGTTAGAAAAGGCATTCATTATTTAAGATACAGCAAATCACAGAATTGTTATGGTGCATAAGTAGGACATTCAGTCTATTGTCCTTGCACAGTCTGTCTGAACATTTCAGCTTGGCACCAATTTCCTGGCTTTTCTCAGTAACCCTGCCCATTATTCCTCTTTAAATGCCTTCTTCAACCTGTCTCGATCAAACTTTCTGGCAGTGCATGCCAGACTCATTGTGTGAAAAGATATTTTCTCACCTTGTCTTTGCTTCTTTTGCAAAACATTTTAAAACATAGAAAATACTGTAATAGAGTAGGCCATTCAGCTCTTCAAGCTTGCAACACTATTCAATATGATCATGGTTGATCATACAACTTTAGTATCCCAACTCGATGGGCTGATAGGCCTAATTTCTGCTCCTATGTCTGAAGGTCTTATGGGCTCCCACTTTTTCCCCATACCCCTTGATCCCTTTGGCCACAAAGGACAGTTCCAGCTCCTTCTTGAATATATCTAACAAACTGACCCCAACAACGTTCTGTTGTAGAGAATTTCACAGATTCACATTTCTGTATGAAGGAATACTTTCTCATGTCAGTCAGAGAGACATAGAGCTGTACAGCATGGAAACAGATCCTTCGTTCCAACTCATCTATGCTGATCATATATCCCACCCTAATCTAGTTCCATTTGCCAGCACTTGGCCTCTATCCCTCAAAACCCTTCCTATTCGTATACCCATCCAGATGCCTTTTAAATGTTGTAGTTGTACCAGCCTCCACCACTTCGTCTGGCAGTTCATTCCATCCACGTACCACCCTTTCCATGAAAAATTGCCGCTTAGGTCCCTTTTATATCTTTCCCCTCTCACCCTAAACCTATCCCTTTAGCTCTGGACTCCCCCACCTCAGGGAAAAGACTTTGTCTGTTTATCCTATCCATATCCCTCATGATTTTATAAATCTCTATGAGCTCACACCTCAGCCTCTGACGCTCCAGGGAAAACAGCCCCAACAGTGGCCGAACCAATGCCCTGTACAGCTGCAACATGACCTCCCTTCTGCTGTACACAATACTGTGACCAATAAGGGAAAGCATACCAAATGCCTTCTTCACTATCCTATCTACCTGTGATTCTACTTTCAAGGAACTATGAACCTGCACTCCAAGGTCTCTTTGTTCAGCAACACTCCCGAGGACCTTACCATTAAGTGCATAAATCCTGTTAAGATTTGCTTTCCCAAAATGTAGCACCTTGCATTTATCTAAATTAAACTCCATCTGCCATTCCTCAGCCCATTGGCCCATCTGATCAAGATCCCATTGTAATCTGATGTAACCTTCTTCGCTGTCCACTACATCTCCAATTTTGGTGTCATCAGCAAACCTACTAACTATACTCCTATGTTCCTATCCAAATCATTTATATTGTTGTGGCACTCTACTGGTCACAGGCCTCCAATCTGAAAAACCACTCTCCACTACCATCCTCTGTCTTCTACCTTCGAGCCAGTTCTGTATCCAAATGGCTAGTTCTCCCCCCTGTATTCCATGAGGTCTAATCTTGCTAGCCAGTGTCCCATGGGGAACTGTGTCAAACGCCTTACTGAAATCCATATAGATCACATCTACCACTCTGCCCTCATCAATCCTCTTTGTTACTTCTTCAAAAAACTCAATCAAGTTCGCGAGATATGATTTCCCATGCACAAAGCCATGTTGACTATCCCTAATGAGTCCTTGCCTTTCTAACTACATGTAAATCCTGTCCCTCTGGATTTACTCAAACAATGTGCCCACCACCGGTGTCAGGCTCACTGGTCTATACTTCTCTGGCTTGTCCTTACCACCTTTCTTAAACAGTGGCATCACGTTAGTCAATCTCCAGTCTTCTGGCACCTCACCTGTGGCTATCGATAATACAAATATCTCAGCAAGAGGCCCAGCAATCACTTCCCACAGAGTTCTAGGGTACACCCAATCTGGTGCTGTAGATCTATCCACCTTTATGTGTTTCAAGACACCCAGCATGTCCTCCTCTGTGACATTTTTCAAAATCTATTTCCATACATTCTATGTCTTCCATGTCCTTCTCCACAGTAAATACTGACACAAAATATTCCTTCCTGAATGGCTTACCCCTCAGTCTTAGACTGTGACCACTAATTCTGGGCTTCTTCAACATCAAGAACATGCTTCCTGCATCTAGCCTGTCCAGTCCCAGCAGGAGTTTATATGTTTCTGAGATCCCTCTCATTCTTCTAAATTCCGGTGAGTATCAGACCAGTTGATCCAGTCTTTCTTCATATGTTAGTCCTGCCATCTTGGGAATCAGTCTGGTGAATCTTTGCTGGACTCCCTCAATAGCATTAATTGCCTTCCTCAGACTAGGAGATCAAACTGCACACCAAACTGAGGGTGTAGCCTCACCAAAGCCCTGTTTAACTGCAGTAAGGCATCCCTACTCCTCTATGCATATCCTTAAAACTGTGCCCTCTGGTTCTAGAACATTGTATAATTGCGAGCTGTTCCTCCTTATCCATTCTGTTCAGACCTCTCATAATTTTGAAAACTTCTCTCTAATTTCCTCTTAGCCTCTCTTCTCCAACAAAAATAGTTAATTCTTTCCTCAAAAGTGAAGGGCATCATTCCTGGAATCTTTCTCATAACTGTTTGCACTCAGTCCAGTGTATTCACACTTTCCAACAATGTGGTGTCCAGGACTGTGCATAAAACTGCAGCTGTGGTCTCACCAGTGTTCTATATAAGTTCAGTATAACATTTGTACTCTGCTCCTGAGTATCTTGATTTAAGTGGAGATTACAAGAGGGTTCCAGGCAATTCTTTCAGCGTTTGCTATGATGGAGATTCCACAATGTCCCTGTGCATAACTCCTATCTATGCTGGAATAATAATTGTCTAACCATTGGAAAATTCAGACCATTAAGTGTTAATTTCTGGCTGGTCCAGGTGAAACAAAAAGACAAGTTGGTTAACATTCATCCCTTAACAAGCGATGTGAAATTTGCAATTAGCTGTGATTGCCCGTATTTTGCTTAAGTACTTGATTGAATGTCAGACCTGTCTGGAGCTGATATTGCCAACGTCTCATGATGTTTTGCCAATCATCTTAAAAGCTGCTATGACAATTTTCAAGATAGAATTTTACAATTTGTAACTGTTTCATGCCTGTACCAGGCAAACAATGGAATGATGCGGCAGAGAAAGAAATTAGTCAAGCTCTCATAACTCTGTTGGCAAATGATTCATGGCACCAGCATCTAT